>NC_140580.1:812799276-813476776 GCF_964204655.1 Triturus cristatus | reverse complement strand
ATGACAACAGCGGTTATTTCTGGGGATTGACATGACTACATAGGAAGTGACTGGGTGATTTTATAAGTGCATGGGTAGTTCTTGGCTGATTGCAAGACTACTGAGGTACTACCTGAGTGAATAAAGGAGTGCGAAAGTAGTGCCTGGGCGATTTTTTAAGTGCATGACTACTGGCTGAGTGATTACATAAGTACAAGAGTACTCTCTGCGTGATTGAAAGACTAAAAACATACTGCCTGGGTAATGGAAAAACTATGTAGCTAATGCATTGGTGATTGCATGGGAACAACAGTAACGTTTGGGGGATTAAACAAGTACATAGGTAACACCTGGCTGATTACATCACAATAGGGGCAATATCTGGGTATTGACATGGCTACATAGGAAGTGACTGGGTGATTTTATAAGTGCATGGGTACTTCTAGGCTGATAGCAGGACTACTGATCTAGTTCCACAGTGAAAAAAGGAATGCAAAGGAAGTGCCTGGCTGATCTCATAACAGCATGACTACTGGCTGAGTGTTTACGTAAGTACAAGGATACCACCTACGAGATTAAAGGAGTGCAACAGTAGTGCCTGGGTGGTTATATAAGTGCATGAGCAGTGGCTACATAATTGGAAGAGTGCATGAGCAATACCTTGTTGATTGCATGAGTAGTGCCTAGATGATTGCATGACTGCAGCACTAATACCTGAGTGATTACAGCAGAGCATATACAGAGCCTGGATCATTCAAAGACAGCATGCACAACACTTGGGTCTTTTCAAAACATGGAAAAGTGTTAGGCCTAGACAAATATAAAGCAGCACACTATTCCGTAACTCAACCATAAGTCTCCATACTGTTAAAAGTGTGCATATATACATGTCTACCTTTTGAAATCACCTTCACATCTAAAAGTAATATGCTTACAATATTTCTGGAAAGTTATGAAACCAACAAATTGAGACATGTAAAAGATCTGTCTGAGTGATTGCATAACTCCATGACTTGTGCTTGGATGATTGTATAAGTGCAAGGGTACTCTCTGGGTAATTGGAGGAGAGGATAGATAGTGACTGCCTAATTGCATGATTGTAGACATAGAGCTTTAGTGCATGGATAAGTGCATGGATAGCTGCTGAAGGCATAGACGAGTTATTGAGTAGTACCTAGCTGAATAGATGAATGCAAAAGTGGGGCCTACATGAATCTATTATTGCAAGGGTAGTGTGTGGGTTATTACATGACTGCATAGGCACAGCCTGCATGATTGCTTGACTGTAGGAGAAGTACATATATAGTGTCTAGCTCATTGGATGACTGCAGCAGTAAAATCTTGAGACTTAGTGGAATACATTAAAAATAAGTGGGTGATATTATAAGTCCATGAGTACTGCCTGGGTGATTACAAAACTACTAAGGTACTACCTGAGAGATTACAGGACTGTGAATGTAGTGCCTGGGTGACTTTTTAAGTGCATGACTACTGGCTGAGTGATTACATAAGTACAAGAGTACTCTCTGCGTGATTGAAAGACTAAAAACATAGGGCCCGATTCACAGAACTAACTTAAGACAAAATCCTAAACTTACTACCATTTTGGTATTCACAGAAGGCACTTACTCATTTTGGTATTCACAGAAGGCACTTACTCATTTCGGTATTCACAGAAGTTAGGAGTCCTAACTTTAGGACTCCCAAATGCCTTCTGTGAATACCGAAAGTCTTAAAATTAGGATTTTTCTCAGTTTAGTAGTAGTATAGTTAGGACTCCTAACTTTAGGACTCCTAAATGCCTTCTGTGAATACCGACAGTCTTAAAATTAGGATTTTTCTCAATTTAGTAGTCCTAAGTTTAGGACTCCTAACTTTAGGACTCCTAAATGCCTTGTGTGAATACCGAAAGTCTTAAAATTAGGATTTTTCTCAGTTTAGTAGTAGTATAGTTAGGACTCCTAACTTTAGGACTCCTAAATGCCTTCTGTGAATACCGAAAGTCTTAAAATTAGGATTTTTCTCAATTTAGTAGTCCTAAGTTTAGGACTCCTAACTTTAGGACTCCTAAATGCCTTCTGTGACTACCGAAAGTCTTAAAATTAGGATTTTTCTCAGTTTAGTAGTAGTATAGTTAGGACTCCTAACTTTAGGACTCCTAAATGCCTTCTGTGAATACCGACAGTCTTAAAATTAGGATTTTTCTCAATTTAGTAGTCCTAAGTTTAGGACTCCTAACTTTAGGACTCCTAAATACCTTCTGTGAATACCGAAAGTCTTAAAATTAGGATTTTTCTCAGTTTAGTAGTAGTATAGTTAGGACTCCTAACTTTAGGACTCCTAAATGCCTTCTGTGAATACCGAAAGTCTTAAAATTTTGATTTTTCTCAATTTAGTAGTCCTAAGTTTAGGACTCCTAAATGCCTTCTGTGAATACCGAAAGCCTTAAAAGTAGGATTTTTCTCAGTTTAGTAGTTGTAAAGTTAGGAGTCCTAACCTTAGGACTCCTAAACTGAGAAAAATCCTAATTTTAAGGCTTTCGGTATTCACAGAAGGCATTTAGGAGTCCTAAAGTTAGGAGTCCTAAACTTAGGACTACTAAATTGAGAAAAATCCCAATTTTAAGACTGTGGGTATTCACAGAAGGCATTTAGGAGTCCTAAAGTTAGGAGTCCTAACTATACTACTACTAAACTGAGAAAAATCCTAATTTTAAGACTTTCGGTATTCACAGAAGGCATTTAGGAGTCCTAAAGTTAGGACTCCTAACTTCTGTGAATACCGAAATGAGTAAGTGCCTTCTGTGAATACCAAAATGAGTAAGTGCCTTCTGTGAATACCAAAATGGTAGTAAGTTTAGGATTTTGTCTTAAGTTAGTTCTGTGAATCGGGCCCATACTGCCTGGGTAATTTAACCACTGTGTAGGAAATGCATTGGTGATTGCATTAGAAAAACAGTAAAGTTTGGGAGATTAAAGGAGTACATAGGTAACACCTAGATGATTACATGTCAACAAGGTTAATATCTAGGGGTGGGCGGAATTTGCGAAAGCGACTTTCGCAAATTATCGCAAAAATGTTTCAAATCTCCGCAAACACACAGAAATATCGCGAAGATGCGGAAGTTTTTTTCCCGCCCGTTCGCGGTATTTTCTGCGTGTTCGCGGCTCGCCAACTTACCCATGCGGTTGCTCGCGGGCGCGGCCATCTTGTTTTCACTCTTCTCGCGGTGCATGATCGCGAGAAGAAAGACGTGATCGCGCGACGCATTACTTTACTGCGGGCGCGAACTGTCGCGAGACAGCGTAAATGGCTACCAACAATCCAACATCTCGTGGAGAACGCGACCGGATCGGGAAAACTTGTCGGCGAACGCGGGGATTCAGGTAAGGCGATCGCGCGCGCCCGAGAATGTATTATTTTACAGCGCGAGCAAGAACCAAATTATCGCTAAGCTGCGGAATGCGGAAATTTTGACATTTTCGCGCTCTCCGCGGAACGAGAAAATGTCAAATTATCGCAATTTCCGTGAGCGGAACGGAAATTTAGCCCAGGCCTAGTAATATTTGGGGATTGACATGACTACATAGGAAGTGACTGGGTGATTTTATAAGTGCATGGGTACTTCTAGGCTGATTGCAGGACTACTGATCTAGTTCTGGAGTGAAAAAGGAATGCAAATGAAGTGCCTGGCTGATCTCATAAAGCATGACTACTGGCTGAGAGTTTACATAAGGACAGGGATACCACCTCCGAGATTGAAGGAGTGCAACATTAGTGCCTGGGTGATTATATAAGTGCATGAATAGTGGCTACATGATTGGAAGAGTGCATGAGTAATACCTTGCTGATTGCATGAATAGTGCCTAGATGATTGCATGACTGCAGAACTAATACCTGAGTGATTACAGTAGATCATATACATAGCCTGGATCATTCAAAGACTGCATGCACACCACTTGGGTCTATCTAAAACATAGAAAAGTGGTAGGCGTAGACAAATATAAAGCAGCACACTATTCCATAACTCAACCATACATGCCTCCATACTGTTAAAAGCTTGCATATATACATGTCTACCTTTTGAAATCACCTTCACATCTAAAAGAAATATGCATACAATAGATCTCCCTGAGTGATTACATAACTCCATGACTTGTGCTTGCATAATTGTATAAGTGCAACGGTACACACTGGGTAAATGGAGGAGAGGATAGAAAGCGACTGCCTAATTGCATGATTGTAGACATAGAGCTTCAGTGCATGGATAAGTGCATGGATAGCTGCTGGAGGCATAGACTAGTTATTGAGCAGTGCCTAGCAGAATAGATGAATGTACCAGTGGGGCCTACATGAATCTATTACTGCAAGGGTAGTGTGTGGGTTATTACATGAGTGCATAGGTACAGCCTGCATGATTGCTTGACTGTAGGATTAGTACATATATAGTGTCTATCTTATTGGATGACATTTTGGGGGATTTCTACAATACATAGAAAGTGAGTATGGGAGTTTATAACTCCATGGGTATTGTTTGAGTGATTACAGAAGTACTAAGATAATCTCTAAGCGATTACTCCAAATGTAAAGGAACAGCTAAAATTATGCGGTATACTAGAAATGTACATATTCACACACAAAAACAAACTACGACAACCAAGAAATCCATCTTCTAATAAACACATTTTACTATTCCAAAACGAATTCAATGAATATATAACTACAATAAAACAAACTACAATACACATATATTCATTTATTCCTATAGCTCAAACCCCACACATTTTGAATTATATATTTAGTTAACAATAAACCTAATCCATAATACACATCACCAACTTATACCTCGCCTTCCAAATAGATTTGTAGAATTTAAAATATCACAAACTCATAAACGATTTTCTCAGGTACACAATCAATGCAATGCACCTGTCTCAGCAAGGTAGAACCAGTAATGGCACAGTTTCCCTCTCTTTCTCCACACAAATACATGTAAGTAACAAATCACATTCCTTCCTACATTATTTGAAATCTCAAAACACATTTCTATTGGTTAGACATATTGACCTTTACCAACTGCCCAAACTCATTCTTGAAGGTTCTAAAGTCGCAAACCCACCGCAAACCCACACGGGAGTTGAAAAACATATTACAAATAAAACATCAACAATTTTTTAAGAACACACAACTTCTAAAGATATTCTTGACTTGGGAAATCTTACTTTTAATGAAATTTCACTTACATATACATCACAATTTCACATTTTAAATCCACAGCTAAGATCCAGTCCTTCCCCCATTCTGCTTAATGCCAGTTTCCATAGCAACAATTCATGGAACATTCAACTGAACTTACAGTCACGAGTTCAGCATATTTTCAAGTTCACCACACAATGTTGCAAATACAAACATAGGTGTGGTTGACTTTCCAATATATCAGCTTATCCTATCTACTGTACCTTTCAAACCTTTTTTACTAACAAATAAGAATCATGTTTTTTAAAGACAGAAGCATCCACCCTATTTTTGACTGTACAATGTTCTTAAACAGCAAATCATTTCTCTTCTTTTTTTTAAACTGCATCTTGTCCACTATTTTAGATACCGCTCACTCTACCAACTGACTACTTCAGCTACAGACATCTTTTCATTACATCCAGACTTCCCTTCAAGATCCTTAGGGTGTGGATTGTGGGACACAGCTATGTTTACTGGTGCAAAAGGTATGCTGAACACAGAGGTATTGGCAAAGATCTAGCTTTTCAAAATGTAGACATTAAATGGAGTGGACAAAGAGGATTAAAGTGGCATCAATCGATGCCTTTGGTTAAAACCTTTTTTTATCTCCAACCCCCTGACCTCATGATTGTGCACTGTTTTGGAAATGACCTAGGCACATTGACTGGGGTGGTCTGGAAATGCTAATGAAGGACACCTTTACAGAATTGATTTTGCTTTTCCCCCAAACTGTCTTTTTATACTCTAACATATGCCAAAGACAGAAATGGAAGTGGTCCAATCAATTCTGTCCACAGATTGAGAAAGTCAGAAAAAAATGTCAATAAAGCTGTTTCTGCTTACCTTAGAAACCATAGGATGGGCTTTATCTATAACAACAATTTATTTTTCCATATGGATGACATCTACAGAAGTGATGGAGTACACTTAACTGATCAAGGGAACAGAGTGTTTCTCAACAACCTGAAGCTTTGCATCCGCACTTACATGTAGCTACAACATTCTACCAATAAAATAAGGGCTCTTTTTAGAGTCACCCAATTACCCAACATATAACCTACCTTTAACAAAATAAAAAAAATTTGCTTGGAGTCCTGCCTCCATCGCGACTTTAAGATTTGTGCACCCATCGCGTTTACACTAGGGGGCCGTGCTGAGAGCTGCACACCCATTGCATTTACACTAGGGGACCGTGCTGAGAGCCACGCACCATCACTTGTACACTAGGGGGCCGCGCTGAGTGCCGTGCACCCATCGCGTTTACACTAGGGGGCCGCGCTGAGAGCCACGCACCCATCGCGTTCACACAGGAAGCTACACACCCATCGAGTTTACACTAGAGGGCCACGCTGAGAGCCGCGCAAGGGTCGCGACTCCAAACTTTGTTGGGAAAAACAAGTCCATCCACGGGGCATGCCTGAATGTTTTTTTTATTAAGGGAGGGGGGCCGAGTCACCCCCCTCCCAGGCCATTTTTAGCCCCTGGGACCCTATCCCCTGGGGCCAGCCTTTCCATTTTTTATTTTTCATTTTAATTTTTTATAAAGGTGAGGGGGGCTGCATGGCTCCCCTCCCAGTCCACTTCTGGCCCTGGGTACCCGATCCCCCAGGGCCTGGCCTCTCCGTTGGGGGCCATGGGGGAGCACCAATGCCCCCACAGTCCTGCCGGCTCCCCGCCTCTTGCGGGAGCTGGTATTGCTTTAGAGCAAGGGGAGCTGCTGACATGCAGCTCCCCTTGCTCAGAAGCAATCATCTGCTTTGCTTCATTGAAGTGAGAGCAGGTTTCCCTGTTCTTGCTTCAACGAAGCAAAGCAGAGTCTGCAATGGCAAGGCGGGAGCCATTCTCCCGCCCTGCCATAGCAAACAGCAGTGTCCCGGGGTGGGTACCCCGGGACACTGCAGGAGCCGGCCCTGGGGAGTGGCGGTCCCCAGGGCCATCACGGGCTCCAGGAGGGGGGCCGCATGGCAATCCTCTCAACGTATTTAAAGCCTGGGGAGGTGGTGGTGCCCAGGGCCAGGGGGTCCATAACAGACCCCAGAATTTGAATTTTAAGTGCCCAGAGGTGGTGGTCCCTGGGGCTAGGGGGGCCTGTGAGGCCCCTTCCCATTTTCATGAATGCCCCCAACGCATTATTTAAACATGCCCCGGGGAGGTGGCAGTCCCCAGGGCTGTGGGGCCCCTGCAAATTTATTGGTGAGTACCCCCGGGACCTGGCCCACCCGGGGGCTTTCAGAAATTATTCAGAAATTATTTTGTCGGCTTTATTCATGACACCAGTGCAAATTTGGCTGTTTTTTTTAAGACACACTTTTTGGGGCCTTGAGGGTCCTTGGGGGACCCCCTGACCAGGCCTAGGGAGTCAGGGTGTTTGTTCCCTGCCCACTTTTCATGTTTTTTATCTTTGTTTCACCCTTTTTCTTGTCATTCAATTTAATCGAGTCTCAAGATGGCTGCCAACAGTTCCTGGTTTGGAGTGTTGGCAGCCAATCATAGTGAAGCTCGTGCTCGGAAGGTTTGCCTCATGTGGAAATTAAATGGTTTGACCAGAGAGGTTTAATGTTGCATCAATTGCTGCCTTTTGTTAACAATATTGCACATTGCCAATATCGAGACCTGTTAATAGTGCACTGTTGTGGCAATGGCCTAGGCACTGATACTGGGGTTGATTTGGAAATTGCAATGAAGGAGACCTTTGGCCAATTAATGACACTTTTGTCACACACTGTTTCTGTGTACTCCAACATATGCCAAAGACAGAAATGGAAGTGGTCAAATCAATTCTGCCCACAGATTGACAGAGACAGGAAACAGATTACTAAAGCTGTTTCTGCATACCTCAGAGACCATATCATGGGCACTATCTACAACAACAACCAGTATTTTAACATGCATGGAATCTACAGAACTGATGGAGTTCACTTTACAGATGAAGGCACCAGGGTGTTCCTCAGCAACCTAACACTCTGCATCTGATCTTATATGTAAGGGCCACATACAGTTGTGTATTTCCTATAAATCTATATAGGATCTGAGCATTTAGACAACATAAACTGTGGGACTGGTGTTCAGACTGATTCCAGACACCCCCACTGGATATGTTTGCCTGTATAGCAGCTAGCTCTCAGTGCCACTATGAACTCCTCTTACCAAGGAAATAATAGTTTCTGGCAACTATCGAACATGACAACCCTGACCCCTCACTTTATCTCAGAGAGATACATGGAATAAACGATGGGGAAATTTTCAATAAGCATTTATTGAACCAGTGTCATTCTAGTGTAAAATATGTGTGCAGTAACAATCAAAAGACAGAAACAGGTATAAACGGTTCTAAGCACCGAAAGAGTAAATGGATGATACATTTCTACCACAGTGCTAAAACAATGGATATATGCAGGTATAGAGATGCATGACAGTAAAAATGCATACTCCTACAATGCTAACCCTAACTAGATTTACCTAAATGTACCTCGCATGTATGTAGGTATAGAACCAAGAATCCCCCTATTATAAAGCCAACCCCATTACCTAGAGTGAGAAACTGAAGGACCCCATCTTGGTCTCGAAATGGACACCCTGCTAGGGATGTCAGTCCACTGCGTGCTGGAGTGGCTGCATGCAGGAGCCTCAGCATCTTGTGTCAGCGTGTCAGCATAGAAGTCTTTCTCCTCTGCCTGCCCCAGCAAAGATATAGGTGCCGATTCCGATCCGTTAAAAAAAATTACCGTACGATTCGTATCCGTATTTTTTTACGTACGAATCGTACAAGTTCCGTACAAACGGCGAAGTACGATTCGTACGTAAAAAATCCATACGAATGACTTCGGGAAAAGTCTATGAGACGTCCCCGGACAGTTTTACATACAAATCGTAAAACTGAAGTCCGAGCATGCAAGTACGATCCGTACCGCCCGTCCGAAAACACAAGCGCATGGAAAAGTCCCCGTACGGATCGAACGCCGTACCACTCGTATCCGGGTAAACTTGTGCCCGGGATACGAGTCGTACAGCCCCCCATATGTCTGCACCATACCCCCCCATGTCCGCACTCTACCCCAGCCCCGTATGTGTACGCACCGTACCCCACCACCATACCCCAGCCCCCTACATATACGCACCGAACCCCACCACCCTACCCCAGCCCCTTACTTGTACGCACCGTACCCCACCACCGTCCCCCAGCCCCTTACTTGTACGCACCATACCCCACCACTGTACCCCACCCCATACTTGGATGCACCGTACCCCAGCGCCGTACCCCATGCCCCTACTTGGACACACCGTACCCCACCACCGTACCCCAGCCCCTTACTTGTACGCACCGTACCCCAACACCGTAACCCAGCCCCGTACTTGGACGCACCGTACACCAGCGCCCTACCCCAGCCCCATACCCCAGCACCATACCCCAGCACCATACCCCAGCCCCTTACTTGTACGCACCGTACCCCACCACCGTACCCCAGGCCCGTACTTGGACGCACCGTACCCCAGCGCCTTACAGCATGCCCCAACTTGGACACACCGTACCCCAGCGCCGTACCCCAGGCCCGGACTTGGATGCACCGTACCCCAGCGCCCTACCCCAGGGCCCTACTTGTACGCATCGTACCCCAACACTGTACCCCAGCCCCGTACTTGGACGCACTGTACCCCACCACCCTACCCCAGCATCGCGTATTTGCAACCGCACAACAACATTGCATATGTGAGCACTGTACAACAACATCGCGTATATACGCACCTTACATATGCTAAAACAACTCGTACAGAACCAGGACACTGTAAAACAGCACAAGGAGGGTCAATTCGACTCGCACAACACCACAAAACACGTCTACAGTACAAAAAACATCTAAAAGACTGACCTGGCACATCCAAACAGGCAAACAGAGGCCCAAACTCACAACCACCTCTTGTAACACACCAACCAAAAATTCTAACCCAGCCACACCCACAAATGGACCAATAAAAAGGGCCCACTCTCACAAACCATGAGCCTTTGTAACAGACCCACTGCTGACAGACACCACACACAAACAACTGCACCCATACACCTTAACTTACACACCTTCACACAACCTCCTTCACACATACTCCCTCTACACATTCACACACACACCTACACATTCACACCCACACACCCACAACCATCCACACCCACACCCCACACCATGCCCACATACAAGAATCCAAAGTTCACAAGGGAGGAGCTGGACATCCTTGTCAACGAAGTCATCAGAGTCGAGCCACAACTCTTTGGAACATTGGTCAGACAGACCAGCATAGCCGAAAAATCACGCCTGTGGCAGAGGATCGTCGATCGGGTGAATGCTGTTGCGCCCATCAGAAGGACCAGGAATGAATGCCAAGCCAGGTGGTACGATCTGCGCAGGGAAGTCAAGCGCAAAATGAACGAGGGCTACGCCCAGAGTAACATCACAGGAGTTGGGCTGCCCCGCAGACCGGTACATTACCATCCCTGGGAGGAGAAGGTGATGGCCCTGCTTCCGCCGGTGGGAGTACACGGAGATGAAGGAGTTGCTGAGTCTGGTGAGTACACAAACAACTTACGTAACATGGGGGTAATGGCATCCACACCCCAACTACAACAAATGTACTCACCTACCCCCAAGCCCTCACTGGACACAACCACACTGTAAAACAACGCTCATGCCACTAACATGTGTATGCCCTATTCACAAAGCAAGGCCATGCCATGTCCCAGCCTACACAAACCACAAACCCAAGACTGGATGTCCGGGATGCTGGGAGGGTGGGGATCACGAAACATATTGTACAACTCAGAAACAGACACCATTGCCCTCAGCCCATATGGCCCAGGTACATACCCATGCACCATGTGCAATGCACAGGGACTGGCAAAGTACTGACAAGGTAGCTGACACTTGGCCCTGCTGTAGGCAGCACAAGGCCCTCCTGTGACAACTGCAAAATCTAACACAAACACAACCAGCTCAGATATCTTGGACAGGAACTCACACTCACTGACATGGCAGCATGCTCCATGGGGGGACAGATACATCACCTGGGAGACCCACTGCCAAATCACACTACACCCACCAGCATGCACCGTCAATCAATCAACAATCGATCAGGGTACTTGTAAGGTGTGCTACTTACCTGTGAGGGTCTCAAGGCGCTGAGGGGGGGGTTCCACTACTGCTCAAAGAGCCAGGTTTTGAGGAGTCATCTGAAGGCAAGTAGGTCTTGGGTCAGTCGTAGGTGGGTTGGGAGGGTGTTCCAGGTCTTGATACAGCCTGGGAGCCCAATACTCACCCGTGATGGCCTCAAGCTGCTGAGGGGGGGCTTGAAATACTGTGCGGACACACGAATCAGGAAGAGGATGATGAAGGCCTAGAGGTCATGGCTCATGTTGAGGTTCCCGGGGAGGGAGTCCCAGGTATGTTTGTCCAGGCGTGAGAACCATCTCCTTCATGCTGGAGTGTTGTGGATGTGAAGAATGGTGGCCAGGCCAAGTTCGGATGCATAGAGTTGAGCCAACGGGGTCTTGGATGACAGACGTACAAGGTTGATTTTGGGGTCTGGGGTTGTTGACTGCCTCCTGAGTGTGTGTGAGGAGTGTGAAGGTCATTCTACAGCACACAGTGAACCCTTGCAGCTATCTCAGGTGGACGGTGATGTTGATGGGGTGCGGGATGTATAAGCTGAGTTGTGCTGATGCACCCTGGATGTGGACAAGTTTCCTGTGAGTTTGGATGTACTTGCTCCGTAGAGGGCGGGGCAGTAGTTGACACGGCTGGTGTCGTGGACCTGGGGGATGGTCTGTCTTTCCTTGGAGTGGATCTATCTGAGGATCATGTGCATCATGCAGAGGGTGTTGCAGCATGAGGTACAGATGCTGGTGATTTGCATGGCAAATGTGAGTGACAAATCCATGATGCACACCATCTTGTGTGCGTGGCCACTGGGTGCTTGTGTAGGGCCCCTGCGGGTGGGACACAAGGAGTTGAGCCAGCTGTAAGGGGACAATGCTCAGATGCTTACCTCAGTCCTGTACAAGTCCAGCCTCAGGTGGCTGATGTTCAGCCATTCATCCACGGACCTCATGCCTTCTTGAATGTTGGAACTGGCAACGGCTGCATCATTGGTGAGGGTGAGGAGCACCTGGCTGTCAATGGCATACAACATGATGATGAGGTTGTGTGCACATGTGATGGTGGAGAGGGGGATCCTGGACACATTGAAGATTGACACGCTGAGAGATGATCCCTGGGCCATGTGCCAGATGACGCCACTATACCACATGCTGAAGGCTTGAGTCCCACTCCAATGGCCCTGCTGGTGGACGGAGCCGGTGTGGAGCAGGAGGGACATAATCTGGTTGGTGTGACAGGGCCTGGAAGGCTGGGCAGTGCTGTGCATGCAGTTGGAGTTGCACACTCAGCATGCAAAGGTGTCGTGTGTGCGCTTAGGGTATGCCTGAGAGCAGGCGGTTGAGTTTCAGATAGACATTGCTTGGAGGATGGCTACAACATCAGACTGTTGTGTGATGTGGGTCATGCAAGGATATGAGGATCGTGCAATGTGCACGTTGCATGTGCTGACGGTCCTGCCTTTGGCAACGCGTGGCCGCAACAGTGGAACAGACAACATGATGACAGCCAAATGAATGGTTGGAGAGAGGCAGGGAGGAGCATCTTTGAGGCGTGTGTGTTGCCGAATCCCACCACTTTGTGGGCCCTTGCTGCAGAGGCCGCAGCAGCAGGCGACATGTCCTGGAAACTATGCCAAAAGTAGCACACAAAGACAAGGATGTCAGAAAGGACAACTGCAACAGGCGTATGTAAAGGAAGGAGTGTCCGGTTACCCATGGCACACCCAGAGAAAATGGATGCACAATCACCAAAGATGACTGACACAGGATCAGGAAACAGAAGGCCGAGCCGCACACAGGAGACACACCCTCAGCAGGCGTTGACGGCCTGTCGTGGGGACCAACATGCCCAAATACATACACAACCATGGTCTTCATGCACAATCGAGATTCTAACCCATGAAGAACTGCATGCATGTAGCCAAACTACACATACACTCATATGCACAGTCTTTGACAACTATGCCAGAGATGCTGTGTTGGACTTGGCCCTTCTGGCAGGTTCACCCCTGAACTTTTTTTGCTTTTTACTGGTGACTTGGTGTGTTGATTTTTTGGTTTCTGCGCACTTTCCCTGTGTCCCAGGGTAAAGTGCGTGCGTGATCTGAGTGCATGTGGTGAGATAGGCCTGCCCTCCCATAGGAATGCATGGGGAATGTATGTGTCCCTAGTAGTTCCTGATGCGTGGGGTGTGCAGGCCCGAGTTTGGTATGTGCGGACTCGTGGGAGTGAATGCTGCGCGATGATGTGTGCGGCGTGCATGTACCTAGTGTGGAAGTGCCACTTCTAGAAGTGGGCACTTCTGTGTGCAGTGTGTCTGTCGCGTGATTGGCTGGTCGTGTCATGTGACGGGCTAGGGATTCCCCAGAGTCAGGATGAGTCACCCAGTGGTGAATGGGGAGATCAGCAGCTAGATGGGTGGGAGGAGTACACCTGGGTCCTGAATAGGCCAGGGTTTTCCACACACAATGCTGGCCCCGCCCCCTGTGGTGCGACTGACGACCCTAGCCCTGCCAGTGAATAGAGTGAGGGGCTGAGCACATCAAGGGTGCTCCCCAACCAGCTGCGACTGGTTTTCCCCCTCACCCTGAACCCAGAACAAAGGGTTTGACTGTATAAAAATGGGGCTGTGTCCCCACAGAAACTGTTCACTTCCAGGATCCTGAGGGGGGCTGCTGCTGCTGGAGGCCAGGAGGAACCGCCACTTGGGACTGCCTTCCTGCCCTGGAGGGCCCAGTGAGCTGGCCCCTGGCCCAACCTTGTCCCCCTGCCTGCCTGCCTGTACTTTCCCTGGACTTTGTTCCTGGACACTGCCTAAGCGCCTGGGAGCGCTTTATTTTACTCATAGCGCTAGGAGCGCTTCATTTGGTGCCCCAGCGCTTAGTGCGCGCTTCTGTGTCGCCTTTGCCGGGTCAGGGAATCCCCGGTGTAGGGATTCCCCCCTCTTTGGGCCGAGATTACGAGCGGGTGCCCACCCCGCGTCTACGTGCTTAAACGGGAGCCTACCCCGTTGCTGACTGTATTTTTAACGGTGGCGGGTGCCACCCTGCCACCTTATCAACTTAAGGCAGAGGCGGGAGCCCACCCCGCTCGCCCGTGCTAAATTCACCGCCGCGGCCGGGGAGAACCGGAAGTCAGGTCGCGTGTTGCCTGACGTGGGGCGGGACTTCCGCTTTCCGAAGGAAGCCCCGCGCCCACGGAGTCTCCCGGAAGCCGGCACAGAGAGGGGTTCGTCGATCCCCCAGCGGAGCTCTCGGGAAGGGAGAGAGCCCCGCTGCCCCAGAGAAAGCAGAGCGTTGCATGCTCTATCATCGGCCCTGCGGAAGTGGACCTACAGGCGGCAGCCTACCCCGCCGTGAGGAGCTGTGAGAAGCCCGGAGACCCGACGAGCCCCCGAGCTGGTGAGTGAGGGCTGGGGCGGGATACTCAGGCCGGCCGCTATCTCCCCCATGCAAGCCTGCCCCCCGTTGTATGTAGGGGTCCTGAGGGCCCGTGGTGCCCGTGCTAACTGAGTGGTCCCGCACCCGACAGCGGGCCACTCCACCGGTGCCCCAGATTGTTCTCGAGCCCGAGTGAGGCTCCAACGACGGGGGCAGTATTTCGTAGAGTCCAGAGGGACTCCAACGGGCCACATTTGTCTCGAGCCTGTGAGGCTCCAACGCGGGGCACCTTGTTTTAAGAGCCTAGAAGGCTCCCACGTTTTGGGGGAATTATTCTTGTGGAACTTGCACGCTCCCACGGGTGGCATTGTTATGCCCAGAGCCTAGGTGGCTCCATCCCTGCGCAGTGCTGTTCTCGAGCCCACGAGGCTCCAACGTGTGACATATATGTTGTGAAAGCGCCTTTCAAAAGTGGCGCCCCGGCTCATTCTCCCAGCTGCCCAGCACTTAGTGGGCAGCTGCAACGTTTAGGTTGTGCCCAGTGCTACTTGCGCTTTGGCTTGCGCAGTCTTGCCCTGACTTTCTGGACGCAGGGCGTCCTTGCCCCTTCAGGGCCAGTTGGCCCAGGGGTTGCCACAGATAGTGGCTAATGTGAGTTTTTGCGCCATGGTACCTTTCCTGCACCTCTGAATGTGTTTATGCGTCATGTGCTTTGCTTTACACCTCTGAATGTTATGCATCATGTGTTTAGGTGCTTAGACCCCTACAGGTATACTTACCTGATGCTAGTGTGATGACGCTGAGGTCATTATTGCGCCAGTAGTTACTGGTTGTGTGCTATATGTTCTATTTTTAGTGCTACAGTGATTGTATGTGCTATGTTCTAAAATATTATTCCTATGTTCTAAGAGTGCTAATTCCGGACAGCGGTCCAGGTGGCCCTGTCCCCTGTATATATAATCCCTTGTAAATTCTGCCCGTGCCTGTTGGCACATTGTAGAGTGTGTGTTTTTATCTAATGTGTTGTGTATAATACAAAGGCTATTTTTATAGAATACCTTGTGTGGAGTTTCCTTTGTGGTGGGCCTTGGGTGTTGTTGCTGGGTGCGCGCGCAAACGCTTTACACATCGCCTCAGGGATAAGCCTGACTGCTCGTGCCAAGCTACCAAGGGGGTGAGCAGGGGTTATCTTTGGCGTGTAACTTCCTTGCCCTGACTAGAGTGGTGGTTTCTGCCTGACTTTGGCGCAAGCCTTAGCCAACCAGAAATCCCATTTCTAACATGCTGCATACAAAGTGGCAAGAGACCTGCATTGACAGAGATGAGGCACCTTGGAGGGTGAGGAACCCCTTTATTACTCAGGCTCACACTAAGGGAAATGCATCAATATGAACAGACACACAGGTCATTTGGCTGAACATGTGGGACCTACACTGGACACCCCCTTCACAACACAGATGTAGTAAATCCTAATGGCCTGGCACACAAGTTAAGGGGATGACCAAACACCCCCTGTTGCACACGGAGACGCTGCAATTCCCCATTGAGCCTGTTATGGGGATGTCCCACACCATGTCCACCCGTAGCATCCCGTATGTTTCTGAGGGAAGTTATACACACATTGATGCCTTCATCAGAATCCACAAACCATTAGAGATGACTGTCACGAAGGTTGACTATCAATTCATGGGAGACATGCTACATGTCATGTGCCCCATGGTGAGTCAAAATGTATGCATGGTAACCCAACATGCACAGGAGCAGTCCCCACACATTCCAAACACGTAACACCCCCAAAATGCCTTGCTGCAATCCTCACCCAAAATTACTTTTCCCCATGTCCGTGCATGGAACGCTGATTCAGCACACGTTGCAATACTCATGAGGAATAGCAGGAGGCCAACGGTGACACGACCAGACAACATGCGCAAGAACCTGTGGATGACAGACACACAAGAAGTCAGCTAAAAGATTGTTATCCGCATACATGGTCATTTACTCTAAAGGAATGATGTTGTCACCATGTGATTAGAAAAATTAGGGTCATATCTAAAATGAGTGGAATGACATCATCACTCGATTGACACATCAGAACACACAGCTAAGTCACTTAGCATACAGTCAGCTGGACACACACATTGCAACACATGCCACACAAGGCTCCAAGCGTGCACACTCAGACCCAGTGACTCACCATTATGAGAAGAAGTTGCGTATGAGCTGGCTCCGGATATCCTCCTCCTCTTCACTTGCCTCGTGACCAAGCCCTTCATCCTCCACGGGTGGATGTTCCTGCTCATGTTGCTCCAGGATGAGTGGCACTGCCTTCTCCACTGCCATGTTGTGCAGCATGCAGAACACGAGGAAGATTTTGCAGACCTTCGCCGGTGCATATGGGAGGGACCTGCTGTCTTGTGAAGGCACCGGAATTGGCTCTTCAGGAGGGCAAACGTCCTCTCAATCACTCGCCTGGTCTGCCCGTGTGCATTGTTGTAACGTTGATCTGCAGCTGATCTTGGGTTGCGGAGAGGCGTCATCAGCCATGGCATGTTGGGATAGCCAGAGTTCCCTACATGGAAACATCATGTAAAAAAGTGGGTCAGGAGATGCCGTAAGATACAAAGATACCGCAAAACACAGGACAAACAGAGTATACCCACCAACAAGACATGCTCGTTTGTTGTGTAGCCGCAGCATCCTTAGTGGCACCCTGCTACGCCTCATGATGTAGGCATCATGTGCTGACCCTGGAAAACGTGCACAGACATGGGAAATCAGCATGTTAGCAAGACACACCACAAGGGCATTTATAGAGTGGTAATGTTTACGGTTGTGATATGCGACCTCCTCTGCCTGTGGTGGTACCAAAGCCACATGTGTCCCATCAATGGACCAAATTACATGGGGCATCCCTCCCAGGGCATAGAAATCACCCTTGACACCTGTCAACTCCTCAGGAGTCGGAAAATGGATGAATTTATCCAGGTGCTCCAACATGGCTGCCAAAACATCATGCAGGACACGGCTGAACATCGTCTGGGACATGCCACCAACATCAGCTATGGTGAATTGAAGCGTACCTGTGGCAAAAAAATGTAGGGCTGCCATCTCCTTTATCTTTGGGGTCAGCACAGTAGGATACCTGTGTCGCGGTTGGAGGTGAGGTGCCAGCCTGTTTGTCAGGTCCTCAATCAACTGTTGGGTGAATCTGTAACGGCGTATGCAGTCACGTTCCCTCATGGCACCCAAGTCTGGCATTGGTCTGTGGACAGGCGGTGCCCTGCAGAAAATTGGAATGAATAACAAAGAGTGAGAACATAACAACATCAAGGTCAATGAACTGAGCACATGCTCAACTGCTAATACACATCTGCTAAATACAGAGTCTGGCCTGTGCAATACATCCAGGACACGTATGCCAGCCAGGTGATGCTCCTACGAAAAGCCAGCTACACCCGTTGATTGTCAAGTCTACATGACATGCCCTGAAACGAGCTGTGGGCCAGTGTCAGTGAACAGCCAGAGACATCACAAGAGTGACATACATCCACATATCAGCATTTGAAGGATGTCATCTCATACAGACAGCTGACGGCAAGCTAGACGCACAGATCACATGGAATGTCAAATGTACAGATCACACACATTGCGATGAAGGGGTACACGTGAAAACAGAAAACAGAGACATTGAGACGACGCAGATATGTCCTCATGTCAAAATTTCAAGTTCGAGGCATACAGACACACGTTACGTGGAAATCCACATGTGGCATGGTGTGCGTAGATGTGTAGATTTTATTCACCATGTTTTATCACACGTAAGATGCAGTAACAAAACAGCTTCTCATGCTTCAGATATGCCTATCCGGGCCTTTTTCTGAGCACGCGGAAAATGTGACGTACATAGCCTGTTTATATCTCGGAGATAAGGCGGGGACCATAACACCCTAGGCCTGTGAGTTCTAATGACCTCAGAAGCAGCGTCTGTACACCCCCGTTCACGGGCTCATACCTACTGCATTTCCAAATGTGAAGATGTATGCAATGTTTTATTACAAATGCCAATAAAATGAGTTTTAAAAAAAAACAGTGTAAGCGTGTGAAACGCACTGTACACACGCTCTGAGGGTGTGTGTACGGTCCGTATCACTAGAGTTGTGTGGCCGTAGGTGCACGCGTGGTACGGACCGTACAAGTACGGTCCATATCACTATAGTAGTGGTGCCGTAGGAGCACGCGTGGTACGGACCGTACACACGTACGTGTACTACCAGTGCCTACACGTACGTGTACTACCAGTGCCCACACATACATGTAGTACTACCAGTGCCTACACGTACGTGTACTACCAGTGCGTGTACTTCCAGTGTGTACACGTACATGTAGGCACTGGTAGTACACGTACCCGTACGTGTACTACCAGTGCCTACACGTACGTGTACTACCAGTGCGTACCCGTACGTGTACTACCAGTGCCTACACGTACGTGTAGGCACTGGTAGTATACGTACGTGTAGGCACTGGTAGTACACGTATGGGTACGTGTACTACCAGTGCCTACACATACATGTAGGCACTGGTAGTACACGTACGTGTAGGCACTGGTAGTACACGTACGGGTACGCGTACTACCAGTGCCTACACATATGTGTAGGCACTGGTAGTACATGTACGTGTAGGCACTGGTAGTACACGTACGGGTACGTGTACTACCAGTGCCTACATGTACGTGTCAAACACACTGTGCAACTGGTGCCGTAGGGGTATGTGTGAAACGCACCGTACCTGTGTGTGGATTTGAAAATTACATAGGGGACACATAAGGGACAAGTATTAGGCACTAAATGCATGCTGGTTGTCATGGATACAGAGTTTTCAGTTCAAATTTTTCCATCAGGTGTCCTGGAAAAGTCAGTTGGCCACAATATACAATGGTTGTTGACTTGACATGATGCTCAAAATTTGAACGATGCAAATGCTGTCACTGGTGTATGTGGAAAGGGATTGGAGAAAACGTAAGATGAGAATGAATCTGACCAATCACTATGTACTCCTCCAAATGAATGCCCCTCAGCAAGACAGATATAAGTCAGCCAGAACCCATGAGAGGGCACTTGCCTGCACAACTTTCCTGTTGACAACACTGCTGCTGTCTGAGCTTCCTCTGGCACCATGTTGTCAAGGTCTGTGGAGAGGGCCCAGCCATTCACCCTGGAGGAGAATGAGGCATTGCTGTATTTCATCCTCCCACAATACACCAGCCTGTATGGGAGACCAGGGGAGCAGGTGAGTGCTGACTCCACTAGCTTTGACTGTGCACCTTTTTTGTGACTGTCACTTCTGGCATTGTGTCCAGGTGTGACAGACATGCATTGTTGTTTAGAGCGGGTCCCAGGGGGGGAATGGCTTATGTCTCCCATGCAGAGCATGATGTAGTTCATGTGTGCATTCCTCACTTGCATTGTGCTTACTGTGACATTCACTGCATAATGCATGACACATTCAGCATGGCTAATCCTTTGTGGCATATTTTGTATATAGTCCTGAGGTGATTCAGTGGTCCCCCCGGTGTGACAGGTGACTGTACCCACAGATGTGTGTGAGTTGAGTGGAGCTGTGGTGAGAGTGTCCAAGTGATGTGTACGCCCCCTGGACATTGATGTGTGTGAATGTTCCTTGTCATGTGGGTGAGTGTCTATGTGAAGTGTTGCACCACAGCTGCATGGAGGAGGCAACAGCTCTACCCATCTGATGTGAGAAGTAAGCCGTGCTGTGTGTCTGACTTGCTGAGCTAGCCCCACACCTGTGACACCCCCCAGGCAAGTGGCACATGTGCAGAGTGAGGTTTGTATCCGCTGTTGCCAATAGCATGTGATTGATCTGTGCCTGTGTGTGTCTGTGTACTCTGCTGAGGTTGCGTCAGTGGCCTGGGGCATGTAACTGCTTGGAGGTGCTGTCCATCAGCCTAGTGTTGCTTGTGATGCACAGTGTGTGCCATGTTCATGGAGTGTGTCACACCCCTCATGCCACCTGTGTACTTTATATGCCATGTAGTGCATTGGGGCTTCCACAGAGGCCAATGTCCATATGACAAAGATACTATTCCTTGGCAGCATCCTATGCTCTGTTCAACATATAAAAGGTGTTGAAATGTGTGTCTCTCTGACATGGAGCAGGTGTAGTGATGTTGTCTCACTTTGTCATCCTCACAGGTAACTGCCTACGCGAAGCGGGAGATCTGGAAGCAGGCCGTCAGGGCCGTGAGATCGGTGGAGGGTCGCAGTCGGCGCCTAGCCCAAGTAAGAAAATGGTGGCAGGACATCCGGTGCTGGACCCGGAGGATCGCCCACGTCCCCACGGCGGGCGCTGACGCCTGACCCACCAGATGAAGCGTGTCCTGGCGGTGGTCTTCCCTGACATGGATAGGCGGTTACAGGAGGGACAGCAGCAAGGAGGGGGTAGGTACATGTGTGTTTGTTGTGTGTCACCAGCTTTTGGAAGTGCTCAGTCACCTGGATACACTGCCAGGGCTTAAATGTGCAGTCCATATCCTGTTCTCCCAAGTCAACCGGAGCTATTCTTCCTCCCTTCCCCTCCTTGACATGTGTTCCCTGGTCTGTGTGTAATCACTATTGCACATGGTCATCTAGGCTGCCAGTTAATCCAAGTGCACATTGCTTTCTGCATCATGTGTGGGGGTGGTCTGTGACATGTGTTGGTACCTTGCCTTTGCCCTGTCCTGTTCAGTCATTTTGGGGTCCATATTTGTTGGCACTGATGCTGAGTCTCAACATAGGAGTGTGAGGTTTCAAATGAACAGACTTGCAACATGCATGACCAATGTTGTGGCCTCAGACATGATGTGCATGAGTGGGAGATATGCATAGTGCCGGGATGGTTGCTCATGTTACAGTCAGATCATTCCAGGACCATGGAGCAGTGTGCCCACTACAGTCCCCTGAGACACCCTTGCCTCGGAATCATGTGTGTCATCCAACACTGTGCCCATTCTCTGTGTGTTCAGCATGGGTTGGCCTCTGTGGCATTGTTCCCTGCCCTCAATTGTATTTATCTAGAGTTTGCTACATGTGCCCACTGGACAGGGTGACCCCATTTGGCTGGTGCATCCTCACACTGGGCAGTGCCTGTGTGTCTATTTACAACTATCTGTTGATGGTTGTTTATCACAAATGTGTGTTGGCAGCCTCACGAGGTGATGTGGAGTACATTTTGGAATTCTTGATGCACATTTTAGTAAACCCAGATTAAGAGGTGTAACTTCTTGATCTGTCTCAATCACATTGTCTCAGGTATGGGTTGTTTGTGCGGGCAAGGCCGACATGTCCAAACCTTATGTCTCCTTGCCAGGTCTGACCTGTGTGTGATAATTGTCTGGACAGACACTCAACATGCAGTGACCCAGTCATGTTGTGCAGGGTTTAATGTTTGTGCTTTGCAGCATGTGTCAAAAGTTTAAATACATGATTCCTGCTCATCCATTTTTGGCACCAGTGTGTGGTCCAGATGCTACGTAGTTTGGTCTTTGTGTGCTGACATCTGTGTGGACATTCTGGCTTGCCATGAGAGTGTCTCCTCAGTGCAGGTGTGCCTTATTCCGACACAATTGCAGGCCCATTAGCTTATGCATTGTCCTGTGTTTGGACATGTGTGCCACTCCACATGACAGTCAGTGGGTCAGATGTGTTGTCAACTGTGTCATTATGGTACGAATGGCCATGTGACAGGTGGCATGATTCAAGTTGTTAGTCAAGAAGTCTTGTACCTTGGCACTCACTACACTTGTCAACATGTCTTCATGTTTTCAATGCTTGACTTTGATGTTTTGTTGTGCAGGACAATAATGTGCCTGCATGACAGATGTCTCCCAAGGAAGTGCACAAGAAACCACCTTTACACTTTCAGGGGACACGCTGGCACATTTGAAAGAACGGCACAGTTTGAATATGACTTTTTTCAGATTATACATATACATGTTACCACAGTGTGGTGGCATTTGGGTAAGTCCTTGGTTGTTGCTGATACCAACTTACAATTGTCAAGTCATCCAGACCGCCGTGGTGCCATGTATATGTACTTACTGAAACCCTATTTCTTTCTAACAGTGGCTTATTTGAATAAGGCTGGCAGCTCATACAATAACTGTGTAAATGTTGTTTTGTGTGCACCTCCTTGTGTGACTTCTTTTATACAGGCTCATGTGTGTTCTGTTCACAAAGTGGCACATTCACACATTCTAAACATGTTGATTGTGTAAAGTGGTGTGATTCCCAAGGAATCACAATGTATTTCGTTTTGGTATCCAAAGTACTTACAGGTCTCTGAGTGTGGGGATACCTTCAGCATTAAGGTCTGTTATTTAGCCTTGGGTGCACCAATACTGTTTCGTTCACAGTACACAAGAGGTGGCATGCCTTCATAGTATTGCTGTGCTCAACTGTTCCCAGACACTAGCTTCTCAGTATGTTTCGATATCAAGTTATTTGCTGTTGTGTCCTATTTTTCCTTGTTTCCAAGTGGCATGGTGAGTCAACCAACTGGGGAGTGCAGGGCTTACATATGTGCGGAGTAATCTAGATGTTACTCATGATGCATTTCCTGATATGCACTGTGACCTATTTTGTTTGGACTCATGTGTCAGATGTATAGAGGTGACTGATTATTTTCTGTATCTTCACCTTGCCCACAGCATCATCGGAGGACACCGAGGGAGACACCTGCACGGACCTGGAGGAGGGATCCAGCACCGGTGCCACCACTGCTGGTGAGTCTGCGGGAGCAAGTGGCATGGAGGGCGAGGGGAGCCAGGCGGAGGACCTGCCTGGTGGCGACACCGACTACGATGCTGAGGGGTCCGAGGCTGAACTCCTCGAGGGGGCGGAGGCTGCTACAACACCTGGCAGCAGCACAACATCTGTCCCCGCCTCCTCCATTCCCATCACCGCCCTCCCAGTTGCTCCGGTCCCTTCTGTTTGTTCAGGGCACCACCATGTCTCCTTCATGCCAGGCATCGCACCCCCTGCCCCTGTCACCCCTGCTGCCCTCACTGCAGAGTCTGTGGACATTCAGCGGCAGTTGCAGGTTGGCCAGACATTGATGCTGAATGTCCTCCATGGCCACACCAGACTGCTGACACAGATGGTGTCGTTCATGGAGGGCATGTCAGCAGCGATGTCTGACCAACGGATGTTGCTGAGGTCCATGGACTCTTCACTGACGGCAGCAGTGAGTCTCCTGTAGCGCTTCGTCCCCCCCCTACCCCAGCCCCATCCACACTTCCCACTCCCATGCCTGTCCCATGCACACCCAGACATTCCCAAGCACGCACCCCACCAGACACAGGCTGCCCGCTGCTTCTTGGAATTTCCCGCCGCTGCCTCCCTGCGGCCCCGCCCCCCTGTGATTCCATTCGCCGCCCCGCTCCCGCCACCCAGCTGCTCCTCCCTCCCGGCTCCCTACTTAAGGGGACCGTAGGGGACCACAGAGTGTGACCGCTCAGCCCTCCACAGGGCTTGGTCGCCCCACTCACTGCTGCCGCTCCTGCCTGCCTTTGCCGCCTCCTGCCTGCAGATTCCTTCGCTCGCTGCCCGCTGCTCCTGGGAATTTCCCGCTGCTACTGGGAATTTCCCGCTGCCCGCTGCTTCTTGGAATTTCCCGCCGCTGCCTCCCTGCGGCCCCGCCCCCCTGTGATTCCATTCGCCGCCACCCAGCTGCTCCTCCCTCCCGGCTCCTTACTTATGACGCCCCCAGAGCGACTGAGCAGCGGATGCGCACAGCGGGAGTGCCGATTGAGCGCCGAAGGTGCGCCAAAGGTAAGCCCGTCTGCGCCCGTCCGCGCCTGGACCGTGCCCAGCGCCAGACCCCCTGGTCCTCGCCCCAAAACCCTCCACACACTCAACGCCGGCCGAAACACCGCCTGCTACCGAGCCACCCCGAGACGCACCCACGGACCCTTCACCTGCCTGACCTGCCGCTTCACCAGCCTCCGACCCAACACCGCACCTGCTAAACCGAGCCCCAGCAACAAACACCTGATGTGCATCCTGCTCAACACCCGCTAAGTTCACAGGCATGCCGTCGAACTCTGGAACCTCCTCGACTCAACAGCACCAGACATCGCCTTCCTGACGGAAACCTGGATGAACGCCTCCTCAGCGCCCGACGTCGCAATCGCTGTCCCAGAAGGCTACAAAATCACCAGGAAGGACCGCGTCAACCAGACAGGAGGAGGCATCGCCATCATCCACAAGAACACCATCCGCATCACGACCAACTCCGATGACACCTTCACCTCCGCCGAACACCTCCACTTCCAGATACACACCGACCCCAAGACCACGCTCAGAGGCACCCTCGTCTACAGACCACCGGGACCACGCACACAGTTCAGCGAAGACATCACAGACTTCGTCAGCCCGCACGCCATCAATTCCACCGACTACATCCTCCTGGGGGACCTCAACTTCCACCTGGAGGACAACAAGGACCGCAACACCACTGCTCTGCTGGACAACCTGGCCAACCTCGGACTCAAGCAACTGGTAACCACCCCCACCCACTACGCCGGCCACACGCTTGACCCAGTCTTCTCATCCAGCAAATATGTCACCTTCAGCCACTCCACCAATCTCCAGTGGACTGACCACAGCTGCGTCCACTTCAGCTTCAGTAAAACGATGACCCACCGCCACCCTCAACAAGCCCCCCGCAGGAGCTGGAACAAGATCACCGGCGACCAGCTCACCACCTTCCTCAGCCAGAACCCCCCCACCAGCTCAACGGACCCCAACGAAGCCGCCAACAACCTCACACAGTGGATCACCAACTGCGCAGACGCCCTCGAACCACTGAAGAAGAACCCCCCCAGCAGACGCGGCAGCAAGAAAGCCTCCTGGTTCACTGACGAGCTCATCACCTCCAAGAAGAACTGCCGCTCCCTGGAGAACACCTGGCGCACCAACCAGACCACAGACAACATGACGGCCCTCAAACACGCCACCCGCAAATACCACCAACTGATCCGCGCCACAAGGAAGACAGCCTTCAAGGAACGACTGGACAACAACACCCACAACAGCAAGGAACTCTTCATCATCGTCAAAGAGCTCTCCAACCCCGACGCCGGAAACAATGACATCACTCCCTCGCAAGACCTCTGCGACTCCCTCGCAGCCTTCTTCCACGACAAGATCGCCAACATTCACAACAGCTTCGGCCCACCAACCACGAACCCCACCACCGAACCGATGCCCCCCACCGCCACCCTCCGCACCTGGACCCCAGTCAGCACCGAAGACACAACACGCACAATGAACACCATCCACTCCGGATCCCCTACGGACCCCTGCCCACACCACATCTTCAACACGGCCGACCACATCATCGCACCCCACCTCCGCGACATCATCAACGCCTCCTTCAACACCACCACCTTCCCGGAGTGCTGGAAACACGCCGAGATCAGTGCCCTGCTGAAGAAACCAACTGCATACCCCTCCGACCTCAAGAACTACCGCCCCATCTCGCTCCTCCCGTTTCCTGCCAAAGTCATCGAGAAGACCGTCAACAGACAGCTAGCCGCCTTCCTCGAGACCAACGGATCCCTCGACCACTCGCAATCCGGCTTCCGAGCCAACCACAGCACGGAGACCGCCCTCATCACAGCCACAGACGACATCAGATCCCTAATGGACAACGGGGAAACTGCGGCCCACATCCTCCTGGACCTCTCCGCAGCGTTCGACACTGTCTGCCACCACACCCTGGTACAGCGCCTGAACAACACCGGCCTCCAGGAGAAGGCCCTGGAGTGGATCACCTCATTCCTCGCCGGAAGAACCCAGAGAGTCCGCCTCCCCCCGTTCCGGTCAGCGGCCACCGAAGTCGTCTGGGGCGTTCCACAAGGGTCATCGCTCAGCCACACCCTCTTCAATGTCTACATGAGCCCCCTCGCAACCATCGCATGTCAACACAACCTCAAGATCATCACCTACGCCGACGACACCCAGCTGATCCTCTCCCTCACCAGCGACCCGGACGCGCCAGAGCCAGCCTACACGAAGGGATGAAAGACGTCGTCGAATCAATGAAGAACAGCCGCCTGAAACTGAACTCAGACAAGACGGAGGTCCTCATCCTGGGATCATCACCCTCTGCCTGGGACGACTCCTGGTGGCCCCCCGCCCTGGGAGCCAACCCCAAGCCAACGGACCACGCACGCAACCTAGGCTTCATCCTGGACTCCTCCCTCTCGATGACCAGACAAGTCAATGCCGTCTCGTCTTCATGCTTCAACACCCTGCGCATGCTTCGAAAGATCTTCCGGTGGATCCCCACCGAGACCAGGAAGACGGTCACCCAGGCCCTTGTCACCAGTCGGCTGGACTACGGGAACGCCCTCTACGCCGGCACCGCCGCCAAACTCCAGAAGAAACTCAAACGGATCCAGAACGCCTCAGCACGACTCATCCTGGACATCCCCCGACACAGCCACATCTCCGGACACCTGAGAGACCTGCACTGGCTCCCCGTCAACAAAAGAATCACGTTCCGACTCCTCACCCACGCACACAAGGCCCTCCACGACCTGGGCCCCAAGTTCCTCAACAGCCGCCTGACCTTCCACAAGCCCACCCGCCAGCTCCGCTCCGCCAGCCTCGCTCTTGCCACCGTCCCCCGCATCCGCAGAGCCACCGCCGGAGGAAGATCCTTCTCCTACCTGGCAGCCAAGACATAGAACTCCCTCCCCATCCACCTCCGGACAACGCAAGACCATCTCGCCTTCAGGAAGCAACTCAAGACCTGGCTGTTCGAGCAGTAGCGTTCCCCCCCCCCAGCGCCTTGAGACCCTCCGGGTGAGCAGTGCGCTATACAAATGCCTATGATTGATTGATTGATTGACCTGTGTATACATTCCCTTTGTTGGTGACGGATCCCTTCAACTATGGCCATGCCTGCTCAGCAATTTCTCCGGCTGCATCGTCTGTGCCATCCTTGCTAGTCACTGTACTTGTGTATTGAGTATGTTGCCATGCCTTCATGGAGAAATTCTCCCTTTTCTGCACTATGCATGTGTGTTATACCAGCCTAGCACACACATGGTACTTGTTCTGAAGGGTATTTGGACACCTGACTCACAATTGTGGGCATTGTATCTGTGGGAACTCCACCCTATTCCTTCCATGAGAGATAACATCTTGGTGGCTGTCCCAGCACCTGTACATTCCTATCAGTCCTGGGATGTGCGTGACAGTGTGTGTTCCCTTTGGCTCTCTTAGTTTAGTAGGCATTGACATGACTATACAGTCTTGTGGCATGATCTCAGTGTGTGTATTGTGCTGCATCCACCAGGGGTGGGTATGCATGTGTCATTTGTCCTCACACCCACGTGTGGTGTGTCATGCAGTGGGGGAAAGACATCCATCCTCATGGGAGTGGGACACTGCCATCAGTGATGTGTTGTTATGGCACTCTCAACATAGTCGAAAATTAGGGATGCGTACATACACCCATGGAGTTGTGGTAATCTGATAATGATGTACACACCCCCATGTCTCTGTCCACTGCTGGTAGTGATAAGCACCCACCCCATGTCTCTGTCCACTGCTGGGAGTGATAGGCACCCACCCCCATGTCTCTGTCCACTGCTGGGAGTGATATGCACCCACCCCTCACATGTCTGGGCACTGCTGGGAGTCCTCTGCACCCACCCCTCATATGTCTGGGCACTGCTGGGAGTGATATGCACCCACCCCTCATATGTCTGGGCACTGCTGGGAGTTCTCTGCACCCACTCCTCATATGTCTGGGCATGCTGGGAGTGATATGCACCCACCCCTCATACGTCTGGGCACTGCTGGGAGTCCTCTGCACCCACCCCTCATATGTCTGGGCACTGCTGGGAGTCCTCTGCACCAACCCCTCACATGTCTCTGTCCACTGCTGGGAGTGATAGGCACCCAACCCTCACATGTCTGGGCACTGCTGGGAGTCCTCTGCACCCACCCCTCATATGTCTGGCACTGCTGGTAGTGATATGCACCCACCCCTCATATGTATGGGCACTGCTTGGAGTGATATGCACCCACCCCTCATATGTCTGGGCACTGCTGGGAGTCCTCTGCACCCACCGCTCATATGTCTGGGCACTGCTGGGAGTCCTCTGCACTCACCCCTCATATGTCTTGGCACTGCTGGGAGTCCTCTGCACCCACCCCTCATATGTCTGGGCACTGCTGGGAGTGATATGCACCCACCCCTCATATGTCTGGGCACTGCTGGGAGTCCTCTGCACCCACCCCTCACATGTCTGGGCACTGCTGGGAGTGATAGGCACCCACCCCTCACATGTCTCTGTCCACTGCTGGGAGTGATACGCACCCACCCCTCACATGTCTCTGTCCACTGCTGGTATTCCTCTGCACCCACACCTCACATGTCTTTGTCCACTGCTGGAAATCCTAGGCAGCCACCCACCCACCCACCCACCCTCACCCTTGGTGCAGTACACTGCTGTCCTGGCATACACACACCCCAATATACTGGTTATATGCTGCACCAGGCCCTAAGCCAACATTCGTGGCGTGTGTACGCCTTGTATCACAAATGTATTGGTGCCCTAGGGGTACGGGTGATGCGGTCCGTACCCCCGCATTCATGGGTTGGGTATGGCCCGTACCACACATACCCCTACATCACCACTACAATGGTGGTACGGACCGTACCCATGCTCTGAGTCCGTGTGTACGGTCCGTACCACCATTGTAGTGGTGATGTAGGGGTACGCGTGGTACGGACCGTACCCACGCCCTCAGAGCATGGGTACGGTCCGTACCACCATTGTAGTGGTGATGTAGGGGTACGTGTGGTACGGACCGTACCCACACCCTCAGAGCGTGGGTACAGTCCGTACCACCATTATAGTGGTGATGTAAGGGTACGCGTGGTACGGACCGTACCCACGCCCTCAGAGCGTGGGTACGGTCCGTCCCACCATTGTAGTGGTGATGTAGGGGTACGCGTGGGACGGACCGTACCCACGCCCTCAGAGCATGGGTACGGTCCGTACCACCATTGTAGTGGTGACGGGTACGCGTCCACGTCCACTTCCGTTGTTGCTGTACGCAGGGATTGGTGGACACGCCCCCCTAAGTGACCAGACCCTGGAGGTAATGTATGTACAGAATATAGTATTTTTTTCATTAGGTAGGGGTCATGTTTCCTGCCCCTTGCCCCCCCCTTTGCCCCTGGGTGTTGTTCTGACCTTCTGCGGCAAGCGCTGCGGTTTCGGTGCACCAGGTCGTAGGCTAGGAGGGCCGGGATGACACGTAGGATGGGGTCCATGGCTGTCCGTCGCGTACCGGTGCTCCTTCTTCGCGTCGTCCTCAATTTCCCGGGAGTTTTTGGCTGCCGTAAAAAATGAGCCGTGCGGAGTGACATAGGCACGAATCATACTTGCTGGTCCGTAAAACGCTGCCTGACTCCGTCCGGACGTCACGTACGCGATGTCCCAGATCAGAATTGTGGGTATTTTTTAGCCGCACATAATTTTTTACGATTCGTATGGAAATGGTATTTCTGTACGAATTGTACTTGCTGCTTTGCAAGGAGGATTTCCCGGGTACGAGTCGTACGGGGAATACGCTCCATACGACCATTCGTACCCGGGTTTTACAGAATCGGAATCGGCACCATAGTGTTTATATACCCAAAAGGTACCCTCAGGGAGTTTTACCTTGCTGTGTCATGTCGGCCAAGGATGACAAAATGGATGACCATTAAACATAGTTATTATGCAGAAGATACAGAAGATGATAGTCGTGCTGTGATTGTCAGAATCCTCATGCATATTAAATAAGTCTAGTTTACGGAGAAAAACACACAACATTTATGCAGCACCTAACTAAGAAAAAGGTCAGCAAAAAAACCATTATGTAGAACAATGGCACAGTAAATGTAGGTGAAAGATTGGGTGACTACTCAGGCCTATATTAGGGTTCATTACGAATCATACAAATGCTTGCAATGAAGACAAAGGCTCTCTCAGAGCCACCCTAATCCCCAATAGAAAAAAATATATTTGAAACTTAAAAAAATATTAAAATTCAGAGTCGCGACCCTGCGGGGTCCACAAAGCAAAATCATGATTTCAATGTACAATAACTAATTTAAAATTTTCAACCTACATTTAAATTTTTATACCTAAATAGTGGGTCTCTAAGTATGTGACTATTTATATGAACCCATTAAAGGGTATCTGAGTGTCTCAATAGGTCTGTCAGTGAGTACATAAGTATTTGAGTGGGTCTATGAGTTGGTGCATGAGTCTCTGGGAGGGTCAGGGTGTGGGTGCATGCATGTCTCAGTGGGTAGTAAATGGCTGCATAAGTCTCTGTCTGCGTATATGAGTCACTGCCTCGATGAGTCTGTAACTGAGTGTATGACTCTTTAAGTAGGTGTCTGAGTGGGTGACTGATTCTCTTTATAACTCTGTGACCACATGCATCACTCCCTGAATAGGTCTGTCAGTAAATGCATGAGTCTCTGGGAGTGTCTCTGACTGAGTACATAACTCTCTAAGTAGGTCTGTTAGTGAGTCCTTCAGTCTAAGTGTGAGTCTCTCACTGAGTGTATGACTCTATCAGTGGATTTGTGGCTAGGTACATGACTCTGTGAGTGTGTCTGTGAGTGGAGGCGGGACTCTCTGTCTGGGTGTGTGGTAGTCTGAGTAGGTCTGGGAGTGGGTGCAAGAGATTCTCATTGCAGCTGCGAGTGGGAGCATACTTTTTTAAATGGATCTTGAATGGGTGTATGGGAGTCTGACTGGGTCTGTGAGTATATGCATAAGTCTCTGACTGAGTCTGTGAATGGGTGTGTAACTCACCCAGTACTTCTGAGAGTGAGTGCATGAGTCTCTGAGTGGGTGAGTGAATCTCTGTATGACACTGTGAGCACATGCGTGAGTCTCTAAATGGGTATGTGTGTGAGTGCATAGGTTTCTAAGTACATCTCTCAGTAAGTCCATGAATCTGTCAATGGGTCTATAAGTGAGTGCATAAGTGCCTGAGGGGTCTGTGAGTGAGTGCATCAATCTGCAAGTGGGTATTAGTGGATGCATGAGTCTATGAGTCAATATGTAAGTAGGTGCATGACTCTGTGATTAGCTATCTGAGTGACTGTATGTCTCTCTGAATGGGTGTGTGCGTGGATATTTGAGTGAGAGATTGTATAAGTGTTTGAGTTGGTGTGTGAGTGGGTGTGTAATCCTCTGAGTGGGTCTGGGTACATGAGTGTCTGATTGGGTCTATGAGTGGGTATGTACTTGTCTCTAACTGTGTCTGCGAGTGGGTGCATATGTCTCTGACTGCATCTGTGAGTTGGTTCATGAGTCTCAGTGGGTCTGTATGTGAGTGCTTCAGTGCCTCAGTGGGTCTGTGAGTGGGTCTGTGAGTGGGTGGGTGACTCTCCATAAGACTCTCAGTACATGCATGAGTTTATCAATGGGTCTGTGAGTACATGAGTTTCTGAGTATGAAACCATGAGTCTATGAGTGGGTGTGTGAGTGGGTGCATGAGTCTCTGAGTGGGTCTGTGAATCATTGGTTGAGTATATAAATGGGTCTTGATTGAGAGTGTGGCTGTCTGATTGGGTCTGTGAGTGGGTGCATGAGTCTGTGAGTGGGTTCTTGAGTATCGATATGGGTCTTGAGTGGGAGTGTGGCTGTCTGAGTGGGTCTGTGAGTGGGTGCATGAGTCTATGATTGACTCTGCAAATGGGTGCATTAGTCTCTGATAGTGTCTGTGTGTGAGTGTTTGACTGTCTGAGTAGGTCTTTCAGTGGCAGCATGAGTCTGTAACTGCCTCTCTAAGTGAGTGGGTCTCTGAGTGGGTACATTAGCATCACAGTAGCTCTGTGAGTGGATGTGAGCATCTGTGTTTGGATCTGTAAGTGCAATTGTCACTGTCTGTGTAAGTCTTTGAGTACATGCATTTATTTTGGCAAGGTTTGTGACTCCATTATGACTTTACACTAGGGACCTCGCTGAGTGCCACGATGGAGTTGCCAATTCCTGCATGTGACCAAAAAAATTATATTCACATAATAAAACAATCAACTTGTGCTATATCCCCATGAATTCAGGGTATTTCTATCCTGACCCCTTCCACATTCATTAGAGTTGACAACTAAAGCCCAGGACCCCCTGTTTCACAAAATGGAAGCCTTTCTTTAAATGAAAAATGACATCCGGTGGATTCATCCTCTACTGTGACATTACACTGGGACCGTGGTGAGCACCAGAATGGGGTCGCAACTACCCGAGTGTTACAAAAAAATATATATATTCATATAATAAGACTATTAACTTCTACAATGTTCTCATTAACTCAGGGTACTACTATCCTGACCCCTTCCACATTTTTTAAAGTTGACAACTATAGCCCATGACCGACCCTCATTTAATTAAATTAGGGCCTTTTAAAAAAAGAATTGCGTTTAGTTGGCTCACGCCTCAGCTGCGATGGTACACGGGGCCACACTGAGCCCCACAATGAGGTTGTGACAACATCGACTTGGATAATAATATTCTATGCACTGTAAAACTCATAAGGGATGTCTAAGAGACCCCTATAATGCACCTGTGAGGTCAAGGTAATCCAACCCTGTTACCTCCAGTAAGTCTCATACAGCCTGATTGCTGAGAGGTCTTCAGAGGTCATGCCCCCTTTCTCCACCACACTGCAAACATGCCTCCTGGCACACTGCTGGTTGGGGGGTGAAGTCCCCTTGGATGCTGAGGGTTCTTGGGGGCCAACAAGCCCTTCTGTTACCTTTAATAAGTCCCACACAGCCTGATTTCTGGGAGAATTTCGGAAGTCATGCCCCCTTTCTCCACCACCCTGCAAATGCGCCTCCTGGTGCACTGCTGGTTGGGGAATGAAGTTCCCTTGGCTCCAGAGGGTCCTTGGGGGACAACAATCCATACTGTTACCTCCAGTAAGTCCCACACGACCTGATTGCTGAGAAGACTTCAGAGGCCACATACCCTTTCTCCATCACTCTGCAAACGTGCCTCCTGGCGCACTGCTGGTTGGGGGATGAGGTCCTCTTGTTTCCAGAGGGTCCTTGGGTACCAACTACCCCTCCTGTTACCTCCAGTAAGTCTCACAGAGCATGATTGACATAAGGACTTCAGAGGGCAAACTTCCTTTCCCCACCACTCTGCAAACGCGCCTCCTGGTGCAATTCTGCTTGGGGAAAGAAGTCCCCTTGGCTGCTGAGGAACTTTGGGGGCCAAGAAGCCCTCCTATTACCTCCAGTAAGTCCTTGAAAGTGGGATTCCTGAGTGCTGGTCAGCAATACCACCCCCTTTCGCCACCATTTCTGCAAACGTGACCACTAGTTAAACAACCATAGAAATTCCCTTAAAAAACCAAAGGTTACAGGGAAGTTATAGTTAGGTTGAGAGTTCATTCATACAAAACCAGTGAAATTCAGCAGTTATAGCTACCTGAGCTAACTATAACTTATGCTGCTGCAATGCACTGCTTATGACCTAACATATTACATCACTCATAACATGGTCAGTGACATCACTGATGACATCACTCATAACATCTCAAATAACATCACTGATGACATCATCAAATAAGTGTAAGTGTTTTCAAGAGTTTATGATTGTTAAACATATTACTACTAGTTATAATGTCCCTGTAATCTTTGATTTTTTCAGTGAAAATATATATATGTATCTTACGGGTTTCACTTATCCGATATATACTTACATTTTAGTTGTATAGGCATGCATAGTAAATAGCATATGGCTCTGAATGACTCAAAACGAAAGACGCCATGATCTTGAAAACTCTAGAATCTAGCCTCTTCAACAAATTGTTCCGGATCCTAGGACACATACAATAAGCCCACGTTGGACTGGAGTTTGGGCTACTCTATCAGATCCCCGTCAGACAAGGAGCACTAATAAAATATTACTGAAGAATGAGGGGAGCAGACACAAATTCACTGTCCCACCAATGCTAGCTGAAATTAAAAAACAGGCCAGTGCCAAAAAAATCAGTCTACACTTCACTACGCCAGTCAATAACAGCCCTAAACCTTAAATGGATAACCAACAAATCAGCTAAACAGCAATCACTTCTAGTAGATAAAGCAGCTTTGGTGAACAAAAGACAAGCATGGGTGGTCTTGCCCACATACAAAGTTTTGAAACCTCAACCATACCTGTCAGCGCACTTACGCAAAGAAGCACAATCTGCTGCTACTGAGGGTGGGAGTTTTTCCATCAAAAGACCTAACCCCGGCATGGAAACAGACCTGGACACCAACGCAGTGTCGTCTTTGCGGACACAGTAGTGAAACATTGTTGCACTTATTGTGCATCTGCCTGAAGGTATTAGCACTCAGGAAGAAACTACTGCATCCAATTCTAAGACAGTGGCAAGTAAGATCATGTCCACCGGCTGTGATAAAGTTACTAGGAGGGTCTCTGGTTCAGTCAGCATGCAAAGCAGTGAATCTCTTGGCCACAGCAGCCAATGAGTTGAAAAACAATAATGTGACCCTGTGAGCAATGGCTAGGCATGGTAGCAGGTTCACCTGAACTAGCTGCTAACCAATGTTTGTCACACATGCATGTTTGTAGTTCACACATTCTAGGGGTTGCATTATAGAGCTTTTAAAAAATGAAGTCTGCCGGCAATAAGTTTACTTTATCACCACTCTGAAATAGCAAACTCAGAGTTACCTCTCAGATTGCGTCTTATGCCAAAAGTCACTTGCACTTCATTCGGTACATCATGAGCAGCTTAAACTGTTCCTCCCTTTCAATGTCTAAATTTAAATTCATACATGCCAAATTGTTTCTGCCGTTCTTGTGCTTTATGTTTCAAAGAACAAGGGAACCCAAATATTGAGACATGGGGTGATTAAGTATTTTGAAAAACTCAGGTCTGGGGGAGGTCACTAAGGTACTCGTGTAGCCTAGGCTACTAAAGTATTTTAGGGACAGCGTTTAGTCAAATAAAACAATTTGAGGAAGTCCAGGCAGTACTTGTTATGCAATGTATGCAGGGACACAAGGTTCGGTATGACATCACATTAATTAACAGCAGTTCCGGTGCTCACACAAAAAGTTAAAGTGCTTGAAGGGAGGGGTGCTCGTGACAGTAAAATTTACATCGCATTGACAACAACAGTATACAAAACTCCAAATAATCAAATAATTAAATGCAGTGGTGGAGTTTTGGTTGGAAGGTCAATGGCATTTTGATCTCATTAATGTGAGATCATTATCAGGATGGAACAAGTGTGAGCAGGTAGAATCTATTGAGAGGAAAACCAGCAACCAAACAATGGTCCCAAGATGGACAATTAAAAACAACAGCTTAACTTACAGATCTAGGACTAGATACCAACGCAATACTAATCAATTATTGTTTGCGTACAGGGGAAAATATGTGCTGAGTGAACAGGTAGATAAGTGGAAGTGGAAGTAGATGTGTGACTCACTTCTGTTTCCGTGGTGTTACCATCTCTGCAGCTTAATTCTATCTTCTACTGATGCTCCCACTTATCTACCTGTCCTCTCAGCGAATTTTTTCTCCTGTAAGCAAACATTAATTGATTAGTATTGCACATGTTTTACAAACATTCACAAAAGGGAAGGGGCCCCTTGGGGACTTCCCATTTGAGAATGGGTTACCACCTACTTGAAGTAGGTGGAATGCAAATGTTTTGCGACTGCAATTGCGGTCACAAAACATTCATCCATACCGATGCGATTCGGTATTAGGAAGGGACGCCCTAAACACGCGCCTTCCTAATACTGAATCGCAAACCCATTTTGCGATTCGGTAACCGAATCGCAAAATTGGGTTTGTTGCATCGGAAAATAAAAAATGCTTCCTACATCTGCCCCCTAATCTCTTAACAACTCTTTCTTAAGTGATAGATGATAGGTCTATCAATGGAAAATGGGAGTATTCATCAGCAATTACCATCAGGCAATGTCCATTGTTATAAGGACCAAAGAAGTCAACAGCAATTCTTTCCCATACATGCTTTGACAACTCTGACATGTTTAAGTTGTGCTGAGTGGTTTACATTAAAGACAGTCACATGGATGACAAACCTTCGAATCTCTTTCAACTGTCTCATCGAGATGTGGAAACCAGGTTCGAACTCAGAGAACTTGTTTCATGGCAACAATTCCACAATGTCCTTCATGGGCCACTTCAATTATCTATTGTCTCCAGAATAACAATTTTCAAACCTCTTAGGATAATGCCTTCCTACGTAACCAGTAGTTCATCTTCAAACATTTTAAACTTCTGGTATTGACTGTCACTGGTAAGAGGTCAAGTGTGTTGATTCCAAGACTGATGCGCCATAATGTGTTTTAGTTTTAACATATCACTATCTTGATTTGTGGCAGTGATATGTTGTTCCAGCAAAATGGCAGCTGGTGTGCTTGATTACACAATTACATTTATGTAGGCTTCAGCCATCTTAGAAGGGGTACTATGGAACTGTAGAGGCACTAGTGAGAAATATTTGGCAGGGTTTTGATTTTTCCTTGGTTGGTGCCCAATTGTGTAGTTGTATTCTTGTATTAGTAGACCCCAACATTCTATATGAGAAAGCATCTTTGCCTTTAGATTGCCAAAGATGGTCAACAGTGCTTGATGATCTGTTACAAGCGTGAAATGCATCCTACATAGGAATGTGTGGAAATGTTCACTAGCCCACACCACTGACAAGCTTTCTTTCTCAGGTTGTGAATAAGCACGTTCAATTTGGGACAAACTTCTGCTTGCATATGGCACAATATTTTGTCGAGAATTTGGTTGTCTGCTGTGCAAGGATTGAGCTTAACCCGACAGGCCTAGCATCAAGAACAACCTCGGCATGAAGCTTTGGATCAAAATATACCATTTCAGTAGCGGTCACAATAGCTTGTGTGATTTTCTTGAAGCTTTGCTAGCAATCTTGTGACCAGTGAAACAAAACATTATTTTATGTCAAGCCTCTCAACGGCCACCCACTGTGGCAAATACTTGTATATATCTTGAACAGTAGCTAGTCATGTCAAGGGATGAATGTAACACGAAAACATTTTGTGGCGGACTGGCAGTTGACAAAGCTTACACTTTAGCTTGATCTGGTGTCATATCCGCATCAGAAAAGATATGGCCAAATAATTTCTTTATCTTATGGAAATCAAATTTCCCAGCATTCAAAGTTAAACCTGCATCCGCGAGCAAACAACACATTTGCAGGAGAGATTTATCGTGATCCTTCTGTGTAGCTTCAAAAACCAATATGCCATCAATATCATTGAACGCATTCATGATAGGCTGTATGATATGTCGAATGACAACTTGAAAAAGTTCTGCAGCTAAAGACACATCAAAACTTAGGGTTTGATTCTGAGGTGTGCAGTGTGGGAGAAGGGCAGCATGTCACCGCCAAGGTTTCTTGTTGTCCGGCAGGCGGTCCTTTGGGATTCCCATGGCGGTGCCTATTAAAAAGGCACCATAATGGGAATGCTGAAGCAAGTTCCTGCGCAATATGGACTGTTTAATCCATGTTGTGTAGGAATCGGACTTGCATGTAGACGGGGGGAACACCATGTGCCCTCCTGAATGTTTCCCCAGGGCCCATTGGCACCAGGGTGACCTGTAGTGCCCCCTTAGTTCCCTCACTGCCATCCTTTTCACTGTGGGCTCACCGCCACCATGGGCAGTTGGACCGCTGAGATGGTGGTAGCCGCCATGCTTCCGCGGGTTTGGCAGTACTATGCACCACCAAACTAGGAATCACCCCCTTTGTCTTTTATTATGGAACAGACCAATATGTGTATAAAAAGTTATAATGTACCTGCAAGTTCCAACTGAAGATATCCTTTATTCAAATCAAGGCAAGAGAATACCTTCACACCATTCAATTGTGTTATCAAGTAGCATTTGCGGATCTGTATGTCGTTCTCTTTCAATTGCCCTGTTCCCTTGATGCATATCCATGCAGATTCATGCATCTCCTTCACTGTCCCTTTTGGGAACTAACACTATGGCAGAAACCCATGGTGTTGGACCAGTGGCACGCTCAATGATATCATGTTAAAATAAGGATTGAATTTCTTTTTCAACAGCTTCCTGTAAATGAAATGTAATTCATCTGTATCTTTGAGCAATCGGACAATTATCCTCATTATGCTATAATCATACTTTCATAGTCTTGAATTTTCCCAACCCATGAAACAACAAAGGGAACTGACTTACTATTTCGTGATGAGCATTCATGGTATATTTCACAGATATTAATCTCATATCAGCAGGTGTGCTGAAGCAAAGTAAACAGGCACTGAATGCCGTACCGTGAAGTACATTAATGGGTTCTTGTACTTTAGTTTTCTTGTGTTTTATTATTGCTACAAATGAACCTTTTAATGGCACCGAAGCAGCTCATGTTTACACTTTAGTTTTTGATGGCGTTAGTCGGGGAAATAATTCACTGTATTCCTCCTCCGGCATAATGTTTATCGACGTACCACTGTAGATGAGGAAAAGTATTGAGCAACTGGTTACTTTTTTTGTAACCTTCAGACAATGTTTAAACATGTTTGGTGCTTTTTCAAGTTGAATTCTTTTAACTTGCATTTCTCTTCACATGTGGCCAGTCCAACATGCCCACATTTAGTTGATGATCAACTTCATTTGGTGTCAATTTGCCTCAGCTAGTGTTGTTACTTGGCTTTGTGGGCAGGCATCGAACGTCCCTTTTGGAACGTTTCCGGAGGTGATTTTGTCTTCATGCCTTGACACAATTACTATTGCCTTTGTCCTGCAATCTATTACAAAATGGTTCTCCTTCCCACAGCCTTTGCAGAGCTGTCCAATGGTGGGACATTTACATTCGTGTGTAAACAAAAATCTACACCTGAAACAGCTTCTTTTTCTGTGGAGATATCACTCTGTGTCCCTTTCCCTTTCCCTTGTGCTCTCATATACCTTTCATGTTCAGGGATGACTCCCTTTGGGCACCTCTGGCCTCCATGTCAGCAGCGTTTTGATCAGCATGCTCTTCAGCTCTGGCAGCCATGAGAACTGACTCCAAACTAAGTTTCTCTGAGCATTTCTCATCTGACTTAATTTGGCGGGTACCCATCACTAACTCTGAGATATATAGCTACTTCATTATTAAATAATTGAACCTACAGTGTTTGATTTTGTATCAAGTGTATCCAGTCTCTCAACAAGTTTGTCAATTGTTTCCACAACTTTTTGTTATTCTTGACTGAAATGTACCTTTTGTAATCACCCACGAGCAGGTTTCTGGACCACGGCAATTTCTCTGGGAGAGCAACATTGATCTTCAGGTTACTTATCCCATTATCTCGTCACCAGTTGTAGCATCTTCCTCAGCCTGGGTACAGGCAATGACAACACCATACTCACAGAGTTCAGTATAACGTCTTTGTTCATCTGCGTGTAATCACAAACTCAACATTGTAAACCTGCATTCACTTCACCACACTCTAACGCTTAGATCACAGTTCTACAGAGTCCATCAGGAGCCACAAGGGTTTCGTGATTGCTAACTCACATAACACTACAACAGGGACTAGTCCCTGTGTTGTCGACCAAAAATAAAACACACTTTGGCCAACCCTGTGCTGCACATTGTCAAATGCTGTGCACGATTGGATGTTTGCTGCCCATGTTCTATTAAAAAGCCAAAAAGTCACTGAACTTCTGCAGTTATAGTTAACTGAAGCAATTATAACTTTCAACCTAGCCATGCACTGCTTATGACCTCACATAAAAGATCACTAATGACATGCTCTATGAAATCATTTATGATATCACTGATTACATCTCAAATAGATTGAGGGGACCATGTGCCCCCCATCCTCAAGCTTTGATAGCCCCTGGGGACCCCATCCCCCAATTGCCACTCTTTTATTCCCATCCCCCAGGGCTCAGCATGCTTGTTTGGGGGAGGAGGGCACACAACCCCTTCCCTGGGCCAATTTCTGCACTTGGACCCCATTTCCTGAGGCCTGGCTCAGCAAAGGGTAGGTGCCCTGGTGTCCACCCAGGACACCCACCAGACTGGTCAGCTACCAGAATCCAGCAGGAGCCGGCATTGATCCCGCACACAGGGAGCAGCTAATAATGCTGCTCCCTGTGAGTGGGAGCAATATTTAGATCTGGTTACCTGCCTGCATCTTTGCAGGCAGGGAAACAGATCTAAAGTCCACCTCCCAGCGGGTGAGAGCATTTTTTTAAGCTTCTGCTACCTGCTGTATTTAGATGTGGGCTTGCTGAACCGTCGTCTGCATCAACAGACTGATTACCATCATGTAAGCAGCACACCTCCTTCAACACAGCAGGCTCCTTTGCTGGCTGACAGTACTCCATCACCATTTGGCCGGCAGGTTTTCACTGAGCCTATTTATTACCCCGTTGTGCTAGCGTTGCCCTAGCGGCAGACTCCTGATGGAGTGAGTCACTGGTGGAATGCAGACTGGCAAGTAATACTGAATTATTTATGTGTCAATGCATATATATGTTGTTTTTACTTCTAAAATATATGTAGGTAATGTGCTTTGCCCCTTTTTACATATGACATTGCATACAAACAACTCACATACACTATTGAATGTACACCCACAGGCACCACAACAAATATACTCTTTGTAAGTGTCAATGCAGGTGTGCTTATTCTACCTTGATAAGTTGTCAAATGAACACTAATGCTCAACAAATTAAAATAATCCATGTAACAACAATGTAAAAATACATGAGGACAAAGCTATTGTCAAAACACATTTCATAGTAAGACAAGTGTAAAAGAAGCTATCTTAGATCCCAGGGACAACGGGGTTGAATACCATTGTGGTCAAGTAGACTGAGCAAAGGAAGGACCTGGACAATGGGGTTCAAGATGGAAACGAAAGTGCCACTGTTACCTAAACAGAAAGGCACATTGTGATTGGCCCGGCAGGAATCTTGGCTAGATTCCGGCTGACAGATGCTTCTGTCAATGACGTCGCCAATGTGGGTGATAATTCCTGGCTCAGTTGGTGGCACTCGAACAGTCTTTTGTCCATAGACCCACAGACATCTAAATAGAGTGGGTGAACCACCAAGTAGGTGGGCAGTGAAATCTTTGAGAAAGTGACAGCAGAACCAGATCTGTCGCAATCAAAATCAGCCCCCTGAACTTGTAATGGCTTCCAGCAACATTTTTGTTGTGTTGCTCGCAGCCAATCAGTCTCACTCCAGCAAGCAAGATGGCCCAAGGGAAAAAAAGCTCCATGGGCCAGTCAGATTGCTCTATTTTTTGTCTTGGTGCTCTAGTGAGATTATCCAAGGCTCCCACAAGCCCAACCGTCCAAGCATCTATATTTCTTTGACCCTTAATATCTCAAAAACTACTGAATGGATTTACACCAAATCCTAAAAGCACAATCTGCAGACCAACATCTAGCTTCACGCCAAATGTGCTGTAAATCTTTTCTGTAGTTTAGCTGTAGCCTTGCCTAAAGAAGTATGTGAAAATTGCATGGGGATTTTGCCTTTCAGACCCCCCTTTTTTCTCATCCGGTGCTTCATGGATCACCCCGAAACTTTCCAGAAAGGAGATCAGTTGGATGAACTTTCTTTTGGAAAGTTTTGTGAAGATTCGTCAAACGGGGCCAAAGTTATTAGCAAACCCAAAAGCACACCTAATTATAACTATATAAATATATATATATTCACTGAAAAAACCATAGGTTTCACACACGTTATAGTTAGGAATTAGCATTTAAAAAACCTTGGAAATTCACTGAAAAAACCATAGGTTTCACACATGTTATAGTTAGCTGAACATTTCACTCGTACAAAACCATTGAAATTCCCCCGTTATAGTTAGTTCAGCTAACTATAACTCGCGCGCCCGCAATCCACTGCTGATGACGTCACATATTACATCACTCATGACATGGTCAATGACATCACTCATGACATCACTGATGACATCTCAAATGGCATCACTGATGACATCACTGATGACGTCATCCATTGAGTATGTGTTTCTGAACAGTTTTAATATGTTTAATATATATAGGGAAAGGCCTGTTGAAGAATAAGTGGGTGTACAAGTGTATAAATGGATGATTTTCTGTGGTGCGTAACTGACTCTATAAGTGAGTCAATAAATGTATCTTACTGCAGACTAGTGACTAAACTGTGTGAATGTCTGTATGTGTCTGTATGTTGGTGTATAACTGGCTGCATGGTTTTGTGAATAGCTATATGAGTGTCTATATGAGTTATTGATTGCTTGTCTGAGTATCTGTATGGGTTCCTGAGTGTTTGTGTGGGTAGGGTGTGTGTTACTCTGTGACTAGATGTGTGAGTGGGTGATTCAGTGGGTGCATGGTTTTAAGAGTGCATCTGTGATGAACTGTATGGTTGAGTGAGTGTATGTATGGGTGTGTTAGGGATTGAATGTATATCTCAGTGGTACATTTATGACTAACTAATTATGTGAAAGGCAGTATATATGCGTGTAAGAGTATATAAGTGGGTAGATGTGAGAGTGTGTGATTGTGACAGTGACTGTATGGATGATTGTGTGCTTGTTTCAATGATTCTATAAGAGTGTAAGAATGTGTTACTATTTTTATGAGTAAGTGAACTTGAGTGTGTTTAACTGTATAGGTGAGAAAAATTGGACTGTGTTTAATTACTTGTACGACTGACTAGGTGTGTCAGTACCTCAATGGATGATTGGCGGTGTGTGAGTGTCTATATAGGTGTATAAATGCATATGATAGTCTTGCACGGAGTGACTGTAAGTATGAGTGACTGTACAGGTGAATGAGTGGAGGTGTATGTAGACCTAACAGTTAATAAGTGGGTATGTAGTTATTGCTATTGGAGTATGTATGGTTTTGAGAATGGAACTCTGTAATTTTGAGTCGGTGTATCAAAGGTTATATTAGGGTGTTAAAAGATGCACTAATTTATCACATGGATGATGTCATCAGTGATGTCATGAGTTATGTCATTTGAGATGTCATCAGTGATGTCATGAGTGATGTCACTGACCATGTCATGAGTGATGTAATATGTGACGTCATCAGCAGTGGATTGCGGGCGCGCGGGTTATAGTTAGCTGAACTAACTATAACGGGGGAATTTCATTGGTTTTGTACGAGTGAAATGTCCAGCTAACTATAACGTGTGTGAAACCTATGAATTTTCAGTGAATTTGCAAGGTTTTTTAAATGCTAATTCCTAACTATAACGTGTGTGAAACCTATGGTTTTTCAGTGAATTTGCAAGGTTTTTTAAATGCTAATTCCTAACTATAAAGTGTGTGAAACCTATGGTTTTTTCAGTGAATTTCCAAGGTTTTTTAAATGCTAATTTATGAATGTATTATTATATGTTTTATTTATTTATTTTACAATATGCTACCTATGTATATAATTATAGATTTACTATATCCTGCAATATGGAATGGCTCACCTTTTTTTTAAATTTTAGATATAGTTGAACAGCATACTTAAAATCTTCTAGAAACCTCTATATATTGGTTTTTTTTTTTAAGGGTTTTTGACCGTGCGTGCACCGTAAACGCGTACCGTGCGCGTACAGTATGGTACGCGTACGGTGCGTGCACGTGGCTTGCATGCGTACGTGCTCCGTGTGCGCATGCGTACGTGATTTACATGCGCATGCGTACTTCGTGCGTGATGCGTACACGCGTGCTCCGTATGCGCATGTGCACGTGCTCCTTTCGCGCATGCACGCATGCGTCGTACATACGTGCTCCGTACGCGCATGCGCGCATCCTACGTATGCGCATGCGTGCTTGTACCGTGGGCGCACCGTAAGCGTACCGTGCGCTAGGTAAATCATGTGATCAAGAAACAACACTTTTCATTGGTTTATAGTAGTTTCAGTTCCAGAAACTTCCAACACCACACCCATTACCCTCATTATTACTTCTGATTCCCTGGGAGAAGAAGCTGAGCAGCTTTTCTAGTACTTCAGTACTTCAGAATGGCAGAGCAGCAGTCATCTTCTGGGAGTGAGCAGGAGACCCTTGTGAGACAGAGACAGAGGAAACAGAAAGATTCTTTTATCTGGCAATATTTTACATTTCCACAGGGGCAGAAGAAGGTGAATGCTCCCAAAGTCACCTGCACTCTTTGTGATCGTGTCTTATCAAGAGGAGATCCTAAAAAGAAGTACTCTTTTAGTATCTTCACTATGATTAGGCACGTTAGAGGTGTTCATCCTGTGGCTTATGCTCGAGCTGCTAGAGAAAACCCTCCAGCAGCTCAGCCGAGCACATCCGCAGCAGCTCAGCCAAGCACATCATCGGCAGCTCAGCAGAGCACTTCATCTGCGGCGGCAGCTTCACCTTCTTTGGTTCCTCTGGATATACACCCTCTGTTTGAGAGGGTGCATATGCGGTGTAACTTGTGTAATGCTCTTATCTGTTATGCGGACACCAGCATTCTGCTAATAGAGAGGAAGATACAGCAACACACGTGTGACACCCTATAAATTTTGCCATGTCTTTTTTTCCTCTGTCCCTCTATTAACACAACGGCTCTATTTAGAGCCACCTAACATTTAAACACTTATTTTTATTTTTTTATTGTTTTTTCCCCCGCAGTGCGCGCACCATGCGTGCACCGTGCGCGCACCGTAGGATTCACACGCATCTCCAGAGTTACGATTTCTCTTAAACCTGGAGATGTGTCTAGTTCTTTGAGTGTTGCGTGGGAACACCCACAACAACACCCATGTTACGCCCCTTCAACGCACAGTGCTGCGTGTGAAGTGGCTGTATTTATGTGGAAAGGAAAAGTCACGCAGGGTGGGTTTTCCTCTCCTTGTAAATATGGAGGAGCTCCCTGCGCCACCAGTACGTTATGAAAAGTGACATAGTGGTGGCGCAGGGGCCTTGTTAATTTTCCCCAGAGATGTTAAGCAAATTAAGGGTAAGACAGACAAAGGGAGAGAGACAGAAACAGAGACAGAGAGCAAGGAACTGAGAAGGAGTAAGGCAGTTAGAATGACTGAGACACATGGAGACAGGGAGAGATACATGGTTGAAAAAGTAGTGATGGAGGCAGTAAACCTAGGGGAGTAGTATAGAAGGAGTGAGGGAGTTACGAAAGAGCAGTAAAGGAAGAAGAGAGAGAGAAGGGGAATGAGAAAAGTAGAGTGAGGAGAAGTGAAGAAAAGGGAGCATGAAAGTGAAGGGGTGAGAAATACAGATATTTCAAACTTACCTGACTAACAAAATAAATAAATTATAAATAAATGGTTTTTTTAATTGCTAGAAAAAAGAATTATATTTCCTAAATTTTCTTTCTCGATCTGAAAAAAAAGAAAAAAAGTAGTAATATTTAACAATACATTTTAGAATACAGTACACATATTTTCATACTTAACAAAGCAATTTTTTGCCCTTTCTTTGCTGTTTTCAGAATATATTGAATTTCACTGCAAATTGTGAAATCAATTGCATTCATCACTTAACAGCAGGCAAAAAAATTAACAATCTGAAAGATTGTTTAAAAAAAGCCCTGAATCTCTACTCAGTAAAACATACCTTGATAGAAATGTAACATATATATTAAAAATATCATCTAAGAACAATAACTATTTGCAATAAATAACGTCTGTAAATTTGGTTGCTTAAGCTCATACACCAAAATAATATCTGTCATAGAAGTCCACAATAGAAACAGTTACCTTTCCATGAGGCCAAATGGTAATTTTTAAATTCTTTTTTGGTGAAATATCCAATGGTAATCCTATAAAATCGAAATAATGGTTTCTTCAGATTCTGCAATTTGTATCTAAAATTTGGGTTTTCGAAAAATTAAGTAGGAATTTGGTAATTCTGCAGGCAAACGTTGCTTGAAAATCAATTGTGAATCATTACACAGTGTCCAGCCCTTTTCACATTTTAGATAAACTGTGTAATGACCAGAAGTTATAGAAGGTCCATCATGGAAAATTATTGCAACTGCAACAAAATTTTTTCCTGATATTGATAATTGATTTCCTGTAAACTTCTTTATTAAAGTGTCCAATTTTGTTCCATCAGCTCTACAATGTTGCATCATTAAAATTACATACTTCTTTAAAAGTAACGTTGATAACATTTCTGATTTACATTGAGAACATTCCATGTTGTGATTTGCATCTTTAACTAATTTACTAAAAGTCACTGATTTACTCTCTGGTAATGTTAAATATATGAACCTTTCAGAATAAACATTAGAGCTGCATGTGTTCAAACAGTTTTCACAACTATGTTCCCATTAATAAGAGAGACCAAACATATTTTCTATTTCTATCCCTTCATCTTCCAGTACCATAAGCATATACATTAAGAATTCCTGTGCATCTTGCTGGACATTTTGAGTAAACTGTGTACATCCTGAACATACATTTAAAAGATTTCTAACATCAGAAGCACTTTCTAATTTAGTTTTATCATTACTCAGCTTCTCATAAAGAAAACCCAGCAGAGAACAGAATCTTTTTTCATGATTTAGTATTATCTGCTCTTGAAAACTTTCAAGATAAAATACAACATTCAGCACTACATTAGCGTAGCAGTTGACACCAGAGCTATTTTCAAAATAACAACCAACAACCTCTTCAACATTGTCCTTTTTCTTGCAATCACATCACTCTCCTTTTGTTTTCTCTTCTGTACATCCTCATTACAGATATTCTAAATTCTCCTTTTCCGACAAACAACACGTTTTTCAAACACAGGATACTGACCTAAATGAGGAGCATAGCTTCTTCTTAATCTATTATATTCCTTTACACAGTTTGCATCAGCACTAACTTTTGACACATCAAAGTATATCATGAATAAAGCAGATATTTTTTTCACGCGTGACAAAGCAACATATGCCATACCTTCTTTAAACACACTAGATCCAATGTTCACAAAAGCACTATCTACAGTTAATCCTTGAGATTTGTGAATAGTTATAGCATATGCTAGAGAAAACGGAAACTGCTTCCTACGTACATATAAGTCTTTCACAAGCCTCTTCAATCTGATCAAATTTTATTTTTAAAAATTCAATTCCATCTTTTTTCTGGTAATTAACAAAACCCACAACTTTACCCATAGCTCCATTCACTAAACCTTTTTCTACATCCAAATTACGTCTTAAAATTACTCGACAGTTCATACATACATAAAGATTCTTTTCTAAACCAGCTGTTTTCGATATGTTTTTCTCTGGAGAATCCAATTTAGTTGTCAATTTGCTTGTCAATATAATAGTTATTCCTTCATGTTGTATTTTATCCACAGCTTCCAGTTTTACAATCTCTTCATTTTCCAATTTCAAAAGTTCTTGATTGAATATAGAGCTTTCATGTAGTAATGGCATTAAGCAGATTACAGTATTTTTTCCTTTATATTTTCTCTGGAACTATTTGTTCTGTTGGAAACAAATTACATAGCAATCGACTCTGTAAAGCTTTTCTTCCATGTTCTGTGAGTAGTCCAATTCTGATATCTTTGAGAATACTTGCATAATCATCATCATTTGCTTGCCGCATATTGGTAATGAGTTCTTTGTACTGAAAGTATGTCCAAATATTCACATTACCTATACTTCCTAACGTCTTTTTTGTGTCTTCATGTGTAAGAGTATATAAGACTGGTTGTCCTTTAACTGGTGTGAGCTGCAGTAGATCCCCAAAAACTATAACATGTTTTCCTCCAAATAGCACGTCATAGTTTGTCTTTAGAATTTGCTGCATTCTTAAATGCACAAAGGCAAGCATTAAGTTTGATACCATGCTTACCTCATCAATAATGAGAACTTTCATTTTTTTCAATACTCTTGAAACTTCAAAACATGCTTCCCCTGTTAGCTTGTGGTATTGTATGTTGTTCTCATGCTCTACTGGTAACATTAGCAAACGATGGAGGGTAATTCCTTGTATGTTATATGCTGCTAACCCAGTTGGAGCAGTAACAACACAAGACAAAGTTGAATCAGTTTTTTTGTGTAGGTAGCTTCTAATTACTTTAATCAAGAAACTTTTTCCAGTTCCAGCTTGTCCACTCACATACATTCTGATTGGTTCAAATGGTGTGCATGAGCACTCTTTATTTTCATGTAGTAATCCATGATCAATTTGTTTTGTGACTTCCTCATAAATTTGTTGTTGTTCATCATTCAGTTGCTGTTCCAAATTTGGTAAGTTTATTCAATCTTCCTGAGCTTGATTCATAGCTGTTTCCACTTCAGTCATGGCTATTGCAGCTTCATTTTCTACGATTGGTTGTCCTCGGGGATCTTGACTGAGTGTCCCAGAACTTTGACTGTCTTGAGAACTGTAACAAGCTACTTCAGCTGCAATTGTTGCTTCTTGTTCAATTTCTTCATTTAACATTTGTACATAAGTTGTGAAAGTACTGCATTCTATGGTATATTTGCATGCATTAAAGGAATCTTCATAGCTTTGAAAATGTCCAAGTAATTCATCCTCTGAGCGCCATGGTTTAAACAACTGTAAAAGTGCTAAGTGGTAAAATTACTTCTTGTCAGTAGTGTCGCAACTCAGCTTTCTGTGATTAATCAAACTTCCTTTTGTTTGTTTTACCAAACATCATTCCTCAATGACTTTATATTTTCCATTGTAGATGTCTTCGGTGGCATTCCGTTTATAAATGTAGTTCTGCAGCACTTCATAGAGACACATATTCTCAAGATGATGACTTTTCTTTGGGTAATATGTGTCCCACATGTTTGTTCTTAAAATGTCTGTACTTTCAGGTTCGTACTCTGCTAAATATTCAATTTCTCGAATAGATTTCAGTACCCGATTTCGCATTCCTGCAAGGCCTAAACTTACCCAAATTATTCTTCTGGATTTGGAGTACAGACTTGCAGATGATAACCTATCTGAGCATTCGTATGACCCAATTTCTCGATGCGATAACATCTTTAAACTGAAACTGTATAGCTTTTTACTGAAATCTCTTCCCACATTTCTTTCAATTCCGTTTTCTCAGATTTAGTGATGTAAGATGTGACATACCGAGCAACAGCAATAGAATTGTCATCTACATACTGAATATCCATGTTAGCATTCCACATGGATAAAATGACTGGGTTGTAGTCATTTAAATATTTTGACTCTTCTTTTCTTCTTAGGTTGTAGGTATTCTTAGGCGATTTTCTTGTAATAGTATGTCGCACAGCTGACATAAAACTGTTTACTCTTCCTTTTGAAAGAACAGGTCGTGGAAATCCAGATCGACATTTTGTGTAGAATTTATCTTTACTCTTGTACTTTCGTCGACAGTATTTTCCACACCGATGACTTTGGAAACGTAAAACTTGCTCTTTTAAGTTTTTTTCTTCTTTGCTTTTAGGTATAGCACATGTTGCATATCCTTCAATGAAAGATAAAACTGCATCATCAGAATCTGTTCCAAATTTTGGGGCATCCTTGATACACAACAGCATATGAATATGAGGAGCACCTCTTGCTTGGTACTCTTTTCTCCAAAAGAAATCCACAACTTCTCCAAGAGGTGGATTTTTCTTATTGCAGAAGAAGGACATCATAGCCTCAAATCTATGATTGAAATATCTGCAAACATTAACTGGATCCAATGAGCACAATTCTCCTGCTGTCTTGTATTGGATGTTTTCAATATTTGAATTTGCCTCTCGAAGAAAATCCAGTAAATCATCCCAAGCGTACTCTGCACAGCTTAGGGTAAGGAACCATGTAGGAGTTCCTAAATTCCGTAACATACATTTCAATTCTCCATGGCGTTGGTACCAATATTCATTAGTCCCACACTGACAAGCCATTAGATTAATCAATTGAGATTCCAAATGATCATCTCGCTGTTGCACTTTGTTCAGAAAATCCTTTGCAGACACATTATGTAGATGTACTCCAGTTTTCAAAATGTGATTTACTGCATAAGATAGTGCTGATAAGTCACTTTCAAATAAAAGATGGAACAAATAAGGAATACTTTGACGAAATCTTGGATCTTCTGCATATAATCTTGTAGTCTGATACTCAGAAGCAGGAATCTGTACTGGACGTTCATCATATCGTCCACCTTTTCCTGTAGGAAACAGCTGGGGAAAACAACGAGCTTCCAAGCTCTCCTCCCATACACTCACAGGAGTTCCTTTTGCTTTTTTCATCTGAAAGAGATCAATAGTGTTTCCCATAACTTCTTTAGAATGAAGAGGATGTATGCTGAAATGTTCATAAATTTCTTCTTCTTTTGACTTATCCACTTTTTCAATTTGCCCAGTTGGTATTCCTGTGTCTGCTAGTAAATCTTCTTCATCTTCATCCATATAAATTGATTCATAACATTTATTATTTCTTTTCAAATATAAATTTGCTCTTTGTACTTTTCGTACATCCACCAGCTCCTGCCAAATTTTCTTATTCTTTGTAGGTACACCATTAACCAGAATAACTAATGGTTCAGTTTCCAAACTATCTGCATCAATTGTTTCAATAGTTTTTTTTCAAATCTAATGGCAAATAGACAACTCTTCCTTTTAAACCTCTTTGTAAATCTGAGGGAGGTAATTTGCCTGTTTTGGGCTCCATACGAACTATAGTCTGAAACGGATGGACACATTGAATGAGTATAGACTCATACGTATTTAAATCACTAAGTTCTGCAGGAATATCAACCAATTCTAAATTATTATGTACAGCTCTAGCAGGCATTTTATTTTCTTCCAACTTGTTATAACAGTATTTACAAATACGCTGATCTTCACCCAAATCAAAACAATTTTCCAGAAATAAATATGTAGCAAAATCCTTCCAATTATTTTCTTTTTCACTTTTTTTATAGAGATCAACATTCCTTGTTTGAGTTTTATAATGGCTTCTCCGGCAACAAGTACAAGCAATATTTGGTCTTTCATTAGAGATGATAGTAAATTTTGTCATTTGATCTTCAAATGTTTTACTAACAGTGTGTTCTACATTCTCTTCCACATTTTCTTCAATAACTGTGTCATTTCCTGCACTTTCTTGCTCTGGACCAAAGTAACAAAACTCAATATCCTCACAAACCTTCTTCACATCTGTTACAGATCCACGGAACAGAGCACTATTCAACTCATGTAACTTTAGTGCTGGACTTTTAGCAAAATACAATCTTCTCACAAACTTTCTCATTTCAGTATGATGAACTGCCAGCATCCTAAAATGGTGAAAAACACTTTGACAAACTTTCCTAGAAAGACAAGCCAGAGAATGTCCTTGCAAACCCGTATTCTCTCTCTCTCTGCATGGATCTAGTCTTTGAAGCACCTTAATCTTCTGTTTAACACTTTTTTTTACTATATTCTCTTAGAAAGTCACAAAATTTATCAATAGATTCCTGTTGCACAGTACAAATACTACTACAATTCCAAGTGTACACTGGGGCTTTAGGACGTCTCCCCATAACCTCATCAGCTAACACTTCTTCCTCATTTCTTGAAACCATTTTCTCCTTTTCCATTACACAGCCATCCTTAACTTCATATGCTCGACCACTGGTGTCAACTGCATGCAGCAAACTATTACTTTGAAGATAACTCTCTTCATTAAAAAATGGTTCAGTACTTGAATTATGCTTCCATTCTCTTAAGAACACTTTACAAAAGTTTTTTTTTTCACTTCTCTTTTTCTTTTGCTTTTTGACTTCATTACATTCACTAATTTATCTAATGTACGAATCCTGTTCAAAATTAAAATGAATAGTTTCCTTTTTAATTCCAAAGCCTTTGCAACAATTGATTCAATATGTTTCTTTTTCTTATAAAATTTGGCTTTCTTCCGATATTTTTTCACATCCTTAAGCAAATTGAACATCACTCTTCTCTGAAACATTTTTCTACGAATGTTTTTAAAATCTATTTTTCTTTTTAAGTCATTCTTTCTTACTTCTGATTATACATTAGCATTTAGTATATTCTGTCGATCGTCTTGTTGCTTTCTACTTGAAACACTATTCCCAGGGGATATATTTTTTACATTTTTTCTTTGCTTGAGGATATTTTAAAAAAAATCCTTAGTCTTCTTACCAGAAGGCTTTTTCTTTTTTCCAACATGAGGTTCTTCAACTAATTTTTGTTGTCCAGTTGTTTTCAAATGTAGATGTTGTTGCTGTTCTTTTCTCTTTCTTGATTTTATAGGCATCTTTAATTTATTTCAGTCTTGTTCAGCAATACCTGAAAGAAACTAAAAAAAAAATACCTTTATGTAATTTATATATATTACTATATTTTTTATGAGCTTTTAAAAACCTATCATATGAGCTATCCCTTTCCTACGACTGCAAGTCTTACACAATAAAAGCTACACAAATTAAATGTCTGACAACAATTCCTGTGTGCACACAGACTCATGGTGTGATTCTAGGCAGAAAACAATATTTGATTGGCAATTTCAAAGCACATTTCCTACTGTGGTAGAGCAAGTGATAATTACTGTAACAGCCTGACACATTTTCCTTATAGTTTAGAGAGGCAGAAAAGAGCACATGTCCTAACAGCTACTTGAGACCATGAGCAGCTGGAACCTGGGTGAGTGATTAGACTAGAGCAAAGGAAATGGGCCTTGGTGACGTTGAATGTGTTAGCGTTACACACTGCTATCTGAAATACCACACAGTGCTGAATAGTAAGCATGGGAGTGCAGGAGACGCAGCTGCCTGTGTGTTAAGAGCGTCCTTCTGGAGACTGTGTATTGTCAGGTGCAAGAGAGATCTGCATGGACGCTTGCACAACTGCATTAAGACTGCACAGATGTATGTAAGAGTACATGTGTGGTAAGGGTTTATTGGAGTTTTTGAACATATAGGATCTACCTGACCCATGGCAGGAGTGGAAGGAAAATCTACCCTGTTGTTTTCAAATGTGTTAGCATTTGCCTCTCATTTGTGAGATATTGATTTGTGCTGAATGCTAGCCATCACAGTCCAAGAAAACAAGCTGCCCCTTTCCTGCGAATGCAAGTCTTACAGAACCAGACCAACACGAATTAAATCTCTGATAACAATTCCTGTGTTCACACAGACTCATGGTGTGATTCTAGGCAGAAAACGATTTTTGATTGGCAATTTCAAAGCACATTTACCACTGTGGTTTTGCAAGTGATAATTACTGTAACAGCCTGACACATTTTCCTTATAGTTTAGAGAGGCAGAAAAGACCACATGTCCTACCAGCTACTTAAGACCATGTGCATGTGGAACCTGGGTGAGTGATTAGACTAGAGCAAAGGAATGGGCCTTGGTGATGTTGAATGTGTTAGCGTTACACATGGGCCTTGGTGATGTTGAATGTGTTAGCGTTAGACACTGCTATCTGAAATACCACACAGTGCTGAATAGTAAGCATGGGAGTGCAGGAGAATCAGCTGCCTGTGTGCTAAGAGTGTGTTTCTGGAGACTGTGTATTGTCAGGTGCAAGAGAGATCTGCATGGACACTTGCATAACTGCATGAAGACTGAAGAGATGTTTGTAAAAGTACATGTGGGGTAAGGGTTAATTGGAGTTTTGAACATGTAGGATCTACCTCATCCATTGCAGGAGTGTAAGAAAAATCTACCCTGTTGTTTTCAAATGTGTTAGCATTTGCCTCTCATCTGTGAGATAGTGATTTGTGCTGAATGCTAACCATCACAGTTCAAGAAAACAAGCTGCCCCTTTCCTACGAGTGCAAGTCTTACAGAATAAGAGCAACACAAATTAAATCTCTGACAACAATTCCTGTGTGCAGACAGACTCATGGTGTGATTCTAGGCAGAAAACGATATTTGATTGGCAATTTTAAAGCACATTTACTACTGTGGTAGAGGAAATGATAATTACTGTAGCAGTCTGACACATTTTCCTTATAGTTTAGAGAGGCAGAAAAGAGCACATGTCCTAACAGCTACTTGAGAGCATGAGCATGTGGAACCTGGGTGAGTGATTAGACTAGAGCAAAGGAAATGAGCCTTGGTGATGTTGAATGTGGTAGCGTTACACACTACTATCTAAAATACCACAAAGTGCTGAATAGTAAGCATGGGAGTGCAGGAGAAGCAGCTGCCTGTGTGTTAAGAGTGTCCTTCTGGAGACTGTGTATTGTCAGGTGCAAGAGAGATCTGCATAGACGTTTGCACAACTGCATTAAGACTGCACAGATGTATGTAAGAGTACATGTGTGGTAAGGGTTTATTGGAGTTTTGAACATATAGGATCTACCTCACCCATGGCAGGAGTGGAAGGAAAATCTACCCTGTTGTTTTCAAATGTGTTAGCATTTGCCTCTCATTTGTGAGATATTGATTTGTGCTGAATGCTAGCCATCACAGTTCAAGAAAACAAGCTGCCTCTTTCCTGCGAATGCAAGTCTTACAGAACCAGACCAACACAAATTAAATCTCTGACAACAATTCCTGTGTGCACACAGACTCATGGTGTGATTCTAGGCAGAAAACGATTTTTGATTGGCAATTTCAAAGCACATTTACCACTGTGGTTATGCAAGTGATAATTACTGTAACAGCCTGACACATTTTCCTTATTGTTTAGAGAGGCGGAAAAGAGCACATGTCCTAACAGCTACTTGAGAGCATGAGCATGTGGAACCTGGGTGAGTGATTAGACTAGAGCAAAGGAAATGAGCCTTTGTGATGTTGAATGTGGTAGCGTTACACACTACTATCTAAAATACCACACAGTGCTGAATAGTAAGCATGGGAGTGCAGGAGAAGCAGCTGCCTGTGTGTTAAGAGCGTCCTTCTGGAGACTGTGTATTGTCAGGTGCAAGAGAGATCTGCATAGACGTTTGCACAACTGCATTAAGACTGCACAGATGTATGTAAGAGTACATGCGTGGTAAGGGTTTATTGGAGTTTTGAACATATAGGATCTACCTCACCCATGGCAGGAGTGGAAGGAAAATCTACCCTGTTGTTTTCAAATGTGTTAGTATTTGCCTCTCATTTGTGAGATATTGATTTGTGCTGAATGCTAGCCATCACCGTTCAAGAAAACAAGCTGCCCCTTTCCTGCGAATGCAAGTCTTACAGAACCAGACCAACACGAATTCAATCTCTGACAACAATTCCTGTGTGCACACAGACTCATGGTGTGATTCTAGGCAGAAAACGATTTTTGATTGGCAATTTCAAAGCACATTTACCACTGTGGTTTTGCAAGTGATAATTACTGTAACAGCCTGACACATTTTCCTTATTGTTTAGAGAGGCAGAAAAGAGCACATGTCCTAATAGCTACTTGAGAGCATGAGCATGTGGAACCTGGGTGAGTGATTAGACTAGAGCAAAGGAAATGAGCCTTTGTGATCTTGAATGTGGTAGCGTTACACACTACTATCTAAAATACCACACAGTGCTGAATAGTAAGCATGGGAGTGCAGGAGAAGCAGCTGCCTGTGTGTTAAGAGCGTCCTTCTGGAGACTGTGTATTGTCAGGTGCAAGAGAGATCTGCATAGACGTTTGCACAACTGCATTAAGACTGCACAGATGTATGTAAGAGTACATGCGTGGTAAGGGTTTATTGGAGTTTTGAACATATAGGATCTACCTCACCCATGGCAGGAGTGGAAGGAAAATCTACCCTGTTCTTTTCAAATGTGTTAGTATTTGCCTCTCATTTGTGAGATATTGATTTGTGCTGAATGCTAGCCATCACCGTTCAAGAAAACAAGCTGCCCCTTTCCTGCGAATGCAAGTCTTACAGAACCAGACCAACACGAATTCAATCTCTGACAACAATTCCTGTGTGCACACAGACTCATGGTGTGATTCTAGGCAGAAAACGATTTTTGATTGGCAATTTCAAAGCACATTTACCACTGTGGTTTTGCAAGTGATAATTACTGTAACAGCCTGACACATTTTCCTTATTGTTTAGAGAGGCAGAAAAGAGCACATGTCCTAATAGCTACTTGAGAGCATGAGCATGTGGAACCTGGGTGAGTGATTAGACTAGAGCAAAGGAAATGAGCCTTTGTGATCTTGAATGTGGTAGCGTTACACACTACTATCTAAAATACCACACAGTGCTGAATAGTAAGCATGGGAGTGCAGGAGAAGCAGCTGCCTGTGTGTTAAGAGTGTCCTTCTGGAGACTGTGTATTGTCAGGTGCAAGAGAGATCTGCATAGACGTTTGCACAACTGCATTAAGACTGCACAGATGTATGTAAGAGTACATGTGTGGTAAGGGTTTATTGGAGTTTTGAACATATAGGATCTACCTCACCCATGGCAGGAGTGGAAGGAATATCTACCCTGTTGTTTTCAAATGTGTTAGCATTTGCCTCTCATTTGTGAGATATTGATTTGTGCTGAATGCTAGCCATCACAGTTCAATAAAACAAGCTGCCTCTTTCCTGCGAATGCAAGTCTTACAGAACCAGACCAACACGAATTAAATCTCTGACAACAATTCCTGTGTGCACACAGACTCATGGTGTGATTCTAGGCAGAACACGATTTTTGATTGGCAATTTCAAAGCACATTTACCACTGTGGTTTTGCAAGTGATAATTACTGTAACAGCCTGACACATTTTCCTTATTGTTTAGAGAGGCAGAAAAGAGCACATTTCCTAACAGCTACTTGAGAGCATGAGCATGTGGAACCTGGGTGAGTGATTAGACTAGAGCAAAAGAAATGAGCCTTGGTGATGTTGAATGTGGTAGCGTTACACACTACTATCTGAAATACCACACAGTGCTGAATACTTAGCATGGGAGTTGCAAGAGAAGCTACTGCCTGTGTGATAAGAGTGTGCTTCTGGAGACTGTGTATTGTCAGGTGCAAGAGAGATCTGCATGGACGCTTGCACAACTGCATGAAGACTGCAGAGATGTATGTAAGAGTACATGTGTGATAAGTTTTAATTGCAGTTTGTAACACATAGGAACTACCTCACCCATTGCAGGAGTGGAAGGAAAATCTACCCTGTTGTTTGCAAATGTGTTAGCATTTCCCTCTCATTTGTGAAATATTGATTTGTGCTGAATGCTAGCCATCACACTTCAACAAAATAAGCTGTCCCTTTCCTACGAATGCAAGTCTTACAGAACCAGACCACCACAAATTAAATCTCTGACAACAATTCATTTGTGCACACAGACTCATGGTGTGATTCTAGGCAGAAAACAATATTCCTGGTTGATACCAGTACACCTTTACTTATGGTGAAGACATACTCCATAATATCTGACAAGTTCTAGGCAGTTAAATATCTTCCAAAACATAAAATGTAAAACACAACTTTAAAACAAGAATCTCATTTCAATTTTTTTATATCATAATGCACCACATACATCCCCTCTCAAATTCATAACTCACCGTTAAAAGTAGTTAGTTGAGGAAGAAATGTCGCACTCACACAGCAGATTATCAGAGCCAGAATCTCTGAACTATACACCTCTCAGCAGAACCAGTAAATGGCAATGTTTCCCTCTCTTTTTTCACACATATACATGTTAACTTCAAATCACAGTGCTTCCCACATTTTTTCAAATGGAAACACACATTTCTATTGGCTGCAAATTCCAACCCTTTCCAAATGATCCCTACCCCCAACATGACTTCTTCCTCCTACCATAGCAACAGGTCATGGAACACTGGTGTGAGCAGAGGTCAGAAGTTCAGCACACAATGTTTCTAATCCAAAGATCAAGAGTGCTTGACTTTTCAAACCTAACAGCATATCCAAATTAATCTTCTGTGGGAACACATATTTCTGAACCAATACAAAACATACTTTAAAAATTTTAAACATACAGCCTAGTTTTTAGTGTAGAATGGTCTGAAACAGCCAATGAGCTCTTTTTATTTAAAAAAAGTATGTAAGCCTCCCTTTTACAACTATCTTTCTTTTCATATTGCCATTCTACTGAATGACACCTTCTGAGTGCATCCAGATCTCCTTGAAAGATGTTCACAGTGTGGATTGTAGGTCATAGCTATGTCTTCTGGAGTGAAAAGTATGCAGAAAAAAGAGGTATTTTGAAAGACCTTGCTTTGCCAAATGTAGACATTAAATGGATTGGTCAGAGAGGGTTAAAGTGGCACCAATGAATGCCTTTGGTGAAATCCTTTCTACATCTCCCACAGCCTGACCTTATAATTGTGCACTGTGGTGGAAATGACCTAGGCACTTTAACTGGGGTAGGTCTGGAAATGCTTGTTAAGGACACCTTTGTGCAATTGATGTCACTTTTTCCACAAACTACCTTTGTATATTCTAATATATGCCAAAGGCAAAAGTGGAACTGGTCCAGCCAATGTTGTCCGCAGATTGACAAAGCAAGAAAGCACGTCAATAAGTCTGTTTCTGCTTTCCTCAGAGACTATGGTATGGGTTCTATATACCACAACAACTTGCGTTACAACATGCAAGACATTTATAGAGGAGACGGTGTTCATTTCACAGATGAAGGCAACAGACTCTTCCTCTTGAACTTTAGACTCTGCATCGGTACTTACTTGTAGGTACAAAAAAAACCACTCAATAAACACAACGGCTCTTTTTAGAGCCAACCTACATCTAAACACTTAAACTTGATTTTTAATTCTATTTTCTATGTTTTTTTTGCCGCTGTGCGCGCACCGTACGCGCACCGTGCGCGCACCCCGCGATATTTGTTTACTTTTTTTATTTATTTTTTTTAGACCTAAGGGGTCTTTCTTGGTCCCCCTGAGAAGGCCTATGGGGTCAGGGACTCTCTACCCTGCCCCCTTTTCATGTTCTCCACTTGCGTTTTTAGCTCTCTTCTGCCTCTAAAACTCAAAATGGTGGCTTTTTTGAAAAACTTCACCCTTCGGGGTCCTTCAGGGACCGCCTAACAAAGGCTAGGGGGTCAGGAACTCTCTACCCTGCCCCCTTTTCACGTTCTCCACCTTTCTTTTTTCCCTGTCACACACACAACACACAAAATGGCGGCCGACACTTCCTGATTTCGACCGATTCGAATGTTGACTGCCATGAATCCACCAATCAGAATTACGCTTGCGCACGTTAGGGTGCGCGCACCGTGCGCATACGGTGCGCGCACGGTGCGCGCCTATAGATATTTATGTGCTTTTAACTGCAATTTTCTCAGGAACTACTGAACAGATTGACTCCATATATGCAAAAGGCACATCCCTGACCTGAGGACTACCTCTTTCCCAAATTTCAAGTAATTCTGTTCAGCCGTTCGGGCTGTACCTTCGACTAAAGGTCCTATGGGAAAATGCATGGGGAAAACGTGTTTTGGGACCCCTCTTTTTCTCAGCCCCCACTTGACGAATCACCCCGAGACTTTCAGTGTAGGAGCTGAGCGGAGCGCCCCATTAGTTTTGAAAATTTCGCGAGGATTCGTCAACCGGCGCCAAAGTTATTCAAAATAAAATGTTGAGATTTTCTATGGAAACTCGGTCTTAACTATAACTATCAACAGGTGACCGCCAGTAGATAATATATATATATATCTATATATATATATATATATTACCTACTGGCGGTCGCCAGTAGGTAGTTATAGTTAGGACCGTGTTTCCATAGGAAATCCGCAACATTCTATTTTGAATAACTTTGGCACAGATTGACGAATCCTCGCGAAATTGTCAAAATAGGTGGGGCGCTCCGCTCCGCTCCTACCCTGAAAGTCTCAGGGGGATTCGTCAAGCGGGGGCTGAGAAAAAAGGGGGTTCCCAAAACGCGTTTTCCCCATGCATTTTTCCATAGGACCTTTAGTCCAAGCTACAGCCCGAACGGCTGAACAGAATTACTTGAAATTTGGCAGAGAGGTAGTCCTCAGGTCAGGGATGTGCCTTTTGTAGGTCTGGTGTAAATGTGTTCAGTATTTGCTGAGAAAATAGCATTTAAATCAATATATATATCTATAGGCGCGCTCAGAGCGCGTACGGTAAGCTTACCGTACGCGCACGCTGCCATGCGCGAGGTTAATTCTGATTGGTGGTTACATGACTGTAAACATTCGAATAGGTCGAAATCAGGAAGTGTTGGCCTCCATTTTGTGTGTCTCACACTGATAAACAAAGGAGGAGAACGTGGAAAGGGGGCAACTAAGAGAGTTGCAGACCCCCTAGCATTTGTCAGGGGGTCCAAGAAGGTCATAAAAGTATGAAAAATACATTTAAATTTTTTTTTTTTAAATCGCGGGGTGCGCGTACGGTAAGCTTACCGTACGCGTACGGTAGAAAATAAAAAAAAAGAAGAAAAACACAAATTTAAGTGTTAAGATATTAGGGGGCTCTAAAAAGAGCCGTTGTGTTCATTGAGTGTTTTTTGGTACCTACAAGTAAGTACCGATGCAGAGTCTAAAGTTCAAGAGGAAGACTCTGTTCCCTTCATCATTGAAATGTACACCGTCTCCTCTATAAATGTCTTGCATGTTGTAACGCAAGTTGTTGTGGTATATAGAACCCATACCATAGTCTCTGAGGAAAGCAGAAACAGATTTGTTGACGTGCTTTCTTGCTTTGTCAATCTGCGGACAAAATTGGTTGGACCAGTTCCACTTTTGCCTTTGGCATATGTTAGAATATACAAAGGCAGATTGAGGAAAAAGCGACATCAATTGCACAAAGGTGTCCTTAATAAGCATTTCCAGACCTACACCAGTTAAAGTGCCTAGGTCATTTCCACCACAGTGCACGATAATAAGGTTAGGCTGTGGGAGATGTTGAAAGGTTTTCACCAAAGGCAATAATTGGTGCCATTTTAACCCTCTCTGACCAATCCATTTAATGTCTACATTTGGCAAAGCAAGGTCTCTCACCATACCTCTTTTTTCTGCATACTTTTCACTCCAGAAGACATAGCTGTGACCTACAATCCACACTGTGAACATCTTTCAAGGAGATCTGGATGCACTCAGAAGGTGTCTTTCAGTAGAATGGCAATATGAAATGAAAGACAGTTGGAAAATGGAGGCATACATATTTTTTTTAAATAAAAAGAACTTATTGGCTGATTCAAATCTTTTTACAGTAAAAATTAGGCTGTATTGTACATTTTTAGAAGCATGTTTTGGATTGGTTCAGAAAATTGTGTTCCCACAGAAGAATAGTTTGGATTTGCTGTTAGGTTGGACAGGTGAAGCACTCTTGGTCTTTCGATTTGAAACATTGTGTGGTGAACTTCTGACCTCTCTCCTCACAGCAGTGTTCCATGAGCTGGTGCTATCGTAGCAGGCAGAAGTCAAGTTGGGGGAAGGGTACATTTGGAAAAGGGTTGAAGTTTTCAACCAATAGAAATGTATGATTTCATTTGAAAAAAAGTTGGAAGCACTGAGATTTGTAATTAACATGTATATGTGTGAAAAAAGAGAGGGAAACATTGCCATTAATTGGTTCTGCTCAGAGGAGAGAGGTGTACAGCTCTGATATTCTGACTCTGATAGTCTGCTGTTTGAGTGCCACATTTCTTTCTCAACTAACTAATTTTAAAGGTGAGTTATGAGTTTGAGAGGGGATGTATGTGGTGATTTTTGCATGAGTCTGTGAGCACAGAGGAATTGCTGTCAGAGATGTATTTCTTGTCTCTCTGGTTCTTTTTGGAAGTATCCATGCATATGAAGTAGCAGTGAGTAACGCTAATACATTCAACATCACTAAGGCTGATTTCTTTTGCTGGAGTGTAGTCAGTCAGCAAGGTCACAAATGTTCATGGTCTCAAAAAGCTGTTTGCACATGTGCTGTTTTCTGTATCTGAAAACTGTAATGAAAATGTATGCGACTGTTAGAGTACTTAACACTTGGAGGAAAAAACAGTAGTAAGTGTGCTTTGAAATTGGCAAGCAAATTTCATTTTCTGCCTAAAATCACAGAAAACAGTAGTAAGTGTGCTTTGAAATTGGCAAGCAAATTTCATTTTCTGCGTAAAATCACAGCATGAGTCTGTGAGCACAGAGGAATTGCTGTCAGAGATGTATTTCGTGTCTCTCTGTTTTTTTTTGGAAGTAACCATGCATATGTCTCTTGCAACTGAAAATACACAGTCTGCATAAGCAGACTGTTAGCACACACCCAGCAGTTTATCCTGTAGAATCATGCTTAGTATTCACAAGTGAGTGGTGTTTCAGGTAGCAGTGAGTAACGCTAATACATTCAACATCACTAAAGCTGATTTCTTTTCCTGGAGTGTAGTCAGTCACCAAGGTCACACATGTTCATGGTCTCAAAAAGCTGTTTGCACATGTGCTCTTTTCTGTTTCTGAAAACTGTAATGAAAATGTATGCGACTGTTAGAGTACTTAACACAGGCAGGAAAAAACAGTAGTAAGTGTGCTTTGAGATTGGCAAGCAAATTTCATTTTCTGCCTAAAATCACAGAAAACAGTAGTAAGTGTGCTTTGAAATTGGCAAGCAAATTTCATTTTCTGCGTAAAATCACAGCATGAGTCTGTGAGCACAGAGGAATTGCTGTCAGAGATGTATTTCGTGTGAAAGGGGAAGCTTGTTTTCTGGAAATGTGGTGGTTAGCATTCAGCCCAAAACAGTTTCTCAAATAAGAGGCAAATGCTAACATATTTGAAATAAACATGGTAGATTTTTCTTCCACTCTTGCAATGGGTCATGTAGTTGCTACATGCTAAAAACTCATATTAACCCTTACCACACATGTAGTCTTACATACATGTTTACAGTGTTTATGCAGTTATGTAAGGGCCCATTCAAGTCTCTCTTGCACCTGACAGTAGACAGTCTTCAGAACCACACTCTTAGCAGAGAGCTAGCTGTTTTTCCTGTACACTCATGCTTACTAATCAGCACGTGTGGTGTTTTAGGTAGGAGTGAGGAACGCTAATGCATTGAACATCACCAAGGATCATTATCTTTGCTGGAGTGTAGTCAGTCAGCCAGGTTACACATGTACATGCTCTAAAAAAGCTGATTGGACATGTGCTCTTTTCTGCCTCTCTAAACTATAAAGAAAATGTGTCAGACTGTTAGAGTAATTAACAGTTGCAAAAAAAAAAAAATAAGTGTGCTTTTGATTTCCAAATGAAATATCGTGTTCTGCCTAGAATCACACCAAGAGTCTGTGTGCACACAGGAATTGTTCTTAGAGATTAAATTCATGTTGGTTTTCTTGTGTTTTTCACTTGTAGGAAAGGGGTAGATAGTGTTATAAGAAAAGAAAAGATCATAACAAATATAGTAATATATTAAAATTACAAAAAGGTATTTTTTTTTTACTTACTTTCAGGTATTGCTGCAGAGCAGTGAAGGAAATATAAGATGCCTATAAAATCAAGACAGCGAAAAAAACAGAAAAAACATGTATATTTGAAGACAACTGGAGGACCCAAGTTAGTTGAAGATGCTCATGTTGGGAAAAAGAAAAAGTGTTCTGGTAAGCAGACAAAGGAATTCTTTAAAAATATATTCAAAAAAAGGAAAAATTTAAAAAATGCCCCCATTGGAAAAACTGTTTCAAGTAGGAAACAACAGGAGAATAGTGAGAATTTACTAAATGCTAATGTACAAGCAGAAGCTATAAAAATTAACTTGAAAAGAAAATCAGCATTTAAAGAGATCCGTAGGAAAATGTTTCAGAGAAGAGTGATGTCCAATTTGCTAAAGGATGTGAAAAAATATAAGAAAAGAGCTAAATTTTACAAGAGAAAAAAAGATATTGAAGCCATTGTAGCTAAGGCTTTAGATTTAAAAAGAAAACTATTCATTTTAATTATGAACAGGATGCGTACATTAGAAAAAATAGTTAATGTAATGAAGTCACAAAGCAAAACGAAAAGAGTAGTAAAAAGAAATAACTTTTGTAAAGTGTTTTTAGGAGAATGGATGCATAGTTCAAGTACTGAACCATTTTTTAATGAAGAGAGTTATCTTCAAAGTAATAGTTTGCTGCATGCAGTTGACACCAGTGGACGAGCATATGAAGTAAAAGATGGTTGTATAATGGAAAAGGAGAAAATGGTTCCAAGAAATGAGGAAGAAGTGATTGCGGATGAGGTTATGGGGAGACGTCCTAAAGCCCCAGTGTATACTTGGAATTGTAGTAGTATTTGTACTTTGCGACAGGAATCTATTGATAAATTACGTGAGTTTTTAAGAGAATATAGTAAAAAGAGTGTTAAACAGAAGATTAAGGTGCTTCAAGGACTAGATCCATGCAGAGTGAGAGAGAATACTGGTTTGCAAGGACACTCTCTGGCTTGTCTATCTAGGAAAGTTTGTCAAAGTGTTTTTCACCATTTTAGGATGCTGGCAGTTCATCATACTGAAATTAGAAAATTTGTGAGAAGATTGTATTTTGCTAAAAGTCCAGCACTAAAGTTGAATGAGTTGAATAAGGCTCTGTTTCGTGGATCTGTATCAGATGTTGAGAAGGTTACTGATGAGATTCAGTTTTGTTACTTTGGTCCAGAACAAGAAAGTGCAGGGAATGACACAGTTATTGAGGAAAATGTGGAAGAGAATGTAGAACCCTCCGTAAATAAGAAATTTGAAGATCAAATACCAAAATTTGCTATCATCTTTAATGAAGGACCAAATTTTACTTGTATTTGTTGCCGGAGAAGCCATTATAAAATCCAAACAAGGAATGTTGATCTCTACAAAAAAAGTGAAGAAGAAGATAATTATAAGTGGAAGGATTTTGCAACATATATATTTCTTGAAAATTGTTTTGATTTGGGTGAAGATCATCGTATTTGTAAATACTGTTACAACAAGTTAGAAGAAAATAAAATGCCAGCTAGAGCTTTACATAATAATTTAGAATTGGTTGAAGTTCCTGCAGAACTTTCTGATTTAAATACGTATGAGTCTATACTCATTCAATGTGTTCATCCGTTCCAGACCATAGTACGTATGGAGCCAAAAACAGGCAAATTACCTCCTTCAGATTTACAGAGAGGTTTAAAAGGAAGAGTTGTCTATTTGCCATTGGATTTGAAAAAAAATATGGACACTATTGATACAGATACTTTGGAAACTGAACCATTAGTTATTCTGGTTAATGGTGTACCTACAAAGAGTAAGAAAATTTGGCAGGAGCTGGTAGATGTACGAAAAGTACAAAGAGCAAATTTGTATTTGAAAGAAAATAATAAATGGTATGAATCAATTTATATAGATGAAGATGAAGAAGATGTACTAGGAGACACAGAAACACCAACTGGGCAAATTGAAAAAGTTGACAAGTCAAAAGAAGAAGAAATGTATGAACATTTCAGCATACATCCTCTTCATTCAAAGGAAGTAATGGAAAACACCATTGATCTGTTTCAAATGAAAAAAGCACAAGGAACTCCCGTGAGTGTATGGGAGGAGAGCTTGGAAGCTCGTTGTTTTCCCCAGCTGTTTCCTACAGGAGAAGGTGGACGATACGATGAACGTCCAGTCCAGATTCCTGCTTCTGAGTATCGGACTACAAGATTATATGCAGAAGATCCCAGATTTCGTCAAAGTATTCCTTATTTGTTCCATCTGTTATTTGAAAGTGACTTGTCTGCACTATCTTATGCAGTAAACCACATTTTAAAAAGTGGAACACATCTACATAATGTGTCTGCTAAGGATTTTATGAACAAAGTGCAGCAGCGAGATGATCATTTGGAATCACAATTGATCAATTTGATGGCTTGTCAGCGTGGGACGAATGAATATTGGTACCGACGCCATGGAGAATTGAAATGTATGTTACGGAATTTAGGAACTCCGACATGGTTCCTAACCCTAAGCTGTGCCGAGTACGCTTGGGATGATTTACTGGATTTTCTACGAGAGGGAAATTCAAACATTAAAAACATCGAATACAAGACAGCAGGAGAACTGTGCTCATTGGATCCGGTTAATGTTTGCAGATATTTCAATCATAGATTTGAGGCTATGATGTCCTTCATCTGCAAAAAAAAAAATCCACCACTTGGAGAAGTTGTGGATTTCTTTTGGAGAAAAGAGTACCAAGCAAGAGGTGCTCCTCACATTCATATGCTGTTGTGGATCAAGGATGCTCCAAAATTTGGAACAGATGCTGATGAAGCAGTGTTATCTTTCATTGAAGAATATGCAACATGTGCTATACCTAAAAGCACAGAAGAGAAAAAGTTAAAAGAGCAAGTTTTACGATTCCAAAGTCATCGGTGTGGAAAATACTGTCGACGGAAGTACAAGACCAAAGATAAATTCTACACAAAATGTCGATTTGGATTTCCTAGACCTGTTCTTTCAAAAGGAAGAGTCAACAGTTTTATGTCAGCTGTGCGACATACTATTACAAGAAAATCTCCCAAAAATACGTACAACCTAAGAAGAAAAGAAGAGTCAAAATATATAAATGACTACAACCCAGTCATTTTATCCATGTGGAATGCTAACATGGATATTCAGTATATGGCAGACAATTCTATTGCTGTTGCTCGGTATGTCACATCTTACATCACTAAATCTGAGAAAACAGAATTGAAGGAAATGTGGGAAGAGATTTCTCATGAGAAGACTGTCAGTAAGAAGCTGTACAGTTTCAGTTTAAAGATGTTATCACATCGAGAAATTGGATCCTACGAATGTTCAGATAGGTTATCATCTGCAAGTCTGTACTCGAAATCAAGAAGAATAATTTGGGTCAGTTTAGGCCTTGCAGGAATGCGAAATCGGGTACTGAAATCTGTTGGAGAAATTGAATATTTGGCCGAGAATGACCCAGAAAGTACAGATATTTTGAAAACAAACATGTTGGACACATATTACCGAAAAAGAAGTCATCATCTTGAGAACATGTGTCTCTATGAAGTGCTGCAGAACTACATTTTTTCACGGAAAGCCACAGAAGACATCAACAATGGAAAATATAAAGTCATTGGTGAGGAAGGATGTTTAGTGAAGCAAACAAAAGGAAGTTTGATTAATCACAGAAAGCTGAGTTGTGACACTACTGACAAAAAGGAATTTTACTACTTGGCACTTTTACAGCAGTTTAAACCATGGCGTTCAGAGGACGAACTACTTGGAGAATTTCAAAGCTATGAGGATTCATTTAATGCATGTAAAGATACCATTGAATGCAGTATTTTCAGGAATTATGTCCAAATGTTAAACGAAGAAATTGAACAGGAAGCTACAATTGCAGCTGAAGTAGCTAGAGACAGTTCTCAAGACAGCCAAAGTTCTGGAATGCTCAGTCAAGATCCACTAGGACAGCCAATCTTAGAAAATGAAGCTGCAATAGCCATGACTGAAGTGGAAACGGCTATGAATCAAGCTGAGGAAGATTTAATAGACTTACCAGATTTGGAACAACAACTGAATGAAGAACAACAACAAATTTATGAAGAAGTCAGAAAAAAAATTGATCACGGATTACCACATGAAAATAAAGAGTGCACATGCACATCATTTGAACCAATTAGGTTGTATGTGAGTGGACAAGCTGGAACTGGGAAAAGTTTCTTAATTAAAGTCATCAGAAGCTACCTACAGCAAAAAACTGATTCAACTTTATCTTGTGTTGTTACTGCTCCAACTGGGTTAGCAGCATATAATATTAAAGGAATTACTCTCCATCGCTTGCTAATGTTACCAGTGGAGCATGAGAACAAAATAGAATATCACAAGCTAACTGGCGAAGCATGTTTCGAAGTTTCAAGAGTGTTGAAGAAGATGCAAGTTCTCATTATTGATGAGGTAAGCATGGTATCAAACTTAATGCTTGCCTTTGTGCATTTAAGAATGCAGCAAATTCTAAAAAGAGACTATGACGTGTTATTTGGTGGAAAACATGTTATCGTTTTTGGGGATCTACTGCAGCTCACTCCAGTTAAAGGACAACCAGTGTTTAATACTGTGACACATGAGGACACGAAGAAGTCAGTAGGAAGCATTGGTAATGCGAATATTTGGTCATTCTTTGAGTACAAAGAACTCACTACCAATATGAGGCAAGCAAATGATGAAGAATATGGAACTATTCTGAAAGATATCAGAATTGGACTACTCACAGAAGTTGGCAGAAAAGCATTACAGAGTCGGTTTCTACATAATTTATTTCCAAAGGAAGAAATAGTTGCAGAGAAAATATACAAGAACATTGCAGAAAAAAATACTGTAATCTGCTTAATGCCAACACTACGTGAATGCTCAATATTCAATGAGGAACTTTTGAAATTGGAAAAGGAAGAGATTAAGAAAATGGAAGCAGTGGACAAAATCCAACATGAAAGAATTACTATTACATTAACAGGCGAACTGAAAAATAAATTGGATTCTCTAGAGAAGAACATTTCGAAAACAGCTGGATTAGAAAAAAATCTATATCTTTGCATGAACTGTCGAGTATTTTTAAGGAGAAATTTGGATGTTGAAAAAGGTTTAGTAAATGGAGCTATGGGTAAAGTTGTGGGTTTTGTTAACTACCAGAAAAAAGAAGGAATTGAGTTTTTAAAAATAAAATTTGATCAGATTGAAGAGGTAAAAGACATTAGTCGTTGTTCAGTCCGTTTTTTGCTTGTGAAAGACTTATATGTACGTAGGAAGCAGTTTCCATTTTCTCTAGCATATGCTGTAACTATTCACAAGTGTCAAGGATTAACTGTTGATAGTGCATTTGTAAACATTGTATCTACTGCGTTCAAAGAAGGTATGGCATATGTTGCTTTGTCATGAGTGAAAACATTATCTGGTTTATTCATGATAGACTTTGATGACTCAAAAGTTAGTGCTGATGCAAATTGTGTTAAGGAGTATAATAGATTAAGAAGAACCTATGCTCCTCATTTAGGTCAGTATCCTGTGTTGGAGCAACGTGTTGTTTGTCGGAAAAGGAGAATTGAGAATATCTGGAATGAGGATGTACAGAAGAGAAAACAAAAAGAGAGTCATGTGATTGCAAGCAAAAAGAAAAAGGACAATGTTGAAGAGGTTGTTGGTTGCCATTTTGAAAATAGCTCTGGTGTCAACTGCTACGCAAATGTAGTGCTGAATGTTGTATTTTATCTTGAAAGTTTGCAAGAGCAGATAATAGAAAATCATGAAAAAAGATTCTGTTCTGTGCTAAGTCTTCTTTATGAGAAGCTGAGTGTTGATAAAGATAAAATAGAAAGTGCGACTGAAATTAGAAATCTATTAGATGTTTGTTCAGGACGAACACAGTTTTCTCAAAATGTCCAGCAAGATGCACAGGAATTCTTGATGTACATCCTTTTGGTACTTGAAGATGAAGGGATAGAAATTTAAAATTTGCTTGGTCTCTGTTATAAATGGGAACATAGTTGTGAAAACTGTTTCTACACATGCAGCTCTAAAGTTGATTCAGAAAGGTTTATCTATTTAACATTGCCAGAGACTAAATCAGTGACTTTTAGTAAATTAGTTAAAGATGCCAATCACAACATGGAATGTTCTAAATGTAAATCAGACATGTTTTCAACGTTATTTTTAAAGAAATATGGACAGTATGTAATTTTAATGATGCAACGTTGTAGAGCTGATGGAACAAAATTGGACACTTTAATAAAGAAATTTACAGGACAGCAATTATCAATTTCTGGAAAAACTTTTGTCACAGTTGCAATAATTTTCCATGATGGGCCTATTGTAACTTCTGGTCATTACACAGTTTTTCTTAAATGTGAAAAAGGCTGGACACTGTGTAATGATTCTCAATTGGTTTTCAAGCAACGTTTGCCTTTTGATTTAGCAAATTCCTATTTAATTTTTCTGAAACCAAAATTTTAGACAGAAATTGCAACATCTGTACAAAACATTATTATAATTTAATTGGATTACCATTGGAAATGTCATCAAAAAATATTTTAAAAATTACCATTTGGCCTAAAGGAAAGGTAATAATTTGCATAGTGGACTTCTTTGACACAAATTATTTTGGTGATTATGCTTATGCAAGACAATTTTCAGACGATATTTACTGGAATTAGTTATTGTTCTTAGGTGAGATTTTTATTGCAAATGTTACATTTCTATTACGGTATGTTTTAGTGAGAAGCGATTCTGGGCTTTTTTTAAACAATCTTTCAGATTGTTTTTTTTTTTTGCCCACTGTTAAGTGATGAATGCAATTGCTTTTACGATTTACAGTGAAATGCAATATATTCTGAAAACAGCAAAAAAAGGGCAAAACAATGTTTGTTGAAATATGAAAATATGTGCACTGTATTCTAAAATGTATTGTTAAATATTAATACCTTTTTCTTTTTTTACAGATTGAGAAAGGAAAAATATGAAAAATAAACTTCTTTATATAAAGTTAAATAAATCACTTATTTTTAATTAAGTTATTTTCATTGACAGGTAAGTGTGAAATTTCTGGAATTATCACACATTTACTTTAATGCTCACTTTTTTTCACTACTCTTCTCTATGCTTTTCTCATTTCTGTAGTAGTCCCTCAAGGACCTTGTAGGGTGATTAAAAAATGTTTGTTTAAAAAAAAAAAAAAAAATGCGCGTACCGTACGCGTACGGTAAAAATTAAAAAATTTAAAAAAGTCATTAAATTTTTTAAAAAAAAGTTAAGAGGTAAGGTTGGCTCTTAAAAGAACCGTTGTGTTCATAAAGGGAAAGAGGAAAGAAAGAATGGGAATACTAACAAGGACCACAGATGTGCTGGTCTATCCTATTGTTTATGAGGGAAACACTGATCTCCGCATGAACAATAAGGCCATGACATCTTGTGCACCTCATTGTAACCCTCCCAAAACGAGGGTTTATATCCAGAGGAGCAGAAAAGGGCGATGCTCCCACCGCAGAGGAAGGGCTCAGCTGAGCTGCCGAAGATGTACTCGGCTGAGCTTCTGCAGGTGTGCTCGGGTGACTTAATGGAGATGTTTCTCCAGTATGTCGAGCATAAGTCCTGGGATGTTTATCCTTAATGTGTCTAACTATAGAGTGATTTCCAAAGGAATACTTCTTCCTTGGATTCCCTCTAGATAAGACACGCTAACAAAGTGAGCAGGTGACTAAAGGCGCATTTACCTTTTTCTGCCCCTCTGGATAGGTAAAATATTCCCATACAAAAGAAGTCTTTTGTTTCCTCCTTCTCTCTCTGATGATGCTGTTACCAGGCTCACTCTCAGAAGAGGACTGCTGTTCTGCCATCGTATCACAAAGACAACTCAGCTCCTTCTCCTACGGGGTCACAAGCAGTAATGAGGGGAATGGGTGTGGTGTAGGAAGGTTCTAGAACTGAAAGTAGTTTAAACCAATCAAAAGTGTTGTTTCTTGATCACATGACCAACCGTGCGTGCACGTTACGCTTACGGAGCACTTACGGAGCGCTTACGGTAAAAGTACGCATGCGCGTAAGAAAGACACGCGCACGCGCGCATGGGCATAACAGGCACGCTCGAACACTTCCGCGTAGCGTGTACGCGTGTAAAGTATGCGCTTACGCGTTGCGTAGGAAGTACGGACGTCTACGCAAATTGCGTAACCATACGCAAACAGAGTAGAAATATTACGTACATAAAGCAAAACGTGCGCTTACGGTAAGCTTACCGTACGCGCACGGTAAAAAAAGATTTTAAAAAAAATAAAAATTTGTAAAAAAGATTCACTATGTTATACTACTATATCTTACCTGTTTTTTACAAAAAAGGTGAAAATTTATATATTGCAGAATGCATTAAATTTTACCATAGTGTTAAAAGGGAAAAAAAAGTTTTAAAAAAAGATGTAAAAAACCTTGCAAAGATAAAAAAAAGAAATGTTTCACACACGTTAAATATAAGAATTAGCATTTAAAAAACCATACAAATTCACTGAAAAAACCATGGGTTTCACACACGTTATAGTTAGGAATTAGCATTTAAAAAACCTTGCAAATTCAGTGAAAAAACCATAGGTTTCACAGACGTTATAGTTAGCTGGACATTTCACTCGTAAAAAAACAATGAAATTCCCCCGTTATAGTTAGTTAAGCTAACTATAACTCGCGCACCCGCAATCCACTGCTGATGACGTCACATATAATATCACTCATGACATGGTCACTGACATCACTCATGACATCACTGATGACATCTCAAATGACATCACTGATGACATCACTGATGACATCATCCTTGTGATAGAGTGGCAGTCCTCCTCTCACCCTAATATAACAATTGATACACACATTCAAAAATAGAGACTAAAAATTTACAAAATATTGGAAATACCAATACCAGTTACAACAATCTCTTCTGTAATTCTAAGATCCACATACACATCCACTCATTCGCCAACAGTCCTATACAGTCACTCATACATGTACTCACTCATATGTACTTATACACCTATACATCCTGTTACACAATGCCACTCATCCATAGAGTTACTCACACACATAGTCACTCATGCTAATAAAGAATCAAACATACATTTACTTGCATATACACTTATACACACACCACCACACTTACTTCTACGGAAACTTACACATACTTAGTCTTTTAAACAATCACTTATAGAAACACATACTTATTCATACAGGAACAATTTCAATCTCTCACTCTCACATATACTCACTTATATACACCAATAGTCACATATACTAGTTTAAAACATAAGTAGTTACTCATAAATACACTATTGAGAAAGTCATTTACTCACTAACACACCTTTACACATACTCATCCACCCATACAGTCCTGCACACATGCTGTCTTCAACACATACAGTGAGTCAATCATTCATGCACCTATGCACTACGTAATACCCCCCACCGAACCATGCAGACACTCAGACTGATACTCAAAAAACCAACTAATAACCTATTTAGACACCCATGTACCTACTCACCAACCCATGCAGCCACTTATACACAAAGTGAGAGACTGATACAGATATTTACATATTTAAACATTACTCACTAAGCCATGTATTCACTATGATACACTTTATCAATCAGTTACAAAATAAATGTTTCCCAAAAAAATCATCCATTTAGACACTTATATACCCATTTATTCTTCCATCGACCTTGAGATATACATATATAAAACCTATTTAATTTTCAGAAAAACACACATTCACTGGATGATGTCATCAGTGATGTCATCAGTGATGTCATTTGAGATGTCATCAGTGATGTCATGAATGATGTCAGTGACCATGTCATGAGTGATGTTATATGTGACATCATCAGCAGTGGATTGCGGGTGCGCAAGTTATAGTTAGCTTAACTAACGATATTTCATTGGTTTTTTACGAGTGAAATGTCCAGCTATCTATAACGTCTGTGAAACCTATGGTTTTTTCACTGAATTTACAAGGTTTTTTAAATGCTAATTCCTAACTATAACGTGTGTGAAACCCATGGTTTTTTCAGTGAATATATATATATATGTATATGTATATGTATGTCAAAATATATATATATTTTATATTACCTATTGGCAGTCACCAGTAGCTAGTTATAGTTAGGACCTATTTTCCATAGGAAATCCGCAACATTCTATTTCGAATAACGTTGGCGCCGATTGACGAAACTTCATGAAATTTTCCAAACTTTTGGCCAGCTCCGGTCTGCTCCTATCCTAATTTCACGGTGATTCGTCAAGTGGGGGCCGAGAAAAAAGGGGGGGTCCCAAAACGCGTTTTCCCCATGCATTTTCCCATAGGACCTGTTGACGCAGCTACAGCCCGAACTGCTGAACGGAATTACACCAAATTTGGCAAAGAGGTAGTCCTCAGTTCAGACTTGTGCCTTTTGATGGTGTAAATCTGTTCAGAAGTTCCCGAGAAAATTAGTGTTAAAAAGTTAGATATATCTGGGCGGAGCCTAACCACACATCTCATCGTGAGATCTGATTGGCCGTCAATACTTCATCCAAGAAGTGTTGGCAGCCATCCTGGGACCAATATACATGATAGCACCTCATTAAAAAGCATTGCAGTTAATAGAAGGTTTTAAGACTTTAGTTACATTATAAATCATTTGTTGATGGTACCATACTCATTTTAGGAATTGTGGTGTGTTCTAAGGTGATTTTACCATGTGAAAAAGCCTTCTGCTGTGATATCATGAATCATGTTTGAGAGAAAACTATTTTCTCATGCTTTTACCACAGAGGTTTGGAAGGTGATCTATAAGCTAAACCACGCCCCTTTTTACACCTCTATGCAACGCAGCTCTGTGGCGCTTACTGGAGGTACCTAGTGGGCTACTTTGACCCTAGCGACCCTTAGGATTCAAGGGGACTTAATCGCTCAACTTAGAACGGCCACAGGGCACGTTTACACAGTGGTAAAGGGAGGGGACGGGGCCTGAGGTGACGTGTGCAAACACGCCCTGTGGCGCGTTTTAAGTTGGGGAAATAATTCCCTTTCAATCCTGAGGGACCCTGGGGGCCAACTAGCCCACCAGGTGCTTCCAGTAAGCGCCACTGCTCTGCGTTGCAGAGAGGTGGTGCAGGCCGTGCCCCTTTTTACACCTCTCTGCAATGGCGCTTACTGGACGTACCTAGTGGGCTATTTTGCCCAAAGGGACCCTCAGGATTAAAGGGGACTTAATCTCCTAATTTAAAAAACGGCCACAGGGCGTGTTTACACAGTGGGGAAGGGAGGGGACGGGGCCTGAGGTGACATGTGCAAACACGCCCTATGGCGCGTTTTAAGTTGGGAAAATAATTCCCCTTCAATCCTGAGGGCCCCTGGGGGCTAACTAGCCCACTAGGTACTTCCAGTAAGCGCCATTGAGCTGCGTTGCAGAGAGGTGGTCTAGGTCGTGCCCCTTTATACATCTGTCTGCAATGCAGCTATGTGGCGCTTACTGGAGGTACCTAGTGATCTAGTTGGACACTAGGGACCCTCAGGATTCAAATTAACTTAATCTCCCAACTAAAAACGGCCACATGGCGTGTTTACACAGTGGTGAACGGAGGGGACAGGGCCTGAGTTAACGTGTGCAAACACGCCCTGTGGCGCGTTTTAAGTTGAGGAAATAATTTCCCTTCAATCCTGAGGGACCCTGGGGGCCAACTAGCACACCAGGTGCTCCCAGCAAGCGCCAATGCGCTGCGTTGCAGAGAGGTGGCCTAGGCCGTGCCCCTTTTTACATCTCTCTGCAATGCAGCTATGTGGCGCTTACTGGAGGTACCTAGTGATCTAGTTGGACCCTAGGGACCCTCAGGATTCAAGGGGACTTAATCTCCCAACTTAAAACGGCCAAAGGGCATGTTTACACAGTGGGGAAGGGAGGGGATGGGGCCTGAGGTGACATGTTCAAACACGGCCTGTGGCACGTTTTAAGAGATAGTTTTAATCCCCTGCCCTATTATATACTAGGGGCTTACAGAGGAGGTCATGCTAATTACAGGGGGACCCCAACGCATAGTGTTCCCTAGTATATGTAGGTGTTTTCGCTGTATTCTGAGTGTCTTTTAACATAGCAATGGCTCTAGGACTGAATAGTCAGACTCAGTTACCACCACTATCCGTATGAAAAAGTTGAGGGTACAGGATGATTTTGCAACAAGGCTTCTTTCTGCTCTTCTGTTTGTTCTTTCTGCACGTTATCCTTCTTCCTGCACTCTTCTTCGTCTTTGAGGACTTCTGTTGCTTCTTTCTGCATTTCTTTTTTTTCTTTCTGTGTGTTTTTTCTTCTTTCTTCACATGTCCTATCTCTGTAGGCATAGTTAGAAATTAGCATTTAAAAAACCTTTGAAATTCACTGAAAAAACCATAGGTTTCAGGCACGTTATAGTTTGGAATTAGCATTTAAAAACCTTAGAAATTCACTGAAAAAACCATAGGTTTCAGGGGCGTTATAGTTAGCTGGACTTTTCACTCGTACAAAACCATTGAAATTCCCCGGTTATAGTTAGTTCAGCTAACTATAATTCGCGCGCCCGCAATGCACTGCTGATGATGTTACATATTACATCACTCATGACATGGTCAGTGACATCACTCATGACATCACTCATGACATCTCAAATGACATCACTGATGACATCATCCTTGTGATAGAGTGGCAGACCTCCTCTCCCCCTAATATAGCCTTTGATACACACATTCAAAAATAGAAACTAACATTTTCAAAACAATGGACATACCAATACCAGTTACAACAACCTATTCAGTAATTCTAAGATCCACATAAACATCCACTCATTCACCAACAGTCCTATACAGTCACTCATACATGTACTCACTCATCATATGTACTCATACACCTATACATCCTGTTACACAACGCCACTCATCTATAGAGTTACTCACACACATAGTCACTCATGCTAATAAAGAATCAAACATCCATGTACTTGCATATACAGTTACACACACACCACCACACTTACTTCTACAGAAACTTACACATACTTAGTCTTTTAAACAATCACTGATAGAAACACATACTTATTCATACAGAAACTCTTTCAATCTCTCACTCTCACATATACTCACTTATATACACCAATAGTCACATATACTAGTTTAAAACATAACATATGTAGTTACTCATAAAGACACTATTGAGACAGTCATTCACTCACTAACACACCCATGCACACACTCATCCACCCATACAGTCCTGCACACATGCTGTCTTCAACACAAACAAACAGTGAGTCACTCATTCATGTACCTATGCACTACATAATACCCCCCACCGAACCATACAGACACTCAGACACTCATACTGATACTCAAAAAACCAACTAATAACCTATATAGACACTCATGTAGCTACTCACCAACCCATGCAGCCACTTATACACAAAGTGAGAGACTGATACAGATATTTACATATTTAAACATTTCTCAATAAGCCATGTATTCTCAAAGATACACTTAATCAGTCAGTTATACAATCAATTTTTCAAAAACAAATCACCCATTTAGACACTTATATACCCATTTATTCTTCCATCGACCTTGAGATATACATATATAAAAGAAATGTAATTTTCAGAAAAACACACATTCACTGGATTATGTCATCAGTGATGCCATCAGTGATGTCATTTGAGATGTCATGAGTGATGTCATGAGTGATGTCACTGACCATGTCATGAGTGATGTAATATGTGACGTCATCAGCAGTGCATTGCGGGCACGCGAGTTATAGTTAGCTGAACTAACTATAACGGGGGAATTCTATGGTTTTGTACGAGTCCAGCTAACTATAACGCCCCTGAAACCTATGGTTTTTTCAGTGAATTTCTAAGGTTTTTTAAATGCGAATTCCTAACTATAACGTGCCTGAAACGTATGGTTTTTTCAGTGAATATATATATATGTATATATATATATTATCTACTGGCAGTCGCCAGTAGATAGTTATAGTTAGGACCGTGTTTCCATAGGAAATCCGCAACATTCTATTTGGAATAACTTTGGCGCCGGTTGACGAATCCTCGCAAAATTTTCAAAATAGGTGGGGCGCTCCGCTCCGCTCCTACCCTGAAACTCTCGGGGGGATTCAACAAGCGGAGGCTGAGAAAAAAGGGGGGTCCCAAAACGCGTTTTCCCCATGCAATTTTCCATAGGGACCTTTCGTCCAAGGTACAAACCCGAACGGCTGAACAGAATTACTTGAAATTTGGCAGAGAGGTAGTCCTCAGGTCAGGGATGTGCCTTTTGCAGGTCTGGTGTCAATCTGTTCAGTAGTTCCTGAGAAAATCAAAAGTAAAATCATATATATATGTGGGCGGAGCCTAACCACACATCTCATCCTGAGATCTGATTGGCTGACAGCACTTCATCCAAGAAGTGTTGGCAGCCATCTTGGGACCAATATACATGATAGCACCTCATTAAAAAGCATTGCAGTTAATAGGTTTTAAGACTTTAGTTACATTATAAATCATTTGTTGATGGTACCATACTCATTTTAGGAATTGTGGTATGTTCCTTCTAAGGTGATTTCACCATGTGAAAAAGCCTTCTGCTGGGATATCATGATTGAGAAAAAAAGTATTTTCTCATGCTTTTCCCACAGAGGTTTGGAAGGTGATCTATAAGCTAAACTGAGAGCTTATTTTCTGTAAATTCACATTATCTTTCTCAGTCATGTGAGAATGAAGTCTGACATTCTCAGTGAAACATGTACATCCAACAAGGGCAGAGACTGTCAGTTGATTCCTTTGTGTTCTACTGCAGCTTCCCAGAGTGTTCCAAAGAACAACTAGAGCGCTAACAGTCCTACTTATGATAAACGTATGGCACACCTGAAGCCATCTTGCTTGGATTAAAGTGGTAACTCTTAAAACATTTAATTTAAAAAGGAAAAAAATGAGGGGGTTCATTTTTCCATAAAAAGTATGATTAGTGCTGCAGAAAGAAAAATTAGGGCACATTTTGAGTGACTTCTCAAATCCTCTTCTATTTCATTAACAAATTCTGACATGCAGACTGAAACATGCACTTTCAATACCAGCAGCAGTTTTCCCTGGTGAGCAGTAGCTTTACTACAGTGATCTAATGAATAAAAAGAGTGCTAACATTCTGAATGTATGGCAAATGTGTGACACATCTGAATGCCTTTGGAATCAAAGTAAAAAACTGAAAGCATTTCCTACTGAGGAGACTGCAGTACATGAGGAAATTAGGAAACTTCATAACAAATAAATCTCCCAAGATGGCCACCGGAGACAAAAGAGCCCAAATGTAGCCCAAAATCACCCAGATGTAGCCCAAATATAGCCCAATGACAGAAGTGTGCAAAACACTTATTATTTTGTATTTTTGCAGTGTTATATAGTGCAGACTTGTCAGGTATTGGAGTGCTTTACATGAGCATTGGTTACATCACACAAGAACAAATTCATTTTGGTTGTAGACATGGGGAGACTAAGTGATTTGACCAGAATCACAGAATGTCGAGCTGAAGCAGAAACTCCAACCTGGTTCCCCAGTTGCAAAGTCTGCAGTTCTGGAAGTAACACCACATCCTCTCCCCTAAGTGCAACATTTAATCAAGTGGTCAACTGGATAAAAAAACATAAAGGTAACAAATAATTTAAAAGTGCTTTCTCGCTATTTGAAAACTCAGAAAATATGTCCTTATTTTAGTCTTTTAGAGCACTAACCATAATTTTGATGCCAATAAGACCCTCTCATATATGTAATTTCTAAAGGAAATGCTCTAGGTATTACAGTTTTGATTACATCAAGATGACGTCAGGCGTTCCACACTTTTGTAATAAATATAGAATGTTAGCAATCTAGTTGTTCATTAGGATACTGTTGAGAGGCAGAGGCCAGGGGCACGGACTCTGAAAATTGAAGGCGGGTAGGAGGGTGCAAAAGCAACAATTTAACCACACTGAGCAGGCAGGAAGGGCCGTGGCAGCACAACAGACTATGGAGGGCAGTGGAAAGGGGGGCAGGGGCAACAAACCAACAATACAGGACTTGCAAGAGAGGCTGTGGCAATGTAATAGACCATTGTGGGCAGAAGGAAGAGGCAATGGTAGTACAACCATACATGCCAACAGACCCGATTCAGCCAGGAAACGTCCAATGTTTTTAAGCTCAAATGGGCTTTATTTTATCTGTCTTCTGTCTCCTGTCTACAATCTCCTCTTTTTCAATGTAACTCAAAGGGGAAAATCAATACCCCAGTTTTTTTTCAAAATCTCCCTCTTACCAAGTTCAAAATGTTCGCAAGTATGGTACATTGGATCATGGAAGGAAATGGGGTAGGGACATGGACTTGGATAACAGAGGACAGGAGGGACATGGAGAGGTGCACCAAACTGACCCTGCAGGGCAGGCATCAGGGTTTGCAGCAGCACAATACACCACACAGGGCATGCGGGACGGGAGTGCAGCACAACAATCCATAGAAAGCAAGAGGGAGGGGACAGGACCATGCGCATGGACAACAGAGAACAGAGGGGCAAGAGGCAGGACCATAATGGACAGACAGGAGAGAAAGCTGCAGCATAACAGACCATAAAGGGCAGGAGGGATGGATCAGGGGCATTACAATGGAACAGACAAGCCAGGAGGGAGGGAGTAGGGGTCTGCACATGTAAACAGAGGGCTGGGGGCAAGGGGGCAGGGCAGGAGCTGCAAGATAGCCATGGAGGTCAGGCAGGATGGGCACTAGAAGCAAGACACACCATGAAGAGCAACAGTGAGACTGTGATGGCATACACACAGACCATGGAGGGAAGGTGGGAGGGGTTCAGGGGCAGCTAACTGACCACACAGGGAAGGTGGGAGGGGCCATGGCAGCACAGAAGACCATGCATGGCAAGTGGGAGGGTTAGTGGTAGCACAAAGGCTATGATGGGCAAGAAGGAGGGTGCAGGGGCATGCACAAAGGACGATGGAGGATAGAAGGGAGGGTCAGGACCTGTGCACAGACAAGAAAATTCAGGGGAAGGGGCCTCACAACAGACCGCATGGGGCAGGCAGGAGGAGCAGATGCAGCACAACAGACCAGGGAGGGCAGAAGGGTGTGGCAGTACAATGGACCATGTAGGACAGGAGGAAGAGGATAGGGGCATGGCATGTGGACATTCAGGGTGGAGGTGGCAGGGACAGGTTACAGTCATCTGACAATGCTAGGCAGGTGGGAGGGGAGTGGCAGCTCAGAGTAGATAGGAGTGGCAGGTCCATGGAACATGGTGGGCAAAAAGGATGGAGCAGGGGCATACACAAAGACATCGGAGGGCAGGGGAAGGAGAATAGGGGCAGCAAGCTAAGCACAGAGTTTAAGCGGGAGGTCAATGATGGGGCATAGAATTGGGCAATGGAGGGCAGGAGGAGTGGACTGGTACATCATGCTAAATTGAGGGCAGTGGCAGCACATCAGACCATGCATGGCAGGAGGGAGGAGGCTAGTCCATGGATTCACACAACAGAGGATAGGGAGGAGGGGGATGGGGCAGCAAGCTAACTGTTCAGAGAAGGCGGGTATTAGGAACTTTATTGTTTTTAAAACATGTGTCTGTGCGAACTACTTAAAATATGAACAAGTATGCAGCATAATCTCACTTTTATTCAGGAAGAAGAGGACGTTTGTGACTGTGACTCCGGGCTCACTTGGCAGAAACACCCCCTGACCCTCCACCCCCTATCGCAAAATGTAATGCCCATGAAAAGGGTAGGTGAACACAGTGTTATTAGGAACATAGTCCTGAGAGCACGATTGAAAATGAAAACCAGATATAGTGTATGGTATAAACTATGCACCAAAAAGTGTGATATAAGATGAACCGGGCGTGAAATATAATATGCAATACATTGTGCGCAATGACAGATTCATTGGAGAGCGCGAGATAGCACAGGCACTAGCGTTTGCTATGCGATATGCGCCTTGGAGTGTAATATGCACAGGGCAGTGTTGTGTAACCTAACTAGTCTCTAAAGTTATAATATAAAATATGTGCTGGGGAGTGTAACGTTGCATATGCACTGTGACAAAGATATGGATCCCAGATTGTAATATGTATGGCATAGCACTGTGCGTTATAACATAGGCATCGAGGAAGGCACGTTAGATGGGGCAATATAACTCGTGCGAAGACAAGTGTGGCATGACATATTCATGGGGTGGTGTTACAGTGCACATGGGCTAGAGAGTGTCATAGCATATGCACTAGCTAGTGGAATACAACACAGAGGTGTGTGGCACTCAGCAGGCAATGGTGGGTGTAACATAGCATTGGGCTCTGCCAGGAGCGCGCTGTGACTCTCATGTGATGTTCGTCCCCTTTCCAGAGAGTAAAATAAAAAGTATTACACATCCGGCAGTGGATGTGTGTTTTATTAACCGTGAGGGGGGTTTCTTGCATAGTTTTGGTCGAATTTTTGTCGAATCCCCTTTGAATGGCTTGGTGTGCATGTGTATTAAATGTGCCCGTCAATAGCTACCCATGTTTGTATAAATAAACGACAAGGGTGTCTACCGGGATGAGGCACGGTAGGGCATCAGACATGTCAGAGCTTCACTAGTGGTGTAAATACATTCCACGTGGATTCATTGTATGCATAGTCGCCTTTTAATGAATATCACTCAAATCGTCATGGTGATAGGTACGTGCGGTTTGTCCAGCATGTCTTAGGTGTGTCTATACATATATATTTTTTTAAAATAATAAAAAACAGTGGCCGGCCCTGGGGATTGGGTTAAAAAAAATATAATTAGGAGACAGGCCCTGGGGGATGGGGTCATCAGGGCCAATAAATTAGAATAAGAAGGGGAACCACACAGCCCCCCTACTTAAAAAACTTAAAATAAATAAAAGACTGGCATCGTGCCGAAGGCCACGCCCCCTCCTTGCAGCACTCTGCAAACCGCCCCCTGGCGAGTTGTAAGTTGGAGAATTAATTCCTCTTCAATACTGAGGGTCCCTGAGGGGCAACTAGCCCAACAGGCATCTCCAGTATGCACCAGGGAGCTGCGCTGCAGACAGGTGTTCTGAGGCCAAGCCCCTTTTTGCACCTCTCTGCAACGCAGCTCTGTGGTGCTTACTGGAGGTACCTAGTGGTCTAGTTTGACCCTAGGGACCCTTAGGATTCAAGGGGACTTAATCTCTCAACTTAGAACAGCCACAGGGCGCGTTTACACAGTGGTGAAGGGAGGGGACGGGGCCTGAGGTGACGTGTGCAAACACGCACTATTGCACGTTTTAAATTGGGGATATAATTTTCCTTCAATACTGAGGGCCCCTGGGGGCTAACTAGCCCACCAAGTGCTTCCAGTAAGCGCCACTGAGCTGCATTGCAGAGAGGTAGTCCAGGCCGTGCCACTTTTTACACCTCTCTGCAACGCAGCTCTGTGGCACTTACTGGAGGTACCTAGTGGGCTAGTTAGACGCTAGGGACCCTCAGGATTCAAATGAACTTAATCTCCCAACTAAAAACGGACACAGGGCGTGTTTACACAGTGGTGAAGGGAGGGGACGGGGCCTGAGTTAACGTGTGCAAAAACGCCCTGTGGCCTGTTTTAAGAGGTAGTTTTAATCCCCCTGCCCTATTATATACTAGGGGCTTACAGAGGAGGTCATGCTAATCACAGGGGGACCCCAATGCATAATGTTCCCTAGTGTATGTAGGTGTTTTCACTGTATTTTAACATAGCACTGGCTCTAGGACTGGTTAGTCAGACTCAGTTACCACCAGTATCCGTCTGACAAAGTTGAGGGTACAGGATGATTTTGCAACAAGGCTTCTTTCTGCTCTTCTTTTTGTTCTTTCTGCACTTTATCCTTCTTCCTGCACTTTTCTTCGTCTTTGAGGACTTCTGTTGCTTCTTTCTGCACTTCTTTTTTGTCTTTCTGTGCATTTTTTCTTCTTTCTTCACATGTCCTATCTCTGTAGGCATAGTTAGAAATTAGCATTTAAAAAACCTTTGAAATTCACAGAAAAAACCATAGGTTTCAGGCACGTTATAGTTAGGAATTAGCATTTAAAAAACCTCAGAAATTCACTGAAAAAACCATAGGTTTCAGGGGTGTTATAGTTAGCTGGACTTTTCACTTGTACAAAACCATTGAAATTCCCCAGTTATAGTTAGTTCAGCTAACTATAACTCGCGCGCCCGCAATGCACTGCTGACGACGTCACATATTACATCACGCATGACATGGTCAGTGACATCACTCATGACATCACTGATGACATCTCAAATGACATCACTGATGACATCACTGATGACATCATCCTTGTGATAGAGTGGCAGACCTCCTCTCACCCTAATATAACCTTTGATACACACATTCAAAAATAGAGACTAAACTTTTCAAAACAATGGACATACCAATACCAGTTACAACAACCTCTTCAGTAATTCTAAGATCCACATACACATCCACTCATTCACCAACAGTCCTATACAGTCACTCATACATGTATTCACTCATCATATGTACTCATACACCTATACATCCTGTGACACAATGCCACTCATCCATAGAGTTACTCACACACATAGTCACTCATGCTAATAGAGAATCAAACATACATTTATTTGCATATACAGTTATACACACACCACCACACTTACTTCTACGGAAACTTACACATACTTAGTCTTTTAAACAATCACTTATAGAAACACATACTTATTGATACAGGAACTCTTTCAATCTCTCACTCTCACATATACTCACTTATATACACCAATAGTCACATATACTAGTTTAAAACATATGTAGTTACTCATAAAGACACTATTGAGACAGTCATTCACTCACTAACACACCCATACACACACTCATCCACCCATACAGTCCTGCACACATGCTGTCTTCAACACATACAAAGAGTGAGTCACTCATTCATGCACCTATTCACTACGTAATACCCCCCACCGAACCATGCAGATACTCAGACTAATACTCAAAAAAACAACTAATAACCTATATAGACACCCATGTAGCTACTCACCAACCCATGCAGCCACTTATACATAAGTGAGAGACTGATACAGATATTTACATATTTAAACATTACTCACTAAGCCATGTATTCACTATGATACACTTAATCAGTCAGTTACACAATCAATTTTTCAAAAACAAATCATCCATTTAGACACTCATATACCCATTTATTCTTCCATCGACCTTGAGATATACATATATAAAACATATTTAATTTTCAGAAAAACACACATTCACTGGATGATGTCATCAGTGATGTCATTTGAGATGTCATCAGTGATGTCATGAGTGATGTCACTGACCATGTCATGAGTGATGTAATATGTGACGTCATCAGCAGTGCATTGCGGGCGCGCGAGTTATAGTTAGCTGAACTAACTATAACTGGGGAATTTCAATGGTTTTGTACAAGTGAAAAGTCCAGCTAACTATAACACCCCTGAAACCTATGGTTTTTTCAGTGAATATATATATATATAGATATATATATATATATATATATATATATATATATATATATATATATATATATATATATCCATCCACAGAACTCCTTGAAGAGAGCATCGACCACTTGCAGGGCGGCTCGACATGTGGGAACGGACCATGCCACTAAAATCCAAAAAACAACTCCCTTGGAAACTTCTGCAATGGAGCACATCGAGCACAAAGCTTCAAACACATGGTGCTTTATTCCGCATTACAATTAAGACAGCTTATTGCAATTCCTGATGTGTTTCGGCATCTGTTCTGCCTTGATCACAGGTAAGTTTGAAATTCCTTGTCAAGTAACTACAATGTCATATCCTGTTTTAAAGCATTCCATGAGACTACTGAATCACCATGTGGTCTCAAAGGGACTACAGTCCCCAAAATGCACCTTGATAGTCTCTGAGTTCTCGCCTCCGTGTGCAGTTCATTTTCTAACTAATCTCTATTTCACTGGGACCCTGCACACTGCGCTTATATTACTCACAGACTTTTCACAAGGCACTGTACTTTTCACAGTGTGCAGGGTCCCAGTGAAAATGAGATTAGTATGTTGACGTTTTGACCCCTATATTCATAAAGGTAGCTTCATCCTTATTGGGGGGTATTCATCAGGACTCAAGAAACTAGTGAAGGAGGGGAGGGAAGAAAAGAAACCAAGGCCTCATTGATGCAGACCGGAGCCACAGGGGGTTACTAATCAACCCTGTCCTGATACTTAGGTGTACTTGAGGCACCCATCACTTTCATTCATTGGAATTTTGCTGTTTTTCAATTCACAGAGCTTACGGACCCTCTTCTTTTTAACATACAGCCGGATTGAACATGCTGTTTTCTAATGGTGCTCCCTCCCCTCCTTCACTAGTTTCTTGAGTCCTGATGAAGACCTGGGTCCAGTGGTCTTACGGGTTATGCCATTTATGAAACTTGTTATAGTTAGTGAGCTAACTATAAATCGCATGCCCTCATGGCACTGCTTATGACTTCACATATTACATCACTCATTACATGGTCAGTGGCATCTCTGATTACATCTCTGATAAGATCTCAAATGACATCACTGATGACATCATCCACAGAGTCTCCCACTCACAACCATACAACCTTTCATACACCCACTCCAACTTCCACACTACCAGTCTCAAATCCATTCAGACACCCATACCAGTACTTACACAGCCACTCACTGATTCATAGATCAAAACTCACATCTACTCGCACACCCATACAGCCACTCTTATACCCGCTGACTTACTAATACAGCCTTTGACAGATCCACTCATACACCCGTCCAGCTACTCACAAACTGAGTCAGTAACCCATAGAGCTACTCACACACCTACTCACTCACTGATACAATCACTTACTCACCCATACAGGTACACACACACACACACACTCAGTCATACAGATACTCGCCTATTGAGTCACTGACATAAGCACACACTCACTCATACAGACACTCTCACATTCACTCACCCATAGTCATTTACATACCCATCACTCAACTATACTGCCTTTCACATACCCAGTTACTCACTCATAGACCACTGACACACGCGATCACTCACTGACACAGCTGTAAACACACTCACTCAGTCATGCAGCTCCTCACACATATACTCACTTACAGCTACTAACTCACCCCCTCACCCATCCATACATGCAGTCACACACACCCACACCCACCCACATAGACACTCAGACACCCATAGAGGTACACAGAAAACCAATCACTAACCCAAACAGAAACTTGCACACCCATACAGTCACTTAGACACCAACTGACAGACAGACACAAAACCAGTCACTTACCCATACATTTACTGTCACACCAAATCACTCACTTATACAGTCTGTCACGCACCCACTGAATCATTCAAACAAGCACTCATACACCTACTGATTCACTAATACACCTTGGTATATATATTTAACACATAAACTTTTCAAAAACACTCACAGTCACTGGATGCTGTAATCAGTGATTTCATTTGAGATGTCATCAGTGATGTCATTGGTGATGTCACTGACCATGTCATGAGTGATATTATATGTGAGATCATGAACATTGCATTGTCGGGGCACGAGTTGTAGTTAGCTTCCTAGCTATTCCCGGTTTCACTGGTTTTGTATGAGTAAAACCTGAGCCAAACTATAACGTCCCTGTAACTGTCCCTTATGCACCAATCATACAATAAAATGACATATGGTACTTATCACTTGGTTGCTCTGTGCTCAGAAAATATTTAAACCTTCAAACCATATGCCACAGCTTAGGTTAATTTTCCTGATGAAACCATGAACATAAGCCATGATATCTTAGCTTGCAGCAGTGTTGTGACATGCCATTCATCACAGTTATATGCCAATATGCTGTGTGAATTTTAATTCTGTATTTTGTAGCATGTTGCATCTTCAGCAATTATTGATTTGCTCTGCAGGACATATTTCAGATTGAATAAGCGTACACTAGTATATTGAAAAAAAGCTGTTTAGCTGTTAAATTTAGACCTGCTAAAAATCGCAGTTGTAATATATAATCAAACGTGTATGATGCAGTCAACTGTCAGTGCACTAGAAATATTTATACACACATATTGTACCATCTACAACTGCAGAAATCTAATGCCATGCACCTTAATATTAGGTATTCAAAAATGAACATTTATATGAGTTGATTTCCTTTAATCAACTCTATCAATTTTGACATCACAAAGAAAACAGAGAGCTATGATGGCAAAGGTCCGCTTCAGAAATTACCACTGTCTTCGCTGCTGAACATTCAAACTGAGGAGACAGTCGTACTGGTGACTAACATGACAACCGGTCATGTGTCAATTACCTACTCCATTTCGACCATAGAAATATGATGCAGTAATGCTTTTCCAAACTCATCATAGTAATATGGTGTGACAGAATATTGATCATAATAATATTGTGATACATAAATATTGTTGTCAAAATATCGAGAACCAAAGCATCAATATTACATACATATAATGCAAAGTACTAAAATATCAATTACCAAAATATACCCTCCCATAGAACATAATGAGAGTAGGGAATTAAAATAAAATGGTATGGTAAAGTATTGGGGAAAAAAAGGGTAATTAACTCAAAGATAAATATTCAAAATATTTTATGTTAAACCTTAATGTAAATTCATTTGATACATTTATTTCAAACAAGTAACAAAATGGCCAATGCTACTGCACAATTAACTTAATATTGAAATAAATCTAAAGTTAAAGGAAATATATTAAATTAAAATTATTTTTATGAAGTTTAAAAAATCAATTTTCACATTCATAAAAATATTTGTATGCATTAATAATTATTAAAAGTGATGTATAATATTAATTGCAATTAATTTACTGATATTTTTGAAAAACTATTATTGCATTCATTTTTAAGTTCAAAATAGAGTGATATAATATTTTGCAATTAAATATTAAAAATGCACTATTTTTACAAAAATATAAACATATTTACCTTTTTGAATCAGGCTGTTTGCAAATGCAAAAATGCCTTTTCCGATGTACAAAGCACAAACTGCGATTTGGTAACTTGTTTGTAAATAGGTAGTTGGAAGGGTCATGTGTGGGGCATCCCTTCCAGATACCTATTTGCATTGCTATGTACAAATATTTTGTGACTGAAATACGGTCACAAAACATTCGCACTTTACCGCCAACACAAAGTTGGTGGTAACCCATTCACAAATCGAAAGAGGTCCCCTTGGGACACCTTCCTCTTTGAGAATAGTAAAATAAATATTATTTAAGAGCAGGCAGTGGTCCCACAGATCACTATCTAGTCTTAAAAATAACAAATGAAACTTTCCATTTTTTATTTTTAAACGCATCCCATTTTCCTTTAAGGAAAATGGACTGCATTAAAGAAATGATCACTTTATTTAAAAGCGATCACATACATGGTGGTCTGCTGACCCCAGCAGGCCATCATCCCAGTGATGACAGTGAATCATAGTGGGTCACATATGCGGCCTTCCTCTTTAATATTCATGCGGTAGGCCTATTTGGAACCCACTACAAATCCCTGTTTTATTAATAGGGACTAAATAATCCCTTTGTACATTAGCATTAGCGATTACCAAATAGTGCTTCGCAACATTTTTCTATTTGGTAATCGCTATTACTATTGTTTATACATCTAGCCCGTAGTTTCCTATTCACAAACTTCTAGCACATAACAAGAAATAGAAAATAATTTAGAAAAAGCAACACTATCATAAAATAAGAGCAAGAAATAAAAAACATTAAAAATAAATACTTTGAACGTAATATGCTCTCAATATCTTCAAATGATTTCCTGGATGAAGTAACCTGTAGTTAGTCAAATTCATCCAAAAACACTTTAGAAAAATAAACTTATAAAAACCACTTAAAATACAAATGTTTGGCTGTAATCCATCAAACTTTAGGAAAAAAGTGTTCAATGTGTGGAGGAATGTTTACTTTTCTAACTCTAGTCTGACAAATGTTAGGGAAAGTGCCTACACGGATTGGAATCCGATTTACTATACTAAAGCCAATCTAACAAACCATGGGAAAGTGTGCACATTGTCATGGGCATATTTGCTGTTCTCACTCCAGTTTCATAAACATTGCAAAACGTGCATACATGGACGGGGAGGTCAGATTTAATATTCTAGTTCCAGTTAAACAAACATTGGGGAGAGTACTTACAATGGGTTGGGGGTCGGATGCACTATTCTAACCTATATCTAACAAACACTATGGTAGAGCATACTTGGGTGGAGTGGGGGTAATTTTACTATTCTAGCTCTAGTCTAACAAACACAGGGGAATGTGCAGACATTGGTGAGTAATTTACTATTCAAACTCTAGACTAACTAATATTGGGGAAAGTGCAGATAATGGAAAGGGGTTGTATCAGATTTGCTTTCTAACTCCAGGCTAACGAACATTTGGGAAAAGCATACTTTTGGGATGGGGTTTGATTCATTAGTATAAAGCCTGGTCCCGGACAGCAGAGGCTGTGTTGACAACACCAACACCTACTTTGCTGCCTCTTGCAGAGGAAAACAGCCAGGGGAAGAGCCTGTACCTCCTCTGCTTCGTGCGCCTTGCACTCACCCTGCTTTACCTTCTAACTCACAGAGTCTGGTAAGCTCACACAGCATTCAGAAGGGTAGTGGGTGCACAGCTTGCATTGTCAATGGGCCCCCGGTGAAGGCAGCCTCAGTGCAGCTTGCACCTAGCTTGCTGTGTGCCTCTTGTGCCTCAAAACATTGATCTTAGGCACTACAAATACAGTGCTGGTTACATCCCTTCTTTTGGCGATGGTCCTCACCAGCAGATATAGTAAGCAGCAGTTAGTAAGCTAACTGCTAAGCTGGGCAGCAGTTCTTTTTTTGTAGCTCTTGTGTGCTGAAGACCTCAACTCATCCTGGTGGTCAGTGCCCAGCAGAAATAGGGAGTAGCAGCTGGCAGTCTTCAAACTACATTATTTTATTGCTGCTTTCATTTGTTACCAATCCTTATCTGCTTGCTTGGAAACTCTACTTTTGATCATGAGCAGGCAAAATAAATCGACTGCCAGAAATTGCAAAGCAAATGTTCATGAGAAATCACTCCACAAAGGCGATTGGTCACTGGGGTCTAAATGTAAAATGTGGAGCTCCAGATGTGTCGCTTACTGGAATTAAACAATCAGAAATACCTCACCTTGAATTTCTGAACATCCTCATTTAATGATCGGCAGACTGGCTCCATTCATGTTGACAGGCCTTCCTCTCCCATTCAGCAGGCACCTCATAGCCCAAAACTGGGCTTGAAATCACACTGGAAATCAATTCCCCTGTGGCAGTCAGTCAAAGTGGAAACAACCCTTGCCTTTCAAAAAGCTCTCAGCTTTCCAACCTTTTCAAGAGTTTTCCTGAAGCTATGCTAGACTCTCAAATCATCAGTTTCTCCCTCCCCATAGCTACTCCTGAGAGCTAACTGACCCAGCCACAAGACATTTTTAAAACCATTGACCTAATTATCACAGATCTAACAAAAAAAATCCCATAAAATGGAAGTCCAAATGGATCTCCTACAAGCCATGGCCTCAGTACTTGTTTACTTAGACAATAAGGTAGAAGCAATATACACTAACATCATCCATCTGGCTCTTGATCTTAAATCCTGCATTTTGATATCTTAAATTCGCCCATCTTAGGCAAACTTCAACATTTACCCCAATTACTACCAATTCCTATCTATGACCTGAAACTTGTCATAGTCCCTCCACAACCCTAGTGAGAAGGCTCAGTTTTTACTTTTCCTTGAGCAATTGCTGAAAGCCTAATCACCAAATCATAGGGAGTCCAAGTGATGACTGTCACAACAAAAATTACTGGAAGCCCTTCCCTTGGGGGAAATAAGTAGAATCCCTGACCCCAAGGAATGTAGAGCAATCACTTAATTGATTCCTACCAGCAACTGTGCAGTCACTTGCAAGGATAAAATTGAAGCAGGTGGAATGTCCAGTATTCCTACTAAGCTAAAGCCCCAATTGAGTTCAACTTTGATATCATCACCTAGGATCAAAAGACAGCAAACCCAAAAGAAAATTCTAAGGCCGCCATTCTGGACAAATGTCCAACTTCTGAGGTTGTCCTCTCCCAAAAAAAATTGTAAAACACTTAACAAATTGAAGAAGCAAAACAAAATAACAAATTATTTAAGACAAGTGACATTTAATTAAACCAATTAAGTAAGAGTGACAAGTACAGGCCTCATAACTCAGATAATGACCCATAACAGTCAACGCCAGAGGTTTTGTCCATGTTTGCAAGCCATTTTTGATCCACAATCCTAAACAAACAAGCCCCTGAAAGCACAACAAAGATCATACTCTGAGGTAACAACACAGGACCTCAAATGACATCTGGGCTGAATACCAGCCATCGCTTTGAAGCCTCATGAGAAGAAGGAAAGTGCCACAGACCATTTTTCTCACATAAAGATAACATCCAGAGCATTCAACCTGCTGATTACGCTCCTTGTAAGCCCAAAAACCCCTAAGGTCCTGCCTCGGGTCATCTTGGAGCCGAAAGACCACATCCAAATCGGAATAGAAGCCATAAAGGCACAGAATAGTGCATTTTCGGACCCTGTCATCCTTAAGCTTGGTAAATCTTAGCAGCTAAGTAGCCAGGGATGTTAAAACTATGTAAGCACTTGCAATAATCAAATTGAGGCCATTTCTCTTGACCCTGAAATCTTCAGTCTTTCCTACAGACTGTAACCCAAGGCAAAACTCAACCTCCCAAAATTCCACATGATCACTTTGGTCTAAAAAAGTCTAACCTATCACACTTACAAATCTGGACACATCCAAAGGGCACAACCAAGTTCTGCCAAGGAGTAAACACAGTCTCTCAGCTAAATCATTTAGATCCCATCACACTTAAGAATGATCCTTATAATACCTGCAGACAGATAAAAGAACACTGCAACCATTGTGCTGCCCGCATGTCCTATCACATCGAGAGTAGCACACATTATATCCCATGGAATGCTGCAATGGTCACGACAGGAAGGGCAGTCAATTAACCTCCCAGTGGAACTATCATCCAGAGTGGAACTCAGATGCTCAAAATGAGTTCCAACAAGGAGCAAATTCAGCCTTTCAGCCTGATCAGTCAGAGTTTACCGTAATGAAGTACAGTTCTTCTAACATTTGTGGTTATTTAACAGTAAACTCAAATCATTTTGCCGCTTTGCAAGGCCAGTGAAACACAGAGCAGATTACATTATCTTTCAAAGAATACTGCAATGTTAATGGAGCACAAGGCAGTCAATTAATTTTTTATCTGAATTATCATTGAAAAGGAAATGTCAACATTCTTAACAGGGGCATTTGCTGTGCCTATTCGGTGCCCTCCCCAAACAAAGTTTCATAAAGTCAGATGGCATCAAATACCTTGTCTTTTCCTCATTCCCAATGAATGGCCACTTGCAATCATCTCTTGTCATGAGGCATAAACAATAGATAGCAGATCTGATCTTCTAAACAGAAATGCAATCACAAAATGGAGGACAACAATTGAAAATCCAGCCGAGCAACAATACCCGACTCCACTGCTAAGACAGGAATCTTCACAATTACTGAAGCCTTTTTGGAGCCCTGCCATTTTCTTAAATCTACTAAAATGTTTACAGAAAGTATACCCACACCAGTATACTCAAACGCTATGTGACCACACACGTTAATTGGAACATTGGATCACCAAGGACTTGTCTCCTGCTAGGCTGTCCAGCATTATTCATTGGGCAAAGGTGACCTCCACCATCAACCATCATAATAAGCTTCTTTTCAAATCACCCGAATGCTGTCCAATTTTGATCCTGGATTGTTGCAGGACGTCGGAGGATAATGAATATAAAAAAGGAGATTATGCTTATCAAAGGCCACAACATTGTCTGTTGCCAAGAAACTTGGTGTGTCTACTAGGAATTCATTGACAAATTTGTCTCAACTCACTCATCAGCACTAAAGTCAGGTAACTCTTGGTGTCCAATAGGCAGCTTTAATATCCATTGCATTGTATATAGACTCCATTGCCTTTTTTTTATAAGTAAAGTTAATCGCCTCTTCAAAATTCAAATTCTGGCTAGTTTCACTTTTAATAATAAATCTTTACATTAATCCAACAGCCAAATCAAAGTAGCAAACATCTCCAAGAATTTTAGCAGAATAAGGAAGTTGAATTTACCTTATGTCAATGCCGGATTATTGCTAAAAAGGGACCTCAAAATTAACCTTCCACAAGACAGTTGGAATGATGAGATATCATTTCATGACTCAATACATGGAATTCCAGTCTACATTATTCTATGCCAAAAAGTTTCTAGCTTGTGCAGGACATTTATAAATCATCTCCACTCTTTATACGGGTCTGTTGCATCAATGGAAGATTTCAGGAAGACAAACCAGCGAATATTACCAGAGTAACCAAATGCAGCTTAAATACTAGACTATAACTTTTGTGACTAATTATGTATGCCCTTCAAGATATCCAATATTCTGGAAAACCTTGAAAGTGACCATTTCACTCAGAGTATGATTTTGGCCATTGACTTATCTCCTTAAACGAACACTGAAATATTAGGGAATTAACTGGTTTGCTAGGAGGAGAAAGATTAAAGTGGGGCATGAGTAATATAGAGACAATAGCAACGAGGAGATTCACACCAGAATGGTACCACAGTGCGGAGCTTTCTTTGGACTCAAATCACCTGGTTAAGCAGCGCTTAGTTGAAGGCAGAGATCATGCATTAACATGGAGTGCAGTTACTACACACTTAATTGCCATTAATATATCCAACATCCAAAAGCCTGCCAAGATAAAATTAGCCTACAACCACAAAACTGGCATTCTGGAAGCCTTTCAATCCTACAGAAATGCTTAACTAGCTCCATTAGTGCCTCGCAGACCACAATTGCCAGGGTGTTGTTTGACAAACAAAGAAAATGGAACATCAGATTGACCTAATACAATCACTGGAAACTCTTCTGCAAAACTAAGCAACTTGGAGGGGAAATTAAGGGTAATGGGGGAGGAGAAACCATGCCCTTGTTCCCCCTTAATAGATCAATTGAGCACCCTGACAGAGACACCAAGGGGCATATTTACAAGCAGGGGATAAAAAATTATCGCCGTTTTTGCGGCCGTTTTCGGCCGAAAAGCGGCGATAATTTTATCGCCTAATTAGCAAGGCCACGCTAACGCGTGAAACCTTGCTTTAGCGTGGGGATTCTTTACGCCCAGCTTTGCCTCTCTAATGAGATGCAAAGTGGGCGTTCCTGATCTAACATGACAGGAGAAATGTCGCTAAGCGACATTTCTCCTATCATCAAGCCCCACTCTATGAAGCATAGCGTCAGGAAAAGTAGCGATAACCCCTGTTATCGCTACTTTCCTTACACCTGCTTCAGGACTGACTTAGCCATGATATCATATGGAAGGTGGATATCATGGCTTAGTTTGTGAGTCCCTATCAGCAAGCTAACGCCACACTACGTGAGATTATCGCTGGGCGTTCCAGCGATAATCTCAAGTTAGTCAGTTAGCGTGAGGATTTTTATCGCTGAGGAGATAAGCGTTGCTAATAGCACGCTATCTCAGCGATAAAAATCCTTGTTACCCGGCGATAATTATCCTCACGCTAGGAGCGCTGAGCGATAATTATCGCCGGGTGTTGCTGATATGCCCCCAAACACCTTAGTGGGAAGTGCAAAGGGTAATGGAGCAAGGGGCGGATCATGCAACCACAAAGTGAAGCCTAACATTCAAGGCCTATGCAATTTGCTCAAATATCCAACAGGTATAGCTGATCCACCAGTTCCGGTGGGTATGAAAAACTATTATTCACGAACTTCTGGTTATCCAGCTGAGGAAGAGCTTATCCTGAATTCGACCAACATTGACCCATCTGTAAATGTCGAATCACATGAGGTTCCTGTTAGTCTGGCCCCACCCTCACCTTCCACAGTTTCTATTCTATCAAGGAGAGAAAAAAAGAGACTAAAGAAAAAGACAAAGAAATAGCATATTTCAAAAAGGAGATCTTTGATTCTAGGAGCACCCACTACATCTTTGGTCAATATGGGGCCAAGTCATGTGAATCTCTTTCTGATATTCGTCACCACAACGAAAGTCAAATAATCTGGTTACACAGGATACTGCCCAAATCAATGGAACTCCCTAAACAGCACGACTTAACAGTTCTACTGAGAAATGTACCACTGAAATGAGCATGCAGTTGGACATATCAAACACATCAGAGCCAGTTCCAATAAACAGGAATCAAAATGGGCAAGAAGTAAGGGGGTCACGGTCTAACCCAGCCCCCACAGGAGCTTGAGTGGACAGTCCAATGCCTCCATGAGTCTCTAGATGACCGGTTGTAGGTATGGGCACTCAGTCAGGAACCCCTGATTTAAGTTCAACAAATAGCTACTGAAAGAGTCAGGAGAAAAGGGGGAAGCCACTGAACCCAGTCGCTTCCGCCCTTCCATCTGACAGCAGAGGGCATGCATGAGCCCCCCCGCAGGCTCACAGAGCTTTTCAACTTAACTGGGCCAGAGCACACGCTGACCCCACCAAGCAGAGATAACAAAGAGGCAAATCTTGAGGGCTATGGCTTTGCTTTAATACCCATTTATTGCCCTAAGGGCCCTCATGATACATACAATAGATTAAATCTCCTATGGTTATTTGGTAATACATGGAGCATTGCAGCTCAGAACACTTAGCGTGGGCAAGGTTCAATTCCTAGACCTCAAGCTCAAGCACAGAAGCTACCATCACAGTCTAGAAGAGGGAGGGATGCTGATATGCTGTCCTGGTGGAAAAAAGTGGATTGGAGGAATTGACTTTTAAAGCCACAGCCACTGAAATACCCATATACTCTTCTGCCACAATATCAGACAACCACGAGCATACTGAGGGGTAAGACACAAGGTAATCATGGTTCAGCTTCAGTATAAGACAACAAAGCAACCCCCTTATTAATATCATTCTCCCAAAATTAGAGGAAGGTGCATGGTGACAGAATATCTAATGGGAGCCCCGAGTGGGGGTTGCCAGCACAAATCTTAAAGGATATATCTGAGTGTTATCCATATCCCCACCACAGTCCATCGACAGCATTACTCATAGTCCAATTTTGTTCCCTATCTTACAATAACATCATGGAACGGGGTTGGTCTTAATAGCATTAGGGCTCGCAAGCAGGCATTGGTCTACTTGGAGAAGAGCGCAAATTTAGTATCTTTAAGAGACTTTGGGTTTTGTTCCTGACGATTTTGCGTGGATATTATGAAATCTTTAAGCTGGGATCATGACTCAGCCTCTTTGGCCACTCTTCAGGAGGCCTATCTATTTTCAATAAACACACAAGAAAGTTAGAGGCTACTCCAATTAATCTTAGTTTCTTAGCTCTACAAGCAGTCACCATTACAGGCATAGAAATCAGTCATAAACCAATAGCTTCCCTGCTCCTAAATTGCTATCTCAATGCACCAAAAAATCCCAAGCTGACCATTGTTGAGCTATGCAACAGGCTAGAAGGACTCAGTATGGACTTTCCAAGCCATTCGTTTCTGCTGTTGCTTTTAATGTCCTGACTGGGAAACACAAGTGAATCCCTTGCCCTATCCTAAGAGGGTGAAAAATGGCAAGACTTCCTGGCGACTTACAAATCGACTTCTGAAAAGCAACAGCTTGAGGCACAAAAAATTCACTGGCTGTTTCCCCCTATCTGCAAAGGAGTTTCTATATCTTCATGTCACAGCTTTTAGTGGGCCAGCATGTAATCCCGGGGATAAACATCAGGCCAGAAAGTGACCACAATTCACTGGGGTCTACTTTGGAGCTAACATCGTCCCTGGTGAAAAGGATGAACATTGTGGGCTCTTCGACCAGAGCTGAATCAGTGAACCTCATGAGGAGAATAAAGTGGAGACCATAGCACTTCTCAACGGTCACTACATGGCTAGGAAAAGCAGGATGATGAGGAATACGCAGCCACTGCCCATGCATCAGGCACAGTACAGTCTTATACAAGATCGAAGAGCCAACTTATTAGGTCACGAAATTAAGAGTTTGTTCAAGGAACAGGAGGCAAGAGAAGCAAAATCCCACAGTAAGGTCCACCACAGCGGTTAAGAGAGTATCAATGCTGCACAATATGCAGCTTGGGATCAAAGGGAATGGTCTAACATTTTCTTAATTTTTAAACAAAAAAACAGGACAGTTTTTAAAATCATATCAACAAACTAAAAAATAGTAAAATCGCGAGGCAGGGTATGTGAAGGAACTATATACAGACCAGTCCTTTGCGCCCCATCACACAGCACTGTCAGCTGCAGCAGATTTTAACCAAGCTCCAACGTCGGAACTCAGAACTGCTGACATGGTCATGAACACAATTAGGGCTATGAAAAAAGATGGAGCACCTGTCCCAAATGGCCTTTCAGTGAGCATTTTGAAATGCACAGCTGAAGCATGGTCTAGGTTGTAAACTCCTCTCTTCAATCACGCCTTTCTGGCAGAAACGGTACAGGGCGCATGGAGGCGGTCGATCCTGTGCCTGATATATAATAAAGGGTACCAGACCAAACCAACAAACTACCATCCAATTGCACTTTTGGATCTGGAGACTAAAGCATATGTAGTGTACGTAATCAATTAGAGGCATAGTTCCTAGAGCATGAGAGGTTTGTATCGACAGTGGATAATATCACAGCCCTCTCCTTTCTGAGACACGAGTGACACAAAGAAATCAGTTACCACTTTTTTGCTGTTTTATTGATTACAGTGCAGTATCTTACAGGGTTGACAAGGTAACCTTATGGAGGGAACTTGAAGCTTGGGGCATCCCACCAAAATTGCTAAGACCTATAATGTAATTGTATATGGGGACATGAGTCAATGTGAAAACAGGGAGTTAGCACTGTCACACCCAAAATAAACACCTCCTCTGGCTTAAAGCAGGAGTTGGTTCTTGATCCGCTACTTTTTAATTTAGATATCACCTATCTGGGGAAGTTCATGGAGGTCGGTTGCTTGTTGCCCCCCAAGTTTGGATCCACTAAACTCCACATCATCCAATCTGCAAATGACATTGTGATAATGGACCACAACAAGGCAGGACTACAACGAGCGCTGACTGCCCTAAATGCCTACAATGAGACAAATCATCTTAAGGACAACAAGGATAAGACAAAGGTCCTCATCATCAGGAGATATCGAAATAAGAAACACCTTACCTGGCACCTGAGTAGTGTGACTATTAACAGCACCAGGAAATACAGCTATCTGAGAGTTTAATTACATCAGGATTATGAAGACCTCAGATAATTCACTAAAGACTCATGTGAAATTAATCTTCAAGACCCCGGATAGTCTGTGGCATCATTATTTGCAGGGCACCACTGTATCTCTCCAAATAAAGGAAACAGCTTTAAAGAACGTGTAAATCCCTCACTCAGTCTGGAAAAAACTAATAAACAGGCAATTGATGGGAATTTCAAGGGACCAGTATTTGAGGCTATTAAAAAACGGTGTATTTGTACAGCCTCTAATCATCTCTTCCTTGCTGGGAAGTCGCAACCCTATCTCCAGAAATCTATAAACAGACAGGCCCTTAGGAAGATGTGTACATGTGGCTTTTAGGAATACCAATGACAGACATCAACCCAAATGGGAGGGCCTAGGAGGGTCTGGGGAATGTAGGCCGTGCAGTTCCAGATATGAATCGTCGTTGCACTCACTGTGCTGCTGACCTAAATTAGACACATCTAGAATGCAAATGTTGAGGTCAATTTTTCTGGCCCAAGGGGAACGCATGTGCCAGGAAGCATCTGCACTCTGTTTAACACACCCTGCTCCTTCTATTGTCGAGATATGGGAAATTTGTGGATGAAATCAGGGTCCTACTTCACCCGCAAAGCCTGCCCGCTCAAAAGAAAGTCCAAAACTGATAAACCATTACTTTACTTAAATGGGACTGATCATTCGCACTGGGGCTGATGGGAAAAAGCAAACCTTAAATGGTTGTGTCCACAGAAATAAATATTTTTTGTCCTGCCTGAACTGAGTGGTCGGGTTGTTTTTAGCATAACTAAAAGCATAACTAAAAGGGCAGTGGTTTAGGAGCAGCTCACTGACAAAAAGAAGCAAGCACCAGCGCGGCTGCCAGCGGCGATGTGAATAGAAATTGTAAACACCACCCCTATCCCACCCAGCCTAAGGTCGAAGGCTTAAACACAAAGGCGGAGATTTACAAGCCCCTTGCGCCACTTTTGCGTCACTTTTTATACGGGAAAAATGACGCAAAAATGGCACAAGGGGCTTGTAAATTTGTCTCAAAGTTTTTAATAACCCTACTGAAATAGGTCTAGCAGATTTTAAAAGGGCATACCTGCGGCGTTGGTCCATTCCATAATATTTAAGGCATGGCTTTTAGTAACGCTCTGTATATTAGAAACTCTTTTGATATTATTATTTTTTTCTGTTTAGCACCTTTTTACATGTCCCAAAATTGAGGTTGTTTCTTATCTGAATATCAGTGGAACAGAGGCTTAGCATTGTAATGAGTTTAATCAACGCAGCTGAAAACATACATTTCTAATGTTTTTGTCAAATTTATATCGAACTCTGTTCCTTTGGCAAGGCAATTTTATAATTTGGACCATTCCTTTATATTTTAGGCATCGCTTTTAGTAACTCCGGGCCCGATTCACAGAGCTAACTTAGGACAAAATCCTAAACTTACTACCATTTACTCATTTTGGTATTCACAGAAGGCACTTACTCATTGATGATTAAGTGCCTTCTGTGAATACCAAAATGTCAGTAAGCTTAGGATTTTGTCTTAAGTTAGTTCTGTGAATCGGGCCCTCCCTGTATTTCAATAATGCTTTTTATAATACATTTATTAGTACCTTTCAGAGGGAAAACAATACTGTTTTATAGAAGGTCTCTTACAAGCTCCATTGCATTTTTCTATCGAGAGGTTTAGGTGTGTTACATGTCACAAAATTGATGTTGTTTCTTGAATGAATACAGTGGCATGGAGGCTAAACATTGTAATGGATTTTAACGACGCATTTGAAAACATATATTTCTTTTTAAGTTTGAAAGAAGTTTATTGATCAGCAAAAAAGAGAGATGCAATACAAAATATCAATATGAGAGGGAGGGGGGAAGAGAGGGAGAAGGTGAAGAGGGAGGGGAGGGGATAGGAAAATACAATGCATATAGGAGAGTGTACATCAAAAATGGTAAAACATTAATCATGAGTGTTGAAAAAGAAACAAGGATATTACATCAGTCATTAAAAAAAAAATCAGTATAAGCGAAGAGCATGAAAATAAAACAACATGTTGACAAATACTGAATGTGAGAAGGGTATCATGGGGGTTTAGGAACCTCTTGCTGAACAGGTGATGGAGAGGTTGAACAGGCAGCACAGTTGTCTAGATATAACGTAATGGGGAGCCATAGGTCAGCTCGCCTAGCTGCTAATTGAATAGGAAAGACAAAGGCATTATCAAGTCTATGGTTATGACAGACATTATACCACCACGCCTTAAAAGAAATGTTGGTAGCGCTTTTCCAATTAACAGTAATCTGTTGAAAGGCAACGGCCAATAATAAATCAACAATACGAACGCACATGTCAGCATTGTCCCAATCAGGGGATAAACTACCTAAGAAAAGGTGGGACGGGGAGAGAGGAATACAGGTGTGAAAGATAACATTAATTTGAGCCCATACTTGTAACCAAAAAGCATGTACGTGCTTGCAAAGGAATAACATGTGGAATAAGGTGGCATTGGGAGAATCACATGACCAACATTTGTCTGGTGTAGTGGGAAATCGGTTATGCATTGTGGAGGGAGTAAGAAGTAGTCTATTGTAAATAAAAAATAATGATTGTGTCAGGGAAGCCGCTCTAGAAGTTTTACGCAGCTTTACCCAGATTTTGTCCCAAAGAGATGTCGGCCATTTAATCCGAAGTCAACTTCCCATTGAAGCTCAACACTGGATTTAGGTCTAGTGGACTCATGTGAGTGGAGGCGCTTATAGATAAGGGATGCTTTAGGAGTGTTACGAAGGAAAGAATGGAGTTGAGAGGTAGGAGTACATGAAATAGGGGAAGATGGGAGGATCGAGAGTCGCTCGAAAATCTCCAATACAGCAGCCTTAAGCAAAAGATATTTAGAGAGAAAAGACAAGGGTAGGCCATAAGAAGAGCATATATCAGGAAAAGAGAGAAAGGTAAGACCAGAGAAGAGCTGCGAAATCCAGATCAAACCTCGGATTCTCCAAGTTTTCCAATAGACGGGCTTACCACCAATTGAAAGATATTTATTATGCCAGATGGGGGAAGAAAGAAGGTCAGCAGTGGTCTTTGGGGGATCAGGAGTGACAGACAATAAAAGCTTGAGAGTGTATTTATGAATAGAAGTAGGAATCGAAGAGGGCTTACGAGAGAAAGCAAGATATTCTGCAAAGGAGAATGGAGACAGGAGAGTACGTTCGACCTTAACCCATAGAGGGCAAGGAGAAGAGGGGTCAAGTAACCAGAGGGAGGCTTGACGTAGTAAAAAGGCCTTCTGATACGCAGGAAAGTCAGGAAAATTGACACCACCCTCCGATGCAGGGCGAATGAGCCTGACCAGGGACATTCTAGGTTTTTTGGAATTCCATAGAAACGAGGATAATGCTGAGTTAATTTTTGTAAAGAATTTCGCTGGGATAGACACTGGGATATTGGAAAGCGTATAGAGAACAATAGGGGAGAGCATCATTTTAATAGTATCGAGACGACCCCACCAAGAAAGGTATAAGGGATGCCATCTAGCAGTGAGGTCTGCAATCTTTTGTGTACATTTGGACATGCATAGAGAGATAGTGTCTGAAATGGAGGGGGTAATGTGTAGGCCCAGATACTTAATATGTGAAGGACACCAAGTAAACCGAGCTTCACTGAAATCCTGTTTAAATGTAAATTTGGTCAGGGGAAGAATCTCGCATTTGTCATGATTAAGCTTGTACCCAGAGATAGAGGAAAACTGCCTAACTTCAGCCATAAAAGCAGGGACGGATTCTGTGGGGTTAGAAAGAAAAAGTAAAATATCATCTGCATAAGCAGCAAGTTTGATATGAGTGTTTGCAAATTGGAAACCATGAATGGCGGGATTCTGACGTAGCCTGGACAGAAAAGGTTCTAACGCGAGGTTGAAGAGGAAGGGAGACAAGGGGCAACCCTGGCGAACGCCTCTACCAAGATCAAAATAAGAGGAAATTTGACCATTCGCATAGACCGCCGCTCTGGGATGAGAGTATAATAGGGATACTAAAGAAATAAATCTAGGGCCGAAACCAAACCAAGTGAGAGTATGAAAAAGATAGCGCCATTCGACCCGATCGAAAGCCTTTTCGGCATCGAGGGCAATCGCAGCAAGTGGATATTGACAGCGGGAAGACTTTGACAGGATGTTGAATAGGAGTCTAGTGTTATCCGTGATATATCGGCCTTTGACAAACCCAGACTGCTCCTCGCCTAGGAGTTCAGGAAGAAGATGATCTAAGCGGATCGCCAGCGCCTTAGCGAAGAGTTTATAGTCAATATTGACTAATGATATGGGTCTGTAGTTTTTGCAATATTGTGCGTCCTTCCCAGGCTTAGGTATGAGACAGATGTGGGCATCCGAGAATGTCCCTGAGGAAGCACCAAGAGTAATAAAGTTGTGGAGAAGGGAGTGCAGTCGCGGAATCAGCAATTTGGAAAAGTGAAGGTAAAATTCGACAGTAAAACCATCAGGGCCAGGGGCTTTGTTAAGTTTGAGGTGTTGCAGTGCAGTGAGTAATTCTTTTTGAGTGACATCGGATTCTAAAGCAGAGAGATCAATTGGGAAGTTGGGTGGTGCGTGAATATTTGAGAAAAAATTGGCAAGGGAGGTGGGAGAGGAGTGGGTTTCAGATGTATACAAAGTTTCATAAAAACGTGAAAATTCAGCGAGAATGTCGGCATCCATGTGTTTTAAAGTGTCATCGGAGTCATAAATGGATTCAATATTCAACTTATTATGTTTAACCTTCAAATAATTAGCCAAGAGCTTTCCCGCTTTATTCCGGCCCCCGTAAAATTTAGCTGTTGATTTCAGTAAGTACAAGGAGGCATCCTCTGTAGACTTCTCATTAAATTTCATTTTTGCTGCAACAAGGGCTGTCAAGCTATCAGCAGAATGAGAGGTAAAATACTCATGTTCCAGTTTCTTGATGTCAGAAAGGAGAGTTTTAGTGAGTCTACGAGCAGTTCTGCGTTTGTCCGCAACGTAACGAATAATAAAGTCACGTGCTGCTGCCTTAAAAGCATCCCAAATAGTGTGATCAGGAAGAGTGGCATCATCATTAATCAGAAAGAATTCATCAAAAAAGGAAGTAAAGGTGGACGTAAACTTAGGATCGAGAAGGAGGGAGTTATTAAAACGCCATCTCCTAGGGCCAGTATTTTTAGGGACTATATCGACGCTTGTGAGAACAGGGGCATGATCAGAGAGTAATATCGGGCCAATCTCGGAGTGTAAGAGTGATTGAGTGAGGTTGTGTGAAACAAAGATATAATCAAGTCGTGATTGGGATTGGTGGCAAGGAGAGTAAAAAGTATACTCCCGCAACCCTGGATTACAAAGGCGCCAGGAATCTACCAACTTATGTTGCGAAATAGCATGGCAGAACAGCTTATGAGGTTTGTTAGGAATATAAGGGGCCATGGACTTCCTATCGATAAAAGGGTCAAGAGGGTGATTGCAATCCCCCGCTAGAATAAAATTATGATCCACAAATTTAGTTAAAAGTGGGGAAAAATCAGCCCAGAAAGAAGGCTCACCCATAGTAGGGCCGTAAACATTAAGGAGTGAAACTGGAGCACCTCTGAGTGATAGCTTGACGTAAGCCCATCGGCCAGAATCATCCGATTCATGTGCCAGGACCTGGAAGGGAAGAGATTTACGACAGAGGATTGCCACACCGTTGCGTTTGCCATCACCCTGTGAGTAAAACAATTCACCGACCCAACCACGTTTAAGCTTAGCAGACTCTACCTCATTCAAATGCGTTTCTTGGAGGAATGCAATATCAACATTTTGTTTGGCGAGGTGTGATAGAATCTGCTGACGCTTGATCGGAGAATTAATACCCCTCACATTCCATGATACTATATTCAACGACATAACAATAACTTATCTGCAAAACATTTAAATATTATAGCCATTGAAAGGAACACCCATGAAGAGGAAGTGGGATAGAAAGATAAAAGAAAAGCCAGTACAAACACGCTGAAGTGAAAAAAAGGAAGCAAGCGATCAAGAGCGCAAGCCATAGCAAGAAAAGAGGAAGAAAATGCAACAGCGTCGAAGATAACACAGGAAGCCAGAAGTAAGGGAGAAGTGGGAATAGAAGAGTAGCCAGAACGGCAAAGAGTACAACTCGCAACAAAAGTGAGAGCAAAGGCATTAGCACAAAGAGGAGAATAAAAAGGAGAATATAGTAAAACATTATGGACGCAAGAATAAAAAACCAGAGAGAGGAAAAAAATTATAAAATGGGTAAGCTGAGAAGAACAAGAAATGTAACCCTTATATAGACAAGAGGGTCTAGTCAAAGAAGCTGAATTGCAATATAAACAATTGAATAGAAACACGAACAAGGGAAGAAGGAGAAGGGAAAAAGAGGAGGAAAGACCAACGGATGCAGTAGGAAGACAAGGAAGGGAATGGGGAAAAAACATACCTATGGAGGAGAAATACGAGAGAGGGTGGAGGGAGGAAGGAGCCACATGGGTAGGGCAGCACATCCAGGAACAACGAGGCAGGGATCGAGAGACATCGTCACGTACGGGAACACAAACCTGTGATACGAAAAAGGGGAGAAACAAATGATTAAAACATATCAAGGGAGCCTGTCGGAGCCATGACTTACAGGGAGAACAGGGAACACCATCATACATAGATAATGAATACTTAACACAGCAGGAAGACAAAGAATCAGAACAAATTCAGATGAACTGGAAGAAAATGCAATAGCCATATGAGACAAATACAAATAGGAGTCAGCCATGAGCAGAAGATGAAGGTCCGGAGGAATCCATAGCAGATGACCTGTGCGCATTAATGAAACTCTGTAGGCGCACTAGATCTTCGTATGTGGTAGTCTTGTTGTTGTAGGTGACTTTGAACAGACATGGGTGATAAAGGCCATATCGCGCCCCCATTGCTCGCAGATCCGCTCTAGAGTTCAGGAAAGCCTTTCGCCGAGCAGCAGTAGCCTTGGCGTAGTCCTGTGCAAAGAACAGGGAAGAACCAGACCAGGTTAAGTTTGGAGAAGATTTGGCTGCTGCTAAAACCATCAGAAGGTCGGTGTACTCCAGAAAATAGATGATAACCCCTCTGGGTCTCTGAGAGGAAGAAGTAGAAGGAGGTGGTCGACCCAGCCTGTGAGCACGCTGAATGTTGAGGACCTTATCCTGTGGCAGATGCAAGAGCTTGGGAAGGAACGACTTGAAAAAGACGATTGGATCGGAACCCTCAAGGCCTTCAACCAGACCATAAATGCGAAGGTTATTGCGCCGATTCCTGTTCTCCAGCTGCTCCACTTGCTGTTGAAGATCTGAGACTTGAGACTTCAGGGTGGAGACCGCAGAGGAAGTCTCTTGATAGGACTGAACAGACTTTTCAATTGAAGATACTCTTGTTTCCATTTGCGACCAATTATCTGTAAGAACCTGGAGTTTAATATTGGTCTCTTCCATGAATGGGCGCAAGGATCTTATCTCCTCTAACAACAACTCCATGGATACTGGCCCTGAATGTTTTGGAGGAGAAAGAGAGTTTGACTTGAGTCTCTTCGTGTTAGGTTTAGAGTTGTCTTGTGGGTTCCTAGGAGGATCCATTGGCGTATCAGAGCCAGACGAGTTTAAAGAATCTTCCAATTGTGAAAAAGCAGAAAAAACCTTAGAGTTCTTCGCAATCTGGGGCTTAGCGGAACGAGGCAAGCGCGACATTGACTTAAATCTGCCCATATAACAAAGCCGTAAAATGGCTAACTCAGCAGAGGGCACAGGAGGTAGAGACGGAGGCTACATAGGATATAACATGACAGAAGTGCGATGATATCTGATAGCTCGTGAAAAGAATGCAGCCAACTTCACAGCCGTTCAAGGGAGCTGTGAGGGGAAAAAGCAGTGGCCATACAATGCCAAATGGTAGGGATATGGCACCCACTCACTGCGCGACCAAAAATGAGGCTGGAAAAATTGGTGAGGAGAAAAGACCTCTCGCCCACCTCACAAGTGTCCACTGCGAACGATGAAGCTGAGCGCAGGAAGCCACCAGGTAAGCTACAATATCACAACATGTCACTAGTAAAACGCCAAAGAGGGGTCCATATCAGCAACGATGGAGTCAATACTGAGCTGACTAAACAGAAACAGCTGTATGGAGCGGGAGCATTTCATGTGGAAGCTGCTTCCATACGCCCTTCAGGGAAAACATGTGTTCCAGTGATATAATGGCTCCAAGCAAATGAGAGGAACTAACAAAACAGGCAAAAAGAAAGTCATTTAAAGTTGTGTGGAATTAGGCATGAGGAGCATTAGGCTAACGCAGCAAATGTGCGTCACTCGGCAAATCCAAGATGTAAGTTTTGACAGAAAACATATATTTCTAATCTTATTATCAAGCTATATTTAAGTGTGTTCTTTTGGCAAGGAAACTTTATAATGACTATAGTATTTTATTACACATTTTCAAATGGTCGTTATGGTTTTTATCGACTAAGCAATAAAGATGACAAACTGACAGATGCTTATAAAAAAACAACTGTGGGAAGCAAAACACGTTATTTGTTGGCTCATATAAACTCCATGCATACAGTAAAAGCAATTACACCAGGCAATAGTATCCCAATAGCGACTATGGAATCACATGTCTCTTTCCCACTTCGCCCAGATGTGTGAACACATTAGCAAACAATTGTCAGCTGCTCTTAAAATTAAGTGACCCTCTTCTTACTACCCAGGTGCTCGAAACCTACAGTGGCCACAGCAATCACAAAGGCTAGAGCAGATGGGGCTGCAGGTCCTAACAACCTTTCAGCAAAACTTTAGAAGTGGAATATTGAGGATCGGACAAACTGGGTTCATCTGGTCTGCTTCACCAGCTTAATTCCCTTTTCTTGGCAGGGATCAATCCTGTGCCCATTGCAAGCAAATATCTAATGCACGCATCTGACTGAATGAATTCCCTTGATGAAAATTGAAACAAAGCTATAAGCGAGACTATTATTGAAAGATCTCAAAAACTAGGCAGGAAAGCTTGACCTAATCCCTTGGTGTCAAACAGGTTTCAGCAGGGTGGGAGTGGTAAACTGACCATTCGGCGAATGGGCGATAGGCCGGTGCCTGAGACCCATTTGTAGGCTGTTTTTTTTTCATCCAGTGGAGCCTGTTTTAAAAGCATTTGCAGGGAGCAGTATTGTCTGGCATTGACAGTGGCTCTGTGGGGCATGATCATGCTCTAGCAAAGCTTTCTACAGGAACAGATGAAATCTTGCAACTTCTTAGCAGGGGCTGGTAGCTTCCTTACCCATTCCCTTGCTAGGCCTCTCCATTAGCATGTGGGGCTGGCTTGGGCCACCCATGGATACTTAATAATGTGTGCAGAATGAGTCCAGCGAAGAGAGGGGAATGAGTACGAGCAGCATCGCTGAAGCCCAGCTGTGAAGAGCCATTTTCACCCCATTCCTCACTCTATGAGGCCAGCAGTGTCATTTATCTGACCCTTTTCCTGCCTGGCCATCACATGATAGGCGTGGGTTTGGATACTGAGCAGCCTCTCTGGGGCACAGGTGTGGTGGGTCATTTCACAATTTCACCTCCTTGCCGAACACCGGCTTCATGTTGCCCTTGTCCCTGCCCCGTCTGACTCTCTGCATATATCCTGCAGCAGGGTGGTCCCTGCAAGCCCATGGATCTCAGGAGTACCTGGGGAAGAGGCAAAGAGGGAAAACTAGGAGAGAGAATTGAATGAATGAGTGGGCAGCAAAAGGGTAGAGGAGAGCCTGGTAAGGTGTGGTATAGGAGGGAGGAAAATACAGAGACAGGGCCTTGAAAAGAATAAGAAGCACATAAAGACATGAAAAGAGAAGATTAGAAAGAACATGCTGGGTGGAAAGAGTGCAATTGTGGTAAAGGAACGGGTGAGAGAAGGCTACAGAGTGTGTACCAAAAGTGAGTGGAGGAAAGATCAAGACGAAACAGTGAAAAAGAAAACAAGAAGGATGAGAAGTAGTGAAATAAAGGCTGGTCGAAAAGGTGAGTTGTGTGTGTGCATGTGCATAAAAGAGGGAGAGGGAGAAATACAAGAGAGAGGAGCAAGGCCATGTGTCTCACTAGCAGTGTTAGACTTGGCTTTTCCATGAGTTTAACCCCAGACTCTTTGCTTTTTGGCCTCCTGTTTTTGTGCCTGATTTTGTTGGTTTGAGGACTCTGGGTACTTTACCACTGCTATTCAGTGCTAAAGTGCATATACTCTCCAGGTAAATTATCTAAATAGATTAGTGTTAGATCTGGGGGTCTCTAGTTGGCAGGGCTAGGTAGCACTGTCTAAATAGTCAGGGTAAGGGGGATACGCTCTTTAGATAACCCCTGCTCACCCCCTTGGTAGCTTGGCACGAGCAGACAGGCTTATCAAAGGCAATGTGTAAAGTATTTGTACCAACACTCACAGTAACACAGTGAAAACACCACAAATGGACTCCACACCAGTGTAGATAAATAAAGTACTTTTATATAAACTACACAAGCCCAAAACAACAAAAATCCAACATACACAGTTCAAGAATATGGTTTCAAAAAGAGTTCTTAGCTTAGCAACAAAATCATTCACCTTAGCGTCAATTTTACCCAACAATACCTGGTGATGCGATAAAAGTTCTTAGCGGCGCTCAGGCGTCAAAAAACAAGCAACAGCGTCAGTCCTGAGACCCTGGGGAGGCGATGCGACAGCCCCACTGCACGCAGCGGGCGTGGGCAACGAATCCGGTCTGTATGGGGAGTGAGGCGATACTTGTATGGATTCCAAGGCATAGCTTTTCGGGTAGAAATTTACTCGCTAAGGCATGATGCGACAAAATTCGGTCCGCTAACGAGCGGGGCGACAATTTTCACCAGCAATGATCTGCTGTTGGGTCTGTGACGATATTCGCAGTGATAAAATTCTGCACGCTAACGAGCGGTGCGATGATTTTGGCTGGCTCTGCGACGATATCACCCAGCGGCGGCAGGCTCTGCGACGATGTTCGCAGCGATAAAATTCTGCCCGCTAACGAGCGGAGCGGGGTTCTGGGCTGGCTCTGAGACGATGTTCGCAGCGACAAAACAGCGTCAGTCCTGAGACCCTGGGGAGGCGATACGACAACCCCGCTGCAGGCAGCGGGCGTGGGGGCGACGAATCCAGTCTGTATGGGGAGTGAGGCGATACTTGTATGGATTCCAAGGCGTAGCTTTTCCGGTAGAAACTTACTCGCTAAGGCACGATGCGACAAAATTTGGCCTGCTAACGAGCGGGGCGACAATTTTCACCAGCGATGATCTGCGTTGGCTCTGCGACGATATTCGCAGCGATAAAATTCTGCCCGCTAACGAGCGGTGCGATGAACTTGGTTGGTTCTGCGACGATCTCACCCAGCGGCGGCAGGCTCTGCGACGATGTTCGCAGCGATAAAATTCTTCCCGCTAACGAGCGGAGCGGGGATTTGGGCTGGCTCTGCGACGATGTTCGCAGCGACAAAATTCGGGCCGCTTGCGAGCGGGTTGACGATTTCACCAGCGATGATCCGGCTCAGCGGCAGCAGGCTCTGCGACGATGTTCGCAGTGATAAAATTCTGCCCGCTACAAGCGGAGCAACGGAAATTTTCTCGCTAAGCTGTGCGTGAAAAAGTGTAGATCCTTTGCTTCTTTCTTCTTGGTCAGCTTCCCAACAGCATGCAAAACTTCCAGAGGCCCCACAATTGGATCAAGCACTCTAGGAAGGGCAGAACTCACTCAGCAGAGTTCGGGGGAAAGCTGGGGTGAAGTCCTTTTGTTCCTGGGACTTTTTAACAGGAGGCCAGCTCTTTTCAGGCCCTTGGACATCTCTTCAAGTAAGGGAACACAGCAACAGCAAAGTCCTTCCCCTCTCCTTGGCAGCAAAGCAACTGCAGGTCAGCCCACAAACACACAGCAGGACAGTCCTTCCTCTTCAGTCTTCCAGCTTTCTCCTTGGCAGAGGTTCCTTCTTGATTCCAGACTGATCTAATTTCTTGGGATCAGGGTCCCAATATTTATACCCCAAAATCCTTTGTCCTCTGAGGGCAGAGGGCCCTTTGCCCGGTCCAAACCAGTTCTGGAGCACTCTGTTTACATGACTCCTTCTTTCCTTTCACAGTGCAGGGCAGAAACATCAGACGCCCCACAGGAGGTGGAGCCAGCATTGTGGAGGGGAAGCACAGCCCTGGAGCACTTTGTTGACATGATTCCTTCTCTCCTTTCACAGTGCAGTGCAAAGACATCAGACACACCACAGGGGGTGGAGCCAGCACTGTGGGGGGCAGGCACTGTCCTATTCAGGTCCCAGATGCAACTCCTCCCTCCCATCTGGATGCAGATCTCTCTATTCAGCCCTGTGCTAACTCACCCTGTCTCGGGGAATTCCCCAGCCCCCTGGAATTCCCCAGCCCCTGTCACTCAAAACGACAAGGAATACACAGCCTAGCAAAGGCAGGTTTGGATGGTTAGACAAGAAAATACCTACTTTCTAAAAGTGGTATTTTCAAACACAGAATGTTAAAATCAACTTCACTAAAATATGTATTTTATCATTCTGAGTTCAGGCATACTAAACCCGAATTTCTACCATGTTCCCTGAGTCAGTTTAGGATTATAAAATGTAATAATCAAACTGCCCATTCTGGCCTATGGAGAACAGGTAGCCTTGCAATAGTGAAAAACGAAAATGGCTGTAATTCACTATTAGGACATGCCACACACATCAGGGCTTGTCCTACCTTATACTTACAATGCATCCTGCCCTTGGGCCTACCATAGGGGTGACTAATATGCAGAAAAGGGAAGGTTTAGGGACTGGCAAGTGGGTGCACTTGCCCAGTCAGCATGGCAGTTAGCAACTGCACACAGGCACTGCGGTGGCAGGCCTGAGACACCATTTTAGGGCTACTCATGTGGGTGGCACAATCAGTGCTGCAGGCTCACTATGAGCATTTGAATCACCAGCCCTGGCACACTCAGTGCACTTTACTAGGGACATACTGATGAACCAAATCTGCCAATCATGGATAACCAATCATAGTAACAATTTATACAGAGAGCATATGCACTTTAGCACTGATCAGCAGTGGTAAAGTGCTCAGAGTCCTATAGCCAACAACCACAGGTCAGGAAAAACAAAGGAGGAAGAATCAAAACGTTTGGGGATAACCCTGCAAAAAGGGCAATTTCCAACACAACCCCCTTCCAGCCTGAAGCCAGGGTAGACCAAACGATACCTCGATGGGATTCCCTGCTTGGGGCGATAGAACACAGAAACTGGCCCAAACAGCAGGGCACTATTCCTGTTCTACGCCTACCTGAACCCAGTTGGATCCCTCTATCCATACTCTCAGGGTCCACCAAGCCAACCCGTGGAACCCTTCTCCTCACCTGTGGACTCCATCTTTGCAGCACCTAACCTTAACTTGCTCACAGGTGTGTCCCAACAGAAAGACAGGAAGCCACAGTGGCCACTGACAGTGGTCAGGGATGAGACCTAGGCCTTATGCCTCTCAGGGCTCTCAAACCCCTGTGGCGTCAGAGGGAGGGGGCGTAGCCCCAGGTGCTTTGCACCCTTTGTCCACTACCCCTCCTGTCAGGTCAGGTCTGACATCCTGGCACTGACCCACCAGCCCCGGGCCTGTACCTGGCTGCTGGATAGGAGTCTGGGGTGGGCTTTCCCATACCTGGTCCTCCTCTTCCTTGGGGCTCTGTTCCCTCCCACCTGGAGCAGTACCCCCTTCTAGAATAGTCAGGGCACCTGTGGCAGGGGTCCTGCACCATTCGCCCACCAGTTCAGGGGTTCTATCCTGCAACTGGGATTCCAGGTCAGGGGGGACACCCTGGACCTGGCCCTCCAACCATGGGTCTAAACCCTTCAGGTGAACTGGGGTCAAAGGCGAGGGCTCCCTCCCTCTGCACCCCCTTCTGGAGTTCTGCACCCTCCCGCTTGGAGTGGTACCCCTAGAAGACAACCTGGTAGGGACACTGCTTACAGATGTCCCTCCCTCCAGGTCAGGCAACACCTGAACCTGGCTTCCCAACCCAGGGACCAACCCCTGTGGTGGAACACTTGCCCGGCGCACCAGGGCTTCACTCACAGATGTGTCCACACTGGTAGACAGCACCCACCTGGCCAACACAACGGTGTTGCCCAGTCCACCCCCAAGGTGTGAGTCCTGCCCCCCTCCCAGGGGCAACCCTGTCCACCAGGACAACCAGCCACAGGGGCCACTGACAACGGTCAGTGATGAGAGACAGGCCTCATGCCTGTCAGGCCTCACTAACCTCTGTGGCGTCAGAAAGTGGGGGGCAGTAGCCCCAGGTGCCTGGCACCTTTCCTCCACTCTCCCTCCTGCCAAGTCAGGTAGGGCATCCTGACACTGCCCCCCAGCCCAGGGTCTGTACTCTCAGCGTGACCAGAGGTCACGGGCGAGGCTCTCCACCCCCTACCTCTCCTTCTGGGGTCCTGCCCTCTCCTACCAGGAGAGTCACCCTCAGAACACAACTCCCCCACCAGTTCAGGACCTCTCTCCAGCAACTGGTCTCCCAACCTAGGGTCTAAACCCTCAGGTTGCACCGGGGTCAGAGGTGAGGACTCTCTCCCTCTGTACTCCCTTCCAGAGTGCTGCACCCTCCCCACTGGAGTGGTACCCCTGGAAGCCAAACCGGTCAGGACACTGATTACCGATGTCCTTCCCTCCAGGTCAGGCAGAACCTGAACCTGGCCTCCCAACCCAGGGACTAAACCCTGCGGTTGAACTCTTGCCTGGCACGCCAGGGCTTCCAGGGACTCACACTGTACTCCCCCGAGGGTGACACATGACTCATGTGTCTGGTGACAGTCCGCCTGGCGCAGATCTCCCGACCCCTGTCCACCTGACAGTGCGCGAAGATCCCCCAGGACAGAAGTGGTGTCACAATGGTCATTCCTGGGAGACTCAGCCCTACTGGCTGGTCCCTGACCCACTGGTTCTCCCACTAGGGAACACATCCCCCTCTCACCCCTCAGTCTGGATGTCTGCACCCTCCCAACTGGAGTGGTACCGCCAGACACCAATACCACTGAAGCTCTGTTTACAGAGGCTCCAGGTTCTCCTGACACTAGGAGATCCTCCTCAAATGGCCTACTAGCACCGTCTAGGAGCCCAACCTGGTGTTCCCTTAATGAACCACCAAGGGCCTGAGACTGAGTTTCGGGCACCTTGGGACCCACAGCCCCATACTCACTCATTCTCCACTGAGACAGGACGTGAGCCCCTACACCCCTCCCACTACACTGGGACCTAACTGGGCTACACTGAACCTCTTCCACCTCACAGGTCTGGAAGATATTTGCGCCACTCCTTTTGGGATCACTCCCCAATGCCTCTTCAGACCTTCTGGCATCCAATCAGAGGTCTGCCTCCAACGAAAGCTCCCTGGAATCAGAGAACTCACACTCCACCGGGTGTTTGCATAGCTCTGGAAAACAGGGACTTAAAATATGCTCTGCAACAAATGAACTACACAGCCCCCCTCAGTTGTTAACCAAGCTACCATTTGCCTCACCCTCCAGTGCCTCACACAAGTACACCACACCGCTCTCCTGAGACTGACAAGACAGTATCTGACTGTCTCTGTCACACAACCCACACTCTTCTGGGTGGTCTTCACACTCACACACTAAGGTTTCTACCATGGGGGAACCCCTCTCCCTGTACCTCTCATCTAGGGTCAGTAGTGTGTCCCTCCCACCACTAGGAATATGGTCCCCTGTGTCAGTTCCCCAATCTACTTCAGGGACACTGCACAACACTGGAACTACCTCATAAACCTGAACCCCTTGGTGTATGTCAACCCCCTCCCTCAAGTCAGGCGCCACATCTCTGGATGTCTGTGCCTCTCCCTCAGCACTAGATATTACAATCTTGCTGCCACCATCTGAGCTGGACTCCACCTCCAACTCAGCAAAGCTAACTTCTTGAGCTACCCATTTTTCTTCTTCAGCTGAGACACTCATGGCCTCAAGCCTCTCAAGCTCCATATCAAGCTCCCTCATTCTTAATTCATGTGCCAAGGTCAATTTCAATTCTTCCAAGGCATACATCTTCTTGCTCTCCTCTGGCTTGTTCCTGGCTTCTATTTCCATCAGCTTTGTCTCAAGTCTCATGACTTCTAACTCATGATCTCTAACCCTTTGGTTCTCCTCTAACTCTTCTGGGGTGAAGCCCCTACTGGAATGGTTGCTGCCAGCCCTTGAGACTGGTCTGCCCATGGGCAGATCTTGGGGAACAAAACAATTCTCTTCACCTGCATCATCGTCCTCTTGGGCCTCCCACCAGGCCTTCAAGACTCTTCTGCTTTTCACAGGGCAACCAAGGTCTTTGCAGAATTGTTTGAGCTCCTCAACTTTGTACGAATACAGATCCTCAATGGAAAACTCCAAACCTGCCCTCTCACTTGTTGCCACCTGAGACATGATGCTCTAGAAGAGTTACTCAAAAATAGAACCAAAAACACAGTATGTGGTTACGTAGTGGTCTGCACTTAAACTAGAGATGTACACCAATTACTGTGGGTCAAGTACAAACACAAGTTCTAATCCTTACCGCTGACCACCAATGTTAGATCTGGGGTCTCTAGTTGGCAGGGCTAGGTAGCACTGTCCAAATAGGGACCCTTGCTTCTAGTCAGGGTAAGGGGGATACAATCTTTAGATAACCCCTGCTCACCCCCTTGGTAGATTGGCACGAGCAGACAGGCTTATCAAAGGCAATGTGTAAAGTATTTGTACCAACACTCACAGTAACACAGTGAAAACACCACAAATGGACTCCACACCAGTGTAGATAAATAAAGTACTTTTATATAAACTACACAAGATCAAAACAACAAAAATCCAACATACACAGTTCAAGAATATGGTTTCAAAAAGAGTTCTTAGCTTAGTGACACAATCATTCACCTTAGCGTCAATTTTAGCCAACAGTACCTGGTGATGCGATAAAAGTTCTTAGCGGCGCTCAGGTATCGAAAAACAAGCAACAGCGTCAGTCCTGAGACCCTGGGAAGGCGATGCGACAACCCCGCAGCAGGCAGCGGGCGTGGGGGTGACGAATCCGGTCTGTATGGGGAGTGAGGCGATACTTGCATGGATTCCAAGGCATAGCTTTTCCGGCAGAAATTCACTCGCTAAGGCACGATGCGACAAAATTCGGCCCGCTAACGAGCGGGGCGACAATTTTCACCAGCGATGATCTGGATTGGATCTGCGACAATATTCGCAGCGATAAATCTCTGCCCGCTAGCGAGCGGTGCAATGATTTTGGCTGGCTCTGCGATGATGTTCGCAGTGATAAAATTCGGCTCGCTAACGAGCGGTGCGATGAACTTGGTTGGCTCTGCGATGATCTCACCCAGCGGCGGCAAGCTCTACGACGATGTTCGCAGCGATAAAATTCTGCCCGCTAACGAGCGGAGCGGGGATCTGGGCTGGCTCTGCTACGATGTTCGCAGCGACAAAATTCGGCCCGCTAACGAGCGGGGCGACGATTTCACCAACGATGATCCAGCTCAGTGGCAGCAGGCTCTGCGGCGATGTTCGCAGCAATAAAATTCTGCCCGCTAACAAGCGGAGCAACGGAAATGTTCTCGCTAAGCCAGCTGTGCGTGAAAAAGCGTAGATCCTTTGCTTCTTTCTTCTTGGTCAGCTTCCCAACAGTAGGCACAACTTCCAGAGGCCCCACAATTGGATCAAGCACTCTAGGAAGTGCAGAACACACTCAGCAGAGTTCAGGGGGTGATGTCCTTTTGTTCCTGGGACTTCTTAACAGGAGGCCAGCTCTTCTCAGGCCCTTGGAGATCTCTTCAAGCAAGGGAACACAGCAACAGCAAAGTCCTTCCCCTCTCCTAGGCAGCAAAGCAACTGCAGGTCAGCCCACAAACACACAGCAGGACAGTCCTTCTTCTTCAGTCTTCCAGCTTTCTCCTTGGCAGAGGTTCCTTCTTGATTCCAGGATGATCTAATTTCTTGGGATCAGGGTCCCAATATTTATACCCCAAAATCCTTTGTCCTCTGAGGGCAGAGGGGCCTTTGCCCAGTCCAAACCAGTTCTGGAGCACTCTGTTTACATGACTCCTTCTTTCCTTTCACAGTGCAGGGCAGAAACATCAGACGCCCCACAGGAGGTGGAGCCAGCATTGTGGAGGGAAAGCACAGCCCTGGAGCACTTTGTTGACATGATTCCTTCTCTCCTTTCACAGTGCAGTGCAAAGAAATCAGACACACCACAGGGGGTGGAGCCAGCACTGTGGGGGGCAGGCACTGTCCTATTCAGGTCCCAGGTGCAACTCCTCCCTCCCATCTAGATGCAGATCTCTCTATTCAGCCCTGTGCTGACTCACCCTGTCTCCGGGAATTCCCCAGCCCCCCCGGAATTCCCCAGCCCCTGTCACTCAAAACTCCAGACAAGGAATACACAGCCTAGCAAAGGCAGGTTTGGATGGTTAGACAAGAAAATACCTACTTTCTAAAAGTGGTATTTTCAAACACAGAATGTTAAAACCAACTTCTCTAAAATATGTATTTTAATATTCTGAGTTCAGGCATACTAAACCCGAATTTCCACCATGTTCCCTGAGTCAGTTTAGGATTATAAGATGTAATAATCAAACTGCCCATTCTGGCCTATGGAGAACAGGCAGCCTTGCAATAGTGAAAAACGAAAATGGCTGTAATTCACTATTAGGACATGCCACACACATCAGGGCTTGTCCTACCTTATACTTATAATGCACCCTGCCCTTGGGCCTACCATAGGGGTGACTAATATGCAGAAAAGGGAAGGTTTAGGGACTGGCAAGTGGGTGCACTTGCCCAGTCAGCATGGCAGTTAGCAACTGCACACAGGCACTGCGGTGGTAGGCCTGAGACACCATTTTAGGGCTACTCATGTGGGTGGCACAATCAGTGCTGCAGGCCCACTAGTAGCATTTGAATCACCAGCCCTGGCACACTCAGTGCACTTTACTAGGGACCTACTGATGAACCAAATCTGCCAATCATGGATAACCAATCATAGTAACAATTTATACAGAGAGCAAATGCACTTTAGCACTGATCAGCAGTGGTAAAGTGCCCAGAGTCCTATAGACAACAACCACGGGTCAGGAAAAACAAAGGAGGAAGAAGCAAAAAGTTTGGGGATAACCCTGCAAAAAGGGCCATTCCCAACACAACCCCCTTCCAGCCTAAAGCCAGGGTAGACCAAACGATACCTCGATGGGATTCCCTGCCTGGGGCGATAGAACACGGAAACTGGCACAAGCAGCAGGGCACTATTCCTGTTCTATGCCTACCTGAACCCAGTTGGATCCCTCTATCCATACTCTCAGGCGCCACCAAGCCAACCCACGTGGAACCCTTCTCCTCACCTGTGGACACCATCTGTGCAGCACCTAACCTTAACTTGCTCACAGGTGTGTCCCGACAGAAAGACAGGAAGCCACAGTGGCCACTGACGGTGGTCAGGGTTGAGACCCAGGCCGTATGCCTCTCAGGGCTCTCAAACCCCTGTGTCGTCAGAGGGGGGGGGCGTAGCCCCAGTTGCTTGGCACCCTTTGTCCACTACCCCTCCTGTCAGGTCAGGTCTGACATCCTGGCACTGACCCACCAGCCCCGGGCCTGTACCCGGCGGCTGGATAGGATGCTGGGGTGGGCTTTCCCATACCTGGTCCTCCTCTTCCTTGGGGCTCTGTACCCTCCCACCTGGAGCAGTACCCCCTTCTAGAATAGTAAAGGCACCTGGGGCAGGGGTCTTGTACCATTCGCCCACCAGTTCAGGGGTTCTATCCTGCAACTGGGATTCCAGGTCAGGGGGGACACCCTGGACCTGGCCCTCCAACCTAGGGTCTAAACCCTTAAGGTGAACCGGGGTCAAAGGCGAGGACTCGCTCCTTCTGCACCCCCTTCTGGAGTTCTGCACCCTCCTGCTTGGAGTGGTGCCCATAGAATACAACCTGGTGGGGACACTGCTTACAGATGTCCCTCCCTCCAGGTCAAGCAAACCCTGAACCTGGCTTCCCAACCCAGGGACCAACCCCTGCTGTTGAACACTTGCCCGGCGCACCAGGACTTCACTCACAGATGTGTCCACACTGGTAGACAGCACCCACCTGGCCAACACAACGGTGTGGCCTAGTCCACCCCCAGGGTGTGAGTCCTGCCCCCCCTCCCAGGGGCAACCCTGTCCACCAGGACAACCAGCCACAGGGGCCACTGACAAAGGTCAGTGATGAGAGCCAGGCCTCATGCCTGTCAGGCCTCTCTAACCTCTGTGGCGTCAGAAAGTGGGGGGCAATAGCCCCAGGTGCCTGGCACCTTTCCTCCACTTTCCCTACTGCCAAGTCAGGTAGGGCATTCTGACACTGGCCCGCCAGCCCAGGGTCTGTACCCTCAGGCTGACCAGAGGTCACGGCGAGGCTCTCCACCCCCTGCCTCTCCTTCTGGGGTCCTGCCCTCTCTTACCAGGAGAGTCACCCTCAGAACACAACTCCCCCACCAGTTCAGGACCTCTCTTCAGCAACTGGTCTCCCAACCTAGGATCTAAACCCTCAGGTTGCACCGGGGTCAGAGGTGAGGACTCTCTCCCTCTGTACCCCCTTCCAAGGTGCTGCACCCTCCCCACTGGTGTGGTACCCCTGGAAGCCAAACCGGTCAGGACACTGATTACAGATGTCCTTCCCTCCAGGTCAGGCAGAACCTGAACCTGGCCTCCCAACCCAGGGACTAAACCCTGCGGTTGAACACTTGCCTGGCACGCCAGGACTTCCAGGGACTCACAGAGTACTCCCCCGATGGTGACACATGACTCATGTGTCTGGTGACAGTCCGCTTGGCGCAGATTTCCCGACCCCTGTCCACCTGACAGTGCGCCAAGATCCCCCAGGACAGAAGTGGTGTCACCATAGTCATTCCTGCTAGACTCAGCCCTTCTGGCTGGTCCCTGACCCACTGGTTCTCCCACTAGAGAACACATCCCCCTCTCACCCCTCAGTCTGGACTTCTGCACCCTCCCAACTGGAGTGGTACCGCCAGACACCATAACCACTGAAGCTCTGTTTACAGAGGCTCCAGGTTCTCCTGACACTAGGAGATCCTCCTCAAATGGCCTACTAGCACCATCTAGGCCCCCAACCTGGTGTTCCCTTAAGGAACCCTCCAGGCCCTGAGACTGGGTTTCGGGCACCTTGGAACCCACAGCCCCATACTCACTCCTTCTCCACTGAGACAGGATGTGAGCCCCTACACCCCTCTCACTACACTGGGACCTAACTGGGCTACACTGAACCTCTTCCACCTCACAGGTCTGGAAGATATCTGCGCCACTCCTTTTGGGATCACTCCCCAATGCCTCTTCAGACCTTCTGGCATCCAACCAGAGATCTGCCTCCAACGCAAGCTCCCTGGAATCAGAGAACTCAACACTCCACCGGGTGTTTGCATAGCTATGGAAAACAGGGACTTAAAATATGCTCTCCAACAAATGAACCACAAAACCCCCCTCAGTTGTTAACCAAGCTACCATTTGCCTCACCCTGCAGTGCCTCACACAAGTACACAACACCGCTCTCCTGAGACTGGCAAGACAGTATCTGACTGTCTCTGTCACACAACCCACACTCTTTTGGGTGGTCTTCAAACTCACACACCAAGGTTTCTACCATGGGGGAACCCCTCTCCCTGTACCTCTCATCTAGGGTCAGTAGTGTGTACCTCCCACCACTAGGAATATGGTCCCCTGTGTCAGTTCCCCAATCTACTTCAGGGACACTGCACACCACTGGAACTACCACATAAACCTGAACCCCCTGGTGTATGTCAACCCCCTCCCTCAAGTCAGGCGCCACATCTCTGGGTGTTTGTGCCTCTCCCTCAGCACTAGATATTACAATCTTGCTGCCACCATCTGAGCTGGACTCCACCTCCAACTCAGCAAAGTTCACTTCTTGAGCTACCCATTTTTCTTCTTCAGCTGAGACACTCATGGCCTCAAGCCTCTCGAGCTCCATATCAAGCTCCCTCTTTCTTAATTCATGTGCCAAGGTCAATTTCAATTCTTCCAAGGCATACATCTTCTTGCTCTCCTCTGGCTTGTTCCTGGCTTCTATTTCCATCAGCTTTGTCTCAAGCCTCATGACTTCTAACTCATGATCTCTAACCCTTTGGTTCTCCTCTAACTCTTCTGGGGTGAAGCCCCTACTGGAATGGTTGCTGCCAGCCCTTGAGACTGGTCTGCCCACGGGGAACAAAACAATTCTCTTCACCTGCATCATCGTCTTCTTGGGCCTCCCACCAGGCCTTCAAGACTCTTTGTAGCACATCCTTTCTAGATCCACTTTTCACAGGGCAACCAAGGTCTTTGCAGAATTGCTTGAGCTCCTCAACTTTGTACGAATACAGATCCTCAATAGAAAACTCCAAACCTGCCCTCTCACTTGTTGCCACCTGAGACATGATGTTCTAGAAGAGTTACTCAACAATAGAACCAAAAACACAGTATGTCGTTGTGTAGTGGTCTGCACTTAAACTAGTGATGTACACCAATTACTGTGGGTCAAGTACAAACACAAGTTCTAATCCTCAAAGCTGACCACCAATGTTAGATCTGGGGGTCTCTAGTTGGCAGGGCTAGGTAGCACTGTCCAAATAGGGACCCTTGCTTCTAGTCAGGGTAAGTGGGATACACTCTTTAGATAACCCCTGCTCACCCCCTTGGTAGATTGGCACGAGCAGACAGGCTTATCAAAGGCAATGTGGAAAGTATTTGTACCAACACTCACAGTAACACAGTGAAACCACCACTAATGGACTCCACACCAGTGTAGATAAATAAAGTACTTTTATATAAACTACACAAGACCAAAACAACAAAAATCCAACATACACAGTTCAAGAATATGGTTTCAAAAAGAGTTCTTAGCTTAGCGACAAAATCATTCACCTTAGCGTCAATTTTAGCCAACAGTACCCGGTGATGCGACAAAAGTTCTTAGCGGCACTCAGGTATCGAAAAACAAGCAATAGCGTCAGTCCTGAGATCCTGGGGAGGCGATGCGACAACCCCGCTGCAGACAGCGGGCGTGGGGGCGACGAATCCGGTCTGTATGGGGAGTGAGGCGATACTTGTATGGATTCTAAGGCATAGCTTTTCCAGTAGAAATTTACTCGCTAAGGCACGATGCAACAAAATTCGGCCCGCTAACGAGCGGGGCGACAATTTTCACCAGTGATGATCTGGATTGGCTCTGCGACGATATTTGTAGCGGTAAAATTCTGCCCGCTAATGAGCGGTGCAATGATTTTGGCTGGCTCTGCGACAATGTTCGCAGCGATAAAATACGGCTCGCTAACGAGCGGTGCGATGAACTTGGTTTGCTGCGCGACGATCTCACCCAGCGGCGGCAGGCTCTGCGACGATCTTCGCAGCGATAAAATTTTGCCCGCTAACGAGCGGAGCTGGGATCTGGGCTGGCTCTGCGACGATGTTCGCAGCGACAAAATTCGGCCCGCTAACGAGCGGGGCGACGATTTCACCAGCGATGATCCGGCTCAGTGGCAGCAGGCTCTGCGACGATGTTCACAGCGATAAAATTCTGCCCGCTAACAAGCGGAGCAACGGAAACTTTCTCGCTAAGCCAGCTGTGCGTGAAAAAGTGTAGATCCTTTGCTTCTTTCTTCTTGGTCAGCTTCCCAACAGCAGGCACAACTTCCAGAGGCCACACAATTGGATCAAGCACTCTAGGAAGGGCAGAACACACTCAGCAGAGTTCAGGGGGTGATGTCCTTTTGTTCCTGGGACTTCTTAACAGGAGGCCAGCTCTTCTCAGGCCCTTGGAGATCTCTTCAAGCAAGGAAACACAGCAACAGCAAAGTCCTTCCCCTCTCCTTGGCAGCAAAGCAACTGCAGGTCAGCCCACAAACACACAGAAGGACAGTCCTTCCTCTTCAGTCTTCCAGCTTTCTCCTTGGCAGAGGTTCATTCTTGATTCCAGGATGATCTAATTTCACACAAGTACACAACACCGCTCTCCTGAGACTGGCAAGACAGTATCTGACTGTCTCTGTCACACAACCCACACTCTTCTGGGTGGTCTTCACACTCACACACCAAGGTTTCTACCATGGGGGAACCCCTCTCCCTGTACCTCTCATCTAGGGTCAGTAGTGTTTACCTCCCACCACTAGGAATATGGTCCCCTGTGTCAGTTCCCCAATCTACTTCAGGGACACTGCACACCACTGGAACTACCTCATAAACATGAACCCCCTGGTGTATGTCAACCCCCTCCCTCAAGTCAGGCGCCACATCTCTGGGTTTTTGTGCCTCTCCCTCAGCACTAGATATTACAATCTTGCTGCCACCATCTGAGCTGGACTCCACCTCCAACTCAGCAAAGTTCACTTCTTGAGCTACCCATTTTTCTTCTTTAGCTGAGACACTCATGGCCTCAAGCCTCTCGAGCTCCATATCAAGCTCCCTCATTCTTAATTCATGTGCCAAGGTCAATTTCAATTCTTCCAAGGCATACATCTTCTTGCTCTCCTCTGGCTTGTTCCTGGCTTCTATTTCCATCAGCTTTGTCTCAAGCCTCATGACTTCTAACTCATGATCTCTAACCCTTTGGTTCTCCTCTAACTCTTCTGGGGTGAAGCCCCTACTGGAATGGTTGCTGCCAGCCCTTGAGACTGGTCTGCCCACGGGCAGATCTTGGGGAACAAAACAATTCTCTTCACCTGCATCATCGTCCTCTTGGGCCTCCCACCAGGCCTTCAAGACTCTTTGTAGCACATCCTTTCTAGATCCGCTTTTCACAGGGCAACCAAGGTCTTTGCAGAATTGCTTGAGCTCCTCAACTTTGTACGAATACAGATCCTCAATGGAAAACTCCAAACCTACCCTCTCACTTGTTGCCACCTGAGACATGATGTTCTAGAAGAGTTACTCAAAAATAGAACCAAAAACACAGTATGTCGTTGCGTAGTGGTCTGCACTTAAACTAGTGATGTACACCAATTACTGTAGGTCAAGTACAAACACAAGTTCTAATCCTCACCGCTGACCACCAATGTTAGATCTGGGGGTCTCTAGTTGGCAGGGCTAGGTAGCACTGTCCAAATAGGGACCCTTGCTTCTAGTCAGGGTAAGGGGGATACACTCTTTAGATAACCCCTGCTCACCCCCTTGGTAGATTGGCACGAGCAGACAGGCTTATCAAAGGCAATGTGTAAAGTAATTGTACCAACACTCACAGTAACACAGTGAAAACACCACAAATGGACTCCACACCAGTGTAGATAAATAAAGTACTTTTATATAAACTACACAAGACCAAAACAACAAAAATCCAGCATACACAGTTCAAGAATATGGTTTCAAAAAGAGTTCTTAGCTTAGCGACAAAATCATTCACCTTAGCCAAGAGTACCTGGTGATGCGACAAAAGTTCTTAGCAGCGCTCAGGTATAGAAAAACAAGCAATAGCGTCAGTCCTGAGATCCTGGGGAGGCGATGCGACAACCCCACTGCAGGCAGCGGGCGTGGGGGCGACGAATCCGGTCTGTATGGGGAGTGAGGCGATACTTGTATGGATTCCAAGGCATAGCTTTTCCGGTAGAAATTTACTCGCTAAGGCACGATGCGACAAAATTCGGCCCGTTAACGAGCGGGGCGACAATTTTCACCAGCGATGATCTGGATTGGCTCTGCGACGATATTCGTAGCGGTAAAATTCTGCCCGCTAATGAGCGGTGCAATGATTTTGGCTGGCTCTGCAACAATGTTCGCAGCGATAAAATTTGGCTCGCTAACGAGCGGTGCGATGAACTTGGTTGGCTCTGCGACGATCTCACCCAGCGGCGGCAGGCTCTGCAACGATGTTCGCAGCAATAAAATTCTGCCCGCTAACGAGCGGAGCGGGGATCTGGGCTGGCTCTGCGACGATGTTCGCAGCGACAAAATTCAGCCCGCTAACGAGCGGGGCGACGATTTCACCAGCGATGATCCAGGTCAGTGGCAGCAGGCTCTGCGACGATGTTCGCAGCGATAAAATTCTGCCCGCTAACAAGCGGAGCAACGGAAACTTTCTCGCTAAGCCAGCTGTGCGTGAAAAAGTGTAGATCCGTTGCTTCTTTCTTCTTGGTCAGCTTCCCAACAGCAGGCACAACTTCCAGAGGCCCCACAATTGGATCCAGCACTCTAGGAAGGGCAGAACACACTCAGCAGAGTTCAGGGGGTGATGTCCTTTTGTTCCTGGGACATCTTAACAGGAGGCCAGCTCTTCTCAGGCCCTTGGAGATCTCTTCAAGCAAGGAAACACAGCAACAGCAAAGTCCTTCCCCTCTCCTTGACAGCAAAGCAACTGCAGGTCAGCCCAAAAACACACAGCAGGACAGTCCTTCCTCTTCAGTCTTCCAGCTTTCTACTTGGCAGAGGTTCCTTCTTGATTCCAGGATGATCTAATTTCTTGGGATCAGGGTCCCAATAGTTATACCCCAAAATCCTTTGTCCTCTGAGGGCAGGGGGGCCTTTGCCCATTCCAAACCAGTTCTGGAGCACTCTGTTTACTGTGGGGGGCAGGCACTGTCCTATTCAGGTCCCAGGTGCAACTCCTCCCTCCCATCTAGATGCAGATCTCTCTATTCAGCCCTGTGCTGATTTACCCTGTCTCCGGGAATTCCCCAGCCCCCTGGAATTCCCCAGCCCCTGTCACTCAAAACTCCAGATAAGGAATACACAGCCTAGCAAAGGCAGGTTTGGATGGTTAGACAAGAAGAGACCTACTTTCTAAAAGTGGTATTTTCAAAAACAGAATGTTAAAACCAACTTTACTAAAAGATGTATTTTATCATTCTGAGTTCAGGCATACTAAACCCGAATTTCTACCATGTTCCCTGAGTCAGTTTAGGATTATAAGATGTAATAATCAAACTGCCCATTCTGGCCTATGGAGAACAGGTAGCCTTGCAATAGTGAAAAACGAAAATGGCTGTAATTCACTATTAGGACATGCCACACACATCAGGGCTTGTCCTACCTTATACTTACAATGCACCCTGCCCTTGGGCCTACTATAGGGGTAACTAATATGCAGAAAAGGGAAGGTTTAGGGACTGGCAAGTGGGTGCACTTGCCCAGTCAGCATCGCAGTTAGCAACTGCACACAGGCACTGCGGTGGCAGGCCTGAGACACCATTTTAGGGCTACTCATGTGGGTGGCACAATCAGTGCTGCAGGCCCACTAGTAGCATTTGAATCACCAGCCCTGGCACACTCAGTGCACTTTACTAGGGACCTACTGATGAACCAAATCTGCCAATCATGGATAACCAATCATCGTACCAATTTATACAGAGAGCATATGCACTTTAGCACTGATCAGCAGTGGTAAAGTGCCCAGAGTCTTATAGCCAACAACCACGGGTCAGGAAAAACAAAGGAGGAAGAAGCAAAAAGTTTGGGGATAACACTGCAAAAACTGCCATTTCCAACAATTAGTGTTTTCATGTTTGGATTATTTAATTTACTAGTAAGTCCCTAGTATAGTGCACTGTGTGTGCCCAGGGCCTGTAAACCAAATGCTGCTAGTGGGCCTGCAGCACTGATTGTGCCACCCACACAAGCAGCCCTTCAAATGGTTCTCAGGCCTGCCACCGCAGTGTCTGTGCTCAGTTGTGACTTCCATGCCGACTTGGCAATTGCACCCACTTGCCAAGCCCTATCTATCCCTTTTATTAAATGTGAGTCACCTATAAAGTAGGCCCAATGTACCCCTGTGGGCTGGGCGCAGTGTATGTGAAAGGTAGGACATGTGCTGGTGTGTGTGACATGTCCTGATGGTGAAATACAGTGTATTTCATTTTTTTCACTATTATGGAATGGCTATCTCTCCCAAAGGATAGAATGGGAGATACCTTGTAACATCTTACAAGTATAACTTCCTATTGGGACAAGATAGAGAAATGGTGTTTAGCATGCCCGAACTAAGAATGTAGAAATGCATCTTTTAGTAAAGATGATTTTTATGGTCCATGTTTGAAAATACAACTTTTAGAAAGTAGGTATTCTCTTGCTTAGCCACTCTGTGTGCCTCTGCTGGGTTGTGGATTAACTGACTGGCTTTAGAGTGAGCGGGTCTGGTGATGTACATTCTCTACAGCCACGGGGGAGGTTGAGGTGTGTCCTGCCTTTCCTTGATGAGTCAGGGCTGGGCTGAATAGACCTGGGCTGCATTTAGAGTACTGGGAGGAGATTTCCTTGCACCTTAATGAGCATGGTGTGCCTTGGACAATGCTGTCCTCACTACCTGCCGGGAAGCTGGGCCAGAGAGGACCAAACTGTTTTGGACTGAGCACAGGCACTCTCTGTCTGATAAAACAAAGAGAAACAGAGTATTAATATTGGGGCCCAGACCCCAGATATTTAGAACTCGCTTGGATCAAGGAACCTGCAAAGAAGAAGAGCTGCCAGGAGGAGTACTGCCCCTTTGCTGTGTTGTTGCTTTGCTGGGTTAGCCTGCAGTTGCTGCTTGTGCCTTGGGCAGTGAAAGGACTGGACTCAACTTTCTTCACTTGTCACTTTGTATCTCCAAGGGCTTGAAATAGAGCTTTTCTCCTTTTCACAAAGTCTCAGGGACAGCAAAAACTTCACTTACCTATGGGTTCCGCCTCTGAAACAGTGGGTTTCATTTGCCACAGAGGGGGAAAGTAGCCAACACCATCGCCAAAACCGCAGCGGGCTCCATGTCCTGAAGGCACTGCTGAAGGCACCACTGCACTTCACACTGGAATTCTGGTCTCACCGACAACGATGACCACCTCTGCTACCAAGCCGCTGCTTGCACCACGACCTGTGGGCACTTCACTCTGCCCGTCTTGCTTCACTCCGCCGCCCTGGTCCCACCGACGATGTTGCTGCATGCTGACCTCGACCCCGTGACTGCACTGTGATTGGGTGGCACTGCTCACAAATCACACGACACCCCACCCCATCCCACACCACAGTCTCGGTTGACCGACACCAGCTCCCATCAATCGGCACTGCTGCTTGCACCGTGACCTGTCAGCACTGCAACGAGCACCGCTTCACTTTGCACCGCATCTCTGGTCTCACAGACGAGCCTGGACGACTGTCACCGAGCCTGCATCACGACTTGAGTGCACCTCACGCTGCCCCACTACCCTTCACTCCACAACCCTATGGTTGCCACGACTTGCCCACACCGTCGGCTGGAAAGAAAGGTATTATTTATAAGTCTGCTGACACTAACGCCGGTGCGCACCAACGCGGTAGTGTTTTTAGGTGTATTACTGTTAGTTATGTGCAAATGCTTTACACACTGTCTCTGAGATAGGCCTGACTGCTCATGCCAAGCTTCAAGGAGGTGAGCAGGAGGTATTTAGTAGTGTATCCAACTTATCTTGGCTAGAAAGAAGAGTCCCTATTTGGACAAAGGTGCAAACCATTGACAACTAGATACACCCATTTCTAACAGGCTGTGCAACTGGTCTGCTTCAAATTTTAGTGATGTAAGATCTACTGCTGGGACTAGACTTGATATGATTACCTGTTTATCTGTAGTGTGTATATATAGAGAACAGCGAAGTGCTTTCATAAAGCACTTCTCTTTCCATTGTTGTAAGCACTGTCTGTAGTAGTGCCACTTGTACCCAATTGAAAAGTACTCAATAGTTCTACCTCAAAAGGATGCTTTAGTATTGCCTTTATTAGAACACTTCATATGCAGGTCACAGTAGATGTCATCAGCAGTCACAACTTATTGATTACTCTTACAGGAGCACATCACTAGTAAGAGAGCCGAAGGATCCTCAGAGCCTTCATTGGGCTGTTAGCAAGCCAGCTACACTCACTGCTGCTTATGTCCTAGAGTTCAGCACTGAAAAAAGTTATGCATTCCCTTCCGAAACTTTGTAGCACACTAGATAGTTTATAAAATATAAATATTTTCAATGAGTCCTTGCACTTCTAAGGAGGTGCCACTGGTTGCCACTTTAAAAGGACTTGCAATAGGACAGCATGGGCACTTCTAAACACATTGGTGGTACGTTAATGAGACAATACCTGAATTTCCAATAATGCTCTTAATAATGTTGGGTGATGCTTGTGGTTCTTATCCCATTCTCAGCAGGGCATTGAAGCTTCCTGCCTCACCTCGCTATAGCTGGGCTACCTTCCTCACTCTTCTGCCTTCCAGAGCAAGAAAACAGCCAGAGATGCTTTGGGAAATAAGCTACATACATGAACCCGAAACCACCACCCTCTCCAGCTACACCAATGAGACGACCATCTCCTGCTGGACACCAGCCATCACTGAGGACATCACCTCGACCATGAAGGGCATTCACTCAGGAGCCCCCATGGACCCCTGCTCGCCATACATCTACCACTGACTCGCCATCGCTCCCAAACTCCGACACACCATCAACAACACCTTCCCCGATGACTGGAAATGCACAGAAGTCAGACCCCTGCTCAAGAAACAATCAGCAGCCCCACAGACCTCAAGAAGAATCGACCCATCTCCCTCCTCCCTTTTGCAGCCAAAGTCGCAGAGAAGATCATCAATGCCCAACTAACAACATTCATCGAAGAAAACTCCATCCTTGACCCCTCCCAATCTGGATTCCGAAGCAACCGCCGCACCGTGACCTCTGTACTCACCGCCACAGACGGCATCGGCATCCTCCCTAACGAAGGACACACCACTGCCCTGATCCTACTCGACCTCTCCGCAGCATTCGACACCTTGTCCTACTACACACTCAGCAACAGACTTCACGACAACAGCATATGGGGAACCACCCTCAAATGGATCAGCTCCCTCTTCATTGGTAGAACCCAAAGGATAAGTATGCCACCTTTCCTCTCTGAACCCACGGAAATCACCTGCGGAGTACCCCAATGATCATCACTCTGCCCCACACTCTTCAACATCTAAATGGCCCCCCTCGCTGCCATCGTCAAACACCATGGACTCAGCATCGTATCCTATCCCGACGACACCCAGCTAATCCTCTCCCTCACCAAGGACCAACTCATCACCAAACTCAACTTTCAGGAAGCAATGAAGGACGTCGCATCCTGGATGAGCAACAGCTGCCTGAAGCTCAACTCAGAGAAGACAGAAGATCTCATACTAGGACCCTCCCCGTCTGCTTGGGACGACACCTGGTGGCCCACTGCCCTTGGTAGCCCTTCCGCACCCACGACCACGCCGGAAACCTTGGCATCGTACTCAACTCCTCCCTCTCCATGACCTGACAGGTCAACGCCACCGCCTCCAGCTGTTTCAACATCCTCCGCATCCTAAGAAAGACCTTCAAATGGATCCCCCCGAAACAAGGAAGACCGTCACCCATTCACCCATAACAAGCAGACTGGACTACGGAAACGCCCATACGCTGGGATCAACAAGTTTCTCACCCACAAACTACAGACCATACAGAACACAGCAGCCAGACTTGTCCTCTGCATACCTTAACAGAAACACATCACCCAATACCTGCACAACCTCCACTGGCTCCTCCTAGAGAAGAGAGTCACTTTCAAGATACTCACACATGGCTACAAATGTCTCCACAACACCGGACCCCAATGCCTCAATGAGAGAATCTCCTTCCACGTACCCAAAAGAAACCTCCAATCTACCAACCCCGCCCTCGCCAAGACCCCGCGCATCAGCAAAGCCAGGACAGGTGTAGAGCCTTCTCCCACATAGCGGCCAAGACCTAGAACAAACTCCTGATTGACATCAGACTTGCCCCCTCCCTAAACATCTTCAGGAAAACACTCAAGACCTGGCTCTTCAACTGTTTGGAGCTGCGAACCTCTCACTGCACGCTTCACAACTCCTGATTGATCGACATACACAATATCAAAAGGCCCTTACCATCCAAGATCCCTTTTGATATCCCTTACTCTCTTTTTTCTCACCACTGACTTTAAAAAATCTCTCTCTCTCCATCTCTCTGAATGTGTCTCTCTTTTTTATCCATGTCTCACCACCTGTCTGTCTACCTCTCTTTCTCTCCTCACTCATCACTTACTATATCAACTCTAACCATCTGCATTCAATCTACTTTCTGTCTACCTCTACCTTGAATCTGTCTCTGCATTTCCCTTCTCTTTGTACTTCACCTTTTGCTATTTCTTGTTCTCTCCTTTGGTGCCACATTTATCTCTACACCGCCAGTCACTAAATCCCTGCCTACATCTATCTACCCCTCTCTCTGACTACATTTATGTCACCTATTTTATTACTGTCTACCTCTTTTTCTAGTATTCACCAATTTTTATGCCTCAAATCCCTTACTTGACCCTGGCACTTCTACTTCACCCCTTTTCCTTTCCTCTCTCCTCACTGATCTATATATCTCTATGTATCTACCACTCATATTATATTGCAACCCTTTCAACCAGATTTCAGTCTACCTCTTCTCTCCTCCAAATACACCTCTCTGTATCCCACCTCTCTCTACCCCTCTCTCTCTCTCTCTCCAATCTCTTTCTACCTCCACATCTCTTATTCCCTACCACATCTCTACTTCATCTTTCTTTCCACTTCACATCTTACTCTACATCAAGCTTCTCATACCTTTTTTATTCACCAGATCACACTCCATGTGTCTCTATCACACATTTGCAGGTTCCTGCTTTCTTCCTTTTATGAATTTCCATTTTCTCTTCCAACATCTTTATGCTTTGTTTGTTTCACTTCTCTTCCTCTTGGTAAATGTATGATGCAAAGAAATAGGTGCCAGTCCCCAAAAATGAGTGTCAGGGTCCTCCTCCTGCATTGCACAGTTTCTAGGAGAGCTGCAAGAGGGACACAAAGGGGCCTCTCAGATCTTGTTTATGGGCAAAACTACTGACCTGGAATCAGTTTAAAAAAAATCACATCACAAGATTACAGATGAAAGATGCATGGTACAAGGCATCATCTTGAACACAATTCAAACTATTAGTAAAAAAAACAATCAGCATGTATTTTCACTGATAACATATCCTACAGCACTCTAAACCTTGCTAACATTTTTCTGAACACGTACGTCCAAAATTGATTATCTGAAGCAGTTAACATCATTCAAACTAAACTGGGAGATGACACAATTCGGTCTATTAGATCTTGGGGAACAGCTGCAAAATGGAAACGTACATTCCCTTCCACAAACTGACTTTTTTGCTCTTCGTGGAAGTAATCCTTGGCCCACCTAATCTGCTGATGCCCAAGATTTGAAAATTAATGGTCAAAATTCTTACTTCCATTATTTAGGCGGCTAAACATTAGACATACATCTGGCCACTGGTTTCATGTAGTTTTTAAAGTGGTTCTTTCCATATTGGCAGGTTAAATTCAATGCAACAGGATATATAATATGTAATATTTGATTAATCACTGACCAATTTGTACTTTCTTAAATTTTACATTTATTAAATTAACGTTATATTGTTTGGTGGAGCTTTTAAATCTGATTCATTTAACATCAAAGAGCTAAATGTAAAATATGCAAAATAATTGTTAGTTTTATTAATACAGACAGGCCTTTGCACAATTTTTGGATAATAATTTATGAACGTGTCATTTATAACAATATTAACTTTGTGTCACTTTTTGTAATGGTTTTTATTTAATAAAAATACATTCACAAAAAATATTCTACTCTAACACCACTAAAATAAAAATTGGAGAAAGTGAAGACATGGAGGAAGGGATCAGATTTACAGTTCCAATTCCAGTCTAGCAAACATTGACAAGCGTGTATATTGAGAGGTAGTAGGAAGATGCGGAGTTTACTTCCCTAACTCCAGTCTAACAAACATCAGAGGGAAAACTGCATACATGGGGTAGGTTCAGATTTACTAATCAACTTCCAAAATAACAAACATTGGGGAAGGTACATGTATTGGTGGAGACAGCTTCGGATTTACTATTATAACTCCAATCAAACATGCCTTTGGGAAAGAACTTACGTTGGTGGGTCAGATTCAGTACACCTGAATAAAACAATTACCCATTTTGAGCTATTGAAACAAAACAACATTTAAAACAAAAGTCTTTAAAGTAATAAAGGTATAAATAAAAAATTTAAATACATTTTAAAGATGTACTCATTTTTCAGAATTTTTAAAAAGCTATGCAGACTATTAAATAAAAATGTTTAAACAAACAGTTTTCCTCAAACTCTCACATATATCACACAAACCAAAAATAAAATGTCTTATGATACTGAAAAATAGTTTTCAGATCCAAGAAAGGAGTTTACAATTTTGAAATTTTAAACATTCAACTTTTCAGTTCTTTCTAATATTTCATTAGTGTTAGAAAACGCTGCCCAGCAACTCCACATATATAAACTACGATTGCAACAACTTTTTAAAAAAAACATTTTTAATGAAAATTATACATATCAACATATTATTCGATGAAGTAAAAAATAAACTAGGTAAAACAGTTGATTGAAAATTAACAGGTATAATAGGTAAAGTAATTAATATAAATAGATGCACGTTTTTATTAAGACGACTTATCCAATTCACCAAGAATATCTAACTTCTCAATACTAAAAATAAGTAATTGTAAGGTTATAAAACATGCGAACAAATAAATACCAATGTCAAACTTTGGAAAATGAAATATGAAATAAGAAATATTCATTAATATACACTTATAAAATAAATCTGCCTATCCAAACCCCAATAGACACAAGTCCTTTAGTAATTAATCAAATATTTTTCAAAAAATATAAGTGTTACTTTTTATAATTAGTTACACAAATGGAAATCCAATTTCCAGTTAAATAAATTGCTACATTGATGCATTAGTCAATTAATATTAATGTATTTATATGTTATTTACAGTTTTATAAATCCAGTCCACCAATAAAGGCCTCAACCTCAAATTTAAAATTACTACATAACTAAACAATTTTAAACATATAAATAAAAAATAATCATTCGGATAAATAAATAACAGATTCATCAATTAAAATAAGTTAAAATATCAATTCTAAAAACTACCTATCTGTTCCCTCGATGAACCCACGAACTCCCCAAAAATGATACATTACCATAGCACTTACTATAAATAATTACAGATCAATTTGACAAAGAAATAATGAAATAAAAACATAGTACAACACAAAAAAACTACTTAATAAAACATACTATAGTAAATTATATCCTAAACCTCAATATTATTGTGTAACAGTATAAAAACAATATACTTACCTTTAATACTTGTGTTTACAATAATTTTGCAGTCGAGATATTTTGATCACAGTATTACAATCGGTCAATATTTTTGAGTCAATATTTAAGTGGAATACTCATTGTAATTTATAAGATGTGTGGCACACGTTCTGGAGCAAAGGTACTCGACAAAGTGGTAGCTATTGAAGCCTGGAGAGCTCAGACCCTTTCTTTCATTCTGCAAGGGAATCCCCAAGGTGCTGTAGAAACTGAACTCGACGAGTGACTCTATAGGTGTACCATCACATAAAGGACCTTTTCTAATTCTGAAAATGTTAAGAAATGTGATGAGGACCCTCTTGCGTTAATAATTTCAGGATGGAACGGGTCTGAACTACCGCCAGAGTTCATCTCAGGTTCTCTCTTCCAATCGGAAACATTCTTTTTTTTTTTTTACACTAAATTGTCCGTAGCTTTGATGCCGCTCTCGTTCTTAGTTGCTGAAAGCAAGGCCTGCTGTGATCAATAATGTAATATATACAGAGAAAGGGGCTTTGGCTTCCAGGCTACTGACTGTTAAATGCTTCCTATGGAGTGACTGACTTATATCTCAAACGTATACTTATTACTAATTAAGGGGCATATTATCAAGGACGGCGTTAAAAATTATCGCCCGTTTAGCGGCAGAAAACTGCTGCTAAACCGGTGATAATGGGCTTGATAATATGCTCTATTGAATTCCCATTGAAGTCGATGTTCTGGTGTGAACATGGGCTTCTATGGGAATTCTCCAGGGCATATTATCAAGCTCATTATCGCCGGTTTAGCAGCAGTTTTCTGCCGCTAAACCGCGATAATGTTAACGCCGTCCTTGATAATATGCCCCTAAAGTAGTTTTCTCATAGTTGCGTTACATACCGAAAGCAGTTGTATTTTTTTTTCACCGCAGCAGACGACTTGTTTTTGAGGAGTCAAAAAGAAATCTAGAAATATAAGCTTTGTCGGTGCTTGTGAATTGGAAGGGCACATGCAAGAAAATATCCCTATTTGATTCTGAGACTTTTTAGGCCATTTCTCAGTTCTCTGTTTTCCAGGCAATTCAAGTTCTAACTGGGTTAGTAGTTTCCCCCGTACTGAGAAAAGTGGGGTGCACCCAGAGCCCCACTCCTGCAGTATGAAGAGGTTGGAAGGGCAGAATTTGCTGCAGTTATTTTTCCCTCTTTAGCGCAGAGCAGAATAATTATGGAAATTTGGAGCAAGGTGGCGGTGCATCTGTTTTCCAGCTGGGGATATTCTCAAGGAGCTATCGCCGAGTTATCAGCACTTTATCACAGCCAAAGTCAAGATAACTTTACAGTCCCATTCACAAGCCGGTGCTAACAGCCCATATCGCCAGTTTTCCGGCGATAGCATCCTCAAAAAACATCACCACGGATGACACCAGCAACTATCGATAATGAGATGTAGGCATTCCCGAGCAAAAAGCCGAAACAACACCACTCCACAACATTCTCAACAACCAGCCAGATCAGTGATAAGATCACAAAACAGGCAATAAGGCGCGTTAGCAGCAGGAAACTAATACCTGCTCTGACCTGGTGTGAACTCGTACAACAACCGGCAGCAGCCAAGGGAGCGCAGCCCATAGCCAAACATGAAGAACAACAGATGCCCCCGAGCAACTGAACATGCAGCCCGGAGCACCAATAGGGCAACAACACCCACCCCACCAACCCCAGGACCCCAACACCCATCCCCCTCCCTTTGAACAAAGAAAATGCACATTAACACCACGAAACCATGAACCAAACAAATGGCCCGAAGTCGCACAATCACAACACCTAACATACAGGTGCGTCCAGAAAAATTGAAATCTTACATTCAAATCATATAATCAAATTAAAACTTTATTACAGATTAAAGAGAAAACAACAATCTTGAAGAGGCAAGGCGGGTCTTCTCTGGGCACTCTGTAAGTCACATCCTGCAAGACAGAACTACAGATAGGAAGGTGTGTCATGCGCCCATCAAAGTACAGAGAGAGAAAGCGAAAGAGAGAGAGAGAGGGGGGAGAGGGGGAGAGAGAAAGAGAGGGAGAGAGAAAGAGAGAGAGAGAAAGAGAGGGAGAAAGAGAGGGAGAGAGAGAGAGAGAGAGAGAGAGAGAGAAAGGGAGGGAGAGAGAAAGAAAGGGAGATAAAGAGAGGGAGAGAGAAAGAGAGGGTGAGAGAAAAAGAGAGAGAGAGAGATAGAGAGAGAGAAAAATAGAGGGAGAGAGAGAGAAAGAGAGGGAGAGAGTTCCGACACTGCAGACCCAGGCCTCACTGCTCACCTGCAGCCACCGGTGTGTCTTCAACCACATGCCGGTACACACTGCAGTCCCCCAGGTCCCTCATCTGAAACAGTTGCCAGAGACATGAATGGCAGAGTCCATACAGTAGCACACGCCATCTGTGCTTGCCCACCCCTGCGCACACAGGCTGCTGCACCCCAGCCCCTCCCTCCACCCAGCGGTGATTGCCCGCCCCAGCGCAACCAGGCCTCCCTGCTCACCTTCCGCCACTGGCTTGTCTCCAAGAGGACCCACCACGTGCCGCTGGGAGCCCCAAGCATGGGGCCCACGACCATGGCACCCTCCACATCATGCAGCCCCGCACCGCGGGCCACCAGGTCACACACTTGATTCTGGGGCTTGTTTTCCCTATGGCAGGGAACATATCAATGCACCCAGCTTCATCGCAGGCTGCACACCCGCTCAGCACTAGAGGTGCCACTAACTCTATGACATGCGAGGCGACGTCACATGGCGGTAGGCCCACACTGCCCGCTGGCTCAGGCCTACACTGCGTTCCAGCAGGGCTCACACTAATACCACCATTCCGGACCGCCTGGACAGTGCATCATCGCAGGCTGCACACCCGCTCAGCACTTCAGATGCCCCTACCTCAGTGCACCGAAAGACACCGTCCCGTGGCGGTGTGCCTGTGCCTGCCGCAGTGTATCAGGTGCCACCAAGTCTGTGCACCACAAGCCATGGACCCTTTTTGATTGAGTCTTGTGGTACGGACACCATCATGTCATCCCCGGCACCGGGCAATGTGCTGTGCCAAGCCCTAGGCCCTCAGGCAGAAATGATACCCACACGGAGAAACCCAGTTACAGAGTGGAAATGGCATCCAGCACATGTGCCAGGCCCTTTTTATTGGCAGGGTCACATGTCTTGTGATGCCGGTGCTTAATGGGTGTGGTGTGGGTGTAAACCAGCTGTCCCACAATATGAGCAACATGGATGTAAGGGAGAATCATTGACCCTACATTCATCCATACCTCCACACTTGCAAGAACATAGACATGACACATCGGTGTGACAATGAATGTTTAATGCACATTCAATGAAGTGTCGTAGCTGGAGCAGTACAGGGCCATGCAAACCCCATGTTACATTGATAGCCTGTGGAGCGCCAGCCAGAGTCCTTCTGGGAATGACAAGTACATCAGAAGAGGAGGTGTTCAGTTCGCAGTCTGATAGCTGTGTCATTGGTGACCAAACAGAATATGGCAGTCCATGTCGAGGTCCAAGGTGAGTGTCGCAGAGTGCATCAGGGGACAGTGGAAGATGTTGATGCAGAGGGCAGAACCAAGCAGAAACAGGCCATATGGCGGAGATGAATGCTACCACTTCCTTCTGAGCACGAGTGCAGATTCATCCACATCTTCATCATCTGCTGTTTCAGGTGCCTCACATGTGGGTGGTGTTGTTCTGTCCCCAGCACTGTGTGGCACTGACACATCAGGGGCCGGGGTAGTGGATGGACTGGTAGCAGCAGCATGCATCAGCGTCAGGCCTTGTGGCAGAAATGCCATGAGGAGGTTCTTTATGGCATTGAGTGACCCAGCTACCTCTCGCTCATGTGCAGCCGTGGTAGCCGATCTTTCCGCCCACGTCCGCTCCATGTTCTCCATGAGCCCCCACTTGAGTCCCAAGTCCCAGGTGAGCTCGCTGGAGCAACTCTGACTAGACATTCGTTCTTGCCGCAGAGTCAGGACTCTGGCGATGTCAGCCATGGTTCGTTGGAGGGCATGGACCGGACTGTCGGTGTCCGTTAGGGACTGTGAGTGGTCCCTGATGGGACTTAGAAACCCACGTATGGCATCTAGTTTGTCTGCCATGCAGTCAAACCCCACCTGCACCTGTTCAGCCAGCTTCTCCTGGCACCCCAACACACGGCATTGGAAGGCGATGTGTTCGTCGTGGTGGTCCTGGGAGGCAACCGTGGTGGTGGGTGCTGCCCGCTGTGTGTTCTGTGCAGGGGGTGAGTTCTCCTCTTAGCAGCTGGGCTGCCCTGCTCCTGGAAGTGGGCTGCGGAGGCTGTCCACGAGCTGTTGGAGTGCATCAGAGTCAAAGGTGTTGTGGTCCTCTTTGTCATCAGAGAAGAGAGGTTGGGACTGCTCTGCAGGAGGTGTCGAATTTCCCTCTGCAATGTGAAGGGGAACTGCAGTTTAACATTGTGTTCACATGTATGTTGTCGCAGTGTACATGTTTACATTCAGACTGCATGACAGTGTACATTGTGACTGTTTGTGGGGAGCTGCCTATATGATGCAGGATAGTGGACATTCCGACAACATCATGGATGTGTGTTTGTACTTGTACATTGTCAAATCACATTTCCCTACGATGCCATATGTGATTGGACAGTTTCTGCACACAAGCTGCACAAGTTGTGTCCTCTGTTCTGTGCTGGACGTGTTGCGGATTGTGCCACATCGTTGTCAATGTTGATGTGCTCTGCAAGTGATGTGTGAGTGCCGCATTTTGGGTGAGTCGCTCCTGCAGCTCTAATTTGGCTGCCCCTTATCCCTTACATGCGGTGTGCCTCTGGCTTCTGTGCTTATACAGTGATGAAATGTTGCATACTTGGATGCTTTGGTCTCTTGGTGAGAGGTGGGGATCTGGGGCATGGTTTGTCCGCAGCTGTGCTATGCTTACTTGTGCATGTGTGCCATTGTGCCCACTCCCCCATCCCCCCCAGTCCCTGGTCGTTACTCACCCTGTTGCTGTTGTTTACGGTCATGATGAGCATTATTCGGTCCCCCAACTCCTGCCACCGTCTCCCCACTGATGACTGTGGACACCATTTCCTCCATCTCGTTCAGCTCCTCCTGTGGCGCTGGGCTCCCACCTCCAGTCTGAATTGCTGCCTTTCGGTTGTTTGCGATTTTCTGCTTGGTTTTGTGCTTGACATCATTCCAGCACCTCTTGACCTCTTCCATTGTCCTCTTCAGCACTCCAACTGCATTCACCTTGTCCACGATGGTCTGCCATATTCCATTTTTAGTTGCCAGTGATACAGTGGAGGTGACGAACAGTAGTTGAAATTGTTCTATCACCTCCGTTATCAGGATCCTGTTTTCCTGCGGACTGAACCTTTTCTTCCTACTCTTTTTCTCCTTGCCCTTCCCTGACCCCGAGGTCCCAGGCTGGTCCTCCGGGGAGCTTGTGGGGTTCTGGTTGTGCTCTGCACTTGCTCCGGCTGCCTCCATTGTGCTTCACTGTTGTTTGGCTTTTGTATGTGTTTTTTTCCACAACTTTTGTAGGGCATTTTCCCGCATGTCGCGTCGGTATTGCAGACCTGTGGCTGGTTTTCGCTGATTTCTGTATCGAAATTTGCTCCATCGCCGCTTTTTTTGCGTTGGTGTCTCGCATTTTGCGGTGTCGCGTTGATTTTAGTGTGTTAATTTGCCGGGTTGTGGTGGGTCTATCGCATGGTGCCGCCGTGTTTAGAATACCACGTTAACACAGTGTTATTTTACCGCGATAGACTGTGATGTGAAGAGTTGCGTTTAAGCTACTTTTGCAGTAGTTATCACACGTTCTTGAGAATATCCCCCACTATTTCTTTTGGTCTGCATTTGCTTTTCCCTACTACTTATGAACCTTAAAACTATACTTTCACTTTTGTGGACACTGTGTTTTGAGCCACCTCCCATTATATTACAGGTAAAATAGCCAGGGCTGAAAGGATTGCTTTTCAAGGCGAATTCTACCAGGTCTGACTCAGCCTTTAATCTTTCACACCCAATTGATTATCACTGATCAGGTAATATTAACGCCCATTAAGAAATTGTGATCAATTTATTGCACTATGTGGTCAACATAAGGCATCTATTTGTTAATTAAATTAGAGTTTTTGTTCCTTGATATTTCTTTTATTCTTACTCCTCCGTTTAGATACTCATCTGCCACCTTTTCCATAATGCAACATCCTCCTATTTTGACCTCAGTCATCAACAATTAAATGAGTATCATCCACAGGCTGGCCTAGTGAGGTATTTACACCCATCAGCCGTCCAACCATCTCCTAATACTACCAAGTCTCTTGGGGCATATTTACGAGAATTGTGGCACAGGGAACATGCAGAAATGTACCGTATTCATATAATACAGCATATCCCTGTCCTTTCCCCCTGTGCTGGCACTGTTTTGGCAGCCTAGCACCAACACAGGGACCCTGGCACCATGGTGCAAGGGTGCCCCTGTTGTAGGCAATATTGTTTTTGTGCAGGAGAGGCCACCTGCCAGCACCTGCCTGCACAAAAACAGTCCACTGAGGCGTTTCCTGAATGCAGCACACATAGAAATAGGAAAAGCAAGAAGAAATGAAGATAGTTCTTCTCGTTATGCCTCACCTGGATAGGCATATCTTTTTGGTGCATTTCAGGTTTAACAGGTTCGGTAAATCTTGGAAGGCATCAAAAACCAAGGGATTTGCATAGGAACACTCATAGCAATGGCCATAGAACGCCTCCCTTATGCAGAGTAACGCAACGCAGCAATTTGCACTGCGTTGCATTCTTCCATATTTTTGAAGCCATTCAAAGCCACGCAAAGTGGTTTTGCGTGGCTTCATAAATATGACTTCGAGATGTGCGTCGTGCAGGTACCATGCGTGGTGCAAGCATGACACAAAGTTCTCATAAATATGCCACTTCGTTCCCTAGTCATCAATGGCTCATCTCCATATTAGCAGAAAGACCACTGCAATGTCAGCACTGTGTTCAATAACCCCCATACTCAAGTCCTAATAAAAAGCTTCATTATTGACAATACTTGCCTTGCTGAAACTTGGTTTTCAATTAATATAAATCCCAAACTTGATGAGCTTCTCTAATCAATATTATAATTCCGATATTGGAACATGTTCAACAATATGAGGTGTATGTATTATTATGAATGCCCTTTTTACAGGATCACACCAACTTTTTGCCCCCAGATTTTTTTCTGGATGTAGTGTTATTTCAATGACTACACACTCGGCACTGCTGTCCAGTGCCCAATGTATGGGCTATGACCTCTAAAAAAATGTGGGATTGGCTAATCCGATTGGCATTTTAACTGACCCCCGAGTCCCTAGTGCATGGTACCCAGTGTAACCAGGGCCTGGAAGTTGCTGTCACCATTGGAGTGCAGCACCCACTATGTCACAGCTAAAATTGCCCTTAGGCTGCAGGCGTGTTCCTGCAGCCTAAGGGCACAGTTTTAAAACTACAAATTCAAACTGGCAAAACAAACTCTTTGCCAGGACAAAACCCACCTTTTTTATACATACAAGTCACCCTTAAGGTAGTCCTTGATAGATCAGGGTGTATGGTATTTAAAAAGTAGGACCTTTGTACTTACATTTTAGATGTTCTGGCAGTGAAACATCTTCAATGCCATTTTTCACTGTGACAAGAATGGCTCTCACATAGAAAAGCACTAAGGTACCTCATAAAACATGATAATGTATAACTCCACTTTGGGAATAGCAGAACCATGATTCCAGGATTTAAATTAATAGGCATTTAAAATTCAATCTGATGGTCAATTTGGATTTTAAATTACTATTTGAAAATACCCCTTTTAGAAAGTTGGCATATCCCTGCCTAAAATCATTTAGTTACTCCCCAACTGTCACCTGGCAGCCTGCTGAGAGGTGTGAATTTATCTCAAGAGTAGTGAGCAAAAGGAACTTGGCAGGGAAGAGGTGTGACCTCCTTCTCTTCTGACAGGATGGCCTGTGGACCATGACCACCAACTGTACAAACTTCAAAGGGGTAGCTACTGTCGCAGGCAGATGTATCTCACACCTAGGCCTGGCCATTATCTAGTTCGCCAGAGTAGCATCAGTCCCTGTGGGGGAAAGCTTGTCCCAGAACTGGTTTAGCAAGGGGTGTTCCTTGCTTCCCTAGATGTCCCTCCGGAGTGGTTCCATGGCTCTCTACAAGGGGTGAAAGAGTGTACAATGTTGAATGTAGGGAGAACATGGATTGTTTAGGGTCAAACCCCCAGAAACTGATGTCAAAGTGGTCAGGGTTGCCCCAGGGAACATTTACTTATTGGTTGGGGGTCACCCTCACCTACAACCTAGTGCTAGGCATAAATGGGGCACCCTTGGATAACTTCTTAAGAGCAGCTGGACCGGAGGAAGAGGGAAGAAGAACTGCACCTGCTGAACCTGTGATTTCAGAAAGCTGACTGCCCCAACTGTAAGCTGTGGACAAAGGCCACAAGTGCTGGACCTGTACACACCTGAACCCAGGACAGAACAGTGGATTTCAAGGGCTAATTGGCTAGCCTCCTTTAAAGCAACAGGGACACAAATGCTGTAAGAAGCCCAGCTTTCTGAAGCGTTCAAGTAACTAGGTTCAACTAGACTTGCACTGAACCCAGCTGGTATCTTCCCTTGGAGTGAGTCCTGACCCTCAAAATGTGACACTAAGGCCCTGGGTGCCTTGGATATGTACCAGAGTGCACTCTCCTGTCTAACCCCAAAATCAGAGACTTTTAAACGTTTTTAAAACGTTTTGCAAAAAGAACTAGGCGCTGCCACCAGACTAGCTATCACATTGCTGGTCGGACTCCACTGCCCCGCTGAAAGGATCCTTACTTCCAAAAACGTTTCCAAGTCTGAGGATAGAGATCTTCATAAATAGAGAATGCCAAAAGTATCTGGCTGACGAGGTATCTTCTCTGGGTGCACATTTGGAATTTCTCCCTGATAGATCTGACATTCTTAGGCTGGTCTTCCTCAAACTTTTTGCCTGTTTGCCTCACCTTTTTGTTATATTATTTATGTTGGCCTTAGGACTGCTAACTGCTAATCAGTGCTAAAGTGCATTTGCTTCTCTCCTAAAACATGGTTTGCTTGACTTATCCAAAATTGCCATATATAGTTTATCTATAAGTCCCTAGTACAGTGCACTACATGTGCCCTAGTCCTGTAAATTAAATGCTACTAATGAGCTTGCAGCAATGATTGTGCCACCCACACAAGAAGCACTTTAAACATGTCTCGGGCCTGCCACAGTAGAGCCTGTGTGTGCAGTTTACACTGCCATGTCAGCTTTGCATTTAAATCCTTGCCAAGCTTTAAATTCCCCTTTTTTACATGTAAGTCACCACTAAGGTAGGCCACAGGTAGCCCATAGGGCAGGGTGCTGTGTAATTAAAAGGTAGGATATATACTGTTACGTTTTGCATGCCCTGGTAGTAAAACACATCCACATTCGTTTTTCACTACTGTGAGGCCTACCCCTCTCATAGTTTAACATTGGGAAATCTTTATTATACTTATAAGCAGTAATTCGTGATTGAGAAGGATTAACTCTGTGATGTTTCCTTTCAGTGAAATGGTAATGATAAATCCTCATTGCTCGCAAAGTTGAATATATCATTACTATTTTAGAAATTATACTTTTAGAAAGAAGGCATTTCTTCTTCTTCTCAATCTTTATTTCGACAACAGTCATAAAAGTACAAACAATTGACAAAGACACAATAATTTAATAAAATAAATAAAACAGGAAGAAGGAATAGAATTTGATTGGAATTACTACAAAATGCATATGCCAAATATAATATCAGCAAGACATGACCCACGCTTGTAAAACATGCCTATAATAATAATAGTCAATGCAAAGTACCTACGTGAGGAATATACGTTTTTAGAAGCCCTTTTCTGAGCATGAATAGCGCAAGCTAAATACATGAGTTTCAGACAGAATTAAGGCATGTTCTTCTTTTCCTCCACATAGCTGCGAGAAATGATGACATAGCAAAGACTATTACAGGCATTTCTCTGCTCCTAGCTCAGTGCGCCTGCAGCCTTTCTCCAATAATTGTCTAGGGTGGGTGACGGCTGGACTTTGTGCATTTTCCCTAGACAGCCACACGAAAAGGATGGTTAGGTGTGACTGAGTGGCCTTCCACAACCTGATGGGTCATCCTGAGCAAGATAGGAGAGAGGACCTGACCTCTCTGTGCCAGTCATGGCACAAACCCACAGTCCTTCTTCTGATTCTTCATAAGATTGTTCTGAATAACCCTGGGCGGTGAACTCTGCTCCATTTGAGGAGTTTTCTGACTTTTCTGCAGAGAGCGTAGCGGAGGTTCTTCCCTGCTCGCTATCACCAACTGTAAGTTGGCGAGCGCAAGCTGCCACTCCGGTACAATTTCTACCCAAGCAGTAGGAAGATCAGCTTCACCACTCGCGATCACCAACAGTAAGTTGTTTTTTTTCACTTCGTGGAGTCTTGCGTAGCAGAACTTCACGAACTCCACCCAGGCTTAGTTCTGAGGAGAGGTCTCTATGGTACATTTTTATGCCCAGTGACATTCTGAGGGTGGGGGCAATACTTTGTCCACCCTGGAAACCAGTTCTGTTCAGTTCTTCCCCTCTCACTGGGTTTGAAGCCATCCTGGCTAGAGGGACAAAAGGGGGCCAGGTCTATGTGTGTTCTTTCTATACCAGTGAGAAGGTAGGCATCATTTGAAGCTCAGGAAGGGTCTGGGCACAGCCCCCAGGCCACCCATACTGAGCCCTTTGTGCACAGTCTGGGAGCAATACACATCTCACAACAGGGACGCCATCAGGGGTCAGGTGTGTTGGGCATTGTCAGGAAAGTATTTTGGTTTTAGGCAGCAAAATGGCAACTTTCTAAAAGTGTCATTTCCAAAATTGTACTATAAAATTCAACTTTGCCACTAAGTTAGACTTAAAATTACCATTAAAATTAATTTCTTTAGTTAGTCCCAAACTGAATTTAGCACTTATTAAACACAATAGTGTAAGCCATTGTTAACCTATGGGAAATCCAGCCTTGCCACAGTCAAAAATTCCAGGACATGTAAATATTAAATTTACAGGTCCTACTTCTAAATACATTTTCTCGGTGCTAGTGGATTTGCCAGCTGGAAATTGAAATTTAAAACTGCACACCTAGGATGCAGTGGCAACCGTGGGGGCATGCTTTACAATACTATTGTAGTGAGTGACTCAATGAGTGGTGCAGCCACTAATAGTATTTAATTTTCCAGCCCTGGGTACATGCAGTACCATATACTAGGGGCTTATAAGTATATACATGTGCCAATTAGGTGTATGCCAATTGTATCATGTTTGAAAAGAAGAACACAATCACTGTACCACTGCATAACTTTGGTAAAGTGCACAGAGTCCAATGGAGATGTGAAAGCAAAAATATGGAGGAATATCATGAAATTTTGCGGGAGTAGCCCTCCCTGCCCACTCCTTCTGACTTTCACCCACATAAGTAATTCTGTTGCTTTTCTGTTCCTTCTCTCTATTCCCTCCAGATCTTTGCTCCTTCCTCTGTATGATCCTCATTCACTCTACCCATCATTTTCTCATATTTTCCTCCTTCTCTCTCTCTCCCCTATGTGTCCTGATTTCCTCATCGCACCACCCTCTCATATTTCCCTACCATATCTACCCTCCTTCCTTCCTCTATGCGTACCATGGTCCTACGTCCACCACTTTTTCTATCGCCTTCCTGCCTCTATCTTCTATGTGCAATCCTTGTTCCCCCCAACTGCCCTGCCCTCTTGGTGACTTCTCATAAGTGCTGCTGTGTCAGAAATTGGGTTATAATTTTGTGAGGGGTATAACTGTTACCAACTTAATAAACAAAATCTTGTTAGGCCAAAAGACAGTTCTGAGAGGATCTCTGCTCAAATCGTGGTAGCTATGACACAAGCAACAGGTCATCCCCAGAGAAGTTTGTGCTATGTATAAGTAAAACCAACAATTGAAAAGTAGGGAGTACAACGCAATAAAATGTCCAAAAGACTGAAAAACAGAGAAAAATGTAATGGACAAAAAGTCAAAAATATCATAATGGGAACCAGAAATGTGTACTTTGAAGTTTTAGGGCAAGGGAATCTTAGAAAAATAAAGCACTATTGAAAAACAACAGTTTGTAGTTGACAGGGACCTCGTCACGATTTTCGGTCCACTACAATGGAAGACAGGTTGGATACTTCTAAAAAGCAGTCCCAGTCAAGGTTTTTCCTTTCGGACTTAGTTTCTAAGATGAACGTCATTATTTTCCAGCAGAGCAAGGCTCAACAAAGCTGGACTACTGCTGAAGCCATTCATTTTGGTCCTCAAGGTCAGAGTCGGACAAAGCTAGAATTCATGGTCACCAAGGCTGTTTTGCAATCAGATAGATATGCCACCTCGCCAGGCTTCAAGGTCTTACCTTCAGATTTCGTACTTAGTCACTTTATGGAAAGTCTAAATCCTCCATCAGGCTGCATACCGTCTGACCTGCTTGCAGAGCAGCAACATGCTTGGCACAGGGAGAGCATGTTTTTTGCTCAATCAAGTTACCACCTTCTTTGGAAAGCCTTTAAATTCCTTCTAGCCAACCTTGCAGCTCCCACCTCATTAGGGCAGGCAATCCAGGCACCAGGCCTCTCTCCAGTCAGGTCTCCAGCAGGTCTGAGGTCAGCTGGGCCCTCTTAAATTCAAGAGCCCTTGTGCTTTTGTGTGTCTGTAGCAGGAGACAAAATTCTAGACGGTTTCAGAGCAGTTCCAGTCCATGGGTACCAGCAGGAGTCAGCAGTCCTTAATCCCTTGAATGAGTCTTGTTATTCCAGCAGAAGTTAGGAGTCTTCTTCCAGCAGGGCTGTTTATCAGGTGAATGCCAGATGACGTGGACTTAGTAGCCCACAAAGTGGCCCCCGAAGAGATGATATCGACCAACCTGAAAAGCCCTTGACATGCCCCATGTCAATGATGTGGATCAACTCCATGGTGATACTTCTTACCGGGGGTTTGTAGGATCTCAGTTACCCGTATTATGTCACACAATGTCTGCAGAAAGGAAACAGAGGTATGTCGTATTCATGGTAGTCTCATAAAATGCTTGGTAATACAAATCTAAACAAAAACCTAAAGTCTCTTGCACAAGTCTTGTGGCAAGTTCCCTTCTTCTCTAATGAACTTCAGTTCTTGATATTGTTAAAGTAGACTGTATAGCACTTTAGTGCACTAATATGGTTAGTGATTAATTATGAGTTCCTGATAGTAGAGTTAATCTTTGGTTACACAAGATGTGAAACAAGAAGAAATACAGTAGTGCATGATCTGACACCAGCTGGCGTCTTGAGTCTTGATTTCTTGCTTTAGCAGCTATACTTATAGTGCATGCATGTTATGCATTTTCTTGTTTGTTTCAGATGCTTAGCATGATGTGATGTCTGGATGCTGCGGCATGACAGACAAGTTTAATTTCCAGGTAAGGAAGTCTTCTGTTCTCTGGTGGGTGCATTGCAAGTAATTGGCTCCAGTTCTTCACATGTTAGTATCATCAAGGGAAAGCGTGTTCTGTCACACGGCTGCAGTTTCTATTGACTGCCTCACCTGTGACCACACTCTAGCCACATTCAACATGCCTGTTCAGAATGTTGAGATCTCGAGGGATCTCGGCTATCTCATCACACAGAGGAGCAGGTATCAAGGAGCATCCAGTGCTCGGAGATGAATGGGAAAAACAGGTAAATTAAATAAACAAACATAGAAAAACATAGGAGTGCTCTAGCACAACACAGCGCTCTGAGGTATCCATGTAATACATACTAAACATAAGAGCCCCATCACACTGCGCTTGAGGATATACATTATAGACATGGATAGCAGATCAGGGCACTCAGTGTTCGGGGACACATTACCCATTGCAAATAGTGCATTACAGTGCTCAAATAGCACAGCACTCCAGAGATATCACAGGAATGTTAATTAGCAGTGCCACAATGTTCAGAGGCATTGTACTGTACATGACAGTGAAGTCTTCCTAGGTCCAGGAAAGTTCTGAGGAGGTGGTGGTTGAGGAGCCAGATTGATCATGTGCACTAAAGAGTGATTGCAGCAATTCTGCCTCCTAATCCTATTTTCCCACCTCCTTTTGCAATGCTTCCTCTTTGCCTTACTGTAATATTACCCAGCAACCCCTGTTTTAATATGGCATAATCCTTCCTGCCACCAGGTAGTCCTTTCTACAACACTATAGTCCCTCCCCTATTTAGATGACCTCTCATTCTACCTTGCAGGGTCCAATATGTTTCTCTCTTCCCCTGTAGCTAAAACCTGGTAGTCTTTGACAGTTCTGGCAAAGCGAAAAAAGGAACAGTTAAGAATGTCTTTTGTTCTGCCAACAGTCCACTCCTAAATAGCCAAATGCTGCCAAGTGGTCATCGTTTAACGCCACCCTGTCTGTCCTGGACTCAGAGGCAGGACATTGTCTATTTAGCCAGATTAGGTAACACTCCCAGCCAATGATGTATATTTCAGCTCTGGAGGTGAGATCAATGGCAGAACTTTAAATCAGTTCTTCCTTGGTGCACCTAAAGTAAATTTGTTATGGTACTTTTCTATTTAAGATATCACACATCTGATTTAACCATTATGGATGATTTATGAAATTAAGTAGGAAATTTTAATCACACCAATGCCTATCCTATGAAAATTGTAGCCAAACCTATAGGCCTGCAGTTACTGTGAGGGCTCACATGTTAAATGTATAGTGTGTCACGTTTTTATTTATTTTACACCTTGTCTTGTGGGCATACAAGGCACAGTTTATTATAATATAAAAGTAGGTTTCCAACAAGTCAAAGGCACATTTCCTTGCAATGTTTCTCTGCAAAGCCTTTAAACAATAGCTCAACAGTGGTGCTCCTGGCAGCCATATATTGTGTCATATATGTGAGTGCTGTAAATATAAACTGCAGGTCAAATATACTATTTAACTAATGCTATTGGTGCATCTTTGCACCACTTGGTATGGTTTTACAAGAAAGTTAAGAAGACCAATTGGGTGAAGCTAATTTTGCTAACACAAATTTAGGGATGATACACACACTGTGGCACTGAATAGCAGTGTCATAGTGCACAGAGTATTGCCAGCAAAATTAGGATCCTGGTCTGGAGAAAGATTATGAGGTGACCAAGCATAAAAGGCATGTGTGGAGTGGGTACTTAATTATCAATTGTATAGAAAGGAATTGTGGATTACATTGAAGGCTCCCTTGCCTTCAAAACCTTCACATTCTCCTTTCTTTATCAAAAGAAGGTTGGGTGACTAACCAGGAGTCCTTCTTTAAAGTCATTCAATTATTGTTATATCATAACTAAAAAAGGATTAAAATGAAGTTCTCTTACCATCCAACCTTTATTTCAAAGAGAACCAAAACTGTGCTGAATTGCAGACAATTAAGCCTTCAATCCACCTTTTTTTGTTTGGCTTTAATGTGTTGATATTTCATCCATTAACATATTAAAACCAGACCTATTTGTTTTGCGAATGATTAATTATTAATAGAAACTCTTTAGAAGAATCAGGGCATTTATAAAATGTGGCCAGAGCAACTAATGCTAAGATGGGTCCTCAGACACTACACAGTACCAATCAATAATTCAATCAATTAATCATTCATTTGTAAAGCGCACTACATACCCGCAAGGGTCTCAAGGTGCTGGGGGGGGGGCGCTACTGATGGAACAGCCAGGTCTTGAGTATCCTCCTGAAGGTCAGCAGGTCTTGGGTCTGTCGTAGGCTCAGTGGGAGGGTGTTACATGTCTTGGTGGCGAGGTGGGAGAAGGATCTACCACCGGTGGTTGTTCCTCGGATGTGCAGGACGGTGGCGAGTGAGAGATCGGTGGAGGGTAGCTGTCTGTTGGGGATGTAGAAGGAGAGCTTGAAGGATATCCTCTTGTTGACGGGGAGCCAGTGCAGGTTTCTCAAGTGGGGGGTGATGTGGCCGTGTCGTGGTACATCGAGGATCAGTCTCGCCGAGGCGTTTTGGATGCGTTGTAGTCGTTTGATGAGCTTGGTCGGGGCTCCCGCGTAGAGGGCGTTTCCGTAGTCGAGTCTGCTGCTGACGAGGGCCTGGGTGACTGTCTTTCTTTTATCTGTCAGGATCCATCTGTAGATCTTGCGGAGCATGCGGAGGGTGTTGAAGCAGGAGGAGGAGATGACGTTGACTTGCTTGGTCATTGAGAGCGTTGAGTCGAGGATGATTCCCAGGTTGCGTGCGTCCTCAGTGGGTGTCGGGGCTGCCCCCGTGCCGTCAGCCACCAGGAGTCGTCCCAGGATGAGGGGTTGGAGCCGAGGATGAGGACCTTCGTCTTGTCCGAGTTCAGCTTCAGGTAGCTGATCTTCATCCAGTCGGCGACGGCCTTCATTCCTTCATGGAGGTTGGCTTTGGCGGTGATGGGGTTCTTGGTGAGGGAGAGGATCAGTTGAGTGTCGTGTGCGTAGGAGATTATGTTGAGGTTGTGCTGTCGGGCGGCGTGTGCGAGCGGGGTCATGTAAATGTTGAACAGTGTCGGGCTGAGGGAGGAACTTTATTTCCAGTGTCTTCTATTTATCTCAATCTTTATTAGGGTGCAACATACTGTCAAATGGTACAGCTTTGGAAATGCCTTTGCCCCATCCTCATCTCCCTTGCCACCTAACCACTTAAAGTAGTAACCACTCATTAGCTGGTAAAATTTTCATTGTCAAAGGGAGAGCCCAGGCTCCACATCTGAAACTATGGACCAGAGAGCACCCGATGATATTGCATTGACCCAACATTCCTCATTTTATGGATGGAAAGTACCATGCTTCACACATCTCAAATCATAAATTCTGGTCTACTTTTAATAACCGTGCTTCTCATCTTGTAAAAGCAGTGGCTAAGCAGCAAATTGAGTGATTGAAAATGGTTTTCAATGGCAGAGCCAGCTGAAGCAGAAACAGTCAATATACTCTTTCTACATAAAGTGGGGGAATCAAGAGTAGGATGAAAGGGACAACTACAAGTTTTTGCTGTTGTCCCATTACTACAACATTCTAAATGACCTCAACTCATCAAAGAGCTTTGATAACTAAACTGTCCCCACAGGATCACCTAATTTTAGGTGGGTCAGCTTCCAATTGTCAACAAGGTGGAGAAATGGAAGATGAATCCCCCTTAAGTCTACCTTTCTTGTGAGTTTGTGATAGAGACTCACATTATCTTCCTGTTATTCTGTTCCATGGTAGAACGCTTGAGCAAAGTATACATTGAAACAATTTCCATGAATAGTGAATAGGGTCATCATATTTAGGTCAATAGGTGGACATTTGTTTATACAGTCAGAGAGGTGTAAAGTACTGTGAGGTGAGAATTGGCAAGGGAGACTGCTCCAAATCGTGTACATGGCCTGTGAAAGGGAGGGTTTTGTTGCAAAAGACGACTCCATAATAGTTGTTGCCATTTTGTAGTTTCAGGACACAACTTTGAATTGAAGGGCACACAACGAAAATACAACTTATAGATAACAAACTATAGAATAGCTATAATTGGTTGAATGTGTGCGTTGAAATCCAGTTTAGGAGTACACTGAGACGGGCCTTAGTAAAATAGAATTTTTTTTTTTTTACTATCTGTATAATTTCTAATGAGAGCTCTTGATAGTGTTCAATACCAGGCTGCTACTTTTCAATAAGTCTTTATATGTTGTTAATGTATCATTTTTTGTTTATCACAATCAACTGTATTTGATGTAATTTATAACATTATATATTGAAGTGACCTAACATGCTGCACCTAAATTCCATCTTTCTAAATCTTAGCCCTTCAAAAAGAGATGAAAGTGAATCATCACGAGGCAAATTATCATGGCCTCTAATGCTGACAAATATAAGACATTTTCTACATGCCTCATAGCAATTGTCTTCAGTTCTGCTAGACGGTCACATTTATATATCATTATGAAAGGTCACACTTATTTAAACACCAGAAAACTGAAGAACTTGAAAGTCATTGAGAGAGCTTTTGATGAATTATATAAACATTTTTCAAGGATTTACACAACAGAATGATAAAGGAAGCCATTATAACTTTGCACCTCACAGTTAATCCCTTACTGCGTGTACGTTTTTTATCACATTACTTTGCCCTAGAACTGTTGTTGCTATAGCAACACAGAACATTTATTTGCATGTGTAATTGCTGCTACAGATTTCCTTTTTGTACATTTTTAGTGCCGATGCAAAAAGCTTTAGGCATGGTACAAATATCGTACTCCCATTTGGATCTGTTTATTTAAAATATATTGGACATAATCAGATGTCTTTTGGAAGCAAATGCACAACACTTGCCCAGTGTGATAGGTGATAGATGGCTTATGCTTGTTTAGTGCACTCCTGATCTCAAGAACCTTATGTTTGCATCAGACTGCCAGTAGAGTGGGATTTGATCCACGCATTGATATATGGTGCTGTTTATGAGTAGTTCAAAGTCAAATATTTGATTAGGCACTAGATTCAAAATCCCATGCCAAGGAAATGACAACATAATGCATGCATAATTTAGAAGAAAACTAGTAATAAAAATATATTTCAACAGTAGGGGCCGGTGTAAGAGGAGAGGGGAGGGGCGGGAGAGGGAGGGAGATGTTGAACAACAAAATAGGATTAAAAAAACACGTACCTCTCGCTTCCAGCCCGCTGGCACTTAGTTTTCCACATCAGTACTACAAACTGCACTTTGCAGTGCATTTTAAAGCACTACAAATTGCAATTCACAGACGACGTGTGGAGATTTATGCTTCACATAACCTGCACTTTTGTGTGCAGAGTTATCTGCCCTGACTAGGGAGTCTCTGCACCCTTAAGTATAAATCTTAGTAGTGAATGAGGGTGGGACTGGAGAGAGTGGTTGGGGAAAGAGGGGCAGACTTACTGTAAAAGGGAATGGGATTGGGGGCTGGAAAAGGTGTTTAGGGAGAATCAGTGATGGGTTTAGGGAGGGACATCACTTACCCAAAGAAGAGTAAGGCCAATTGCATTACTCTGAGGGTGAAGACATTTAACTTACACTTTTATAGCAAGTTTAAACTGGGAGAGCCAGATTCACAATGGTACATTTACACTTTTGTGTAAACTTATGAATGTGTGTTATTCACAATTTTGTTTTTTACGTGTGGTATCTTAAGACTGCAGAGTCTCCTCACATAAAACAATAGGACAGTCCTATCTTTTTATGTGTTGAGACTCTGCAGTCTTAAAGATGATACTAGTAAAATATCTTTGTGAATAGCAAACAATGATAAACATACACAAGTGTCAATTTAACTTTTGTGAATAAGACCCCTCATTTGTTAATACCAAAATAGTAAACTTACTCAAAAGTATAAACTTACTCAAAAGCATAAGTTACATTTGTGAATTAGGTTTGCTGGCTGTGTCTCTGATCATGGATTCCTCTTGCTGAAATTAGGAGTTTGTGCATGGAAAAACAATTAGAATCAGGAAAAATGTGTGGGAATGGCCCATTGATTCCAGGACTGGTAATTTGGGGATCTCTTCTTCTTGTTACTCAAAATCAGGGACATTGTGTTCACTATTTCAATGCACCATTATATATATATGCAATAATATCAATGCTTACGGCTCCATCCACCACATTTAAATCCCAATTGCCCTTTCTAACCAGGCGAAAATCATTGATATACTGTACTGAAATCAAAGTGAACAGGATCAAGGTTGATTGCCATATGCCTGGGTCCAAACTGGTGTGGCATAGTGAGCCAAAGCAAGACCGCTTGACTGGGGTGAGTAGTTGAAAAGTTTCAGCACTCCCTCCATCATCTTGTTGTGTTTGCTATGTTTGTTCTAACTGGCCACGGGTATGTCCAGATGTGGGTCCCTTGTTTGCTGTGTTACTGGAGTCATGCTAGCCTCACTGGTCAATCATCTTTTTGAGATGTTATTTTCCTCTCTCTGTCCACAGATAAACAAATAATGATGTAGATAAAAACTGAATGTTACTAAAGCAAATTATTGCCGAAAGTCTGAAATGTGGGTGTCTTCGCCAATCATGGAAAGAAGCACCAATTTTACCCAAATAAAAGAAGTGATGTAGGTCTTCTCAAAAATAGAAACACATTACAATCATATTTTCAGAGTGCATCCTAGATCACCTGCACAATTGGGTTGAAAATGATAATTGACTTTTTCCCATGGAACAAATTGGGTTTGGGAATAAGTGGTCCATGTTAGACAGAATATGTACTTAACAACTTGTTATTGAGAAATATGCAATACAAAGTGGGCAATTGCACTAAACCACTTTTATAGACTATTTTATTGCATATGATATGAATAGACCAACCCTCTGGTGAAAGTTGATTTGCCTTGGCATTCTGGCTGATTTGCTGAGATTTTTATAGACCTTTATTTAAGGGACTGGGCAAAAGTAGTATTAGGGACATAAGAAGTCGTAATCCCAAAAATAAAGATACTCAATTGTCCAAAGAAGGGATGCCTTTTAGTGCCCATTTTGATTTCCTTACATATTCACAGCCTACCAAGTATTTTTGACTCAATCAATGAATTTCATCATAGAATAGGAAATACACCCTTAAATGCTACTCTGGACGCAGATGATGTGATCATTTTCTTGATTATCATCATCCTGCTGTCACATAGCTGGGTCAGACCCAGGAAGAAACATTGCCATTTTCCATGTACACATTTGTTAAGCTGCCTTCTTTTCTACTCCATGACTTTTGACACACATTTGCGTTTGTGACAGTGCAGGATTCATTTCTGTGAAATCATACTGCTTACATTTCCACTTCATACGAACACTATCACAACACCTTGAACATTTAGGGGCAGATTTACAAGCCCCTTGCGCCACTTTTGCATCATTTTTAACTTGAGAAAATGACGCAAAAGTGGCGCAAGGGGCTTGTAAATCTGCCCCTTAGTACATGGCTTAAACGCCCATTGTACAAATGTTGTTGTTTATCCCTAAGGCATCACAGCTATCACAATAGGATAAACCATGGCAACCTGGCTGAACCCTTGGCACAGAAGCATGGATGTGGTTATTATATATACACATGCATTTCCATGTCCAAATCAGAGGTTAACTCTACTGTCACTACGAGGTTGCTGTTTGTCAGAGTCTCAGCCCAGCTGATTCCTGTTTTCCCTCTGCAGGGAGGGATGGCCAACTTGTGACCAAAATGGTACCCTGACCACATTTCACCCACATTCACCCATCTAGGAAGGGTTTTTTGCAGATTATCCACCCTAGATAACTAGGTTATGGAGAGTATAGTAGGAGTACACTATGCACCGTACTTACATGCCAGCACATATATACTGCTTTAGCACAATGGTGGGCTTGTTTATCCTTTTCATTGTTCTCATATTGCTAATCACTTTCATCTGCTTCTGTCTATTAATCATTGCAGTGCATATATTTTACACAAGAATCACAACGGTCCAATAAATATTAAAATGCCTTTTTGTGTATTTCTGGTCTTTCTCTCTGGGTATGCACAAGTGACTGAGCAAAAAGGTTCTAGATCTGTTACCACTATTCCTTGGGGAGACAGGGTTGTCATGTTTTGAGGTTGCCACATACATTTGTTATGCTCTAAGGTTTAGGGGAACTTATAGAGGTACTGTGAGCCAGCAGGACTTTAGGTCAACATTTCTTGAGGCAGTGCATAGAATCAGCCTGGCATTATCCTAAGGTTTATGTTGTCCAACAAATGCATTTGAAGTCAATGTACCAAAGATCAAGGGCCATATGTAGGTAGCTAAATACCGGTCGGTAACGGCCGAAAATCAGTAAATATCACGTTACCGACCGGTATTTAGGCGAATGAGATGTAGGAGTCCAAAAAGAAGGATTCGGTAATTATGAATCTGTAAATACCGATTCATCTTTACCGAATTCTAAATTTCCGATTCAGAATTACCGAATTCATATTTACCGATTCGGTAAATATGAAATGGTAAAACGAGAAAAGAAATGTAGGTAAATTCGTTATTACCGAATTCCATGAAATTCGGTATTTAAGAGTCAGTAATTACCACTGAGTGAAAGCAGGTGGTAACCAGCCACAGTGCAGATAAGCAATCCCAAAATGCAACAGCGTGAACACCATGGCGGCTCTCTATGTGATTGCAAGGCGCCTACGTCTACAGGCAGCCGGTCTGAGGATTTGGAGACGGGAGGAGCGCATTTACAGACAGCGCATCACACTCTTTCAACAGACTGAGGCTGAGATACATGAAAGGTACAGGCTACACCCCCAAACAATCATGGACCTGATAAGGGATTTGCACCCACTCCTGGACCATCCAACAACAAGGGCGCATGCCATACCTCCACATGTGCAGGTGCTCTGTAGCCTACATCTACTGGCATCTGGCAGTTACCAGGGGGTGATAGCTGTGGTAGGCGGGGTATCCCAGAGTTGCCTGTCCCGTTTATTCAGGAAGTTCCTGGATGCCATGATGCAGAGAATGCAACACTACATTAGCTTCCCAAACACACAGGCTGAAAACAAAGACCGACTTTTACCAGATGGCACAGTTCCCGCATGTCATAGGCTGTATTGATGGCACACACATTCCAATCTGCCCACCAGCAGCCACTGAGCTTATCTCCAGGAACAGAAAGTCCACCCACTCCATAAATGTGCAGGTAATCTGCGATGCTGGCAACATAATCACTGACATCGTAGCAAAGTTTCCTGGGAGCACCCACGACTCATACATCTTCCAGAACAGTGGGATCTACACACGCCTGGTTGCCGGAGAATTTGGAGAAGGATACCTGCTAGGTAAATCACTGTGACACTCCCTAATACTTACCGCATATGAATGTGTATTGGTGTATGTGACTAATGGTACTCTCTAACTCACCTAGGCGATAGTGCATATGCCGTGCGGTCATTCATCTTCACTCCCTACCTACACCCATCAACCCTGAGTGAGAGACGATACAATGTGGCACACAAATCAACACGCAATGTGGTGGAGCGCACATTTGGACTATTGAAAAGCAGGTTCCGCTGCCTCCACAAAAGCGGAGGCGCACGCCAGTACACACCCATCATCTGCTGCAAGATCATTGCCACTTGTGCAATGCTGCACAACCTTGCCACAAAGACTGGTACAGAGGTGGAAATAACAGATTTTGAGGACAATAATGATGATCTTGCACAGCCGGAGCCCAATGCAGCAGGAGTGCCAGCAGCAACAGATGGGAGAGATAGACGGGCACATGCAACTATTTCTAAGTAAGTAAGGGGACACAGCCAGTAGTTGGATGCAATGACGTAGTTTTAATTTGCGGGCACTACGACACAACACAACGGAAAAACTGGCCTATCAAATTGGTGACATCCATAGTTGGAAGTCATGGGTTACTTCACCCAACTGTGTCCTGTAAGTGTGTGCTGCATCAGCGTCTGCGCCCATGCACTACAGTGCGGGATGCCAGTGATTGACTGTCCTCACTGGCTGTGGGACCAGTGGCAGCCCCATGCCGTCTGCTGCTCCTCCGTGTGTCTGTGACAGGGGGGTAATGCTGCTCTTACTGGTCGTGTCCTCGCTGTCCACGACATCCACAGCACCAGTATTGGCAGACTGGCTCGTCAGCAGCACCTCAATAGCACTGGTCACCTTAACCAGCCCCCTAGTGACATCAGTGCTGCAGTGCGCAAGCCCCTCCTGCATGGCCACCGAGCGCCTGCAGAGCAGAGAAGTGGCAGTAGCTAGTCGGTTCACTGCCCTGGTATGGTGCGCAATGTTCTGCCTCTCCCTTCGACGTGTTGCTCTGTCCTCCTCCATTTTACTGCACAGCAGCATCACAGACTGCGACATGTCCCGCATGCCCGTAGCCATCTCCCTCATGCCCTCAGCCATTGATGAAATGCCCCTGTCAATATTACCCATTTTGTCATTTAGGCACTTCATTTGTCGTTGTACTGACTGTATTGCTTTGCCTTGTAGGTGCTGCACCTTCACCATGGTTGCCTCCAGCCCTTCAAAGACACCATGGCTCTCACCCAGAGGAGGTGGACTGCTGACACGAGCCCTGCGGCGGCGTCTGGCACCTGTGTGTGCTCCCTTAACGGTGGACAGCACACCAGCATTGATATCATCCACTGGCACATTGGTTGTTTCATCCCCCCTCGAGTCTTCTGAGGATGACTCGGACACATGCAGTCTGCCAACAGCACGCCTCCTAGGTCCCACCACTGCTGGTGGTGTGGATGCTGGTGATGCTAGCAGTAGCGGCGATGCTGGGTGTGGTGGCGTAGCCGGCTGTGTTGGCGAGCCTGGCTGTGGTGGTGAGGCTGGCTGTGGTGGTGAGGCTGGCTGTGGTGGTGAGGCTGCCTGTGGTGGTGTTGTGTGCCCTGCACTCGTGGTGGCCTTCTCGTGGATGTGCTTCCTGGGTGCCCTCTCTCCCTTCTCCTGAGCAGTCCTGCGTGATGTCTCGCCTGTGGACAGAAACATTACATTAGCTCAGTGTATCTGCAGGCCTACATTGCTCACATCATAATACATTTGTGCAACACTATCTCTTTGTCCTCTGCCTCATTCTCGCTGATGTGTGTCACATGCCCTGTTGTTCCGTGCGAATCCTGTCATGATAGGGGTTTCACTGACTACATCACCCATAATGCATTGCTGGTCAACCTAACACCTGTACTGGAGTGGGACTCACAAAGCACAATTGGGGATTTGGGATAGGGGAAGGGGGGTCACTATGCTGCGCATGCTTCTTACCTTTTTTTTGGTAGCAGCTCTGGCAGAGCTGTCTGCATCCCCAATCCCAACAACACTTTCAGGCTCGATGGTGGACTCCACAAGCTGCTCCAGTTCAGTCAGGTCAGGTGCCCTGTTCCTTCCTCCTCCGGTCTGGCTGGCCTGTTTTTTCAGCTCAGCCATCTTCCTCTTGCTGATGATCCGGATGTCGTACCACCGCTTCTTTAGCACATCAATGTCCCGGGGGTGACTCCAATTGCATTTACCTGCAACTGTATTCCTTGCCAGATCCTTCTTTTTTCAGACTCTGCAACTTGCAGGGACTGCTTTCCAAAAAGCTTGTTGTGGTGCTTCACCACCTCCTCCACAAGTACCTGCAGTTCCTTCACGCTGAATTTAATTTTCCTCTTCCTTTCACCTCCATCTGTGTCCTGGCTGGCCATTGTGCAGGATCAGTTGCAAATGTTCAGGCACTGGCTCTGTAGCACTCCTCAGCACTCCCAGCCTCTTCAGAGGGTTCTGATTGTGTGCACCTGCCTGGGTGTGGCCACTTCCTGGTTGGGAGGGGTGGTGGCTGCACATGATTGGCTGATTCCTCAATGGCTGTGTTTTTGAAATACCGATTCGGTAAATACCGAATCGGTATATACCGATTCGGTAAATACCGAATCGGTAAATGCAAATTCGGTAAATACCGATTCAGGAATACCGGTCGGTATTGTGGAATCGGTAAACTTTTTCCGAATGTTACCGATTCGGTAAACTTTACCTAACAATTACCTACATACGAAATACCGATTTCTGAATACCGAATCGGTAAAATTCGGTATTTAGGAATCAGTAATTTTCACTTACCTACATATGGCCCCAAGTCCCCTCCCAGTTCTACACAACCTGCCGAGCTGCCAATAATAGATCAGACTGCCTCTGGCTAGTTTGATTACTTTTCTTCAGACTCATCTCATTCACAGGCATCGCCACCTCTACCTTTACTGATGAAACTGTGTGTTTTCTATCTTTGGCTGAAAAATACATACTTTGTTCCTCCATGGTTACACTTTGGTTTATAATTCTGTTACTATTTCTTGTCCTTTTGTTTGGTTTTGTAACAGTTTTTTTCTTGCTTCCGAATGAACACTATCTCCCAGATCGCTCTGCTGTACAACTGGTGAACTTGGTTCTAACACAACATTCTTCATCACACAAAGTACAAAGTTTTCTGGTTATGATGCATTAGTCCCAATGTCTTATTATTTTAAGCTTGCACCATCCCCTGCAAAGAACAATATGCTAACAATCACCAAGTTGATCTATTCTGCTTCTTTTATTCCCAGCTATCCACACAAGGGTTTTACTTTTGGAGAGACAATGTCAATGTTAAGCCAATTTGGGGAACAAAGGATCGGTCAGTTCAGTGGAACGAGGCTTTATTTAGAGCATACATTTCACCACGGCAAATGATTTACCTGAAGAAAACTATGCAACAAACATCAAGTCTTGGGTTGGCTAAAAAAAGCAAATACAAGGAGATGATGGACAGAGCGCTGAAACTTTTCAGACACTCACCTTCAGTCACAGATCTGGGTTGAATCCATCATCGTTCTTTAGCTCACTTCGCCACCCCAGTTCTGACACAGCTATATGCAAATCAGTCTTGACCGTGTGCCCCATGGGAACAGTCCAGCCTGAACTGACAAACCATGTCCTTTCTGGATCGGAAACAAGCATCCTCGGACCGGTTTTGGGCTAACAGCCCAAATCAGCCACGCTAGCTTGAATCCAGTGGCAAAGTGAGCAAGGGACCCACATCTGGGCATACCCTGCCAACTTAGGGAGAACAAAGCAAACACAAGGAGATGATGGACGGTGCGCTGAAACCCATCAGACACTCACCCCAGTCACAGATCTGAATTGAATCCATCATCGGTCTTTATCTCACTTCGCCACCCCAGTTCTGACACAGCTATTTGCAAATCAGAAGTGACCATGTGTCTCATGGGAACAGTCCAGCCTGAACTGCCAAGCCATGTCTTCTCTGAATCGGAAACAAGCATCCTGGGACCGGTTTCGGGCTGACAGCCCTCATCAGCCAGGCTAGCTTGAATCCAGTAGCAAAGTGAGCAAGGGACCCACGTCTGGTCATATCCTGCCAACTTAGGGTGAACAAAGCAAAAACAAGGAGATGATGGACGGAGTGCTGAAACCTTGAGGACATTAACCCCCGGTAACAGATCTGGGTTGAATCCATCATTGTTCTTTAGCTCACTTCGCCACCCCAGTTCTGACACAGCTATATGCAAATCAGTCTTGACCCTGTGGCTCATGGGAACAGTCCAGCCAGAACTACCAAGCCATGTCTTCCCTGGATTGGAAACAAGCATCCTGGGACTGGTTTCAGGCTAACAGTCCTCATCAGCCATGCTAGCTTGAATCCAGTGGCAAAGTGAGCAAGGGACTCACCTCTGGGCATACTCTGCCAACTTAGGGTGAACAAAGGAAACACAAGGAGAAGATGGACGGAGGGCTGAAACTTTTCAGACACTCACCCCATGAGGCACAGGGTCAAGACTGATGGTGGCGATGTGGGCTAAAGAACGATGATGGATTTAACCCAGATCTGTGACTGGGGGTGAGTGTCTGAAAAGTTTCAGCACGCCGTCCACCTTGTGTTTGCTTTCTTCACCCTAAGTTGGCAGGGTATGCCTAGAGTGGGTCGCTTGCTCACTTTGCCTCTGCATTCAAGCTAGCCTGAACAATTTGGAAGTTTCGTTTGGTGGGAATTTTCAATTTGGACTGTTTTTTCATTCCAAATTCCTTTTAAATTGCATTCCTTTTAAAATCGTATTTCAATTGGATTTTATATATTTTTAATGGTAGCTTTCTAAATGATTTGGCGGCAAACAGTAGGATAGTATTTTTTTAATACAATTTTTAGTGTCTTTTACATAGATATATTACGTAGAGTTGCTTAGGATTGCTGTTTATTAGTATTGGATAGCTTTAGCTGACTTATGTCTGAGAAGTGGAGTTCACGTTGCGGGGTCGGGTCCTTGAAGAAACACAGCCATTTTCCATGCACACGTTTCTTAAATTGGCTTCTTTTATATACAATGAATGTTGACACAGATTTGCTTGCGTGACAGGGCAGGATAGGTTTCCTCTAAACCATATTGTTTACTTTTCCACTTCACAGGCCCACTATCATGACATCTTGAACATTTAGTACAATGCGTAAATGCCCATTGTGCACATGCTGTTGTTTATGCTCGTCTGTAAATCGACACAGCTATCACAAGAGGATAACAATGACAGCTTGGCTGAGGCCTTGGCACAGAAGCATGGATGCAGATATTATTATATACACACGCATTTCCATGTCCAAATCAGAGGAGAATTGCAAGGTGTCATTTTGCCAGAGTCTCAGCCGAGCTGATTCCTGTTTTCACTCTGAGCAGGAATGGCCAACTTGTGACCAAAACAGGGCCCTGACCACATTCACCCACAGGAAATGGGACATTAGATCATCCAGTAAGGGATTGTGGCAGATCACCCGCACTAGGTAACTAGGTTAGGTAGCACATATTAGGAGTCCATTATACACCATACTTATATTCCAGCATATATATACTGCTTTAGCACAATGGTGAAATTGTTTATCCTTTTCACTGTTCTCATATTGCTAATCAATTTCATCTGTTTCTGTCTATTGGTCATTGCAGTGCATATAATTTTTACACTAAAATCACGATGGCTCAATATATATTGAAATGCCTCGTGTATTTCTTGTGTATCTCTTTGGGTATGCATCAGTAACTGTGCGATAATGTTCTAGATCAGTTACCACGATTCCTTGGTGAGTCAGGGTTGTCATGTTGTGAGGTTGCCGCATCCATCCGTTACCCTCTAAGGTTTAGGGATACTTATAGAGGCACTGTGAGCTAGCAAGACTATAGGCCAACAAATCCTGAGGGGGTGCATGGAATCAGTCTGGCGCCATTCCAACCTTTATGTTGTCAAACAAACGCACAGTTCTGGCTGAGAAATTTGAAGCCGTACGACACTGCAGAAGGGTTTAAATGTATTGGAAAATGAGGGCCTGATTCAGAGTTTGGCATTTGCACCCTCTCTGCCAAACCCTTGCTCCACCTGACAGCCAGGTAGACTTTAGTGTGTTAGCAGTGGAGCCAGGGGCATAGCTTCGGGGGGAATGATAATAAAGGTATTATTAAATAAATAGTTGGGTACAGAAGGTTTCAATCAGATATGGTAAGATATCTGTTTGGTTTCACCTGGGATTTTAAACACTCACTCAGACAAAAATACATACACACACATACTTGTCACTGCTTTGAAGATATTAAAACATGTTTCTTTTACAAAATCATGTGTTTTAAGTACCCCTCACAATCCAAACAACTTTCGCTTTTCACTACCTCTAACCCCCCTCATGCGCTGCTTCACATATAATGATTACCATAATATGTCAGAGTGAGAGTTTGAAAATCTGAAGTCCTTCCCTCCAGTCTTACTGACCTAGCTACGGCCCTGGCTGGAGCCTACTCTATCTCCATCGCTGATATATGCCTCCGTCAACCCAGTGAAGTACAGAGGTTCACATATAACACTGTCTGCCCAATTTAAAGTGGACGGTGTTATATGTTTTGTATACTGTTTATCAACACCAGGCAAAAACCTTGTGGTGAGAGACAGTAAAACCCTTTTGGTCTTGCCTTTGGGACCTTATATGTATTTAGCTATGCAGTCCATTAGCCGGGGTGCTGAAACATCTACTCTTCTTTAACATGGAGGGAAAGTAATCAGCAAACTGCGTGACATGCCAGGTATGGGAACACATGGAGAGAAATATTGACTTTTAGCGGGAAATTGTATAGACCAAAGCTCTGTTTTTAATATAAAAGCAGGGCCTTCTGTGATCATAGCACTGAATATAAAAGATTTGAAAAAAATATTATTGTCTACGGGTGCTCGTAGGGGACAATAGCTATGGACTGGAATCTAAAGAATGCTAAAGTCAGTCTGGTATTGTACTGACCTTTGCTGGTCGTTTTCTATCAAGAAAGTTAAATAGAGGCAGTTGCCAGAATTGTTTTTTAAAAAGTCCGTCAGCAGAAAGCAATTCTGGTATTTTACTGACCTCTGCTGGTCATTTTCTATCAAGACAGTTAAATAGAGGCAGTTGAACAGAATAAAGTCCCTAAGTGGAAGCAGACAAGTACTAGGTCTGATCTCCAGAGCCCACAAAGCACATACACATATAGGTTTATACTAAAGTATATACAAGAGGTCTCGAATGCTCGACCTAATAATGATGCCCAAACCATAGAAACAACTCCTATGATGTGGGGGATCATTTGTTTTTGCTTTCTTAAAATAAATTCCAATATGCAAAAGCAAATACCTGTTAAAAGTTTGACGGGTGGCCAGGTAGGTCGCTCGCCCACCCACTGCAGCTCCACCTGCGCTTCTGAGTGCCTTGTTGCTCCTTTTGCTCCTGTGCCCCGCTGCCTATTTTGCCTTTTGATTCCTGTTCTCTGTGTGCCCTTGGTCCCTATGTGCCCCGCTGCCCATTCTGCCTTTTGTCCCCAGTTCTCTGTGTGCCCTTGGTCCCCATGTACCCCGCTGCCCATTTTTGCCTTCTGTGCCCCCCTGCTTGCCCCCTCACTGCTCCCGTTCCCGCCGCTGCCTCCCCTGCGGTCCCGCCCCCATGCCCATTCGCTGCCCACTGCCACCCACATCCCGCCTCCCAGCTGCTCCTCCCACCCACCTGCCCTTAAAATGGTGGCTGCGCGGCCACGCAGCAGATGTGCGCAATGGGCGCGCCGCTGACACGCCAAAGGCACGCCTAAGGCAAGCCCGTCTGCGCCCGTCTGTGCCTGGACCGCGCCCAGCGCCAGAACCCCTGGCACCAGCCATGAAGACCACCTCCGATACGTCCGATACGACGCCAGCACCCTCATCGCTCTCAACCCAGGACGGACCCTCACCTGCTGCAGGGCCACCCCGAAGCGCACACACGGTCGCTTCGCCTGCCAGAACTGCAGCTTCTCTGGCATCGAAGACGCAGAGATACCCGCCACGACAAAACATAACCAGGTCCGATGCATCCTGATCAACACTCGCTCTGCACGCAAACACGCCGTCGAGCTCTGGGACCTACTCGACACTGCATCACCAGATGTCGCCTACCTGACCGAGACCTGGATGGACGAAGCCTCCTCTCCAGACATCGCCATAGCCATCCCCGACAAGATCACCCGCAGGGACCACACAAATGGAGTCGGAGGAGGAATCGCCATCGTCCACTAGAAGACCATCAGGGTCTCAACAAACACTGACGACACTCTCAGCACCGCCGAACACATGCACTTCCAGATCCACACAGACCCCAAGATCACCCTAAGAGGCACCCTCGTCTACAGACCATTCAGACCCCGACCAAATTCCTGCGACGCCATCGCCGACTTCATCAGCACGCATGCACTGACCTCCACCAACGACATCCTCCTCGCAGACCTGAACTTCCATCTGGAGAACAACAACAACAGCAACTCTTCCACCCTGATAGACAACCTCGCCAACCTCGGACTGGAAGAGCACGTCACGACGCCGACCCACATCGCCGGAAACACGCTCGATGCCATCTTCTCCTCAAGCCCCCACATCTCCTTCAGCCACCTTCTCAGAACCCACCTGGACCGACCACCACTGCATCCACTTCACCTTCTGGAAACCTGTTGCATATGACCGCACCCTACAGATCCCCCGTCGCTGTTGGGGTAAAATCACCGAAGTACAACTACAGACAAACCTCGCACTCAATCCACTGACCAACCCTTCCAACCCTGACGATGGTGCGTGCACCCTTAGACGATGGATGGACGACTGTGCCAACACCTTAGCCCGCTGAGAAAACAAACCCTCAAAGACACCAGCAAGAGAGCCAACTGGTTCACCACGGAACTCCTAGCGTCAAAGCGCACCTGCCGGAAGTTGGAGAACATATGGCACAGCGAGAAGTCGCCGGGCAGCCGCGCAGCCCACAAAGACGCTATCCGCAACCACCACCACCTCATCAGGCCCGCCAAGAGAACCTCCTTCAAAGACCGCCTCACCAACAACGCACACAACAGCAAGGAGCACTTCAATGTCATGAAGGAACTCTCCAACCCCCAACGCCAACAACATCCCGCCGTCGCAAGCCCTGTGCGACTCCCTCGCCACCTTCTTCCACCGCAAGATCGCCGACATCCATGACAGCTTTAACCCCCAGACGACCCTAACCGGCCCCAACATGCTGGACCCGCCACACCCCACACCCCACTGACCACGACCCCCTGACAACCTGGGCCAACGTGAGCATCGAGGACACAATCAAGACCATGGGCACAATCCATTCCGGCTTGCCGTCTGACCCTTTTCCACCCCACATCTTCAACAAATCTGGTAGCTCCATCGCACCACAACTGCACAACATCATTAACCTCTCCTTCGAGACCGCGACCTTCCCTGAGATCTGGAAACATGCCGAGATCAACACCCAACTGAAGAATCCCAAGGTGGACCCGAGCAAACTCAAAACCTTCTGGTCCATCTCCCTGCTTCCATTCCCAGCTAAGGTCATCGAGAAGATAGTCAACATCCAGCTCACCCGCTACCTCGAAGACAACAGCATCCTGGACCCCTCCCAGTCAGGATTCAGCAGCAACCACAGGACCGAGACTGCCCTCATCGCCGCCACAGATGACATTAGGATCCTACTGGACAACGGCGAGACAGCGGCCATCATCCTTCTGGACCTCTCCGCCGCCTTCGACACCGTCTGCCACCGCACACTACGCCGATGACTCCACGACGCAGGGATCCGAGACAAGACCCTGGACTGGACCTCCTCCTTCCTCTCCGGCAGAACCCAGAGAGTCCACCTCTCCCCGTTCCGATCCGAAGCCTCCGAGATCATCTGCGGTGTCCCGCAGGGATCCTCCCTCAGCCCGACGCTGTTCAATGTCTACATGGCACCCCTCGCACGCATCGCCCGACATCATGACCTCAACATAATCTCCCACGCCGACGACACGCAACTGATCCTCTCCCTCACCAAGGACCCCCTCACCGCCAAATCCAATCTCCACCTGGGAATGAAGGCCGTCGCCGAATGGATGGAGGATAGCCGTCTTAAGCTGAACACAGACAAGACGGAGATCCTCATCCTCGGGCCCAACCCCTCAGCATGGGACGACTCCTGGTGGCCCGCATCGCTGGGGACAGCCCCCGCACCCACCAACCATGCACGCAACCTGGGAGTCATCCTAGACTCGAAATTCACCATGACCAAACAAGTCAACACTGTCTCCTCCACCTGCTTCAACACCCTCCGTATCCTCCGCAAGATCTACAGATGGATCCCGACAGACACAAGGAAAACAGTCACCCAGGCCCTAGTCAGCAGTAGACTCGACTACGGAAACGCCCTCTACGCCGGAGCCAAGCTCATCAACAGACTGCAAAGAATCCAGAATGCCTCTGCACGCTTGATCCTCGATGTTCCGCACCGCGACCACATCAGCCCCCATCTGAGTAACCTGCACTGGCTCCCTGTCGACAAAAGAATCTCCTTCAAGCTCCTGATCCACGCACACAAGGCACTCCACAAGACCGGCCCAGCCTACCTCAACAGTCGACTCTCCTACGTACCCAACAGGAAACTCCGCTCCGCAGACCTCTCCCTGGCTACTGTCCCACGCATCCGTAGAACCACAGCCGGAGGCAGATCCTTCTCCCACCGCGCCGCCAAGACCTGGAACACCCTCCCCCTCATCCTACGACAAACCGAAGATCTTCTAATCTTCAGGAGACAACTTAAGGGTTGGCTGTTTGACCAGTAGCAACGTACCCCCCCCCCCCCTCCCTCAGCGCCTTGGATCCCTTGTGGGTATGTAGTGCGCTCTACAAATTATTTGATTGATTGATTGATTGATTGATCATGTTTGACAAATTCGTTCATGTTTGACAAGGCCGTTCATCACCGTTTAACACATTGTCAAGAATCGCCATGGCAGCAGTTCTTCTACTGTTAGGAGATGGCCGCAGGGCCAGATGACATCTCTAAATGTGCAGTATGGGTACTCTGTCAAAACGACAAACCAAGTAAATGTCGTACTGTGCACTTTAAATCAGGTTCCTACTCTCAAATACATTACTCAACAATTAATAAAGACAAAATCAATGTTATGGTTTTTAATAAGGTTGCTAGGAAAATCTGTAAGAGTAAATGGAAACTTGATTAGACCTTCCTTGAATGTGTACACTTGTTTAAATACTTGAGATATTATATGTGGAAAGTGCAAAGTATTAACACTCACATTCCACCCTTAACCACGAAAGCCCTCACATCTGCAATGGGTTTCCTTCCATTATTTAACAAGTTAGGGAGAAAGAAGATTGTAGGTGCCCTGATTCTATGCAATTTAAAGACCCCTCTATTATTCTTTTTTAGATAGAATGTATTTCTTAAGGTAATACTGATTTTATTGAAAATTTCCATGGCAAAGTTTATTATACTCTTGCTTGAATCTTGAGATAAAAGCCGTTGATAGAAAGTGGATTTCACAATAGCAAAAGCAGCCCACGAAAAAATTATGTAAGATAAAAACTGAGGTATATAACGGACTAAAATGTGACTCATAAATATATTTCTATTGCTTTTAACCATCTGGGTTGCAGCACGGCTTTGCTTTTTTATTAATGTCAATAAAAAATTATTAGAAAAAGCATATTCCGAAGATGATATTAGGCATTGTACATCAGATTACTGCATTTGCTACACTTACTGAAGGCATGGAATTCAAGAAACTATAACAATATTTGTTTATTCTTAGTGGTCACAAATTAAGTGGATTTGCTGTAAATCTCAATCCAGATGGTTTGCATTCCAATAATCATTTGTACATATGGTTTCCCGATAATGGCCGAGATTAAGTATCGTCCCTATTTGTTCCAGGACAACAGCATTTTAAACATTTTAGTTTGCCTCAGTTCTATGGTTTTTAGACGTCACATTTTACGAACAATGTTATATTTAAATAGAAAATGTAATGTGAAACTAACAATAAATGTTGTATGTAACCCTGTGATGGATATTTCAAGGATAAATACTTTAATTATAACTTTTATAGTTTTACAGTCTTCTCTTATAATGGTTAATGTTATAAATTGTATTTATATTTGTAGTGTGCCGATTAGTGTTACTTGATTAGTTTCTCTAGACCCATCATTGGAAATTTTGACAATCTTAATAAACCATACTTCACACTTGAAGACTCATGAAGTATATATAAATCGTTTGTTAAATTTAGACTATCACTGTTGTCAGGTCCTTTAAAATCATCGTAGTGATTTATTATACATTTTGAAATATTGTATGCATAATTATACATTTTGATTGTTTCATGGGCTAATTTAATATGCCATCTAAAGTCTTATTAGGTGCATACAGATTGCTCATAACAAGACCTAGGTCATAACAAGACCCTTCCTTCCCTGACCGAGGTGGATTGACTTCAGATTGGGGGTAGCTCTGTGAATACTCTGGTCCCTGTAGCCCATAGACAGGCTACCCAAACCCTGGATCTAACAACTCTAGTTCCTTAACCCCCTTGCCTTTATATAGTTTACGGTTCTTACTACCAGTGATACCCACTGATGATGTAGCCAACTGCATGCTATTTACTGCCTGTCCACTAGTTGTTCCTACACAACCATACACTGGGGAACCTTCCTTGGCTACGTCCTCTAGACTAAAATAATCACCATCCGTCTTGGACATCAGTGTTCATTCCATTCCTCCATCATTCAATTCTGTAGCCATTATTAGCTGGAACATCGCAGGGATCAGGTCCAAGCTCGCTAATTCTGTGTAGGGCAGTTCATTGATAAACATCTAATATGCCTTTTTTAGGAGTCCTGGGCTATAGACCCTATATTTAGGAGTTGTTTCAATAGTTTTGGATCCCAGCTAGTACATCCTCAGCTGGGCATTTATTGGGTTAGCTGCTCACCTGGATGAGAACATCACTCTCCTATTCAGTAACTGGATTCTACGCAGGATCCCGTGACATCCAAGGGTTAATCTTTTCTTTTTTCGAAGGGTATGCCTCTTTGTTAACAAATATTTACAATCAAAGCTTTGGGAAATGTTGTGAATCATCAGCAATCCATCTGTTGGACAAGATTGTGGCTGGCCACTCAGGTTCCCATAACCTCCTTGTAGTGGGGGCTCTAAAACTTACATATGAGCGTTCACCATAAGATAGGAATTATCCTATGAAGAGGATCGAACATGGCGAGTCCCGGAGCAAATCTCCACTAAGGAGTAATTTATCAAGGGCTGCCCTTCATGTAGTGGATATTACTTTAATTGCCAATGCCATATCTGTCTCTACATTTAGACGTGGGACATACACAAGCTTTATTGACTACATTCTCCTAGACATTAGGCTATGGAGGCGAATGGAGGACATGGCAATTATACCACAGGATGAGAGAGACAACGATCACCTAGTATTATGTAATTGACAGCTGCTATCATCAGCCCCTTTGACTCCAACCAGAATGTATGAGCATCAGTTGAAGGTCTCGAATAACCGTAGAAATGTGAAGGGGGGGACAGTGATCTCCTCTTCAAATACTATAATGGGCAGGTACTTAGTCCTTTCTGCACAGATGGAGGTCATGATCATAATTGGGTGAATAGTGAAGTAATCATTGCTGGACATGATAAACCTTTTGACACGATCAAGGATTTTTTTCTTTCTGGGCCAACCAAAGCTGCGAGGAGACTAACTGCAATTAAAAATGGAAACACCCAGGTGATCAGGGTATATAGTGCTCAGTATAGGCTTATAGTAAGGCAAGCAAAAACTGTCTAGGATTGTAAATTGTGGGCTGATCTCCTAGTGGGAGTGTCGGCCAACGACCAGAAAGCTTTCTGGCATCTAGTTAATGCTGGCGGCAGGAACCCTAGGATCCTAGCTGAGTCATCTGCCCTGTGAGTGTGATGCCCTTTTTTTTTTACTAGTTATAGATTTTCAGCAAGTACAAAACTGCGACATGCTGCCCCGGGAGAGGGGATATTGGAGATTTATATAAAGGTAGATCTGCACATGTATATATTCAAATGCACAGTTGTCAAGTTATGATAGTTGGTAGTCCAGCCATACATGCAAAGATCTGTAGTGGCACATATTCTTGCCAGTCTGTGCGTCAGCTCGGAAGGCAATAGTCGCTGGTCAACCAAAAGAGAAAAGAGAAGAAGATAGAATGGAGAAAGGCATCAGAAGCATGGATCAGCATGGGTAGGGGGAAAAGAAATGGGAGCGGGAAGGGGAAAAAAGGGGGTAAAGGGGGTTTCTCTGGTCAAATTACAGAGAGGGGCACTCCGACATGTGGAATGGTCCCCCGATAGTAGCGTATGCATCATTGTGGCTGTTTACACTGCAGGCACTGGGGCATTTGCGCGGTCAACAGAATGAGTTTGTAGAAAACTTTGAAGAGTTCCCAGATGATGTGCCATAGCAATCTGAGGGGAGATCACACTGTTAATCTACAGCCTGTGTCTGCATGAGTTACCAGAATTCTGACAATTGGTTATGGCAGAAAGCAGCGTCCTTAAGCCAGTCATCCCTACGCGGTCTACGCTTACGGCCCCAGCAGATAGCCACCCACCTCTTGGCTAATAGCAGCATCGTGGCAGCCAGTCTTCTAATGTCTGCCGGGAGGTCCCTGACATATCCTAGCAAAGCAAGAAGAGAGCGCTCCAGCCTGCATTCCAACATTTCATCTAGCTCATCAAACACGCAGGTCCAATATTTTGATACGTCCAAGCATTCCCAGGCCAGGTGCATGAAGGAGGCCTCAGGTATTCCACATCTCGCATCCAAACTCAATCCCACTATATGCAGCCATACAGGAGTCCTATATAGCCTGTGAAGGTATTTGAAATGGATTCGCCGCAATCAATAATTGGGTGACATATCTATTGACTGCGCGCAGCAGTAGGCCCATACCCCTTCCCCAAACTGAGTTCCAAATCTTGCCTCCCATTCACTCTGGGTGGGGGGTATGCAGATTGGAGATTCGCGCTGCATGCCAGAGTAAATATGTTAAATAAGTTTGCTGGGCAAGGGATTAGTTAAAAATGCTTCCAGAACTTGGAAAGTTGGGGGTGCTATCAGGAACGAGGGCTATTGAGCTTGAATCGCCGCCCACAATTGGAAGTAGGTCATTTTGTCAAGGAAGCCAGTGTGATATTTTCCTAATGCGGTATCTAGATTGATAAAGACACCTTCCGGGAAAGCATGTGCCAGTGTATGTAACTGGATCCGGCGTAGTCACTGGCAAACCCCCGTCTCAGTCGTGAAAGGCAATGCTGGGTGTCTAGTGAGCGGATCCGATGCAACAATGTCATGTGTAGCGGAACTGGGTCCACACGGTCACCTTCAGTGGCAGTGTTTGCCATGAAAAGAGTTGGGTAAATCCAATAAAACCCGAATTGAGCCTGCGCGCAGCTGTGGTACAATTCCATGTCAGGCACTCCCAAGCCACCCTGCTCGAATGGAAGGGTGAGGGCCTCCCAGGTTACACAAGGTTGCCCGCCCGCTCATGCAAGGGAAATCAGGTCTGAGCGTAGCCTCCTCTTGAATTCGGAGGTGAGGGGAAGTGGGAGATTCACAAATACATAGAGGAATTTTGGTAGCACCACCATTTTGGCAGTGGCGATCTGACCAGCCAGGGAGAAAGGAAGCGCATTCCAACGGGGTAATCGACTCTTCAACCATTCCATAGGCTTGCCTTAGTTGCAGCTCCACAGTTCCTCATGATCCCTACTAAATCCAGATGCCGAGGTACTTCACTGGGGAGAACGCCCATTTAAGAGGGAATTCGGACTGGAAAATGACAATAGCAGCAGTGAGTGTAAAAATGATAGATTTCGATAGTGGCCTGTAGGAATCACAGAGTATCGGGTCCTTTAAGGATGGTCACTATCAGTGCCATGCGGAGGGATGGGGGAGAGCGCCCCATTCGAGTGAGTCGTCATACATGTTGAGGAGGTGGGGTGCAAAAAGTGGCGCAATCTCCTTGTAGAAGGCAGGGGTCAATCCGTCTAGCCCCGGCGCCTTGGCCCCCGGCATAGCTCAGATTACCCTAATCACCTCCTCTTCCGTGTAAGGCTCGTCCACATACTTTTTTTTTTTTTAACTCTTTTCATTAAGAAAAAGGCATGATATGATCACAATGCAGCAGTTTTCAGGTAGTCAGTAGTATTCTTACAGGTAAAATGTCCATATGGATGTAGACACATTAACATAGGGCGGATAACAATAGTTATATACAGCTAATTCTCAGCGTCAATATCCCCCCAGGCTCTAGCCGGCTCACAGATATCCCCCCCGATAAGAATTCCAAGTCCCCCATATTTGTGACCATTTTTTCAGACACCCTCTGGATTCGTAAATGGGCTTCTCGGTTACCATACTCCAGTCCATATCACTAGTCCAGTCAGCAATCTTCGGTGGACTCGGGGCCTACCACAGTCGTGCAATATTTTGTTTGGCCACCATGAAGCCTAGAGTAACCCAAATTCTCTCCTTGGCAGTTAGGTTGGAGGGATCCCATATCTTCAATAAAACCAGTTTAATGTTACACTGTCTCTGTTGCCCCAATACCTCCTCCATCATGAGCACCACCCCCTCCCAATATTTCTGAATCACTGCACACTCCCAGACTGTATGAATGAAGGTACCTTCCTGCCCACACAGTCGCACACAGCCACCATCTTGAGTATAACCCAAATGGACCAGTGAGGGCCCTGACAAGTATGTCCTGTGGAGAATCTACGTCCAGGTACTTTTGATGTGCATTGCTGAGCCATACTAATTCAATGGAGTCAAAGAAGGGGAGCAGATCGGGAAGTTCCTCCAGCTGTCTTGGGGTATATAGTGAAGAATAATATTCGGTTATTTCAGCTTGACTGATACCTGGCCGATCGTGACCGTGTCCTCATCCGTGCGCAGGTAGCTTATATAGTCTTTTGCCCATGGTTTTTTAAGTAGACCCGGTCGCACTCACCGTACTGGCGAGTACCTGCCTCCCACCCCCAAGTAATGCGTTTCTCTGTGCGCTGCGTCCTCAAACTTTGCTATCTTAGCCTTAATCTGTCTGAGGACCGTGAGCTGATTGGACTCGAAAAATTCTGATTCGAGCAAGCATATATCCCTTTCAAGCCGCCTCAGATCATTACTTAACGAGCATAGAACATCTGTTTGCGTGGCGATGCACTTTCCCCTGATGACAGCCTTAAACGCATCCCACAGCATGGATGGGGAATCTACTGAGCCAATGGTACTATTAAAGTAGTCCTGTATGGCGGACCCGATTTCCTCTCGGAACTCCTGGTCTCGGAGCGCACCAGCTGGAAGTCTCAAGTTGAAGCCTTTTTTCGGCTCGTCTGGTAAAAGACATTCTAACCGTACTGGGGCATGGTCCGAGAGTGTTCGGGCAAGGTTAGTGCAATGTCTAACCCAGGTGTCCACATCACTAGATATAAGCCAATAGTCAATTTTAGAGCAAGTGGGCCTGCAAGTCCCCCCGGCCATGTTGGTGTTGGCGGCGCCAAACGTCTATCAGATCATGGTCTTCCATAAGGGTCCAATGTTGCGCTGCAGCTTGGGGGTGAGGCCAGCGAGAACCGCTCGACCTATCAAGATCGGAGTTAAGAATTACATTAAAATCACCTCCCCATAGCCCCGCCCTGGGGCCTAAGGAGTCTGCCAACTGCTACACCTCATTGAAAAATTGGGGATCCTCAGTATTAGGGCTATATACTGCTATGAGTCTAACTGGGCGACCTGCAAGAATCCCCGTCACCAACAAATAACGTCCCTGGGCATTGCATATCACAGTGGCCGTATGCCAAGGGAGGCCCTTTCTAAGGATAATAGCTGTGCCCCAGGTATAAATGGAGTATCCGCTATGAACTTTTTGCCCATCCACCCTGCCTGCAAGCACGAACAGCTGGTTCCCATAAGATGCAGCTCTTGTATAATGCAAATGTCCACCCCATATCGATTGAGGAGCGCTGCTACCAACTGCATCTTTCTACCATCATTCAGACCCCTCATGTTCCAGGTTACATCTTTGAGGGTGTGTGCCCCATCAGTAGTTACAGTCATCACTACATTTCCATGCATCCATGCACGCCAAGTGGGGAGCAGGGGCCAGGAATTGTAGACTCCAGACCAGATAGAGGGGAATAAAGGAAGATGAAAGGAGAGACACATAAGGAGAAAAACAACCCATCCCAGGTAATTCACCCACACCCAAACAACCCACCCCCCACCCACTAGAGCCGCCCAACTTGGCTGGAGAGCATCTACCCTGCTCACACAAGGCCAACAGCAAAATGGAGCATGGGACTCATCCCAGGGGGTGGCTCCAGGGGGCTCGGCGTTGCCTAACAACTGAGATTTGGGTGGCTGGAAAAAGGGTGCATAGCCAGGCATTCAGGTAACCCAGTCCAATGCCAGCTCCTTCATGTGCTCATATGGTCGCCCAGGGCGTGCTCCAATTTAGCCGGGTTCAAGAGTCTCCCCTGTCAGGTTTGCATTACGGAGCTCTTCCAAGCTAATTCAGTCGTTTACATTGAGCGGTTCCTCTACCATTTGATCCTCATTCACGGGAACCTACAGCCTCAAACGCTTGAGGCTGCGTGCAAACTTGGCAGCAAGCCTGTGATCTGTGAAAAAGGATGTCTTGCTGGAGTGGAAATTCAGAGCTTTGCAGGGTCGCCACCACACAGTCACCTCGGGCCGCCCATGCCCCACAGGTCGCCTCTCAGCAGTCTACGCAGCACCGCCTGCTGGGCGAGCCCCCTGGCTGATCACTCCTCAACTGCTCTGGTTGGGCAGCAGCGGGGCCGATCCCCGCCATGGGTCCCTCCCAAGGTGAGAGCCTCCAAGGCCCACAGAGGAGCCCCCAGTGGAGCCGGTTGACAGGTGGCACTCCACAAGTCCATGGCACTCATGGGGCTCTGGCCATACCTACCGCAAATCCAGCCACCCCAAATTGTAGCCGGGGCACCTGGCAGTCCGCACTCCGCTGGATCAGGGTCCGGCGCTCTGACGAGCACTCCGCTCAGGCCGGGGCCGCCATCTTCTTCCCCTCAGCAGCCGCCGAGTTAGCACCTCCAATCCACCTCAGAGGCCCCCGAGAAGCAGCAAACTGGTATGTAGTGGCAGCTACTTCCGTTACGGAGCACAGGCACGTTTTCTAAGCCTTGATGAGCCCCATACTGCATGATAACTGGTGGATTGGCAATCCAGCCTGCAGAGCCTCACTACGTGGGAGCCATCTTGCAGCCTACACTCTAGCACCCTTCCCCGGATTCCCATTTTAGAAACCTCTACTCATGTACGCTGTATATCTATTTGCCCCTAATGGAACCCATAGATGTATTAAATCCGGATGAGCCTTATGTTCTGGTAGAGTTCTCTTTAGAAGAGACTGCTCTTGTGATTGGATCACTGAAACAAGGAAAAGGTTACAAGATTAAATAAAATTCCAGACAACTTCTTCAAACCAGATAATAACATCCGAGTTACCTCTATTAATACCATCACAAATGCAATTGCAGCAGGGGCACCAATGCCTCCCACATCGAGGGGGGCAGAGATTGTCCCAGTTTTTAAAAAGGGAAGTCCCAGTGTTCTGTCCAACTACCGCCGAATCAGCCTTCTGGATAACCTCCCTGTTGTTTGCAAACACATCTTGGAGCGGTCGTTGGAATGGATCAATGACACCCATATTCTGTCCAACTTGCAAGCAGACTTTAGAACCAAGATCAGCTCCACTGACCATGTTTTCCGCTTCCTTCGGGTTAAGTGAAAAACAGTTGATATAGGTGGGGTGACCTATTTCTGGCATTTGTCGACCTTTGTGGCACTTTTGACCTGGTACCAAGGAAAAAGCTATGGGAGACCCAATATGAGATGGGAATTCTATGATATCTGTTAAGGATCATCGTACACCTCCATGAGGGACATTATGCCAGGATTCGATGCAGCACAAATGGAGAATTAACTTGTCCAATTTGTATCAACATGGGTGTCCATCATGGGTGTGTCCTGGCTCCTACCCTTTTCCTCCTCTATATCAACAACTGTGTGAACTACCTAACTAATAGTGTCAATGATTCCCCTATCCTTGCAGGGCAGAAGGTTCCGGGCCTTTTTTATGCATATGACACCCTCCTATTAGCAATATGAAGAGGGAGCCTTCAATATCTTGTTCACAACTTCTGCTTATTCTGTGCCAACTACGGCCTTGAAGGTAATGCCCCCAAGCCTAAATGGATGATCTACTCCAGGAAAAAGAGGGTGAATGGCATTGTAAAACTAGGAATTTAAGTACTGGAGCGGTTTAGAGAATATGATTATCTGGTGTTAGAAATGTAGTCTCTCATTGGCAGAGGTCTGCACCCTGTCTAAGTAAGGGCAACAATCCTAATCAGGGTAAGCTAGATACACCTTAAACTAACCTGTGATCACCCTCTGGTAGCTTGGCACAGAGCAGGCAGTTTAGGAAATAGTGAATATTTATCTGAGTAAAACAAGCCCAAAACGTCAAAACTCCAATCAGTAGAAGTTGAGATATGAATTTTAAAGAATAAATCAAATGTAGAGCTTAAAGTCATTAGCGATCAAAGGATATATTAGGTCGAGAGGGAGCGGTACAAATTCGAAGTTTAGGCCAACCACGATGTAAGGCAGGCAGGCTAAAGGACCCAGACAGGTCCAGCTGAAGAAATACCTTGGCTGGAGCAAGTGTTGACATCGAGAGTCTACTGCGTTTTTGTCGAGCCATGCTAAAGGGGTCCTACATCATTGTCGAGCTTTGTTGAAGTGAATGACATGTGACGCCATCGAGCCGCACAAAGTGTCACTGTCGAGCCTCACAGGCTGTGGATCTGCTGTCATCAAGCAACCTCTGCGTCAGTCCTGAAGGGCGATGTAGTAGAATTTATCACGCATTCGAGGATGCAATGCATCGGTTTTTGCAAAAATCAGCTGCAGAACCCACTTCTGTGGCCCAGGACTGGAGGGGGCACCTCAGACAAGTGTAGTACTCACAGATGGCAGAATTGCAAGAAGTCTTTTGTGTCCCTGAGACTACAGAAAACCTATTGAAGTGTAAGTGTCAGCCCCTCCCATTCCTCGTTGCCCAAGAAGACCCATAAGAATGCAAATGAATGCAGATGAGTGCTCTGAATGCAGATGAGCCTCTCCTTCCTGTGTTTGTGGCTGTCTAGAGGGAATGCATAAAGTGTAGCTGTCACCGAGCCCAGATGTGGATTGGAGACAGGCTGCAGGCACACAGAGCAAAGTTTAGAGCAGAGAAATGTCCACTTTCTAAAAGTGGTAATTCTGAAATAGTAATTGTCAAATGCACCTTTACCACTAAAGTTGTTTTATCATTAACATTCCAATGATATGAAACATTATTTAACTACTCCTTTCTAATCAGAAATTACAGCTTAAAAGTGTGTTAAGGAATTTCCAATGCTAGCCTATGAGAGGAGTAAGGGTGGGTGATGAACTCCGCTCTGCCAGCGGAGTTTGCAGTGTTTTGCCAACTCCAAGCTCCACTGGGAGAGTGGAGTTTGGCAAAAAAACTCAGATTCCACTCCGTGGAGGAGTTTGCCCTCGCCGCCCACCCCTCTTGTTTACCAAGCCTGGGACAGGTTGCTTCTGGCGGTCCTGCATGTGGATAATATTGTCCCTGGTTCTCACTGTGTCTGGGGAGTTTGCTCTGGGTGATTACCCACCTGTGCAGGGTCAGGTGGTTCATGCCGTTGGTACTCACTATGAATGTGCTGCTGCTCAGTTCATCTGGTCCTCACTAGGGGGCAGACACGAGCTGCGTTTCACTCCTCAGCCGGTGCCTCCTGTTTCAGATTCAGACTCTCTCTGAGCCCGCACTGACTCCACGCCACAGTTTAATTTATTCCCTGCCTCAGGGATTTTGTCATCTCCGCAACAAAAAGACTGAGGTTAAAAAAAAAAACTCGCCTCCCCAAAACATTGGCTCTTTTATCAACGTGTTGAAGGCAACCTTACTGGTATGTCCTGTAGGTTATTTGCAATGATTTGAAGGTGGCACTGGCACCACCATCATATTTAAGTAGTGCTTCTGCAAGTTTTTCGTAGTCCAAACACAGCGTTGACAGACTACACTTCATGTGTATCCGAGCGCCGTACGACGTATGATGTCAGGTGCCATGGGATCGAATCTTCTCCTCAGAGGACTCTCCCAGCTAAGCTTCATGTCCGGCTTTTGTTCTTGCACACAACCTACGTGAAGCTGTTTCCCCAGATCCCACCTGGCAGAGCAGAGTTTTTATGCAACTCCGCGGGATTCCCTGTAGTGCAACTCCGTGAACTCTGCTCACCTTTGGAGAGGAGTAGGCCTCACAGTAGAGGAAAAACAAATGTAGCCGTTTGTCACTAATAGGACATATAAAACGTAGAAGTGCATGTCCTACCTTTTAGTTACACAGCACCCTGCGCATCCAGCGCATTGGGCTTACCTTAGGGTTGACCGATGTGTAATAGAAGGGGTGTTTAAGGCTTGGGAAGTAGTTTTAAATGCCAAGTCGAAGTGGTAGCAAACACAGAGGCCCTGCAATGGCAGGCCAGAGACAGGTTTGAAAGGCTACTTGTGTGGGTGGCACAACCAGTGCTGCAGGCCCACTACTAGCATTTAGATTACAGTCCCTGGGCATATATCACTTTACACTGGACTTACAGGTAAACAAAATAAACCAATCAGGTACATACCAATGTTGCCATGTTTTAGGGGAGAAGCACATGCAGTTTAGCACTGGTCAGCAGTGGCAAAGTGCTTAGAGTTCTAAGGCCAACAACAAGATATATCAAAAAGTGGAGTTAAGCAGGAAAAGAGTTGGGGCAAGACCACACTAAGGATGACAGGTCTAACATCTGGGTATCTGATTGGCTGACTCTTGCTTCTGGGCACCACAGATTGCTAAAAGCTCACACATGGTAACCCACAGGACAGGGGCTGGCTATACACTGTTCCTGGATTCCAATTCTTCCCACAATCCATAAAATGCAGTGTGAGCGACGGCACTAAGCGGGGCTGAATTATGGGGCAAATGCATTTGGGCACTCTGGGAATCAGAAAGAAAACAATTAGTGCCCTCATGGGGTTAGGTAAAGGAACCCCCTGAGTGTCATTATTGATTGATCTTGGCATCAACACTGTCATAGATTTGACGGCTATGAGACCACTGCACTTTTGAGTTTCATATTTGGGCCACCAGAGATTTGCAAGGCTTTAGAGCGGGCCTGATATCATCACACTTCAATCTTCCAATAAGATTAAGTAGCTGAATTATGTAAAAAAGAGTATGGATGAGTCTGGGTCTAGCTAACGTTTGGGAAGACCCTTCGTTCATCCCACCTAATGCTGCCCAAATGGTTAAATCAAGATTTTGAGAGAAGATTACTGCCCAAAATGAGCAGTCTAGTAGGGGGAGACTTAAAATGTTCTTTTTAATGCATAAACCTGTGGCCAAAGCAGAAGAATTCCTCAATTACATTTGCCCAGTGGGCATGCGCACGCTGGTTGTGCAGTTTAGATATGGGACTTTGCCAATTGCTGTTTATACTGCATTATGGGATTCCTCCAAGCCTGGGCCAACAAATTGCAGCTTTTGCACTTCTCTTCAGGAAACAGAGGAACGAACACCTGTTATTTCTTTTGCCCCTAATATGCCAACCCCAGAAGTAGGTGTATTGTTCCCTTCTGCAGCCTCTTATCCCTGACAAATCATATTAATGCCCCCAGAATCTGCAGGAGTGATTCTTCATCTGTGGTTATGGTTGCAGTTTTCAAATTTCTTTATGTAGCATGGTCTGTTAAGCAAAACCTAGTAGAAAAACAGCAGTAAACTGAGATGTATGGGAAAGGTTTGCTGTTTGTAATCAAATAATTTTACTTTTCAATTCTCTATGCATTGGTTTTTATATTCTCTAGCAATTGTAACTAATTATTGTTTTTATGATGTATTTATGGTGCCATCTTTTACATTTTAGTGATGGAATTGCATTTTTAATCTAACAATAAACTTTGACTCTGTTGCAAGTGCTTATAAATGTAGTATTCTAATAATTGGTCATTCATTCTATGTTGTCAACTTTTCAGGGTGTTTGTAAAACATACCTAATCAATGTTGGGTCATTCTGTAAAAAGACAACTTGGACTTAAAGCCAACAAACAATTCAAAGTCCACATGGAAATAGATGACTGTATATGTAGTGGTACCATCTTCAGGAAATAGGTGTTGACAGCATGAAATAATGCTTGTAGCATTTCCCTCAAATATCCAACAGTATTTCAAATACATGGAGATATAATTATTTTTATTTTGAAAACAGATCATTCTGTTGTAGCCTAACTAATATATATTTCCCAATGCTATGTATTGTTTATGTAGTGTCAGTGAACTGGGCGGCCAAATAGCCCCCCTGAAACTAAAAAGAGTCAGGAACATACCATCTAGATCATGGTTCAACAAAGACAGAAACTCTGAAAGAAGATAACTAAGAGCTGCAGAAAGACTCTGGCGAAACAACCAGTCCACAATCCTACGAGATAGACACAAATCAGTTTGCGGGAAATTCCAAAAACACATAATGAACGAAAAATCTTCTTTCTTTTGTAATGCCCTTGGTAAAGCTAAAAACAGGCCCAAAGAACTCTTCAATCTCATTAGGCAACAAACTTCCAAACCCACTTCGACACTAGACCTATGTGATAACTTTGCCAATTTCTTCAAAGACAAAATCACCAAGATAGAACTCTCCCTGGACGTTCACCGTAGTCCCCCCGCCAGTAAATTGCCCCCAGAGATGGAAGAGACCACTCCCAAGCACCCCGCAAATCTATGGAAATCTTTCAATCCCATCTCCAAAGCAGAGATAATCAAAATGATTTCCAACTCCAAACCCTCAGCACACGTCCTGGACCCCATACCTGCCCAACTTGCCAAAAAGCTCAAACTCTCCCTAGCCCCACTCTGGACCGAGATTATAAACAGCTCCCTAAGCACTGGAGTCATGCCGGACTGTCTCAAAATCGGCCAAGTCACATCTCTACTGAAAAAAAACGGGTTCTGACACAAATGATCTGAACAACTTTAGACCCATCTCCAACCTCCCTCTCCAAGCAAAAATCCTGGAAAGATGTGTTCTCCTCCAACTTACTCAACACCTGGGCAGCGCCAACCTTCTTGACCCCCACCAATCGGGTTTCAGAAAAGGATGCAGCACAGAGAGAGGGATCTTAAATATAAAAGGCGATATGCACAAATCTCTTGACACAGGTCAATGTTGCCTACTCATACTCCTGGACCTATCGGCAGCCTTCGACACGGTTGACCACAAACTTCTCATTAAGACACTTAAAGAAAGGGTTGGAGCAGAAGAGGTGGTCTTACAGTAGTTCTCCTCTTTTCTACAAAACCGCATCCAAAGAATAAAAATCAAAAACTTCTCGTCGGACCTACTCCCTATTAGCAGGGGTGTCCCACAAGGATCAGTTCTCTCGCCGCAGCTTTTCAACATCTATATGGAACCACTTACCAACATACTAAAAAAAAAAAACATCCCCTTCCACCTCTATGCTGACGATACCCAGATCTATCTGGAAACCTCCTCCATTGAAGACTTTCAGAGACTGAACAACACTCAAGATATTGCTTAACCGGAGTCAAGAAATATGAACACATCTCGCCTGCACTCAGAGAGCTAAAATAGCTCCCAATTGAATTGCGTGCCAATTTCAAAACTGCCTGCCTCACACACAAAGCGCTGCACACAGGGAACCCTGCCTACCTGGCCTCAAAACTCCAGAAGGCCAGTCAGACAAGAAGCCTAAGGAGTACCAACACCCTACTCCTTATCCCTCCAAAAACTCGCACACAAACAACCGCATCTCGCTCCTTCGCAGGAAATGCGCCCAAAATCTGGAACTCCATACCAATCCATATTAGGACCAATCCCTCCTACCTAATTTTCAAAAGGCAGCTCAAAGACCTCCTCCTTAATCAAACTCTCAAGCTAAAGCCTAACCAACGAAGCCTGCCTATAGCAGCACACAGACACTTTGACATTAAGACCTTAGCTCATTAATCTCGCCAAGAGTCACGGTTGCTTCTATTACATCATTTCTGTGAAGCGTCATGAGACACCATACACCCCCTACTATGTTAACATATCTTATGAAGGACAATGTGCTCTTTGACGAAGATACTCTGCGATGCGTCCTGACTCAATGTACATATTACTGTGTAAATGTATCTTATGTGTGACAATGCTGTAAAGCGCTCTGATACCTTTGGGTCGAGCTAGCGCTATATAAAACTCTTAAATAAATAAATAAATAATAAATATACAGCCCATTCCAACGATGGTGTATTACTCCTTTAGTGTTGGTGATAAGGATACTGCTTTTAAGTGTTCACCACTTACCTGGTGCATACAATAATAACATTGTTTTATATCATATTTTAAAATTGCAAATTTGATGTTTAGCATGCACTTCTTTTTTTCTAAAGATAGTAGGACCAGGAAAAGAATAGTTTGAAATGATCTTTTAATTTGATAACTTTTAATAATATTGTTGTGAAAAAACAGCAAAGTACATTTGATTTATTGTACCATATTGAAGCACTTCTAATATATGTATTTTCTTCAGGCTGCATGAGCGTGTGGAGACACAGTATGACTAAATAAAAATATTATAATTACCTAATCAATGTTTAGGAAATACATGTCAGTGTGTTTTTAATTAGAATATTTTTTAAATCTAATATTTAATAGTTTGGGTATTATATGTTTAATATGAACACATTCATCAAAGTGATGTTAAAAAATCATAAGGAAAACACCTTCAGATAAAGGCAATGGGCCCAATTCACAAAGATAAAGAGAGACGAAGGTCTATCTTTACGACTTTCGGTATCCACAAAGAGCATTTACTACTCGTAAATATCCTTTGGGAATACGGAAAGTCTAACTTTACAACTTTTAGTATTCACAAAGGGCATTTATGAGTAGTAAATGCCCTTTGTGAATACTGAAAGTTGTGAAGTTAGACTTTTGTCCCACTTTACCTTTCTGAATCAGGCCCAACCATTTTATCATAGGGTAAATATAGATATTTCAACACCACGATAGGAAAACATTCTAATTATGTTATTTATTTACATTTATTGCTAGTATTTACATTTTTACGTTATAAAGCTTTTTGTAAGAACGAAGAAAGAGTATCGTGTGGGTCTGAAGATAGTTCATAGTTGATTACACACAAGGGGAAATCAGCAAGCTCAAGAAAAGCAAAGATAATCTTAGCCATTACTTGGATAGGATTGAATGGATAAAAACAATCAAGGGTCACAGGATGACATTAGTCCATGCATTTCTTCTTGGAGAGTTGTGCAATGTTGATATCAGCTGAACCTGTAGAATGACTCCTGACTAGTGGCTGTACAGAATCTGGAACAAGGGCATAGTTGCAATGGGGAGCAATGAGTGGCACTGCTGTGCTCTACTTGATCCTTCGACCCTCAAGTGTTGAAGGGGGGGGGGGGTGGCATAAGATGGTGTTTGAACATGGATTGTAGATGGAAGGTATGATACTAAACCAGGCAGTGTCTTGACACCATCTGATATAATAACACACTGCTTTATCCTCACATCAAAGCTCCTCTATCTGAGGTCAATCTGTGTTTGAAGTAGTAAAAATTATTATATCATGTTGCTGCTCCTGCTACATTGCCACATCATTCTGGTTTTGCCAAATTTCATTGACATTTTGAAATGTCCCTTCCTGCTCCCTCTTAACAGTGGGTTCTGTGTCAGCAGCTTGTGAAAGGCCTTTTGACCCTTCAGTTGTGGCCACATGTCTACATTATCTTGCCATTAAATATGTTGTTTTTTTCCTTGTTGTGAAACAAGGCAACACAGGTTTTGATCACAGTGCAGATGGTGGTGGTCATGGACCAGAGCGATGGCATTGGCCTACTGGTGGTGGATGGAGTTGAAGGCAGAACACTACCAGATGCAGTAATGTTGATTGTACCTGTGAGAGTGAATGGGGTCATGCCAGAAAAACCGTATGGTCCTCATGTTTCATTTTGACTGTCTTAACTGGCAGGTGGGTCAATGCTCCCACTGAAGGCATGTGATGTTTCTTCTGCTGACAGTGTGGACAGTAGAGTGGACTTGTTTCCTTGGTGATGCCCACATAAATGAAAATGTATTGCATGAGATTTGTTTAAATACACATTGCTCTTTCACCAGTACAAACATTAATATATTAATCTTAACAATGTTTTTCTTTCAAAACAAGTTTTCATAATACTCAACGATTGCAGCTTGCATTAAACCTTTAATGTGTACTGAGTTTAATTTTTAGAAACTGTATTTTTTAATATTTGGATTATGATGAGGGTGATGAAGATGATATTGTAGGACCATTTTATCGGTATAATACTTATGCAACTTTATTTCCAGTAGATATGAAATCTGCACCCTTTGTAAGGGAGTAGCCTCAAATCAATCTCTGTCAGAAAGTCATACTTTTTGCCCTGATCATCCCCATTTTTTATGCATACTGATGGTAACTGACTCTGATAGTGCCCTGGGCTCTGGTAACCAGACCCTGGGCCAGTGTTCTGTGTAAATGGTATATAATAAATAGGTGTAATTACAATTGGCATGATTACCTACCTGTAAGCCCCCAGTAAATGGTAGGGCATGTAGAATGACATGCCAAGTAGATTTAATGCACTTAAGTGCTCTTCTGTGCTGCCTGCTGTCGTTTTAAAGTCAGCCCTGCTTTGCAGGCTGCTTTTAAAAGCATATTTTCCGGAAGCAGATGAAGACATTTTTCTTCCCGTGAGCAGTGGTGAATGATAAGATGTCACAGAAAGCGCTGGGATGCCTTTGGGTAGCCATGCGCTATATGAGTGTGTATTCATTCATTCATTCATTCATATTTGATGCAAATTCGAATTTGGAATTAAAGATACTTCCAAAGACTCAAATGACCCCTAAGGTCTCTCTTAGGCACCCCAGGGGTAGGGCACATTGTAACTATAAGCAGGGACATTATAAAAGATGTTTTATATGCCCAGGTGAGCAAAACACTGCCAATTTAATTTTTCACCATTGTAGCACAATGGCTTCATAGGGTAACATGGGAATACTTTATTAAAGTATAACTATTGATAGAAGTGAGCAAAACAATATACTTCAAAGTATCAAAATGATAGCTAGAGTACATCCAACAACTTGCCACTGTTAAATTTGTCATAACTATCATGGAAAATAAGTTATAGAACTTGCTTTTCTGATGAGCCAATTTTCAGCCTTCCAGCAGCCCTTCTCTGATTGGCCAGCCTCTGCCAGGCTGAGCCAAGCTGTCTTAACGAGGTGTGAAATGGCTTGAGCTGAGACAAAGAAAGTCTCTGGAGGGGGCAGAATTGCAGCTGCAGAGCAAAAAACAAGATGAGGGTGGAGTAGCCAAGCTGGTCTTCAAAGAGGGAATGGCAGTTAGGACAGGACACAGGCTCACTATCATATCCTGCCACCCCAGCTAGGCAGGAGCCCCAGTAATTAGATTAGCAGAGGGGCTGGAAGGGGAGTGTTATGGCAACCTAGCCATGGCAGTTGGATGGTTTAGCCCACTGTTCTCCAACCTTTCCTTCATTAAGAGCTAATTTTAATAATTGAAATTCGCCCTGATCTACCAATATTAGTGTTATGTATGAATCTGATAGAGAGCCTTTATAGTTTATTTCAGTTTCATAAAGTCACAACTCCTTGCTATGACATCACAGCAGTTGATAACAAAACTGGCAGCAACGATTGTGATTCCATAAAGGCATTCCAGGTGAGGCTGACAGGGCACCATGATAGCCTGTCAGCGCAGCTCTGCTTGTCTCCTATGACTTAAAGCAGTAAGTACAGCTGCAGGAGGAGAAAGGAAGGCAGGCAAGGTAGCGGGTTCTGGTTAACAAAACCATGTAAGATATTTATTCTGCACATTTGCGTCAAGAAGTAGAGGGCATTTTATGCATCGCTCTCCCATTCTCTGCCCATGTGCCAGTTGAAGGCAGGGGCAGATGGTTTTGGGGGCCATACATAACATAAAATTATAGGTGGGTAAAAAGTTAATTATGGTGATTTTTTCACCCCGGGGTTCTGAGTGACATCTTCGCTCTCGTTGTCTATTTGATGTCACTCAGAACGCCTCAGTGAAAAATATACCCGTAATTCACCGTTAGCCATTTATAATTCTAAACACTGTAATCATTACTACATCAAAAAAGATTGCATTATTGGTCACAGTATGTGAGTAGGCTTAGAAGCAGAGGTAATCTTGGTGCATCAGGCAGGGTTGCCACAGTAAGGTAAAATAGTATTTTACAATTTGGAATGCCTTTATACGGGTAACACATAACAGCCATAGCTGCAATACTCTCGGTACCAAGGAAATAAATGTATCCAATTCCACATGATTTGTCATTCAGTATCAGCTTTAAATATATTAATGAAATACACATATTTTCATCTTGTATGCACACTTCTCAATTTTAGGATCCATATAATATTTCAGCCAAGCACAATCTTCTGATTTAGTAAGCAGTTCTTCACACATGAGAGCTACTGATAGGTACCTGGAGAGCTACCAGTAGCTCACGAGCTACTCATTGGAGAAGCCTAGTTTAGCCAGATCTTAACCTCTGGGAGAGAGTTTCTCAATTTTTGATTTTGGAAAAATAGGGCTTTCCGGGTTAAGAATATGCCACACTTTGGAGGAAGTAGTCATACCTGAGGGTGGCACCCTGCACCCCACTGGTCAGGGGGGCCCCCTGCTTGTCACCCAGGAAACCTGAATAAAATGGGAGAGCTGCCCAGGCACTCAGATCCCTGCCTGCAACTGCAAGGAGAAGAAGGGGTGCCCTGCTGGAAACCGGGTATGCACCCCAAAGGATTTCACTCTGAAAGACTGCATCTGCTGCACACTGTGGAACTACAGCCCTTAAGGACTTTGCCTTGATTCAAGAAGAGAAGGAGTGGACTCCCTGAAAGCAACAGGTTAAAAGAGCTCCATCTGCATCAACTCCACCAAGAAGAAACCAACTGGACAGCATCCATAAGGCTTTCAAGGATTTAGCTAGGTGCATTCTGGGAAATGTAGTTCCAACATCCCAAGGACCAGGTCGAGCTTCCATACCCTTGGACTGGTGTTTTGGACACTTTGAAATCACAAGAGGAACTTCAGGAAGAAGTTCCAGAAGTTTGGAGAGGTTTGGAGTAACTTTTGTAAAAAGCTCCATATACGGTGACCAACCTGTTGACGAGAGCCAAGCCACCGATGTCGCACCACAGCCCATCCTGGATTTCAGGTTCATCCTGCTGAAAGCTTTGGAGCTCAAGGATTTCCCCAAGGCCATGCGCTTAGCCAAGCCACTGTTGTTGACTCAAAGCCTGGCCTTATGAGGAGCCTCAATAGACGTCGAGAGAAAAAGCTCCAGAAAAAAGTGCGAGGTTAAAAACTTGACTGAGACCTCCCGCTCTGTGTATCCGACTCACGCTCCAAGGTGGTTGGCCTCATACTTTGACTTTGTCCCTGTCAAACAAAACCAGGTGTCCCAAGTTGGCGCTCTTTCCACTTTCGGCACTAGAAAGTATTTCATCTTTAAAAAATTCATAACTCTGGTTCCAAACATTGTTTTTTTTTTCTTTGCTGCCATTTAATCATTAATATATTTCAGATTTTTATTACATGTTGTGTCTTACTTATTTAATGTATTGATGTTGTTAAATGCTTTACACACCTAAGTTAATCTTGCCTGTTCATTGCCAGCTACCAAGGGCTGAGCAAAGGAATAATTTATTGAGACATTGACTGGACCTTAAGTTGTGATTGCTGCCTTATTACTAGTGATAGGTCCCTAACTACACCTACTAATAAACCACTTTCCAACAATGTCTATATTAGTAAACATAAAAGCATCAAAGGTTTTGTGATGTTGTTATTGATGCCATGGCTGCGTGCATCCTCAAGGTGGACATGTAATTTATAATCATTAATATGATTGGTGTGTGTAGTATGTCATTGAAATAAGTGTTTTGTATAGAATATATTTAGAATTAAATACAAACATTAATTTTAAAATGTTATTTTCTATGAGACTTATTATGTTGTTCCATGTGACATAGTAATTATTGTAAAATAGAATCAAATATGAAATGCATTTATTTTTTTGACAAAATGTTTCTGCAAATTGAATTCATTCAGCACAATCTTTCTCTAAGTTAGTGCTCTATTTGCAGATAGTTTCGCTTGGAAATAGTGAGCAAGGTTTACCCTTTTCTGAGTTGTATTCTCCGAAAATAAAGAGCTAACTCTGAGAAATTTCCAGTTGAATAAAATAACTGTATAACCTGCAGGTGCATAAAACTGGCGATTGGCTCAGCAATGCGCAAGAAAAGCCCATTGGAGTATTCATCCATTCATCCAGCATGTGCGGGCCATTTTCAAATTTTCATATTTGGGCCCAACTGCTTCTCGCTACCGATCACAAACATTGGGAAAACAATATTAGAGACATATGCACTCAATACGTAGGTCTATGTGACACCCACCCACTGTCAAATGCTTTGGTGCAATTTTACTGAAATCCTCCCCCCCCCCCTTTTTCCAGATAGAATCTGCTCACACTGATTCAGTAAGTAGCCTGAAATTCTACGACATACTTTCATTCAGCTACAAACTTTGCGTAGCAATACATCTGATCACGACACTTTTCGGTCTCAGTACATGGCACTTCTTTTCAGCATATATTAATTTTCTAAAGATGACCCATTGACCGCGATCGGTCAAAACTCCATCAACAAACACAAAAATTGGAACATGTTGCAGATAACTACTTTCACTGACTCACTATTTGAAAAGAAACCATGTAATTCCCTAACTAATGATGATTGTTCAATTGCCTGCTTTTGAAATACACACTTATTGCCTTTTTATTCTTTCAGTGTGTGCTTGAGCACTGAGGGTCTCATATATGGCATTTTGGCATAGGTCAGCGCAGCAAGAGACCCTGCTACTCTGCCCTATACCAAAGTTAAAGGGCAGGAATGCAGCGTATTTGAGCAATATGGTTCCTTGCCTTTGTGTCTGCGCTGGTGCCGTTTCAGCAGCTTAACACCAATGTAGGCACCCTTGCACCATGGTGCAAGGGTGCCTCTGTTGCAGGCAAGATTGCTTTTTTGCAGGAAGGTGCACCTTCCTGCACAAAAACAATCCTAAGAGGCATTGTCCTCTTTCTAGGTATGCTGCAGAATGCAACACACATAGAAAGAAGGAAAAACGTGGAGAAATAAAGAAAAAATTCTCCTTGGGTGTTGCGTGGCTAATGGAACGCCTCCCGGGTGCAGAGTAAGATGAGTCAGCAATTTGTGCTGCGCCATCTTATTCATGATTCATAAGGCTACTCAAAGCCACGCGGGGTGGTTTTGTGTGGATTCATAAATCTTTATGAAAGCCCTGCCTCACGCATGTACCACTTTTTATGGTGCAAAAGGGACGCAGGGCTTTCATAAATAAGCCCCTGAGTACTTTGGTAAAACAGTAGCAGGCTGGCACTAGTAAAGTTTGTTGGTTCTCTTTTTCATTCATGTTTTATTGTCATATCATAATCATTGAAGTATGTTCATATATATCTTTTCCACATGTAACGTTTGTTCTACATACATCGGTTTCGCCACTGCTTCCAGCTGTTTTTCTTAACACAACCCCTGTTTCTGTTGATCTACATTTGTGCAGCCACTAGGCTCTAGGCTGCGTGATCTTTCCACAGTTTATGGTACGCAATATATGAGTTACAGAGATATTCCTACATATTTTATGGAATACATTGCGCAAATCATAGGTGTGCCTTCAGTAATGGGGCCTTCAGCACCCTTAGCAGTAGTTAGTAAGGCGCAATCATTCTTTGACAAATTGGAAACATGGCTCACAAAAACATGTCCTCATCCCTTTTATGCATGTATGGTGACCTAATATTTAATTTCTGATGTCATTCCACTCGGCCTCCAAGTGCACTATAATTCTAACAATTAACTCAAATTCCACAACGGATTTAGGGCCACATGCATAAAATTGCGATTCCTAAATTGCAAATTTTTAAGAAATTGCAATTTAGGAATGCAAATTACTTATGCATGTAGGAATCACAAAAAAAATTGTGATTCCTACACATTCCTTAATTGCGACTCGCAAATTGCAAATAGCAATTAAGGAATAGCTTCCTATTGATTCGTATGTGTCTAGAGGCCCTTAGGAATGAATGGGAATTGCAGGCACAATTTGTGAGTACCAAATAGGTACTCATAACTTGAGCATGCAATTTCAAGGGTGCAAGGGTGCCAAAAGGACACCCTGATGCACCCCTGAAATTGCCATGTGACCACATGTTGCACACACACATGCCCAAAGGGCGTGTGTGTGTGTAACATGGAACTTTGAAAAATGCACTTTAGTGCATTTTTCAAAGTTTCACAAATTACCATCAAGTGTAAATTGATGGCAATTTGCGATCTCTAATTGATAAATCGCAATTTAAAATTGCATCATGCATTGCATTTATGAAATCGCAGTTTGCAATTCCCTAACTGCATTCGCAATTTACGTAATCGCAAATTGCGAATTTGCATTTGGTTTAATGCATCCCAAATGCAAAAATACCGGTCGCAAAGGGACAGATTCTGTGAATCTGCCCCCTTGCGACCGGTATTTAGAATGATGCATATAACTACTATTTGCTCTAGACATTAGATGGCGCTTGAAATCAACACAGCATTAAAGTACATTAAAAAGGAATTCCAAAGCTATTTCTGATTTTGGAAAGAAAATCTTGGAGGCTGATACATTAATGGTAGTTATTCAGAAGAACTCAGATCTAATAGAAAGCACCAGAATAGTCAAGCCTCCTCACTACGGTATCACTCCTCCTTTTTAGGTAAAAACAATCAACGTCTTTGGAGAATACAAGACAGTAGTCTGCTACAAAACTTCCACCATTCGAGGGACAAAAAAGATGCACATTTTATAAGTGGTGTCCACAACAATAAATAGGATGACTAACCATACAAGGGACACTATAATCATTTTGGTTCTACTACTGAGATTTGCATACTATGCCAGGAACTATCTTTTGTCCTTACTGAAAAAAATTATTCCTTTAACATGCATTTAAATTATTATGGTTCTTTAGAAAACTCCATCTTAAAGCATTTGTTTACAAAAAAACCATACATAGAAGCTTTCAACCCCACTAGGCTCACACCTCATTCATTCTTTAGCCCAAACCCCCACAGCCATTCCTAAATTACCCACAGAACTCTTGAGGCCAGATTTACGACCCACCAATTAGCGAGTCGCAAATTGCGTTGGCTTTGCGACTCGCTAACTGGGATGCACAACAGTGTCTGAGACACTGCTTGCGATTCCCAATTGGGTCGCAAATTACATACCTCATGCATAATAATGAGGCTGTCGCAATTTGCACTCCCAGGGATGGTGGCCTGCTGGGGTCAGCAGACCTCCATGTCTGGGACTGCTTTTAAATAAAGCAGTTTTTTTTTCTCTTTGGTGGTGAACAGATCTAACCAAGGCTCTCCCCAACACTGAAAAAGACCTTGCACCACCTCCGAGTGCCAGGTGTTGAACCACCAGGGTCTTGCCCTGATGTTCCAGCCATGTCCAAAAGCCAAGAGCCTCTTAGCATAGGGTTAATAACCCTACCCCGCCTTGTTTGTTGCAGTACCACATGGCGGTGGTATTGACTGTGAACACCTGAACTACCTTCCCCTTGAGGGAGGAAAGGAATGCCTTCAGTGCCAGGGGGATCACCCGAAGCTCCAATAGGTTGATGTGGGGCTCAGGCTCTGCCGGAGACCAGACTCCTCTGATCATTACCTATCCCAGATTGCTGCCCCATCCCAGGAGTGATGCGTTGGTCACCACTTTGAGTTCTGGTTGGGGAAGGGGGATGGATCTGCATCTGATTCAATCCTGGTCCGTTAACCACCATTGCAGTTGTTGTGCAGTTCCCTCCAAGATCTGGACGTAGTCTGAAAGATTCCCCTGATGCTGAGTCCACTAGAACTTAAGTTCTCACTGCAGAGCCTGCATATGCCTCCTGGCATGCTCCACAATCAGGATGCAGGAGGCCATGAGGCTCAGCAGCCTCAGGGCCATTGTCACCAAAATCCGGGATAGAGGCTGAATCATCGCTAACATAACCCGAATATCCCGGACTCACTGCTTGGGAGGATAGATCCGAAACTGCACTATGTCCAGAACAGCTCAGATGAAAGGGAGTGTCTGAGCGGGAGTCAGGTGTGACTTCGGCACCTATATAGTGAACCCCAACGAGTACAGGAGGTCTGCCATAGTCTGGAGGTGGGGGACGACCCGCCTTGAACAGCCTGTCATCGAGATAGGGGAAGACTGGAACTACTGATCTGCACAGATGAGCAGCGACCACCACCATCACTTTTGTGAACACCCGAGGGGCACTGGTAAGGCCAAAGGGGAGCATGGTGATCTGAAAATGCTTGTTGCCTACGATGAACCGCAGGTAGCACCTGTGGGCTGGTAGGATGGGAATATGGAAATAGGCATCCAACACCACCATCCAGTCTCCAGGGTCGAGGGCAGAGAGGACATGAGCCAACGTGAGCATTTGAGCTTCTACTTCCGGAGAGAGCGGTTGAGGGCCCTGAGGTCTAGAATAGGATGGCGGCCTTTATCCTTCCTGGGACCCAGAAAATATCGGGAAGAGCAACCAAGACCTACGTCTAGCACAGGAACACTTTTGATAGCTCCCTTGGCCAAGAGAGCTGAGACTTTCTGGCGTAGAAGTGCCAAATGATCCTCCGACATGCAATCGAAAGATGGTGGCATGGAGGGAGGGGTAGTCTCAAAGGGGAGGGAGTAGGCCCTTTGGACTATTTGCAAAACCCATATGTCTAATGTGATGGATTGCCAGTGGGGGAGGTGATGGCAAATCCTGCCACCCACTGGCCATTGATGGCCCTGAAGGGTCAGGCTAGGAGGGTTTGCAGTTTGCTGCAGGGGTGGAAAGGGTGGACTAGCTCACCTGCTGGCTCCCAGACCCGCGAGGTCACTGGGCCCCACGTTCGTGGGCACGCAGAGGCTGGGCAGCTTGCAAAGACCAGTGGCTGGACTGGGGCGGATGCAGTGGGGTGCCCCTACCATAGCCATGAAAGGGGCAAAAAGCAGACTGGGGTGGACAGGAAGTAAGGCCCAAGGATCTGGCTGTAGCCTGAGAATCATTTAAAGCGCTCGAGCACCGAGCCTGCTTTATTGCCAAAAAGGCAACAGCCATCGAAGGGAATGTCCAGCAAAGTTGACTGGACATCTCCCAAAAAGCCAGACGTCCTCAACCAGGCGTAGCGCCTATGGGCTACCGTCGTGGCATTGGTTCTGCCCAGTGAGTCGGTGGTATGCAGTCTGCATCATTTCATGAATTTGGCTGCATCTCTTCCATATGCCACTGCCTGGGAGAGAATTGTCTGGGCCTCCTCCGGGCACTGAGGCAGCGCTTGCGCGGCCATATCCCAGATAGTATGGGAGTATCAGCCCAAGAGTCACGCAATATTCACAGACCACAATGCAAAGCTGGAGGAAGAGAACATGCGCTTCCTAAGATGATCCAACTTCTTGGACTCCCTGCCTGGGGGAGCAAGAGGTAATGCACCCTTGGAAGAAGAGGGTTAGACCATCAAGCTCCCGGGGGGAAGGATGTTGGGTGAGTAAAACTCGCTCTCCCGGAGCCGGGCAGTGGCGGCGGGCAGTTCTTTCCACAGGAGACCCTGTGCTGTGCTTTGACCAGTAGCCCAGAAGGACATCAGTGAGGGCTTTTTTGAAGGACAGAAGGGGTTCTGAGGAGGTTGCCACAGGCTGAAGCACCTCTGTCAGCAGATTAGTCCTGACCACCACAGAAGGGAACTTCAGGCCCAAGGCCTCGGCTGCCCTTCACAAAACCACAGCGTAGAACACTCGCTCCTCCATAGCCACGGTAGGGGGAGAAAGCATGCCAAGTTCTAGGGAACTGTCCAGGCCACTGGCATCACCCAGGTCATCTCTCTAGTCTGTCTCTTCAAGCTGGTCTGCCAAAGGGTCCAGCAACCCCTCCTAATTCTCAACCCCAACTTCTGGGCGATAGAGAACTCCAGGGATGAACAGGTGAACAAAAGTACCCTCTGGCGTCGGATTCGACATCGACCAACGTTGATCCAGCTCTGGGTCCATCTCGTGGGTGAGGATGGAGATGGCATCGTCCAGCCAGGGGTATCGTACCCAATATCGGCGCCGGGAAAGGTCAAGTTAGGTTAATTGGTGTCGATCCAGATCCAGGCCTGGATCGGTGGGGCCCTACGGCACCGGAGCCACCGTTATTGAAGGACCAGGATGCCCGACCGGCTCCGCGAGGCCCGAAGGCACGCCAGCAGTCAAGATGCCCAAAGATACTGTGGAGGGTTTCGTAAAAGGCACAAAGTTAGGCAGGGGATTCCTGGGCTCCCGGAAATTGAGGGATGAGCAGAGTCATCCCTGAAGGAGGCACCGGAGACGGAGCCTTAGAGCGCTGGTGCTTCTTCGCCTTCTTGTGTTTCGACTTATTTGAGGACTTCGATTACTTGGATGAGGTGTGATGGCTCTGCGAGCAGTCTCGAGATCTTCCCCTCAAGCGAGATAGGAAGTGATGCAGAGTCGACTGCCGGGCCTCCAAGAGCTTTTGGTACCGGTCCCGCAAAGACTTTGGATTCATGGCCCAGCAGTCCGAGCACGACTTTGGGTTGTGGTCGTACTCCAGACATCAAAGGCACACGACATCACAGACATCACTTTGTGACAGGCCTCACAGTGTTTGAAGCCAGTCTGACAATGGAACATCCCTCGTGCACCTGGAGTCGAAGACTCGAGAAGAAGTAGACAAAAAGTATTTTCAAAAAAGCTTAGTCAAAAAGTGACTAAAGGGGTAGCTCTCTCCGGATCAGCGCTAGGCTGGTGCGGAAAAAGAAAGAATTGACGACAGCGTGCAGGAGCTGCGTCTAAGTAGGCACCGCGACATCATCCTGGAGACCACGATACCCATGACAGACTCGGAGTCTACGGATGCCACCTACTGACACGCAGGGGTACTACTAAGAAAAAATTCACCAGATCCAGACTGACACCTGGGGGTAATTCTAAGGTAAGGAAACTATAAATAACCTTCTCTTTCAGATGGGGTTGTACTTTGTCCAGTTTGAAGAGCAATAGTAAGACCCCAGGACATGAGAGGCAAATTACCCCAGTCCCCAAAGCTAAGGCCAAGCAACCCCATTCAGCCCAATGATCCCCGAGAGTGGTCTGAAATTCCTGATCCTCATTCCTGATTAACTTTATTGTTTGTTTTAACTAAATTGTAAACTTAGGGGCACATGTATCAAGCCTTTACCAGTTCACAAACCAGCCGTTTCACAAAATCCTCCCGTTTGCAAATGGAAAAAGGCCTTTTCCTATGCATGTAGGTTTTGGCATTCGCAATTTAGGTAATCAACATTTTTTGCGCTTACCTAAATTGCAAATGCATTAAGGGATTCACAATTTGTTATTCCCTAATGCCGATGTATGTAGCCTTTCCTAAATGCAAACTGTGCATTTAGGAAATGCTAATTACCATCAACCTCAAGTTGATGGTAATATGTGCATGCTATGGTTCAAGGGTCCCTGCATTGCAGCTAGGCTGCATTCCGTCCACCAGGGCAAGGAGGGAGCAGAATGTAATGAGGTGCTTATATAGCGCTCTATCACCCGATGGGTATCCTGGCGCTTAAAAAGGAGAGTCCCCACCAGAAGTTAATAGGGGCTGCCGAGGTGTGAAACAAGAAGGGAGGAAAAGAGAGATAATATCAGAAGGAAAAATTACTCCAGCCTAGGGAATAAAAACGTTTTCAACTTTGTCCTGAAATCCATAAGACTTTGGACCTGACGTAGATCCAAACGGAGAGTGTTCCATAGCCGAGAAGCAACGGCAGAGAAAGATCTGCCACCTGTTCAGGACCGCCTGAACCTGACTACATTCATCAGAAATGCAGAAGTAGAACGAAGGTTTCTAGTTGGAGAATACCAGCTGAATTTTCTTTGCAGGTTCTTAGGGCCCATTCCATGAGCTGCCCTAAAGACAGTGCATAGAGCTTTGAATTGAATTCGCTGGTGGATCGGCAGTCAATGCAAATCTCGCAAGGCTAATGTGGTTGAGGTCCCTCGCTGCCTATTTAAAACAAGTTTCGCTGCAATGGCCTGTATTCTGTACAGCTTCCCGATAAGGGTCTTAGGCGCACCCAGATATAGAGAGTTTCAGTAATCAAGTCTGCTGAGAATTACGCATCTCACAACCTGCGTTCTAGCAGAGTTAGGCAAAAAAGGGAGGAAATTCTCAGCACACAGATTAGCGAGAAGCAAGTGCCAACCGTTTTGTTAACCTGAGAATTCAGTTGGAGGTCCTGATCCACCATCACACCCAGATTGCGTACTGTGCTAGAAGGGGTAATAGGAGCTCCAGCAGGGGACAGCTGAAAGATGGGTAAAACAGGCTGATCAGATCTTCTGGAAGAACACAGCACCACTTCCGTTTTAGAGCTGTTAAATTGGAAACCAGTTCTTCTTAAGCCACTTCGTGGTGCTAGTCATACACTTGTGAAATCTTTCCAAGGAAATGGAATCATTCCCTTCCAAGGAAAACACGAGCTGGGTATCGTCCGCGTAATTCACCACCTCCACTCCAAAAGATCTAATAAGCGGAATGAGAGGCTGCAAATAGATGTTAAAGAGCACAGGACTAATCCCTGAGCCTTGCGGCACCCCCTGTCGTAAGGAAGACTTGTTAGCGGAGAACGTCTGAAGGCACACTGTCTGTGTCCTGTCTGTTAGGTAAGAACAAAGCCAGTCGAGGGCGCGACCTGTCACACCCTGGTCTTTAAGTCTCTCCAACAGTATACCGTGGTTTGCAGTGTCAAAAGCCGCTGACATGTCCAACAGCACCAAGATCACTGACTGGCCACTGTCCGCCCGCATCCTCATATCATCAAGCACGGTAACAAGTGCTGTTTCAGTACTGTGCTTGGGCCGAAAGCCAAATTACATCTCGTCAAGGAGCGAATACTCCTCAAGATACTGAGATAGAGACTTACTAACGACGCGTTCCAGAATTTTAACAGGATATGGCAATAAAGAAATTGGCCGATAGTTGGCATACACCCGGGTCAAGCATGTTTTTTTTTAGAAGAGGGGTCACAACTGCTTCCTTCCAGTTTTTAGGGACCTTCCCCATACTCAAGGATAGACCACAAATCTGTCGTAAATAGGGAAAGAGCTCGGCCCCGTATTCCTTCCCGAATCTGTGGGGTAGGGGGTCCAAGGGGGACCCAGAGGAGACACCCCTGGCTACACCTTATCTTAGAAGATATGGTGCATCTCTACTCTTACCGTTGCACAAAAAGTAGCGCAGCAATTTCACTTCATATGTTGCTTGAAACGTCAGTAAATCTTACCCTACGGCTTCTTCGTCCAATAATGGTAGAGTTTACTACAGTTGACTTGCCCATGAGATACGATTTATTGTCTTACTAATTTGGAACTTTGTGCTTGTCATGCAACCAAAGCTAAGAAGCTCTGTCTAAAGCTTTAAAATGGTGATGTAGAGCTTTTGTGGATATTGTCTGTTCTTGCTTTGTCCCTCCGAGGCTTCTAGAAGCTTGTAAAGAAAGATGAATCGTGTAATGCAGTCAGCATTAATATCTTGCTCTTCACCTCCAAGCAGTGGACACACTCAAGAACATATCTACTCTCTGCTGCATCAAATTCGGTTGTGAAAGTAGAATCTAATTTTTATTTTGCATATACGTGAGTTTTCTGGAAATGTCAGAATATTTGATCATTTGTATCATTTCCTCAGTAGTCACATGAACATTTTGAAACGTAGTATCTGTTCTAGAGTTGGAAAATTCATTTTTTTCATTGGGTATTTTTCTGGTGGTCTGGTCTTTCCACAGTTCCCCCAGGTACATCACAGCTACACAGTGGGGAGCTTATTTATGAGGTGGCCCTACGATACTTTGGCATCACGTAAAGTGGTACATACATGAGACAGGGCTCTCAATCGGATTTATGAAGCCACGCAAAGCCACCCTGAATGGCTGTGAGTGGCCTCATACATCATGAATCATGAGTAAGGCAACGCAGTGCATATATCTGCATCACCTCACTCTGCAACCAGGAGGCATTCCATGGGAGTTGCGATGGGCTTTCCCACACAACAGCCGTAGAATTTGATGCTGCCCCAGATTTACAAAGTCATGTAAACTTGGTTAAGCGTCATATCCAGTAGCGTCTCCTGGAGGGAGTGCTGGGGGTGGTGAGGCAGGGTGAGGGAGGGGCAGGTTGAGGGGTAGTAAACTCTGGCATACAGCTGAACGGATGTAAGTACATAAATAAATAAATAAATAAAGCGAATTAAATTGCGCACGCTGCAACGCCAAATGGCATTCTGCAACACACATTGAAAGGGGAAAATGCCTTTTAAGATTGTTTTTCTGCAGGAATGTGCCCCTTCCTGGACAAAAACAATTCTGCATGCAACAGAGGCACCCTTGCACCATGGTGTAAGAGCTCATATGTTGGTGCTAGGCTGCCAAAACGGCATAAGCTTAGGGAGATAGACAGAAATGCACAATATTGCATAAATACGGTGCATTCCGGCACTTTCACTTGGGTTTAGGGTAGCGCAGCTAGGTTCTTTGCTGAGCTGCCCTACTCCAAAATCCAGTAAATGAGGCTCTATGTGCTTTAGGAGAATGAGAGGAAAGAGAGAGGGAGGAAAGTCCAAAGGAGAGAGAGATGAGAGAGGAAGAAGAGAGTGGAGCTGGTTTGAACATTTTTGTCAGGGCTGGGTTTGGTACACAGTCATAGCCTATTGAAATGCACCTATATAACATTTTGAATTTTCTACTAATGTAAATGTTTCTTTTGTGAAATCCAGTTTCATTGGAAGAGGGTGAATCGCTACTGTTTTAATGATTAACAGTTAAGCTGCTCCCTTCCTTGATACCATTTTACCGTTACATTATAACTATTATCATCCTGTGATGTGACGTTCCAATTACTCAGCTACATTATCTGGTTTGAAGCCGTGTTTTGTTAGTTTCTGAACATTTAACCAAAAGCTGTAGTTTTGCTTTTGCATTGATGAACTCTTTGCAGTGAGACAAGAGAAAACATATTTGTTGCGTGGAATTGTAGCCGGTTGTACCATCATGTTTGTGTTAGGTATGCCCAACAGGAATACCAAAGGCTAAATTATATGGCACATCTTACAACATGCTACAAACTGATGTGGCACTATAATAATGTTTACATGTCTTGGTTTAATTATATCTATCACAGCATCTCCTAAGATAAATATGTCACCTTCCCTACCTCTGACATTTTCGCTACCCTTCCTCCCAGAAGGTCTCCCTTGGCGATTGGTTATGTCAGCATGATTTAGTTTAGTGGAGGCAAAGCAAGAAACGTTCATAGAGAAAATATGCAAAATTAATTCAAAGAGGAAAGGGATGAATATGCAGTGGCACATTGCCCACCATGCATTGCAATGTAATCTCTGCCTCCAAGCGATGGGTGATTTTGCAAGCTAAAGATGCTTTTCATTTTAATGGGAATCCATTCTCGTCTATAATTTATGTTTTTATTGATTACAGAAATGGCTATCAAGATTATTTATAGATGTTTGTTTGTCACCATCCTGTGGAAATAAATAGCAAAGTGAACCGAAAGATGCAAACGTTATTTCAAGTTGAAGGTAGGTTTAATCAGTGGGGGAAATAGTTTGCCTTAGTTCTGTAATTGTTTGTATAATCCATTTGTTTCAATTGTAATTTAGCATTCTTTTTGTGAAATGGCCAATGAATACTAAATAGGTTCTGGCAGATGTCACTCAGCTGGTACAGTGAAGGTACGCCTCTTTCAATGAGCACCAATGTTCGATATTTTCAGCATTCATCAAATTGGCTGTCAATACGTGCACAAGGATACTTTTAAGAACTTTCATGGTAACGTCTCTTTGTAACAGAGCTATATAAAGAGGGTATAGAGTGTAACAGGGAAGAGATCAAAATACCACCAAGTGTAGTGTCTATAAAGGTGTAAGTCCAAAAGACACTGCTTAGCATTGTCATTGTCATGCCTGCCATGTTTCCTTTGCCCTGCGTCTTTGCTTGTAGGTGTGCTGTAGGATAGAGATATCTTCCTTTGGTCACTGCACCCTAGAGTCTGTAAGGGCTGCCCCTCTAGATCCCATAGCCATATGTCCCTACTGGTCATATCATTTGGTAAGGTTTGGGGCAGTAGCTGACCCAAGGAAGATGCCTCCATGCTTTCCTAGGTAAAGTAAGTACTGAAACTTGGAATAGAAAAGGGCCCCTTGATGTTTACTATTTTAAATGCTTGCAATCTTCGCAAACATTATAGGCACCATTCTGGCTATGTTAATTGTGAACACTGACGTTTGTGCACTCGTTAAATGCCTTTGTGAGCATTTAAGTGTGCCTTTTGTTGAGGTTGCATTTGGATATTTGTGGATCTTTACTAAAAAGGGGCCGATTCTGATTCCGGCCGCAAAACGAACCGATCGACACGGACCCGGAACGGAGACCGACCAACACGGACCGGCGCCTCACGACCCGTGCCCTACTATGCAATGCATGTAAATTACAACCAACACGTATGTAATACAAGCCATACGACGGAGCCGTAGGGAAAACAGTAATCCGGCCGGAAACCGACGTGAGTTTCACCGACCGACACGAACCCGGAATGAACCCGACCGACACGTACCCGTGACATCCGACCCGCGCACTACGATGTAATGCGTGTAAAACCAGACCGACTCACACGGAGACCAAGCCGCACGACCGACATGCACAGAAAACCTGGCCCACAAGTAATAGAGATCTCCGCGACCAATGCGTATGAAACACAGAAGATAAGCAGCGTGAACGAGGTGGAGAAGCTCGCACGAGCCAACATCAGCGTCTGTTTCCGTCAGCAGAACGTCTCCTTCATGTCTACAAAACCCAAATGAAAAAAGACAAAAAACGGACCAAACAAGCAATGACAAAGCCAATAAATATCAAATAAAAAAAAACTGGGACAAAGACACACCCACAACTCCAACTATATAAAGGACTGCAATAACTATCATGATCCCTTGCAAATAGGAGACACAGCCAGCAGCAAACACCAACACACAGCAACCACAGACACAACCACAACTCACCCATCACACAACTCACACACCATCAGCACCTCACCAAAAGCACACACACATACAGCTAGCAAAATCAACACTAACCCACCCTCACTTGCACCCTCACACACACATCACTCACCACCACCACCCATCACCATGACCCCAAGGAAAAATCCAAAGTTCACAGATAGTGAGTTAGAAGTGCTGGTAGACAAGATCATCAGAGTAGAGCCTCATTTGTTTGGTACATTGGTCCAAAGGACCCCCATGTCACAGAAAACAAAGATGTGGGCGAGGATTGTGGACAAGGTGAACGCACAATCACCAACGTTGCGCACAAAGGCCGATATCCAGAACAGGTGGTATGACGTGTGCAGGAGGGTCAAGAAACTCATCGAGAAAGATCATGCCTTGAGTCAGCGCACTGGCGGTGGCCCTCCTGCCAAACCAGTATACTTCAGGACCTGGGAGGAGAAGGTGCGGGACATCCTACCTCCAGAGAGCGTCCATGGTCTAACAGACATACCAGAGCCTGGTGAGTATACAAACAACATACCCAATATTGTGTGGCAAGGGGACAGTGAAACTATGCACCACAAGCAAAGCCACAGTAACCAATAGATAATCATCCCAAGATGTGTATGCTAGTCAGACAAACACAATACCTGCCATCTCATAGTGACCTGGAAATGTGTCATGACATGTACCAACCTACAAACAAATAGAACAAGGCAGTGGCACAAAGCTAAATAAACACTGCCAGACAGTTTGCCACCGCAAACACACTACCTCACAGTGCAGCTGACTGAAGGAAGGAATAGTGGGGATGCAGGTGCAGTGAGTGTATCCAAAAGCATAATGGGGGTTGTAGTCACAGATAATGCTCCCCCTCCTGATTGGCCCATCAATACCTCCCTGAACCATGCCCACATCACAGGGAGTGGAAAATGACTGACAAGATGGCTGACACTGGATCCTGCTGTGGGGAGCACAAGGCCCTGCTAGGGGTTGTGTGCACATCAGAAGCAGGACACCACTGACTGACATCCTGAAAGACAACTTGCACGCCCTACAATGGAAGCACGTTTCATGGTGGGATGTCTGGCCGGGTGGGAAGGAGGACTGACAGTTCTGACCATACTTACCAGCATGTGGAGACACACACATCCCCTCAACACAAACTCCACACAACTCACCAGGTAGAATGCATTGACCCACACCTCAGTGAAATATCAGCAAAAGATACCCTGTTCTGGGTGCTGCTGTGTGAAGCACAGGGGCTCTCTTTGGACTTGTAGCTGTCAAACTCCCTCACAGGGAAGCAGAGTCAAAAGGATGGAAGTATGGGCATGCTGGGAAGGGGGGTGTAGCCAAGAGTATGATGGGAGTTGCAGTCACAGACAATCCACACCCACCCACATGCCCCAGCAAGCTCACACTGATACATGCTCGCCTCACAGGGAGTGGGAAGGGACTGTCAAGATGTCTGACACTGGGCCTGAGAAATGATGTGGCTGACAATCACACATATGCACTGACCAAACAAAACCCGATCGCACACACAGCCATTGCAACCATATGTTCAAAATCATTGTCTGGGGATGCAGTGTCCAGGGGTGCCCCCTGGTTGAGCAGGGGAGGTGTGTCTTGCAGATGACCAATGTGGAGAGCCACATCTATGGTACATTGTACAAAACACCCAGGAATTCACATATACATCATTGACAGGGGACATCTGACAGTGAATGGAATGGTCACACCTGTATAGCAGACACCATAGCATGGTCACAATCACACTCGGTGCTGTTGCTAGCTGCATTCCACCCCTACATCGTGCTGAAACATAGGCATCCTTCACACAACACACCACTCACTGACATAGACACTGTAGACCCAAGGTCAAACATGGACAGCATTGGAGGAGACATGCTAATCACAGCAGCCAAACTGCAACACACAAACCAACGGCCCTCACTGTCATGAACATTGAAAAGCCAGAGTGCTACCTTGCCCAATCTATGTCAACATGTGGAACATTGACAAGTCAAATCACATATGCACGTACAAAACTCAGCATCAGAATCATTAACAATGATGACATCATCACTTGTATGAAATGAGATGGGAACTAGGAACACTGGAAGAAAACACTTCCTCCAAAGAGATCACAGGCATACCGGACTGTGACCATGTCGTACCAATACACCAATGTGGCACACAAAGACTAGCAAACAATATCAAACTCTGTCCTTGACAAGCCGGAAAAAAGCAGTGTACAGGCAGGCATCCGTTTGTACAGTAGAATATGTCATGTTTGTGAACCATTGATGCCTGTAGAAACATAACTTACATTGTGTGTCTCTTCCAAACACAGGTGGTGCTGGGGACCCAGCACGAAATGAAGAGGATTCCCAGTCCCAGATTCTGGTGGACACTCAGCTCTCTGGTTTGACTCTGTCTCTGTCCTCTTCGGATGACGACGACCAACCTGGCCCCTCCGGTGTGAGTCATCATGCAGCACCAGATGCAACAACATCTGCACCCCCTGTACCCACGCCTCCAGCATCTGGAAACCAACAGGGCCCCCCCAGCAACACGGACAGACCAAGGCCACTGAACACCCACAGCACAGGGACCCAGGACCCTCCGGAAGCTACAGCAAGCACCACCAGCAACACCACCCAAGGAGTCCCAGTGTCACCTGTGCATCCCGCCGCTCGTTCTGCCTGTGTGGATAGGGGTGCTGGGAGGGGTGCGTTGCAATGCGACTACTCCTCATTATGTAGGCATTGTGTGCAGAACCAGGGAACTGTGCACATACATGTGTGATACACATGTCTACAAGACATACCACCAGAGCATTGATCGAGTGGAAATGTTTCCTGTTCCGGTATGCCTGCTAATGTGCCTGCAGTGGTATCAGGGCCACATGTGTACCATCAATAGATCCAGTAACGTTCAGCATCCTCCCCAGTGTATAAAAGGCATCCTTTATTTCAGGGAGTTCGGCTGGGCTCTGGAACGTGATGTACAGGTCATCGCGTAGCACACGACTAAACATAGTTTGCGACATCCCACCTGCTGTGGCCACAGTGTACTGGAAGGTACCAGTAGCAAAGAAGTGCAGGGCTGCCATCACCTTCACCTCTGGGGTCAATGCTATAGGGTATAAACGGCCAGGTAGCAGATGTGGCGCCAACTGCTCCGCCAACTCCTCAATCAGTGGCCTGGTGAAGCGGTACCGTCGGATGCTGTCGCGTTCCTGCATGGTTGCAAGGTCTGCGAATGGTCGATGGACAGCTGGTGCCCTGCCGAACAGAAATGAACAAAGGAAGATTGTCGGTTCATCCACCCATGTGGCCATGACTAGGCTCACTATCACATGATACATCATGACATTACACAATGTACTCAGGTGTGTGCTGTTGGGCATGGACACATATGTCACCTACATGACCATCACCTCACATCCCAATTCCACATGTCCACATAAGTCCCATGTAGTGCAATGGCCAATCATTGGGCTGTGTCACCCGACCTATGTACTGCTGTGATGTTACAAACACACACCACAGTGACAAGTGAGGCCTGATTTCTCCCAGGCATCACAGATCTTTCCAATGCAGATACCGAGGGTCCCTGTATTGCCACATCGACACTGGCATGGATATGGCATATCACGTACACACCACAAGGCAAGCGTGAGTCCCACAGGTTGTGGCCACTGTTGTCCCTGCAGGCCCTACATGTACAGACACACACACACCATCAAGGTTGCTGCATATACCACATGGATGTGGAGACTCTCCCATTGGGCACATTTGATCATCCACATCTGAGACACAACATGCACACAGACTACAGGTCTCACTGTGAGGTACATGCCATCACCCCTAGGACTCAGGGTGTATGTGACATGTCCTAAACATATCCAACATGAAACTGTGTTCGTGACTCATCCCCATTACTGTACATTTGCACATCACAGTGGTAATGTGCACAACACACAAAGGATTCTGCCCCCATGAACACGTGCACAGCCTGGGAGTGGCTGAACAAAAGAGACACACAACAAACCAAATGTTGACCCCGCCCCCCCGGGAATGCAGCCTTACATGCCATGGGACACTGTGTGGCCAATGCTGTAGTGTGGTAGGTGTGCACATGTGTCCCTGGCAAGTAATTGTGTGTTGAATCTGTCAAATAGTCACACCAATGAGGTCCGACGCGGGTGACAATGCGTACGCATTGCATGGTTCCTGACCGAGCCGTGCATACGCTTTGCCATTGACTGCAATGAGGTCCGACGCGGGTGACAATGCGTACGCACTGCACGGTTCCTGACCGAGCCGTGCGTACGCTTTGCCATTCACTGCAATGAGGTCCGACGCGGGTGACAATGCATACGCATTGCACGGTTCCTGACCGAGCCGTGCGTACGCTTTGCCATTGACTGCAATGAGGTCTGACGCGGGTGACAATGCGTATGCATTGCACGGTTTCTGACCGAGCCGTGCGTATGCTTTGCCATTGACTGCAATGAGGTCCGATGCGGGTGACTCTCATGCATGCGCGTCAGGCAGGCATAGTCCAAGACAGGCGTATGCCTTGGCCATTGAATCGTATGGAGACGGGTGCATGTGTATTTTGAAAATACGCGTTGTACAGTCAGTTGACCGAGCCGGGCGCATCCATTGGCTCTGGACTGTCATGGAGACGGATGCAGATTCAAAACTTGCACGAGTTGTGCGCTGGAAATTCAGTTGGATGCCTACAACAATGTTGCAATTCCTAGGGTTTCATGAAGGTGAAGATTTGAACGATGCGAAGACGTGTACGAGTCGTGCATTTCCATGGATTGGCCAGATTCTCAGAATGCAACCGTGTTGGACCTATCACTGGGGACACATGGCACAGAGTCTGCCTCTGCAGCACAGATATAAGGCTGGCTGCCCCCCAGGGAGCTCACTTGCCTGCGCTACATGCTACTGGACCACATCCCTGCTACCACTGCTGCTGTCTCTGCATCCTCTGGCTCCTGCTATGGCATGTACTCTGGAGAGGGCCCCAGCCTTCACTGAGGAGGAGAACCAGGCCCTGCTGGATGGGCTCCTTCCACAGTACAGCAAGCTGTATGGGAAACCAGGGGAGCAGGTGAGTGTGCAGTCCACTGCCTTCCTAATTACGCATGTTGTCTGACTAGCAATAATAGCAGTGTGTACACCAGTGGCAAGCATTCTCACTGAGTACTTTCAATCCCCAAAGTGTGTAGGTACATGTAATGAACAGGTGTTCTGCTGCTTAAGTGCATTTGTGCAAGCTTGAACTCCCCAGGCATTGTTAACATGTCAGACATGCAGGTTATTTGTCCTTTCCCATGGTTGCACTACCTGTGTTACTCATTTTCCTATGTGATGATGACATGTATATCCAAATGTGTGTAGCACAAATATGGGGCATGTGTGTTAATGTACTTTTAACTTTGTCATCCTCACAGGTTGATGCCCACCAGAAGCATGAGAAATGGCTGACCATCGCCCGGGCAGTGTGTTCGGTGGGGGTCTACAAGCGACGGATCCGCAACTGCCAGAAGAGGTGGCAAGACCTTCGGAGCTAGACCCGGAGGATCGCAAGAGTCCAGCTGAAGCTGTCACCTTCTCGCAGGAGGGGTGGACACCGGACCCTGACCCCCCACATGCTCCAGATTCTGGCGGTGGTCTTCCCGGACCTGGATAGGCAGCTTAAGGCCAGACAGCAGCAAGGAGGGGGTAAGTCCATCCCTAATCTGTGTACTATGTCTGACATGCTAATTGCAGTCTTTTGGCCTGGTCACACTTGCACGTTACGTAGGTCTTCCAGTCCAATACTCATGTCCATCAATTGTGTGATGCACCCTCCTCATCTGTTCCACAGGTGTGGCCCCTACAGTCTGTTGCTTGTGTCACTAGCGCACTGTGTCCCTGCAGTCAGCTATGCTTCAGCTTCCGGACAGCATCTGTTCCTGTGGCTCTGTTGTGTGTTTCATGGGTGGTTCAATTGTTTACCAAATGCCTGGGATCTGACATGTGATCTGTGTGTGCCCTTGATATGTGTTACAATTGCTGGTGTGACTCGCCACTAGGCCTGGGCCAAAATTCCGTTCCGTTCGCGGAAATTGCGATATTTTGGCATTTTCGCGTTCCGCGGAAAGCGCGAAAATGTCAAAATTTCCGCATTCCGCAGCTTAGCGATAATTTTTTTCTTGCTCGCGCTGTAAAACAATACATTCTCGCGCGCGCGCGATCGCCTTACCTGAATCCCTGCGTTCTCCGACAAGTTTTCTTGACCCGGTCGCGTTCTCCACGAGATGTTGGATTTTGGTAGCCATTTTGCGCTGATCACATCATTTGTCGTGCGATCACGTCTTTCTTCTCGCGATCATGCACCGCGCGAGTATGAGAAGATTGAGATCTCGAACATGTCATTCTACATCGCGAGCCAGAGAATGAGGACGCGGGCACATGAAATCGAACGCGAACAGGAGAAAGAGACCGCGAACACGTCATATCCAACGCGACAGGGACAAAGAAGAGAACGCGATCATATCGTTTTCGACACGCCGGCGGAAGTAATGTGAAGCTGGAGAACTCAACAACGTAAAATTTACAATTTGGAGAGGAATATCGGCTCTAGCAGCATGAAACCATCTGCAAATACTGATTTTGGATGAAAAAAACTCCTTACATTCACATTTGGCTTTCCTTTTTTGTGCAAGGAGTCATTTTTTTTTTACAAGGTGGAGAGAGGGAGGAAGTGACACAGATTCTCCAACTTCCTGTTCCTGTCCAGCAGGCTCCTCCCAGTGCTTTGTCCATCTCCTGCTCATTCTGCCTTTGGATATGGAGCTGGAAAGATCACTCTTTTTGTCTGCTGCATCATTGCAATTGGATTTCAGGATTTTTGGAATAGGATATTTTACAAGTAAGTGGTTGTTGTGTTTGATTGTGGGCATTGCAGTTGTTGTGTAACTACAATTTATTTTTGATAATTAATTATCATCATTCCTTTTTTTTTTTTTAATTTTTTTTTATTTTGTGGGTTGTAGTAGTAGGCCCGAGCTAGCCATGGGCATGGCCTCATGGGTGTGTGTGTGCATGATGAAGCAACTGTTCCTTTTGTTTTTTGAATATATTTCATTTTCAATCACATTTAGGGCATGGATGGCATTGGATTGAGTTGGGGAAGTGTGTTTTTTGGGGTGGCCTTGCTGATGTTGTTGGGCCTGGACATGTGGCTGGTGGCCATTTTGAGGCCTAGGCCTGCAAGCTTGCCTGGCCTTGTCTGCCAACAGGCCTGCTTTCATCCACTGCTACCAGAGCAGGTAGCCACAGCTTTAGTAATCTACTGTTTTCTGTTTGCTCTGTTGAATTTAGACATCATTTAGGGCATGGATGGCATTGGATTGAGTTGGGGAAGTGTGTTTTTTGGGGTGGCCTTGCTGATGTTGTTGGGGCTCGCCATGTGGCTGGTGGCCATTTTGAGGCCTAGGCCTGCAAGCTTGCCTGGCCTTGTCTGCCAACAGGCCTGCTTTCATCCACTGCTACCAGAGCAGGTAGCCACAGCTTTAGTAATCTACTGTTTTCTGTGTGCTCTGTTGAATTTAGACATCATTTTGGGCATGGATGGCATTGGATTGAGTTGGGGAAGTGTGTTTTTTGGGGTGGCCTTGCTGATGTTGTTGGGCCTGGACATGTGGCTGGTGGTCATTTTGAGGCCTAGGCCTGCAAGCTTGCCTGGCCTTGTCTGCCAGCAGGCCTGCTTTCATCCACTGCTACCAGAGCAGGTAGCCACAGCTTTAGTAATCTACTGTTTTCTGTGTGCTCTGTTGAATTTAGACATCATTTAGGGCATGGATGGCATTGGATTGAGTTGGGGAAGTGTGTTTTTTGGGGTGGCCTTGCTGATGTTGTTGGGCCTGGCCATGTGGCTGGTGGCCATTTTGAGGCCTAGGCCTGCAAGCTTGCCTGGCCTTGTCTGCCAACAGGCCTGCTTTCATCCACTGCTACCAGAGCAGGTAGCCACAGCTTTAGTAATCTACTGTTTTCTGTGTGCTCTGTTGAATTTAGGCATCATTTTGGGCATGGATGGCATTGGATTGAGTTGGGGAAGTGTGTTTTTTGGGGTGGCCTTGCTGATGTTGTTGGGCCTGGCCATGTGGCTGGTGGCCATTTTGAGGCCTAGGCCTGCAAGCTTGCCTGGCCTTGTCTGCCAACAGGCCTGCTTTCATCCACTGCTACCAGAGCAGGTAGCCACAGCTTTAGTAATCTACTGTTTTCTGTGTGCTCTGTTGAATTTAGCCATCATTTTGGGCATGGATGGCATTGGATTGAGTTGGGGAAGTGTGTTTTTTGGGGTGGCCTTGCTGATGTTGTTGGGCCTGGACATGTGGCTGGTGGCCATTTTGAGGCCTAGGCCTGCAAGCTTGCCTGGCCTTGTCTGCCAGCAGGCCTGCTTTCATCCACTGCTACCAGAGCAGGTAGCCACAGCTTTAGTAATCTGCTGTTTTCTGTGTGCTCTGTTGAATTTAGACATCATTTAGGGCATGGATGGCATTGGATTGAGTTGGGGAAGTGTGTTTTTTGGGGTGGCCTTGCTGATGTTGTTGGGCCTGGCCATGTGGCTGGTGGCCATTTTGAGGCCTAGGCCTGCAAGCTTGCCTGGCCTTGTCTGCCAACAGGCCTGCTTTCATCCACTGCTACCAGAGCAGGTAGCCACAGCTTTAGTAATCTACTGTTTTCTGTTTGCTCTGTTGAATTTAGACATCATTTAGGGCATGGATGGCATTGGATTGAGTTGGGGAAGTGTGTTTTTTGGGGTGGCCTTGCTGATGTTGTTGGGCCTGGACATGTGGCTGGTGGCCATTTTGAGGCCTAGGCCTGCAAGCTTGCCTGGCCTTGTCTGCCAACAGGCCTGCTTTCATCCACTGCTACCAGAGCAGGTAGCCACAGCTTTATTGATCAAGTGTTTTCTATGTGATCTGTTGAATTTTTAGACATCACCTTCCTGAGAGTGTAGTGTGGCTGTACACAGTACTAGTAGTATAACATAGCTCTAGTTAAAAAAAATTCATAAATGGCTAGACTATCTTTTGTTTGCACTAGTACAGTACTAAGTAACTGAACCACAAAAACAAATGCAACATTTCACTGATGTTCTTCTCCTGTCTTCTTTGCTTTTAGGTGCACAAAAGAGTAGGAGGTGTCATCGGCATCACCTGGCTACCCGTTGTACTGCCAGCCAGACAGAAGTCCTGCTGCGCATCACGCCCACGTGTGACCAGAACTTGTTGTGCATCTGCCTCCTGCCTGACGTCGGAATAAGATGGCCCCAAAGAAAGGTACCAGGTCCAGTACCAAGAAAGTTGCTGGTGAGAAGAAGGAACAGAAAAAGGAAGTGCCATTAACCACGACTGGTGGTGTGCCGGCCAAGGTTTTTTTTGGCACCAAAGCGTTGTCCGGGAACCAAGCTGGGAGCAGCACAGCGGTCCAGCAACCCCACCAACCTAGACCCAAGGGCTTTACTGTCGCAGAGGTAGCCAGTCTACTAACGGGCAGCGATGTTGAAGAAATGTCATTACCGCAAAGTAGTACACAATCAAGTTCAACGCAGGCGCAAACTCAGCAGATCAGTGTGCAGCCGCCGCAACAAGAACAGCAGCAGCAGCCGCCGCAACAAGAACAGCAGCAGCAGCCGCCGCAACAAGAACAGCAGCAGCAGCCGCCGCAACAAGAACAGCAGCAGCAGCCGCCGCAACAAGAACAGCAGCAGCAGCCGCCGCAACCAGAACAGCAGCAGCCGCCGCAACCAGAACAGCAGCAGCCGCAACCAGAACAGCAGCAGCCGCCACAACAGCCCACCATAGTAGTTGTTGCTCCTGACGTAGGGGCATTTCAGGAAATCGAGCTTCCTGCAGACAAAGCGGAGCGAAGTCAAACCACTGTTTCAGAACATCTATTGTCTTCCAGACCACCAGCAAGGAAAAGGAGGCTTAGTCCATCATCTTCTTCTTCAAGCCCCGCTTCTGATGATCGTGATGACACTTGGGTCCCACCAGCTCGGTCTGAGAGTGAAGTACGCCACAAGACATTGCTTCTGAAAAGGAAGGTCCCAGAAAAACTTAGAGTTATGGAGGTAGATGTAGAAGAGGGGGGTGATGATGTTGATGAAGACGAGCCAGTCATCACGCACATTACTCCCGCCCCAAAGGGATTGGAGACCGACATTCTTACCCTATCCAGAAAGGCTGCTACTGAGCGGGATGTAGCACGGATCTCACCAACACAGGTTACACCACCACTACCTCCAGCTGCCATATTTTCCAAGGCCCGGCAGGGACCTACATCCAGCTCAACCACCTCAGTGGGAAGTGGTAGTAAAAGTCACAGTGTAGGTGGACAGGGTCACATATTTTCAAGCACCCCCTCAAGTTCATCTGGTGTTGAAAGTGGCACATCCAGCAGTGCCAGAAAGTTCTCCTCCCCAGTTTGGGACTTCTTTTCTGTTAGCGCCAAGGAGGAGAACGTTGCTATATGCGCAATTTGTCGGCAAGGTGTTCGGCGTGGTAAGCTTGGTACAAACTATGGTACCGGAGGACAAGCTAGTCATCTCAGATTACACCACACTATTGTGTGGGAGGATCACCTACTTAAGTTAAAAGAAAGTAGGAAAACTAAACCCTTTGAAGTTGGTCAGGAATCAGGGAGCGATATTATTGTGGTGGCAGGTGAAGAACAGGGAGGCATTTCTAGCCCTGTCTCCAGTAGTGCAGTCACTGCAGTGGTAACGCCCACATCCTCCTCAGTAACATCAGAGTGGCACCGCAGTAAGAGCCATACTCAGAGTGTGGGCGAGACACCAAGGCGACCGGCGAGTACCTCAATGAGACAATCTGTGTCGTTGAGCCTTAGTGGGTTAATGGCACCACTAAGGAAAGAAAGCCAGCCTACCATTGACAGCATGTTTAGGTTGGAGGGGCAGTTCCAACGCAACCACCCAACGGCACGATTGTACAATGCGAAGCTGGCTAAAATGTTAGCGCTGGACCTTCTTCCTTTTTCATTTGTGGAAGGGGTGGGTTTCCTTGAATTTGTGTCTGCCATCTGCCCGAAATGGAAAGTTCCAAGCCGGTCCTATTTCGCAAGAATTGCTGTTCCGGCACTACATCATGATGTGCTGGAATTGGTTGGACAAGCTTTGCAGAAGAGTGCTGTGCACAATATCCACCTGACAACAGACATGTGGACCAGTTGCCAAGCCACAGATTACATGTGTATCACTGCACACTGGATCTCTTTTGTGGGGGTTAAAGATCAACTATCTGCACGAGGTGTTGTTGACACAGCTGCGATTTTTGAAGGTACTCGGAAACATGCAACTGTAGCCATGTTCGCCATGGAGAAATCTCATACGGCTGAAAACATTTTAGAAGAGTTTCGCACCAAGGTTTTGGAATGGCTGCAGCCCAGAGGGCTTGGTATTGGTTTTGTTGCCACAGACAATGGCAGTAATGTACTTAAGGCCATGGAACTTGGTTCCTATTTCAGGGTTCCGTGTTTGGCACACTGCATAAACATTATAGTGCAAGACTTTCTGAAAAAAGAACCCATAGTAAGCAATTTACTGTCCATCTGCCGAAGAATATGCACTCATTTCAGCCATTCTTTTAAAGCTCGGAAGCAGCTGAGGATCCTCCAACGTGAGCGTAGGGTGCCAGTCAAGGCACTCATCCAGGAGGTGGCAACACGTTGGAACTCAACGTATTACATGCTTGATCGTCTGAAACGAACAGCACAGGTCACTCAATGATTATGTCTGGTACAGAAGCAGTGATGCTAGTGTTAAAGGCATGACCCTTCAGAGGGAGCAATGGACCCTAATTCAATGCCTGACTGAGATGCTGTCTCCTTTTGAGGTCTTCACACGTGAAGTCAGCAAGGAGGACTGTACAATGGGCCAAGCTATCCCATTGTTGCAAATGCTAGAGCATGAGCTGAATAATGTGTCTGAATCCTACAAAGGTGTAGAGGACAGAAGGCAAGCCCATGACTTGGTGGAGAGCTTATCCAGGCGCTTATCAGAAAATGTAAGGATACAAAATAAAATTTTGTCACAAGAACATTACATTTGTGCCACAATTCTGGATCCACGTGCAAAATTAGGACTATTCCGTTCTTTTTCCGACACTGATGTTGCCCGCTACAAAAGTTGTATAGCTGAAGCAGCCATCAAGTTTGAAAACGAAGGGCTGCTAATTAAAAGCCCGCCACATCAACCCACAACAAGTACTGATACTGAAGCAGGCCATGCAGAATCAAGTGCAACTTCGTCGGCTGAGGGCAGTGCGGTTGGCTCACAATCGCAACACTCACCATCACCATCGACTACAAAAACAATAACTGGATCATTCGGCCGAGTACAATCATTATCAGATTGGTATGTAAAGATGGGCCTTAAGCACAGTGCTGATGCACAGAAAAAACAGCACAAAAGCTTACCAGCAGCAACCCTGAACATTGAGCGGATGGTCCAGGCCTATCTGGACGACCCAACAGAGGTGTACGTTGATCAAAACCCAGTGCAGTATTGGCATAGGAAAAGGTCTGAATGGCCACAGCTCAGCAGGCTGGCGATAAGCTATCTGGCTTGCCCTGTCGCAAGTGTCTCTTCCGAACGTGTTTTCAGTGCTGCAGGTTCCATTGTAACCTTGAGAAGGACCAGTCTATCTCCCAAAAACGTGGAGAGGTTAACAATGATCAAAATGAATCAGCACTTCATACCACCGAATTACACAATGCATGAATCAACAGAGGAAGATGAGGACAGCGGCTCAGGTGACGGAAGTATTGTGTTAGATGATTACCTACTACTGGAAGATCCCCCAGAGTTTGAGGACGAGCTATACTTCCCTGACAATTAGGCTCGCACTTACTGTCTTCCTCCCTTTTTTCCCCCTTTGTTCGTGTCTGTTGTTCCGGTTATAAACTTGTGAATCGCAACCAATGCATTATCACCGTCTTCTAATCTTCTAATTTAAGATACAAGTTTCAGGTGTCTACCATTTGACACTACAGTCCTCAGAATCCAGCTCCTCCGCTCGATCATACTGCATCTCCTGGTCAATTCCATTTCCCTCATGAATGATGATTGGATGATGGTAACAACAAATTCAAACTTTCCTCGTCCTTCCAAAACAAGTGGACCATGAATCTGATGACTTCTATAGCTATCCTCCTTCAGAGCCGAGAGAGACTGGCCATTAACTGAAAATAAGATGCAACAGGTAATGATTGATGCCATGCATTGTCCGCAGAAAAGCAGACTGAGTGATGTAGATTTTGTTGTGTGTGTTGCGCATGAATGAATTGATGTAATTGTGCACTGCCACTAATCAACATTCTACAGAACACACTAATTTTCCTCTTCTGGCAAACAAGAAATGTGTACTTCTCCTGCATCTTGGTGATACATTGCTTTTAATTCAATACAGGAAGGGGACTCACTCAATCTGCGCAATGCAAATGACTGTGACTTAACAGCACCGTCCATCATGATGATGGCGAAAGAGACGGCCTGCAGCGTTAACGAGATGAGATGCAACAGGTAATGATTGATGCCATGCATTGGCCACAGAATAGCAGACTGAATGATGTAGATTTTGTGGTGTGTTGCGCATGAATTGATGTAATTGTGCACTGCCACTAATCAACTTTCTACAGAACACACTAGTAATTTTCCCCTTCTGGCAAACAAGAAATGTGTACTTCTCTCCTGCATCTTGGTGATACATTGCTTTTAATTCAATACAGGAAGGGGACTCACTCAATCTGCGCAATGCAAATGACTGTGACTTAACAGCACCGTCCATCATGATGATGGCGAAAGAGACGGCCTGCAGCGTTAACGAGATGAGATGCAACAGGTAATGATTGATGCCATGCATTGGCCGCAGAATAGCAGACTGAATGATGTAGATTTTGTGGTGTGTTGCGCATGAATTGATGTAATTGTGCACTGCCACTAATCAACTTTCTACAGAACACACTAGTAATTACTAATTTTCCCCTTCTGGCAAACAAGAAATGTGTACTTCTCTCCTGCATCTTGGTGATACATTGCTTTTAATTCAATACAGGAAGGGGACTCACTCAATCTGCGCAATGCAAATGACTGTGACTTAACAGCACCGTCCATCATGATGATGGCGAAAGAGACGGCCTGCAGCGTTAACGAGATGAGATGCAACAGGTAATGATTGATGCCATGCATTGGCCGCAGAATAGCAGACTGAATGATGTAGATTTTGTGGTGTGTTGCGCATGAATTGATGTAATTGTGCACTGCCACTAATCAACTTTCTACAGAACACACTAGTAATTACTAATTTTCCTCTTCTGGCAAACAAGAAATGTGTACTTCTCCTGCATCTTGGTGATACATTGCTTGTAATTCAATACAGGGAGGGGACTCACTCAATCTGCGCAATGCAAATGACTGTGACTTAACAGCACCGTCCGTCATGATGATGGCGAAAGAGACGGCCCGTTAACTTAAGAAGAGAAGGAACAGGTAATAAATGATGATAATTAATGGCATGCATTGGACACCTGACTCTGAGCTATTGGTCTTTGTGTTTGCGTTGTTTGTTGTGCACAAAGTGATGTCAAAGTGTACTAGTGGTAATCTATCTTTCTGTACAGAATAAAGAATGACTCAAGTCAGTAATATTTATATTTCTACTCTTGTTGTGTTATAAAAATTACACTTGTACTGCAGGCCGATCTTCAGTCAGTAGAAGTATCAGAGCTGATGATGAAGTCAGGAGGATGCTTCATGAGTGGCATAAAACGGAAAAGCCTAAAGGTAAACACGTGAACAACAACCACAGCACACCCAAATGTCTGTGTAGAAGTTGAATAGAGTGTAGCGGTGGGATGACTGCAGTGCATTGATTTTACTAACTTTAACTGTAAAATGCTATGTCTGGAATGGATAATGTGCTTTGCGTTTGTCCAACTCTTTGAGAGAAAAAAAAAAAGGACTCTAAAGTGTTAACGTAGGATGTGCTAATGGTAAGCACTGTGGGCCTGATCTCTCCTGTTACTGTTGAAGGTCTATGCTGGAAACAGACTACAGTAGAGATGATGCATATGCATACATGCCACCTCGGAAAGTGTTCTTGTTGCACTACACCATCACTTGTGCATTTGTTTTCACTTTCTTTCTGAATATCCCCTTTGGTTTTCAATCTAAAATTACAGGCCGGGCCTTGTCCAAAACTTTGTAAAACATTACAATGCATATTAATTACCTTACCAATCAATCACCTTTTTATTCCAGCCGGGCAGTGGCGAGTGGTGAGGCGACACACCCAAGATTGATGGACGAGAGGAGCAAGAGGAATGCCGAGATGCAAAAAACCAGTCCACATTTTTGACCAGGATAAGACAGTAACAGTATCCACTTTTCACTTCTTTTAAATAATTTGATTAATATCTTGTATACATTCTTTACAACAGTGTGTTCTTGGAGTTCTTATTATCAATCATCATTACGTTTGCTCTGTGTTTACGATTCTTCACTACCAATATTTAAAATTTCTATTTGCTATCTGTTAAAGTATTAAGGCCGGAACAGAACAAGAAATAGAAGTGTATGTAATCCGGGTCTCATCATGCATGCATTTCCTTTTTTATACCTTAACATATGGAATGGATATGGTATGGTAGTCTTCAATGATTGTCGTTTGTTTGTCTATGTATGCATACTGTTTTTCTATGTCAAACCTTTTCCAAAATCCCCCTTCCCATCCAATCAACGGACCCTAACCCTCTTCCCCCGGGCTGTGTGACTTATTGTCGAGGTGTAACTAAATTAAATGTACACCAATACTTAATCACACACTTGCTGGGGCGGATGTGGTGAAAGCAACACTACTTCAATTTCAATGCAGAGCGATGATCTTCTTCTGCTTGCCCACCCATGAGTAGGATATTTCACAGGTTATTTTATTTAACAAAGGAACATATACCTCAGCATGAATTGCCGGCATTGATTGGATTTGTTTGTTGTCATTCCTCATATACAGCACTAACTGTTAGACTGTAGGCATAGCCAAGTCGACAAAACTATAGTTTGTAACTCTGTCTAGTAGGCTATCCTCATAATAACCAGCATTCAGTTTTTTTGTCAAATATTTGAGCATATAATTGTTGCTCGGTAAATTCTGTGATGTACTTCATTCAACTACTCCTCTAACAGTCTCTCAAAGGCGATTGACTATCTCCTTTTCTTTTTTTGGAAATGCTGCCACCCTGCCAGTGTATACTACTACTACTATACTACCACCACCACCCCAATCATGGCATGTATGAAAAAGGAAACCATCTTCACCATGCAGCCAGTGCTGTGCCACAGTTGGACATAAACATCAAGCACCGGTAAGAGAGAAGTTTGGGGGAGGCAGAATCAATAATGGACATGTTGTCAATGATGTCAGTTTCAAACACCACTCCAAAGAATGCATAGTAGGACCAGTCAATGAGTGAGGTGTGTCGCATCTATCTGTTTGTGTCTTATACAGTCAGCAAATTATTGAAATCAAACACACGCTATGGGCGACCATGCACCAGCAAAGAAACAGTGTGATGTAAAACAGTTACCCCACCTACAAAACATTAACAACATTGCATGTAACATAGAAAAATATATTTAATTGACCCTAACAAATAAACTAAACCCACAAAAGCTAACCCACCCACCTCCCTAACCCCAACGACTGTCCATAGAAATAGAGAACGCCCAAACGAGTGAAGAACGAACAGGAATTAAAAAAGGGGCAGTGACAGGGACTAACTGGTGGGGCGGGACTGGAGGAGGACACGAATCTGGTCCTCTAAATGGGCGACGCGGCGTCTAAGGCTGCGGCAGTTGCAGCCACAGTGGGGGGGGGGGCACCGGAGATGGCACGGTGGCGGCGGGCAGCCGTCCGGCGGTGGCGCCGTACCGCTGGAGGGCGGTGGCTGGGGCCCGGGGCAATGGAGGAGCCTTCAGTAGCTGCAGCAGCCTCCTCCTCCTCCTCGGCTAGGACCACCAGCCGCCGGTATTCCTGCTGGATTGCCTCCAGCTTCCGGCGCCGTGCCTTGGCGGCCAACTCCTTACGGTTGACTTTCGGAGTTGCTGTGTATCAAAAAGAAATAAACAAGACAATTGTAAAATATAGTCTTAATAAAACAGTAGGACAAGGTAATTATTTATACACATAGTGGCATGGTAGAGTAGCACTATAAAATAAAGCACAGTAGTACATAACATTTTAAATGTCGCCCGTCCTTCTTCCTTCCACCTGTCTTACACTTTTTAGTTGAACAGTGCACCAGGTGCTCTTCTCCATAAAACTTTCAAAGCGGAGTTGAAATCAGATAGATGAGGACATTGGTTACTCAATACTCCGGCTCCTAGTCCTATACCAATTAAAGGGAATTCTAGTCTTCTAGTTCACTCTTCAAACGTCCCCAAGAACTCATACTTACTTACGACATCGGATAGCGGGCGGACTTTGTCCGCCCGCCATCCGACTGCTAAAAAGGGTGGGGGTCCCGTGGGGACAATTAATTAGGATGATGCGCCCGGCACAGTGGCGGGCGCACCCTGTTATTTTAAATTTAAATTCTGGTTGGCTTTGCTGAAAGCAATGCTAAAATGTTGTGCTGCTTTTCCAAGCACAACATGACGGGCCTCGCACGGAGCCTGTCACGTTTTGCTTTGAAAGTCGGGGGGGTACCATAGCATCGGTAGGTACCCTCCATGGGGGCCCCCAAGCATACTCTGCAATGTGTGCATGCCTTTCCGTGGCGGACGGTAATGCCGCCACGCAAAGGCATTCCAAAATGCAGATTATATGGCTGCCGGTGTGGTGAGAGAGACACCACCGCCATATTGAACCCTTTTCCGCCTAGACATGTCTGAATATTTTCTACAGGGATGGCGGGAGGTTTGCCCCTGCTGTGACGGCAGTGAATTCCAGCCAGCCCGGCGGGGGCAATACGCCCACCATCCTAATGGGGCCCTAATTCACAACTGTACAGTATACATATACATACAGTTCACCTTTGCAGTGAGTGTGCTGTCAAGTTCAACAATAGTTAAAGATTATTAATCTAACTTACCACCGCCTGCCACTGGTGCTGCCACTCCCCCTCCGTTGCTATCTGCAACTGCCGCATCCTCGCCCTCTGCGTCGCCTTCGCTGGCCCCAGCAATGGTGGTCGGTAGTGCGCCTAGAAAACATTACACATTTATTAGGCAACATATACACCTCCCCCCTATTGATCAGTAGCAAGGTTGAAAAATGAGTTAATACTAACATAAATCACTAGTACAAATCAGGTAGTAGTAGAGTAGACACTAAGTTATATGATCATTGTAGCATTTGCTTGATTAGCCCTAGCCATGCACATGTGACGTTACCTTTACCTTGCAGCTTCTTAAGACACCTTTGAGCCCACATGACCTGCCTCACACTGCTACTGTCTAGTCTACGCGCTGCGTACAGGCGGTCAACAAACATTAACAAGCCACTTTTTTAGGAAGAACTGGTGTACTACTGTTACTGTTAGTCCATATTGCTTATCCATAGATGCTACACTTTTTGGCACGGCTGAGAAATGCTTGCAAGTTGCAATATACTAACGCACACCATTTCTTTTTTCGCATTACAGACGCAAGATTCGCTTCTGCGAACCAGAGCTTCTGAACGATGCACCAACTACCAGTACTAGGTTCTTCTGAGGTGAGGGGTCCCTTCACTCACATCTTCATTTATAAATGTATATAAACTAAATTGCTATGGGATGGTGGTGCTGCCTTCCACCACTTCAGTTATCATGATTTAATTCCCAACTGTATAAGTGTAACAATGTATATTGTTTTAATGTTATTGATTTGCCGGTTGGTGCTGCTAAGAAAACAGTGTACAGACCTTCTCAAATTGAAATAAAATTTTTAAACTTACATAGACTTTGTGGTATTTGGTGTGGAGTGGACTAACTTACACGAGTGAGCAAATTAAAGTAAGGGTGTGCATGTGAATTGCTTCCACGACAGAGGTTGGGTGTGTTAATGTTCTGGGTTGTCTACTTGTTGGTTATCTTGGGGGGAGGGTTCCGAGACCTAATAGGTATGACAAGACAGTACTATAGTCAAGCAGTGGAATTGTGGTGGGTGCGGAATTTCTGATTGAGGTGTGCAAGGAAGGTCCAACCTACCATCACCAACATCCTATTTTCTGGTGCAAATGTATGTGCAAGATCCCTACAACAGTTGTATGTCCTATAGGGTATCATATCAAAATATTAAGAAATCTGGTAGGGCTGTTGCTGTGAATTTTCAAAGCCTAAACATCAACAAGAGTAAAAAGTAGTACAAGACAACGACCCAACGGATTGTACGAGCTACTGGTGAATATGAGTTTTATATTACAACCTTTCACAAAGAGTGGCACTGGCCAACTGGGCAAGACTAGCTACTACAGTACAGACAGACAGACTGATAGTATGTAGTAGTACTCAGTCATCATAGCGGAGGCAGGGATAAGCTTTTTGAAACCGTACAGATCGAAGGATAATTGGTGGTAAAAAAATAGCATTTGGAAACACACTATAGTTCGGGAGAAATGGGGCAGTAAAAGTTATGGAATAAGAAATATTATTAAAAACAAGAAGACTTACTGGGGCCAGCAGAGGAGCCCTCAGCGGTGTCCTCCTGGTGGTGTTCCTGTCCCGCCGACTGCCCAGTCCCTGCCCGTCTGCCCCTGGGTGCTGATGAACAGGAAAGATATAAGAAAGAGACAAACATTGATGGATGGTGTCAACTTAAGCAAATACAATATTTTTCAACAACGGTCAAAAAACACTTATGTAAACAATTGCAATAACTACATTGACCGATCTCATCTGGTCAACATGTAATATCGGGGGATTCGCAGTTCGACTACTTAAGTTACTATTTATCAACAGTAATCCATTCTTCCATTCTGATTCCAGAAAACTAAGTTACAAGTAAGCCTAAGTATTAGTACAACGTACCACCCAACCTAGCCCACCTATTCCAGGCATGCCAATTGTACATTAAGTATGCATTTCCACTGTATTCCTCAACAATGTGTATGATCCAATCATGGAGGACACATGAACATGACTACATTTTTTGTATACACCAAATTTTGGTTTGATTGATGCTGATCTGCTACTGCTAAGTAACTGCAAAGCCTACCTCCACTCATTGAACAAACTAGAAAGGTTCTAAAGACTGGCGTACTAGCAGCACGTCACGTAACTGAGTGAGGGGGGCATCACGCATACCACTAACCAATTAGAAGCTCATACAAAGTACCTAAACCTATGTATCAATCCGCCCCTATCTATTAGTGACAGGACAAAGTAAGGAGTGGACGTGAGTCACTGTAGCATTACGTAACTTAATTTCTCTAAAATAAACTCGTAAAGAATCACGCTAAGCAAGCGCAAATGCAAAGCTGCAAACAAGTAAGATTAGTAGTAGCGCAGAAGAGCACCTGTGTCATAATCACAGAAGACTTTTAAACGTTATTAACCTGGAATGTATTGCAAGCAGCAACATTCTAGCTGGTTGGAAGGAAAAAAAGATATTCGCAATATATAACATAGAGCAGAAGAACAGACACAAAGTTGTAATAATTAAATAGGTACTCACCAAGCCCCGGGACCTCCACTCCTAGCAGGTCCAGCAGGTCCTGCTCACGGTCCAGGATGTCGGACCACCGGTGCGTCAGCTGTGCCTGGGTGCGCCGGACCCCAGAGATGCGCGACACTGCCCGGCGCACCTTCCCCCACCGCTGCCGACGCTCCCGGAGGCCGTACCCGGACCCAGGCCTGCCACCTGCTGCCAGGGTTGAGGGGAGGTGGCGCTGCACAAAGAAAATTAGTGCAGCCAACTCCGCCTCCCCAAATAAGGCCCGTGCATGCACCCCTTGTGGGCGCCGCCTTCCGCAAGGAAGGCGGTCGCGGCTCTGGCTGCGCCGGCGAACAGCCCTGCCCTTGGACATGGTTCTGGGGACGGGGCGGGAAAGAAAAGGTAAAATAAATAAAGGAGTAAAGGAAATAAATAGCGGGCAATACAAAGAGAAAAAGTAGCTAAAAAACAAAAGAAAAGTACATAAAAACCAAAAATATAGAGGCAGGAAAATAGTTAGAGAAATAATAAGTAATAAAGATCCAAAAAAAGTGGCTATAAACAAAGGATTGAAAAGATTTAGGGAGGATTGAAAATCAGGCCCCAGAACCATGCAATAGAGTGGAAAACAAGATGGCCGCGCCCGTTGCGACCACGTGCGCAAGTTTGCGCGATATTTTCTCCCTGAGCAAGCAAAAAGCAACGCGATCAAGTAAAAGCGATCGCGAACAGGAAATATCGACCGCGAACATGCATTGCGCGACCCGGAACAGGAAGTAAACAACGCCAGAGGGCGGGACAAGTGAAAACAAGATGGCCGCGCCCGTGAGCGACCGCATGGGTAAGTTGGCGACCCGCGAACACGCAAAAAATACCGCGAACAGGCGGCAAAAAAACTTCTGCATCTTCGCGATATTTCCGGCGTGTTTGCGGAGATTTTCTGCATTCTCGCGATAATTTGCGGAAGTTAATTCCGCAAATTCCGCCTACCCCTACTCGCCACATGTGCCTGGGGTATTGCAAACAAATCCATGCAGCGGGGGACTCCAATTTGTGGGCCTCAGGAGTATGTATATAAAGTATGTCACACTTGCTTAGCCACCTGACTACTGTCCAGGGCCAAACACTGTTTCACATAGACCTGGGCAGTCATGCCTCCTCAAGGGCATTTAGAAACACTCTGTAATCCCACTCCTGTGTATCAACTTACAGGTTGTGCTTAGTGACATGTGCCTTCAGGTGTCTGCCTCTGTGTCATTATGGTATGGCTTCCTGTTACGTACAACTGGGGTTTCCATGATTTTGAGGGTCAGCAGGACATCTGAGATGTGACTGTGAGAGACAAGACCTGTGTGACATATAGGTGTGTGATCACCTGACAGCACACAATGGTGTATGCAACTGTGTCCTTCAGGCAGCTGGGTTACATGCATGGCAGACTGTGATGTGTTAATGTACAGGGAGTTGTGTTTGCAGATACTCATATGTCTGATTTGCATGATGTGGGGTCTTCTGGGTCCTGGATATGTTGTTTGCAGGGGATGGGCAAGTGCACCTGTCATCTGCAGAGTTAGCTTTACCCCTGAGCAATGATTGTGACACAGTGCATACTCTTGTTGTCTGGATGCCCTGCCCCTGTGACAGGAGACAGTGTTGACTGACTTTCAGGGCATGTCAGTGCCATGGCATTTAACTTGCTATGAGTGATCCTGCATTGTGTTCAAGTGTGCACCATGCACCCCATTGTGGCATTGACTATCAGGACATGAGAGCATCATCGTGTGTGTTGCTGGCATGCATCACAAGCATGTGAAATGAGTCTCTGCCCATCCCTTCATCCGGACACCTGTACTGAGTCAGTAGCAAGAGATGTGCTGTGTGTATAGTGACATACTCCTACATGTTCACTTGCATGTTCAACTAATGTGTGGGTGTTGCATGTTGGGCCATTGGGGTATTAGCATCCAACATGCAACAGACATATGTGTGCAAGTCAAGGAAGGATATGTGTGCCATGGTTGATGTTGAGAATGACAATTGGCTTATTCTAAACAGTGTTGGCACTTTGAGCTGTGTTCAGCTGATGATGCCCTGTGATGTGATGTACTCACTGTGGTGTGTGCAGTCAGTGCAGGTGACTGATGTTGTTCTCTTACTTCCTATTCCTATCCAGATACATCCACGACCACAGGAGGGGACAGCTCCACGCACCAGGAGGAGCCACAGAGCCTGACAGGGACAGAAGGAGAGGAGTCGGGGGGACCCAGTGGCACGGAGGGCGAGTGGAGCCACACAGAGGAGTCGTCAGCACCATCCAGCCCAGCTGAGGGCCACAGCAGCTCTGAGGAGGCGGTTGTCAGCAGCCACCAAATCCCAACTAGTGAGGCTGTCCCCGCCACCGCCCCCACCACCACCATCATCACCCTCCCATCGGCTCCCATCCCAGAGGTCCCTGGAGGCTCACGTGTTCGGGAGCATGTCTTCTTTGTGCCAGGCACCGCACCCCCTGCCCCTGTGTTCCCTGCTGCCCTGAGTGAGGAGTCTGTGGACTTACATAGACAGATCCATGTAGGGCTAACGTCGATGCTGAAGGTCCTCCATGCACACACAAGTCTGTTGACACAACTGGTGTCGTTCATGGAGGGCATTTCCTCGGGCATGTCTGCCCTACAGAGGACCAATCAGTCTGTGGCCTCCTCCCTGATGGCAGCAGTGTCCCTCCTCCAACAGTCCAGCACCCCTCCTACCCCTGCACCACCCACGATTCCTAGCAGCCTACCTGTCCCAAGCACACACACACCTGCATATTCTCACAAACCCACAGACATGGGCAGTACACAAACACCCAAACCAAGGGCTATACGTGTACACAAGCAAGCGCAGGGGACTGATACCACACTCACAGGGGATGGTTTACAGACACACACACAGTCACCCACAACCACTCCGCAGTCCTCCAAAACCTCTCCCTCCCAGTCCCCTTCCCTTGCCTCACCTCCAACCCCATCTCCACAGAAGCTCTTCCTCTGTAAACTTGGTCTCTTCCCCACTGACCCAGCAGATCCAGATTACAAGCAGAAGAGGAAGTCCCCACACACAGAGGGGAGTGCCCCCACACCTGGACACCCTCCCCAGACGCAGTCAGACTGAGACTCCCACCCACAAATCCCCCCGGAGCCGGAAGAGCATTACCCCATTGCCGCCAAGCAGCTCCAAGGCGAAGCCTCCGTCCTCCATCCCCCAGGACACCACTCAAGAGGTTCCCCCGCCACACACTGCCCCGGGGTCCCCCACCCACAGATACACCATCCCCAAAATGCTGAGGCCCACCCCCCCACCACTTGCTCCTCCACACCCGGTCAGACGGTTAGTGCCACTGATGTGGGGACCATGTCCTCCCCCTCTGTCCTGCCGACCTCACCTGCACCCCATTCCACTCACATGGATTTAGGCACTGCAGTGGAGTCCACGACCACCCCGTCTGACTTCGGCATTGCAATGGGGACCCAATCCACTCCATCTGACCTGCCCACTGAAGTTGTGCCGGCACCTACCCCATCTGACTTGTGCCCCACAGTTGTGACTGCACCCACCACTTCAGTCAGCTCCACTGCAGTTGCAAGTGTCTCTCCTGCATCCACCTCCCCTTCACTGCCTCCTTCTGCTGTGCACTGATCCTGTCCCTGCAGTGCCTGGCCTGCCCCCATGTATGCCCCTCCGAGGGGATGTTGCCTGTCCTTAGCAGTGCAGGCAAGCAACGTGTGACAGTTGTCACTCAAGTTCACTCCTTGGCATTTGATAATGGACTGGCCATTGGCCTTTTGTTTGAGCGGACGTTTAACTTTTAATATGCTGAATAAAGCTTTTTTCTTTATCCTTGTGAACTTGATTTAGTTGTACATTAGGTTGATGATGTTTAACATGCCTTATACCTATAATGCTTGGTTTCCAATGTTGAATACTGAGGTGTTGATGTGAGGTACTCCATGTGGTCCATGAGATATGTATCCTATTCTGGTTGGTATCAATGTCATCCTTTGCAGCTAACTGGGTGTGTCATGATCAACTATTTGTGGACATCTCTTTGAACATTTCATTTGAATGGTCACATCTGTGGCTTGCACCCATGCTGCTTCCCATTGTCCAATTTGTCTATTTCCCTGACTTTTTGCGCATCACCACTGGACCTACAGGTGTGGGCATCATTGGTATAGGAGCAACTTGCTGTACATATGTGTTGAGTATGTGCAGATGACTTAGGGGAGACTCACGTACCCAGGCTGTTGTGACCAGAGCCTTCATTGTGTGGTAATTGATGGCTGACTGACCAAATGTTCTGCTGACATGACTGAGACGTGCTGTGACTATGTTTGGCACAGCTGGGCTTCCACAGGCGTTGGGTCCCCTCAAGTAAGTGTGTTGTTCCGTGACATAGCCTGGGCCCATGGTGTGTGTTGTGTGAGCATGTGTGTGTGTGTCCACATCCCTTTTCATACAAAGGCAGCGTTCCCTTGATATGTTCCTGTTGTTTATGCTTGCTGAGTGGTACTGTGTTCATCCCACAACTTTGCCATGGGCTACCAGATGTGTGGGTGCATGACACACTACTGTTAATTGGTGTTTCATCATTGGGATTTTTCAGTTCTGAGTTGTGATGATGTTGTCAGACACGGATGGGACACAGTCAGGGGTCCCCAAGGCACGTGTTAGTTTGCAATATCATGTAGTTGTCCCTAGTTGATCTCTTTCAGTGATTGAGACATGTGTATGTGTGTGTGACTGCTCCCACTTGTCCGGTTCAGGGCTGCAATGTTTGTAGGTGTCAGCATGTGTGCCTTGTGGTTCTCCTTGGCTTCTGCATTGTCCTGGGACTGTGGGAGGTATTCTGAAGGTTACGTGAGCTTTGCCATCATGGCCAGGTATCCCATACTGTTCAGTATGTCTGTCATTCACCAGGGTTGTAAACTGTCCTTGTGTGATGAATCTGTGCACCTTAGTTCCTCCCAACATTCCTGTGTTTGTCATGGGTGCATGTGCAGTGTCACCTGTCCATGTGGGCTTCACAGATGCACATTGTTGCAGTTCAGGGTGTGTGGTGTTGAGGGTGGACTGATGTAAATGTTTGCATGGATGGGCCCCTGGTTCCCGTTTGTCCATGGATGACGGGCCATGCGGAGTGATTTGTGTTTGTGTAGATGTGATGTACGTTTGTGGCACAGGACACATGTCTGGTTTTCACAGTTTGTAAGACATCTACCTTTGTCATCACAGTGGCGGTGTCATGCATGCTTGTGTCACCCCAATGTCTGGTCCCTGGGGGTAGTGCTGTTGTGTGTCAGTCTCTTGCTTTGTTAGTTTGTGTTCATTCCAGCTTGTGTCATGTGTCTTTTGTGCGCCCTCTCATCTCACAATGCCTGATTGCCCACTAAGGGGGTCCCAATGATGGGTTACTTTTGTATGGCACTGTGTCCACATCTGTGTCACTGTGATTCAGCCCCCCTCATGTGTTGTATTGTTGCCTGGGGATACTGTGACACACACACACATGTTGTGTCAGATGTGCAGTGTGAGGTTGCCTGTTTGTGTTTGTGCATCTGCATCAGTGCATTAGTATTGCTGTTGTGGGCCATTGTCTGGATGCTGTTTCTGTGATTTGCCCTGCTGTCCCTGTGAGTAATATCACATCATTCTGCACATTCATCCTGGTTGTTAGGTGCCATTGCATGTGAATTTGTGACCTGACACCTACAGTCAACACAGGTTGTTTTGATTAGTGTGTCTATTTTTTAGATGTGTGTATGCTTTGTGATGGTCACTTCTGCACTTGTGTCATTGTACACTGTATGCATTGTCAGCCCCCATGTGTGGTGCTTGTCTGCACATGGCCGAGAGTATGTTTTGTTTTCACAGCACTGTTAGCCTCACCACATCTCTGTGGGTATGGGACACAACCACTACTTTGCCTCAAAAGTGTTTGATGTGTTGGGCCCGGGAGTCATACATGCTGTTTGGCATTTGCAGCTTTGCCCATGATGACACTTACCTTTTGGTCACTGTGATGAGGGGGGGTTTAGACCCCATCACCACAATGCTCGACATTTGCTGCAGTTTGGAACCCCACACTTAACTTTTTTTCTATACAGTGAAGGGGTGTTATTTTTACATTGACACAGTGATATAGTGATGCTTGCCTAGTGTAGGCCACACTCATTTTTTTTTTGTCACTCATGTGCTGGTAGTTACATTGTGGTCATAATAACTGTTGTGGGCATTTGTCACAGACTACACACTGTTGTCATGATGTTAGGGGGGATGTATTTTGCTGACATACCTAATGTTGGAGTATGATGGATGTGTGGCGCATCACCCATCCTATGGGTGGGGGTGTCAGTGGTGCTGGGCAACAGGTCCCCTATGAGTGGGGGTGGCATTGGTGATGGGCAACAGGTCCCCTAGGAGTGGGGGTGCCAGGGGTGATGTGCAACATTAGCCCTATGAGTGGGGGTGGCAGGGGTGATGGGCAACATTAGCCCTATGAGTGGGGGTGGCAGTGGTGCTGGGCAACAGGTCCCCTATGGGTGGGGGTGGCAGGGGGGATGGGCAGCAGGTCCCCTATGAGTGGGAGTGCCAGGGGTGATGTGCAACATTAGCCCTATGAGTGGGGGTGGCAGGGGTGATGGGCAACATAAGCCCTATGAGTGGGGGTGGCAGGGGTGATGGGCAACATTAGCCCTATGAGTGGGGGTGGCAGTAGTGCTGGGCAACAGGTCCCCTATGGGTGGGGGTGGCAGGGGTGATGGGCAACAGGTCCCCTATGAATGGGTGTGCCAGGGGTGATGTGCAACATTAGCCCTATGAGTGGGGGTGGCAGGGGTGATGGGCAACATTAGCCCTATGAGTGGGGGTGGCAGGGGTGATGGGCAACATAAGCCCTATGGGTGGGGGTGGCAGGGGTGATGGGCAACATTAACCCTAGAGTGGGGGTGGCAGTAGTGCTGGGCAACAGGTCCCCTATGGGTGGGGGTGGCAGGGGTGATGGGCAACAGGTCCCCTATGAGTGGGGGTGCCAGGGGTGATGTGCAACATTAGCCTTATGAGTGGGGGTGGCAGGGGTGATGGGCAACATTAGCCCTATGATTGGGGGTGGCAGGGGTGATGGGCAACATAAGCCCTATGAGTGGAGGTGGCAGGGGTGATGGGCAACATTAGCCCTATGAATGGGGGTGGCAGTAGTGCTGGGCAACAGGTCCCCTATGGGTGGGGGTGGCAGTAGTGCTGGGCAACATGAGCCCTATGGGTGGGGGTGGCAGGGGTGATGGGCAACAGGTCCCCTATGAGTGGGGGTGGCATTGGTGCTGGGCAACAGGTCCCCTATGGGTGTGGGTGTTAGTGGTGCTGGCCATACAACCCCTATGGTGGCCTGTTGTTAGTGTCCAGGATATGGATCCCCTGTGTGAGTGTGCCATTTTGCGGGTACGTGTCGTTTGTTTGTGTGGTAGGTGTCTGACTTACCGTCTGCGCCGTCCGCGTCTGTTCCTGATCCGGTCATAGATGTAGAGTACTAGTATGACCTGCGCAATGGGATTCATGATGTGTTTGTCTCGTACACGCTGCTTGTTGCTCCGGCTCGTACCCGCTGCAAGCTGGTCCGTCTTGTAGCCGTGGATTGAGTTGTGGCGCGAATCATAGCTGATATGCTTCTTTTCCGGATGCTGTGATGTGCCGTACGTGGCGACCCGTCCAGCGCGTAGGAAGTATGCATCGTATTTGTCAGGGCTGAAACTGCTATAGATACTGCTTTCTGGCGACTCGGTTCGGCGTTAGGAGTTATGGCTCGGACGGAGAATGGAGCTTGAATCACAGCCTACGTGTCTGTCCGGTTTTTGGCAGTTATGCGCATCGTACTTCATCTACAGGACGGACCGGCTACGGGAACGTGTCGGTCGCAAGGTAAGGCTACGAACAGCTCTGGGAGAGCTGTCCGACCCGGATCCGAATTGACCCCTTAGCTGTTAGAATGGTGATTGCAAGATGGAAAAAAATTATTCTGCCCTCATAGGAGTTCACTTCTTATTTGTGTTTCTATGATTGTTTGAAAGGGACACTTAAGGTTTCCCCTCAAAGCAGCCTCTTAAAAGAGTTACTAGCGTATCAGTACATAGTCTCTGGCCACCAGAAATCATCAATCTAGGGAGAGGTTTGTGGATGTCATTCCCATAAACACCCCTGGGAAGAAAATCTCTGGCTCTTTGAACATTTTTGGAATGCTTTGACTCTCATTGCAGTGGCCTGTGTTTCTAACTGTCAGAACCGGAGAATAACAGTTGGGGTTAGCCCCTTTCCTATTGAACACCACTTTATAGGTAGATCTGTGTGGAGCCTGCTGCTGTTGCTGTTGCCTCTGAAGACCCAACTGAAACGTTGCTGAATTGCTCTGCTGCTGTCCCTGACCTTGACTGTGTGGAAGCCTCTGACCAGCCATTATACTCATAATCAGAAATCGGAGGAGGGATTCTTCCAGAAGCGACTGTTTTAAGTGCAGTTCAACTGAGTAGTAAGAATGCATGGGAAGCACACATCATCCCTATACAATCTTTTGATATTTAATCTTTGTTGATTCTGCTGAGGACAGCCACCTAGGTTTTCTAATGAGATAGATGAATCATGAGAAACCTGTGTGGTCTAGAGCAAGTCCGTTATATCTGCAGGCTTGTACCAATTTCTATGGTCAGACTGCAGTTCTCCATCATCAAGATAAATCTGATCCATGGTTTGTGACTGCAAACTAGCATTATCTTTGTACTTGTCCTTTGTTCTTTTGAGAGTCAGCAAATCCTTCCCCACTCACAAAATGAGTTTTACAAACCAAATTGCAATTAGGATGGGCGTGCAAGGGGCACTCCATATTCACTGGAAGTCACAATGATATGTATGAATGGTTTGAGACATCAATTGCAGTTGCATATGATCAGTTACCAACACCTCAAAGAAGGTTGTAACCAAGTTCAGAGCAGAAAGTGTCACTCTGGGACACCTTTGCCTTTGAGAACTACATTAGAACCTGAAGGGTGATATGAAAATGCTGCTTTCCCAATCATTTCAAAATGGGGAACATTATTGTTTTAAAAGCAGCATTATTTTGCTTAAGGAAGATGAGCTGCTCCAAGAAAAGTCCCACAATTAAGGATGCAAGCACAGGGACTGTGGTCTGCTGTTCCTTATAAACCTCCACCCCAATGTATGTAGTCAATCATGGGGGATAGAAAATAGTAACCTGCCTAATTAATATTCATCAGGAATGCTATTTTGCAATCACTTGTGATTTTGTAGTGTGACTGAATAATACATAGGCGGCATCGTGAAATCAGAGAGAGGTTGGAAAAATTTGGTAAACAATATTCGACCTCTTTCTTAGTACATTGGGTCCCTAAATCTATCGTAAGTTCATGCATGTCACCACAAATAAATTGCCCCATTGCAATTAGATCACTCGGGTGAAATTTAGGCAAGATCCTCTTTGACAATGTTATAGTGCTTACACATTAATGTGAAATTATCAATTTCTCTGTTGCATGTTCCCTTAAGGTGTATGTGTGGTACAAACTATTCCAGTAACAGACTAGAGAGAACAGATTATAAAGGAGGTGTTCAACATTTTACACTTCCTCTGTGTATGGGTTTGTGAAAGTGAATAATTGTAAAAAGGATCTTCTGAGAGTTCCTGCACAATTGTAGGATAAAATATCACTAACAAAAATATTCATGTAAAAACATATTGAGGACACAAATATTGACTCTGCAACTTTGTAAAGTCGAAAATATCTACAAACAATTGTAGAACTCCACAATATCATAAATAAATAGGTGTGTATGTTGAATTTTAACTATTATGCACAATATTACATCTAAAACATATATTAACATTATACATAATGTAATATTACAACTAAAAACGCATACTTATAAAAATATATTTCAAAATTATAACAAACAAAATAAAAATCTACTTTTGAAAAATTGCTAAATATAAACATAATATTTGAAAAGTAAGAATATAATAAAGAATTGAAAATGATTATCAAAATGTATTATAATTACAAACACTAAATATAAAAAAATTAAATAAAAAAGCTAAATAGTCAAAACATACTTTAAAAAATAAACAAAAATATCTTAAACTAATTTTTTAATAAAAACTAAAAAATTAAATAACAGAATAAAAATAACATGACGGTGTCGGATTCACTATTGCCACTCCAACTTAAGGAACAGTAGGGAAAATATTGTACTCTGCAGAAGTTAGATTTACATTTCCCGCTCCAACGTAAGTAATAGTAGGGAGAGTTTTGGACTTTGAAGAGGCCAGATTCAGTATTCTTCCTCCAATGTAAGCAGCAGTAAGAAAAGTGTTGGAGCCTACAGGAGCCAAATTTCTATTGGCTTACAAACCTGAGCAATATAAAGGAAGGTGCTGGACTATAGAAGGGTTACATTTATTAGTCCAACCTCCATGAAAGAAAAGAGGGAAAATGTTGGATCTTATCGGGGTTAGATCTACTACTCCTATTTCAATGTAAGTAACAGTAGGAACAATGTTGAACTTTTGAGTGTTTAGATTTAAATTTCCATTCATAAATTAATGCACAATACATTTTATATATATATATATATATATATATATAAATTAAATGAACACAAATAATTTTTACAAAAGCATATAAAAAGATGTTTAACATTATACAATTTTAAAATGTAAAATTATACAGAAACGTATATTAAAAGTGATATCAGTTAAAAATTTAAAAATAGATTTAAAACACTTCCTATTCTATTATCCAAAAATTCCAGCAAATGCAAAATAAATTAAATTAATATCAGAAAAATGTAACCGTATAAATAATTTGTGAAAATAGTAACTCAGTAGAATTATTTATTTTACATAACACCTCAAGCATAATAAATAATATCTACAATAATATATACAGCTATTTTTAAAAATAAGGATTTGACATCACAATATTTATGAGACAATATTTGTGTTTCTAATATTTTAGAAATAGTATTTTGTTGGAGTAACATGTAGCTCTGCATCTATGAAACCTCTGCCAGCCGGCCAGCCCAATCCCTTGGAACAGTGGCTATGAATAATGCACTGTGAGACTGCAGATGGTGCTCTGCTGTGCACTGAGCTCTGCCTTACTCTGTGGTGTGCAATACAGATGCACACTAATACAATGTGCAGCTGAGCAGAATTATTAGGCATCAAAACTAAATCTAACGTCTAGGTTAATTGCTGGATGTAATTCCTGTTGTCTCTACCACAAAATATAAGGCAGTACATTTTAATTGATAGGCTGCCATCAGTATGCGAAGATACAGAGAAAGTATTACTACAGCATAGTAGCACAAATATAGAGCTTAATAAAAGGATACTGTCCTCCAAAATATATTCAAAAGCACACAAACAGTTCTTGGAAAATTGAAAAACAAAGTAGCTTATTTACAAGCTGAATTTTGTAGTATGTATAATAGTACTTCAAACGTACTACAACATGCTATTCACATACCTATGTGCTGAAGTCTACTCTTCCTCTCCTATGCTTAATGTGCAGTGATATCTACCCCTGTACACTTAAGTATATGTTTTAGTAGTAAATGTGTGAAGTACAGTGCTGCGTACTTGGAAAAGTCAGAATATTTACAATGTAATGAGAGGGGTGAAAGGAGGGTAAGGAGCATTTTCGGAAGGGATAGGGAGGGGGTTTAGGGAGGAACATTCACTCATCCACAAAAGACTAAAGGCCTCATTACGATTATGGTGATTATACCGCCGTACTCATGGTGGCAGTCCGACCACTGCCACCACTGTGTGTCCGCTAGCAGTATTTTGAGTGTTTTGGTCTGACCGCCACAGGACCGCCGCCTCCCCCGGGATCTGGGTCAGGGACTGCTATATGCTGGCGGTGCCACAGCAGCACCGCAGAGCATATTATGAGTTGCCTGTTAACCACCCATTTCATGGCGGTAATCCTGCCATGAAAAGGGTGGTGGAGAGGCAATAAGGGGGCCCTAACAAGGCTCCCTGCCTCCCCTGGGACTAGGGGTGCATGCAGGGGGGGCACATGTTCTGCATCCCGGAACGGCACTTCTGTTCCAGCATGGTGTGGTATGCATGAAATGGTGCATGCCACATTGTGCAGGAACGTGCTGCAGGGTTGTCATGGCGGCAGTCTGCTGTTAAGGCTCTCATAACCCAGCAGGCGGGTGCCGTATGGACTTGCCAGTTCTCCTTTCGGTGCAGCAGTGGTGGGCTGACTGGAAAACCTCCAAACTCGTAATCATGCCCTAGGCCCATTATTATTCACAAACATCCCTTCTATAGTTACCAAATCCAAACAAAGACCCTAAACAGTCATAAATGTACTCCAGCTCAGATCTACATTGAGTCTAGCACTACACTTGGCCAACCACTGGTACAGCCATAGAAAATAATGGCAGTAGGGAGTAAAATTGGAGCTAACGTTAAATTAAATATTATTAGTTGACCTATTTAAAAATATAATTGGATATAATGTGCAAAAATCAACAAGAACATTTTTTACTATTAAATATGTTAATCTATTTATATTAAAAAAAGTAACAGCAACTCTTATAAAAAATGCTTACATTACTTTTAACTAATCATGAACAACACTTTTTAATAAACACATGGTAAAAATATATATTTGTGTGCCTTCTGTGTTATATATTTTAATTTAAACTTCAGGAAAATATCTTTTAATTTTGAGTAATTCCAAATAATTAAATTGTTTATTTTATTATTAAGTTATTAATGCATAACTTTTAAATGCATACATAAAATAATGTAACATTTATATTTAACATGAAAATATTTTGTATTTTTTCAATATTTTTTTAAAGTTTAGAAAACATGTATGATTTTCACTATACATTAAAACAGGGAGATCCGCCCCGGTTGTGGAGTCTTCACCAAGTGTGCGGAACATCACATATATTTGTGAAGCCACTGCTAGTAGTAATTTTACATCCACATTTGATGTTTTGGTGACTACGTTCTCCAAGGGAGTGAGGACATGTTAGTTTACACTTTTTAGTACCTGAACATTCGTAAATCGTTAATAGCCATAGGTAGTAAAGTTACTCAAAACTGTAAGAATAAATGTACTTGTAGTATTTTAACATCAAATAGAGGTACCATTACCTCAATGTGTAATCTTTTAGTGTCATATCTGAAAGATTGTGGCACATACTTTGTTGAAACACCCAAAGTATATCATGCAGTGGCCCCATGCTTAGCTCTATGCAAGACACGGTGCAGTTAGTGTATAGCCATGTAGGTTACAAGTATTCCAAAGACTCATAGCAAAAGAAGGCTATAAAAGTATTATCCACTGAAGGCTCAAACCTTTTGCAAGGCAGCAAGCCCACATCTACCTGTAGAGTCATTACATTTCTGCCAAGTTTGTCATAGTCCTGAAATATTTAGCTGTATTTCTCTTTTATCAAAAGACTCTGGAGCCTCTGTTCCGAGGGTAATCTCTCAAACTGCAGAAATCGTGCTTTTTAGGGATACTGTTTCGAGTGATAGGAGATGTGAGGACACTCCATTCAGTTCTCCCATGTACTCTTCAGGCAGTAGTCACACTCAATCCCCCCTCCCATTTGTTTGACTCCAGAACCTGTCTGAAAGGAATACACATGGTATCCATTCCCACCACAACAGGCCCCAAACGTCTACACATAATGACCTGCATGTAGGCTGCAGCCGTATAGTGCATTCTTTGAAGATGGTAAGGTGTGTACTTATTGGAAGCCCATCTGAGGAGGATATCTCTGCCAAAGCATGGCTTGATGTTTGAACTGTAAAGGATGCACTCACTCTTACTAGCAGCGGTCTGCATCGTAACTGTTTGGACGTTTCGTTTAACTTATGGAACATATTTCCAACAAAACCTTTTTATGTCTTCCAGCACTCTTTTAACCCTTATAAAAAAAAAAAGTACTTAGGCAAGGCTATCTAAATAGCAGTTCAATAGTCCTCTAAAGGAAAGAGAACATCTATGAAAAATGTATCGTTTTCCACCATATCAATTAGGTATTTGAAATTATAGGTTGTCCAAATATTTTCGGCTAGAGAAGGACCATTACTGTCAGGGTACAAACTGATGAAGAATCTTTGGATAGCTACAAAAAAGCACTTGACAATAGCGCAAAAAACTATCCTCAATATAAATATATATTTGAGAAATGGGTGTCCATGATATACACTGTATAAACAATGTATCCAGGTATTTTTTATGAATTGGAATGGATGTTGTTTGAATGTTTGAAAGATTAATAAAATAAAATAAAATGTTTCTAATGCCATTTAAGACTTTTGCCAAATTTCCTATTTTTCAAAAGACTAGCTGAAAATATTTCAACTTTCTGTATGATATTTTTTTAAGTTTTGTTTGTCAGAGCAAAAAATAAACCCAGGATCAGAAAACTCATTGAATGTGGACTGGTGGAATTAAAATCAACCCTGTATGAATCTAAGAATAATTATATAACTATGGGGCTCATTACAATGGTGGAGGGATTGCCACCGCAGGCCCGGCGGTGGCGATCCCTCCGCCATCTCCATGCCCATTTCATCCTGCCAGATCAGGATGGCTTGGGGAAGAGTTCCGCAAGCGTGGCGGGCACAAAGCCCGCCCGCCATGCTTCCACCACAGGCAATCATAACGATTGCCTGGCAGAGCGGATAAGGCCATGGATATGGGGGCGGTGTCTCAAAGGCACTGCCAGCCCAATCACGATGCTGGCATCAGCTGGCCTTTCCATGGCTGTGGAACTGCCATGGAAGGACTGGTGGAGGCTGGCTTTGGGGGCCCATTATGGGCCCCCTCTGGGGGGGGTACCCATTGTACCCCCCTCCATTTCTATGCACAAGGTGGCAGGTACCGCGTGGTGCCTGCCACATTGTGCAGAGAAATGCACAACACGGCCATTTGACATTGCGGCGGGTGCTGCAGCCAGCAGCAACTGCTGCAATGTTAAATTGACAGATGCAACCACCATGACGGCGGTCGCATCATTATCAGTGGTGCGGGACCGCCGCATGACAAGCGGGCAGTCCCGTTACAGCTAGGATGGTGGGTGGACTCAAGTCCGCCCGCCATCCTAATGACCCCCTGTGTTCCTTGTTTTTAGATGTCCTCTTCCCCTGAAAGGGTTCCATTTGCCTGAGTGACATGCAGGCTTCTTAGTGCCTTAAACAGGATCCTTGACAGGGCACCCATACTCCTGGCAGTGCTTTACACTCAACTGGATTTAGTCCAACTAAATCCTTATCTATTGCTGCTCAGTACCTCTATTGATGTTGTCATTGTAAAACAGCAGAGAGGTCTCCAGCTCATTTCTGGATCAAGATGCAGAGAAATCCTCAACTGTGCATAGTTAAGCTTCTGAATTTCTCAGTTTGGAAGCATTTCAGCAGTTTGAAATATCATCAATCCCTTTTTCTTAATGGTAAAACTTTTTATCTACCAAGCTATCCTATGGAAACCTATACAAGTAGTAGAGAATTTTCAAATATTACCTGCCCAAAAGTTCCCATATACATTCCTGTTTTTTTTTTTTCGTTATTTGAAGCACAGGAGTAAAAAAATACAAAATACAAAAAGCAACCTGCCTAGCTCCCATTGCGGCATATACAATATTCATAATTCATGATCCATTTTAAGACAGAAAAACCATCAGCCAGACATTTCATACATAATTATTGCAAAAGAAAAAACATGATGTAAAGGAAAATAGAAATAAGATCAACTGTAAAAAAAACTCATGAATTATGATAGGATAATGATTGATTAAATAATAGGTGGAAGAACAATTTATTTCCAAAACTGCCAAATCCTTTCCAGTTTGGTAAAGGAACCTAACCTTTTAGCATAAATAGATTCTCGGTTACAGACTCTCTGCAGTTTTAAAATCCATTGAGAGATCGTTGGGCCACCTTGGACTTCCAGTTAGCTAAGACAAGTGATCTGGCAATTAAAGTGCAATAAAAGTAAATTGAAGTTGACCTACAGTCAAATCTTCACTCGCCTCTACTATGCCAAAAAGGGCGGTAGAAGGGCTAGGAAGAAGAGTAGTTTGCAGTTTCATACTGATTTCAGAAAAAATGTCGTGCCAAAAGTTTCCCAGGAGACAGCATGTAAACCCGACATGGAGCCAATCCCCCACTACCAGTCCACATCTAAAGCACCTGGGATCCGCAGAGGGGAACATTTTATGGAGCCGATCCGGAGTGTAGTAGATCATCCATTTGCTGAACCATTCCATCGTTCTCAGATTAGCAGCCCTGACTGTTTTACAGCTCATATTATTATAATTCTGCCATAGTTGGAGGTAAAAGTGCAGCCAGTAGTAGAGTTGATCTTCTCCAGGTGATCCAAGATCACCTGTTTATTCTCCACTAATTTTAATATTTTAAACCAGTTGCCTATACCTTTGATTTTAGATATAAAATGAGCCTTCACCAGAAGAGCGCCTGGACAACCTTTTTTGAAAGTTCGGCCTGGGCAGAACTGCTTAACCTGTGTGTAGCTAAATAACAAGAGACTGCTTATATTGGTCTTACTATTTAGATAGTGGCAGCCGCCCCGCCATATCGCCTTGGGTGCCATGTCATTGCACCCCAGCATAGGGAAAAGGTGGGGGATAGCTAGGGTTACGAAGGGAGGGACTTCACGCGTGTGGGGGGGCACTCTAGGATCCCTAGATGGGCAGGGTTCCAAGGACAAAGGGGCCCATGGGTTGGTTGGGGTGGGTGTATCACAAATGGGTTGGGAGGGGAGGATGGCAGGGGCATGGGCACGGGTTGGGGAATATTATGTAGCACATGTTCAAAAAGTTTAAAGACCTATGCAAGTTTTGTCTTTTTTTTCTGTGATCAGATAGTGTTTATTGTGCAAAAAAAAAAAAGGTTAGTAAAATGCTGCAGGTAGTGCCGTTCAATGTCAATGGTTTTAATAATAGTTTTAAAAGACGATCTATGATGGCTTGGTTTAGATCTTTTCAAGCTGATGTTGTTTTGTTACAAGAGACTCATTATAAGGAGGGTGCTCCTGTAGATAAAGCCCCTGGCTTTATTCAACACAAATTGTATGCCTCCTCTGGTGCAGCTGTTAGAGGGGTTGCTATCTTAGCAGCTATGAAACTTCAATGCAAGATCTTGATGGTCCATAAAGTTCATAGTGCCAGGTGGCTGTGGGTTCAGATGAAGATTTCAGACCAACTTTTTAACTTTGTGAGCTACTATGGCCCTATTGAGGACTCTCCAGTGTCCCTACAGTCCCTGTATGATTTTGCATCAACTCAATCTGGGTATCTTGTACTAGGGGTGGATTTTAACTTGTTGATCAACCTAGCCATAGATTGTTCTCGGGCCAATAAGAAACAAACTAAGCCCAAATCCAGAAAGCTATACCAAGATCTTATAAGGGATTTTTCGTTAGTAGACTGTTGGAGGGACCAATATCCAGACAAAAGGCAAAATACTTGTTATTCAGGTAGATTTCATTCTTCTTCTAGATTGACGTTTTTTTTAATCTCACATACTCTGAGATTTGTGAAAATCGTTTTTCAGATCACGCTCTGATTACTGTGAAGTTTGAAATTAAGATTCAAACGAAAATCAGGCCCATATGGATATTCGATAAATCATTGCTTATTGATGAACAATGGGTCGTGCTTATGCGCGAGGCACAAGAGGAATTTTTAAATTAAATATCAACACCGCTTCCACATTTTCTTTCTGGAATGCTTTAAAAGCCTTTTTCGAGGTGAGGTGATTGCATTTTTGGCCTTCAAAAGAAAAAAAGAGACCTCTCTAATATCTCAGCTCGAGAAAGAGCTTAGCCATATTACCACAGAATATCTTGCTATGCAAACTCCTGAAAGGAAAGCTAAACTCACTGGTGCCAAGTCCAATTTACAGGATTATTTTGTATCCAAATAAATTCTACACCATGACTCGGTTCTACAGAAAAGATACGAGGAAAGTGAGCACAAAGGTTAATTTCTGGCTTGATCAAATTCAAACCACATTAAACAATTTTTGGATCCAACCAATCTGAGCTCTACGTCACTCCCCACTGAGATTTCAGAGCTTTTTCTCAATCACTACAAAGATCTCTATACTGAGACACATAATACTAGTCCAGAGTTCGCTCTGGATTGGCTCGATAAGATAAATATCCCTACTCTATCGTTTGAGGCGCAAAAGCTTTTGCGATCAGATATTTCCCTCGATGAAGTTACCCAGGCGATCAATCTTTCACCGGCTGCTAAGGCCTGTGGGCCCGAGGAATTCCGTCAGAGATTTATAAGATCTTCTCTCCTCAACTTGCTGTATTTTTAAGTACACTATTCAACAGGATTCTTGGAGGGGACCAGTTCCGGAAAATTTCACTCAAGCTGTGGTAATAAGCTTTGTTAAAAAAGGGAAACCAGAAGATGAGGTCAAATCGTATAGGCCTATCAGTCTATTAAACTCCGACTACAAACTTTTTACTAAAATCAGGACAAATGGACTCGCACAGGTTGTCCCTACACTGATCTATCAAGATCAGAATGGCTTTCTCAAAAACAGACTATTGGCTTCCAACACTCATTATTTGGTGCAAGCGATTGATTATTTTTCCATTAGCAAAACTAAGGTGGCTCTTAATAATGCTTGACGCTGAAAAAGCATTTAACAGAGTACAATGGCAGGTTTTATTTACAATCTTTAAAAAATTGCAATTCCAAGTGAATTCTGCCATGCAGTGAAAAATCTGTACCTTAATGTGAAAGCCTCCATAATCATCAATGGAGATATTATAGGTACAATTTCTATCAGCCGGGGGAAAAGCCAAGTCTGTCCGCTTTCTCTGGTCTTATTTTCTCTGTTTATTGAGCCTCTGGCATGTGCTATTCGGCAGGATGTCACTATAATCGCTCCCTTACCGGCTTCGGCATAATTTAAACTCTTTGCCAATTACACGGCGCTCTATCTAGCAGCAGATTGAGACAATTTAACAAGAGCCTTGGATAAAATTGGAGAGTTTACTATTATTGGAGGATACAAAATCAATCATTCTAGATCAGAGGTGCTTCTTTTTTACAGCACGGCTGATATTTTGCCCCTCGCAATGTAGGAACATTATATTGCAGCCAAGCCAATAAGATATCTTGGGATTTTTGTGACCACCAGATTGGAAGATTTATACCCATTGAACTTTATCTCCCCATTTCAATTATGGAGCGTGTTGCCCTTATTAAAATGATTATTCTTCTGCTATTTATATTTATTTTTTCTAATTTAATGATTAAAATTCCAAAATCTTTTTTTGACTCCGTCCAGTCTGAATTTCGACGTATTATCTGGTCTGCACAAAAACCGAGAATAAAATTACAGATTCCTCAATTAGAAGTAGTGGACGTGGGCTTAGCTTTACCAGATGTACGTCTTTATTATTATGCCTCAATTCTTAATTGGCTTAATTACAACAACACAGAGGAGCTGATAGATGCCAATTTCTTTCTAACATTTATGCTTAAGGAATCAGAGATCGACCTTGAGCCCTTTTTATGTTTATCCAAACTCCCAAAAAAAAACACGCTACAAGACCCCAAGGGTGATTGCTCTGCTTTTTCAGACAATGTGGGGTATTTATGATATTCCGTGGGTCCATCCCCAGATGAAATTAAAGGAATGTATTCCGTTGGGGCTACAGTGGTCACCTCAAAATTGTGATCAGTGGGCAAAACTGGGGTTCCTTACTCTTCATGATTTCTACAGGAATTAAGGGCTACTTTCCTGGCAACAAATACGTAATAGTAAGGCCCATGTGCATTCCTGACATGGTACAATGGCTACTAGCATATTTAATCCACATGTCTCCCTCAGTAGCAGCTGGTGTCAGGACAAAGTGGTGGGTGGGTGCAGGGGGCGGGAGGGAATAGCAAATGTACATTAAAAAAGTAAAAAAAACGTTCCTGCTTAGCATCGCCTCGCTGTATAGCCGCATCGCTACTCTTCTGCTCCTGACTGCAGCACAGGCTCCCAGAATTCCCTATGGCAAATCCAGACTGGGAGCCTGTGCCTGCTATCTCCCAATGGCGTAGCTAGGGGGGAGGGAGGCACTATTTTGGGGGCGGCCGCGTGCACTGTTGGCCCGTTGCAGCTGGGGCCGCCTTTATAATTTAAATTATAAAGGCCGCCGCGGCCGCAACGGGCCACCAGTGCCGCACGCGCGGCCCAGTTATTGACAGTGCTGCCAAAATTGCCGGGACGGCCGCGACGACGTCCCGCGTTTGTATAGTTGACTGTTGGTGGCAGAATGGTCAGTCCCAGCCTCCAGGGCCATCAATCTTGTAGCGCGCGAGCGCTACCAATGACGGCCCTGGACGACATGATTTTGGCCCGCACTCACGATGCGAGAACGTAGCAGTGACGCGTCACGTGCTTCACCACTACGCGCTCGAGTCGTGAGGAGTCAATTGTGGCCTGGGGCAGTCAGTGGCAGTGCTGCTCTGGGTGATTTGCAGGCTGGCTCTGGAGTCTGGCCGCTGCAGTCAGAGCACCAGAACTTGAAGTTATTAACCCCTGCCTGCCATAGAGTAGAGTCCCTGGAGCAAGTGAGGTAAGAGGAGAGCAGCAGGAGCATAGCTAGATAAACGTTTTCAGAGGGGTGGGTGGCTGAGTGGCTCATCATGCATAGCTGACAAGGTTTCAGATACTAATGAGTGACATTTTCATAATTTTTTTAAGTGTAATTATGAGTGACATTTCTATGGCAATGAGTGACACTTTCTGGCGAGCAAAATCAAGGAACGAAGCTGAGGCAAACATATAAATATCAGACATTGCATCCATTTGTGCAACAAGACTAAATCATACTGTGTGTGCTACCCAAGGACCATTCATTAAAGGGCATCTAGTGAATGAAGTCACAATAGCTATCAATATCCAAGCAGACGTCACAGTCATCAAATAAACAGCATTCTGGAATGGTTACTGGTGGTGCCCATTAGTGGTGCAGGAGAGGCCTGTTGCTTTTTCTTCAGATGCCCCTTTAAGAGAGAAGAATCTCAGCCAGGCAGCAGCTCGAAGAAAGCGATTTATGATATGAAAAAATTATTAATGATAATTTCACTGTGGGTGGAAGGTGGTTCCATCCTCAGCTCATTTATCACTGGTAGTTGGGACAGAGCTGGCATCATAGGTTGAAAACTTGAATGAAACACTGGTTTCCATCAAGCCTCTCTCCATTCTCTCTCTCTCTTATCTTTGTCGTCTTCTTCCCCTCTTGTCCCTAATAATTTTTACATCTGGTCTTTTTAGGGTCACACATCTGCTTTCTCTCTACTTTATTTTTCTTGCCTCAGCCTGTGTCCTTTCACCTCTTCCTTCAATTTCCTTTCTCCCTTTTCTCTTCTCTTCCCCCTCCTTCCTCTTGCCTTTCTCTCCTCTTTCCATACCTTTCTTTCTGCCCACTCTCTTTACTATGCCAGTGTCTCCCTTCCTCCATCTCTCTGCAACTTATATAGCAGAATTATAAATTCATCTGACTTGCAGGCACATGCATCAACCACAAAACCGGTCGCAAACAGGCAGATTCTCAGAATCTGCCCCTTTGCGACCGGTATTTTTGCATTTGGGATGCATCATCCCAAATGCAAAAATCGCAATTTAAAGAATCTCAAAATACCAATTCCTTAAATAGCGATTGCATTTAAGGAATCCCTAATTGAGATTCCTTAAATGCAATGCATTAAAGTTTAAAAAATAGCGATTTCGCTACTAGCGGGAGCAAATTACCATGAAGCTGGACTTCATGGTAATTTGCTAAAACTTAGAACAATGCACTTATTTGCATTTTTCTAAGTTTCATGTTGCGCACACACATGCCCTTAGAGCACGTGTGTATGCAACATGTGTGCAGAGTTCAAATACATGGATGCAATAGGGTGTCATTTTGACACCCTTGCACCCTAGAAATTGCAGGAGCAATTTGCGAGTACCTACTGGTACTCGCAAATTGCTCCCGCAATCTCCAATGCATTCGAATGGGAAGCCATTCATTAATTGCGACTCGCAATTTGTGAGTCGCAATTAATGAATGTTAAGGAATCGCTATTTTAATAGCGATTCCTACATGCATAGGCTTTTGCGAGTCCTTAATTGCGATTCCTTAATATTCGCAATTAAGGACTCGCATAAGTTTTACTTGATGCATGTGCCTGAAAATGCTTTAATGTGCCCGTGAAAAAAAAATGCTTTGCATTTGCAGAAATGCACATCAGCAGGCACATTCCAAACCACTTGCCAGGGAGCTGACTCTATTCTAGTGGTTTTAAGGAGCATAAGACCGAACAGTTACCTGGGGGCCTTAATGGTGATCAGTCAGGTCATGATATTGCAGAGTAAGCCGCGGCTCTTCGAAAACAAAGTCCCTAGTTTCCCAGCGAGCTGCCAGTTCCTCTCAGCTATTAAATTCGTGGTGGCGGCCGGGTATCACATTTACAGCAGTTGTTCACCTCCTCACACAGACAGCTGAGCCGCACGGTGACAAAGGCAGTCCTGCCAAGTATCACACTGGCATCAGGGGGTGGGGGCGATGGAACATTCGCTGCCTGCTAGGGAAGCATTTGGAGTTCTCCCTACGATTACGAATTCAAGGAGAGACTCACTCACCGATCGCTCTAGCTGCAGCTTCTAGGCCTTTATTCAGGCCGTAATTCAACCCCACGGGGCCCCCTGCATAGCTGCCAAGATTTCAAATTGCTATGTGTGACAAGTAGAGAGGTGTGGCTCACTGGTTAGAGGCGGCAGACCCGTAAGCAGAGAATTGGCGTGGGACCAGGGTTCAATTCCCTACGCGGCAGGGTCGTGGACCAGGGTCAAAACGGACTCGATAATTCTCACCTCGGTACCTACTCTAACCAGGAACACACTCGGCAACTCTGGGCATTAAGCTTGCCTCATCTCTACAACAGCCCCCCACAGATGCTGGGGATGCCTGGTTTCACCTTGGAGATACCCAGAAAGGGACCATCTCACAGGGATAGCCAGGACGGGTTCCCCAGCGGTCTATAGCGCCGGGACACCTCCTTGTGAGGTAGCTGTTCGCGCTTTACAAATATCAGTATTATTATTATTATTATTATTTTCATAATTAAATTGTAATTATGAGTGATATTTCAACGACTGTAAGTGACACTTTTTTGCAAGCAAAACTCAAGCAATGAAGACGAGGGACACATATATATATATATATATATATATCAGTAATTACACCCATTTGAGCAATGAGAAACTCTAAGATGACTAAAACTGGTGCAAATGTCTGCAGCGGCAGACTCACAATTACAATTAAATTATGAAAATATCACACCTAGCAATCTGAAAGCTTGGCAGCTATGCACTTTGAGGCTGCTCTTTACCAACTGACGTTGGAACTACTCAAAACAACAATGTACAGTAGAACGCTTCTTACTGTGTATCATCTGTGACTTGTCTATGCTCATCAAGGGTTGAATCTCTGGCAGCAGTAGCCCCATATAAGTCATGTAGATTGCACAATTTTCTTCTTCAATGTATAATTCAGATGTAGTTTACTCAAATTATTTTAACTTATGTTGGTAATATATTTTAATGGGCACATCTAACAGGGGGTTACAGTAGTATAGCACAATACAGCCCATCCCATAATCTCCATGATTATCTCATGTACATCCAGGGTTCGATTCCCTGGCTTTACATCCCGTCATTTTCAGTTTGATTGTTATTGTCTTCTTTAATTTAGTCATAATGTGCTGTATTATGTTGGCAATATATTTAAATAGACACACCTAACAGCATCTCATGTAAGTTTAGCATAATGCAGCCTACCTGGTTTGCTCAAGACTCACCTATGTACATCTGCTTCCTTTAATCTAGATGTATTTCACTTGTATTTTAGCAGCTGACAATCACACTTAACGTGCTTCATGTCGTCTTTGTCTTGTATCTATTTATTTGCCCGGCACATTTCTTTATTTTGAAACATTGACCATTCATGGCCCACATCACCCGGCAGTGTGCGAGCCTTGCCGTTCCGTATTTGACACATTATTATGATTTTACTGTTCTTGTAGACTTTTAACACTGTTGGTTACCATGAAAGTAATGTGAGAACAAAATCGCAGAAAAATGTAATGTTTCTTTTTTCTTCTGAATATTCAAGGAGTGCCACAGCGCCGGAACAGTTTGTCCCATGGCCCCTACGGCTGTGTTTAAGGATTGTGATGATAATGTGTCGCCCCTACCTGTATTTTAGCTTTGGGCCCTTGGGCAGGTTGTGCACCATGTGTGTGCTGAGGCTGCTGTGAAAGAGAGATGCACTATTTTAAGCTGGTTTTGGGTCCCAAGAGCACACGTCTTTTAATTCCCAGGGAGTTGGTTGCTGCTGCTTAGAAGTAATGACAGGGCGTGACCCATGGTTGTTGCCTTTGGGCCACCAGAGCAGGCTTTATATCCACTCTGTGTTGGCAAGGTGGAGCTGACGGACCCTTTTGTGCTGCGTTTGGTTCTAAGGGCTCCAGTGAGTCATTCCCTGTGAATAATTAATTTGCTGTTTTTAAAAGATAAAGCATCACAGGCTTAGACACCGTTAAGTTGGTTTGGGGTCCCCAGAGCACATCACGTTTGTGCAGGTCCCCACTGCTTTAATGGGGGGGCCATGATGTATGGTCATTGAATGTCAGCTGTGGATGATGGATCCCTGAACAGTGTCATGTATGTGCATGTTTGGAATGTGCTGAGGGGATTACCAGGTAATCGTTCACGCAGCTCTTTGATGGATGTCACATGCAGTTTTTCTGAGTCCCCAGATAGATCATGCAGTCTGTGTGTTCTCTTTTGTACTGCCAGTCACCGGTGTATTCTTAGTGAAGCTTTGGACCGTGTCATGTATGTGTATGTAACTTGCATGATCGAGGTAACTATTAGCAGCGATACTATGTGTCTCTCAGACCTCTTTCTAGTGCTTGCCGGCCTTTTTCCCCAGCAGCCCTCCCCACAGGGGTGGCAATATGAGGGATAGCCCCGGGCACCACAAGCTCTAGCTACGCCTCTGCTATCTCCAACCCGGCAATACAGCTCGGGTTGGCGGCAGCTCAGTGCGCATGTCGGTTTGGCGGCCCTAAGACGGCTGGCTGAACTGGCATGTGGACTGACAGTAGTGCCCACCACTCCTCCTCGTGTCTACTCCCCCCCACTATGGCCTTGCCCCAAGACTTACTCTTAGAAGTTGAAAAATAAAACAATAAGAAACCTGTTTCATTATTTTATTTTTCAACTTTTGAAGCTGCTAGAATGGTGGGCGACGCTCCTCCACCATAGTGGAGGAGCCAGAGCTGGGATCTCTGTTGAGCCTCATTCAACAGGCATGATAATTGTACTGAAAGCCAGAGTTGAAAGGAGGAGCTATGTGAAAACTTTATTGCTTTGCACAAGTTAAGGGAATAAGAAGAGAAAAAGTTGTCAATTAACTCCTCACAGTGGGATGGAATTGTTCACAATCTCCTCCCACATGTGAAACTCAACCCACAGGGATCCTGTTTTCCCCTGTCAGTCTAATCTCTACATGGTGCACTCCTTCATTGAATGAGCTTTCTCTTTAAATCAAAATGGAAAATATGCAAATTTCCACTCCCAATAAGTAGATGTTGTCTCTCCTAAATGCATGACCTAAACGGAACCAAATCTAAAATAGAAGAACTTGCCTTACAACGTGACCACCTGTATAATTCACCTTCCTCCCTGTTCTTCACTCCACTATCTTTTCGTTTTCATGTACTTGGGCATAACCACAAGACAAATTATGGTCTGTATCAATGAACACCGAAGTACTATCCGGTGTAAGAAATCCAATACTAAACTAACAAGACACTTCCTGGAACAAAACCACAGTGACACCGACTTAAAATGGGTGGTTTTGGAGGTCGTGAAAAAGACAAAAACCGATATTACCAAGCCCTTACGCATCAGGGAACAACAGTGGGTCTACCACCTTCGATCATGGGGAAACATTCTTAACGATGAAATACCATGGATCCAGACGGCACAAAAAAAACTCACCCATTAAGGTCGGCTCACAACACCCCACCTGCCACCTAACACATACCAAACCATTATTCTAATGAATCATGGGACCTGGACAGCGCGGGTGGGCATAAAGATTCATCATATAAGACTCAAACTCATAAAAATCAAAGTCTACATTGGTGGAATACCCAGCATGTCTGACCAAGCATTTACCTAAATTAAGAGTGGATATGCTTTGGTACTATTACTACTACCAATTGGAGCTTCAGATCCCAGTACACTTTCTATTGATTTATACATCCACACTATAGTGTATAATTCATTGCGCATATCTCCCGGAATGACTAAATATTTATTTAGTTGTGGATAATGGTATCTGTATATGTATTGTACCTGAGCTCATTCTTTTAAAAAAATTCCACCATCAGAAAATATCCGTTTGCTTGCCACTTACATTCCTGACAGATAGTGCTGGAGCGGGTAGTACAAAATTTTGTATACCCCCCCATTCTGCATGTTTATATTAATCTGAATAATGAATTAATTGTAATATTATTAATTTGTTTGAAGTGATAACTCACCAACTATATTAACATGAGAATTACACGTGGGAATTGCACTTTGCATGGCTATATTAATTGTGAATTAACTGGTGTACGCATATTAATAGTAGAAAATTAGAATATTACATGTTATATGTTGCTTTAAGTGATGTACTTGTGATTTGTGCTTTATTCAGTGAGTATAAACCGCTCTGAGTGTTGCTTCTGCTAGATAAATACAGACACATATGGGTATTAGTAAGGGAATAACATTTTATTAGTCATTTCTATCTTTTAATTACGTTTTTGTGTTTCTTTTGCTTAAGTTGACCATTCCGGCCTAAACAAGATGGCTGAATGAGACGTTAAACGTGACTGCCCTAACAACACGAGGTTCTTGGTGAAGTGCGCAGGCGTCACCGCCAGCAACAGTGGCCTGGACCTGACCCCGGGAGAACATGTACCCTCCAAGGTCGTTCCGGGAACCCATCCAAAACTAAAGACAAATCTCAATTTAAAAGCCGGAACAAGCAAGTTTGATGACTTCATCATTCGACACCCAGAGAACTGTACCCCGCAAGCCAAAGTTGACCAATCATGACTCTCTAAAACCTGATCTTGATACATTTTGATATTATTTTAATTATAAAAGTACATAGGGAATTAGGCTACAACCGACTCGCTCTTCTTTGACGAACTTGATTTCCTGATGTTATGCTGACGGAGAGGACGGTGACACTGCTGGACAGCTGTTAACCTGAATCTTTGAAATACTGAATTGCAGCCTAACTTTGCTGAATAAATTCTTCTTTGACTGACTGACTTAGAGGACGACTATAGCCAGAATAGGTAAATATGATGCTCTGTAATGCTGATGATGATTTCTAACATCTCTTGCAATATTTTGAGATAAAGAATAATTGATTAATTGACAAATGTGTTTTGTTGATTATTTGAAGAAGAGAATAAAAGAAAAGAAGTAGAGCATAGATAGATGAGTTAATCATCAATCACCAATTCAACTAAATGATCCATCTCCGTATGGGAGGGATATCTTAGGTTTGATGTCAATGTGTTTAGGCTAAAGTAAAGGTATTCCTCTCATGTCAGCGTTGAGAAATGTATTTTCCCTCAGAAAACAGGTCAACCGAGTGTAAGTATATTGGTGTTATGGGCCCCACCAATGAGTGTATGTGAGTGAATTGGATACCGAGGTAGTTGGTCTGTGCCGAAGGGGAATTTGACGTTCTGCGATGCATCAATAGCATGCATTCATGTTTTACACATGCCACGCACTCGCTCCCTTTTATTTAGATAGGTGAGAACTCACCTGCTGCATTTTCTTATAGTACAGTAAACGGAACTCTTTTAAATTAGGAGTTCATGTAGACTCTAGGCCCCGTCCATGTGACAACGTCTCCCTTCGTCATTGGCTGATGCTTTCTTTACCCGCACTAGTCAGGCATGCCTGACCCTAACGTGCGTAACCCCAGCCACTCCCGGCCACGACACACCCAAAATTTGTTAGCAGCAAAGCAGCGCGCACAGGCAGGCCAGTGCCTGTCCCTCTCATAGAACGGCCAGCTCGGACACCGGATCTTGGGTTCAGGCTGTAGGAGAACACCAGATACGCTACGAGCAGGTCAGGCAATTGCTCTGCTATTTCCCTATGACATTCGGGGACACTGGAAACCATAGCATTGTAGGCACTTAAGCAGATCACTGGGGTAATTAACTTCCCTTGTCCAATTAGGAGCACTTTTTAAACCACGGTTCTCCCCTGCTCAATTAACGTTGGGAAAGACGGATGAACACACCTAGGTGATATCACGGGAGACGCACCTTGATGCAGTAAGGGAATGATTGTATGTGTGAATGTATTTAGTGCGACTGAGCCGACTTGGGAGAATCCAAAGGCTCCTTTGAGAGCAATGTTTCCTGTTGACTCTATGTCATTATTGTGTTGTTTTCTACTTCCCCGTCCAGAGTCTGACAACAGGGGTCTCCCTTCCATGAGGCATGTAGGGTTTGTGCCTAGGGTAAGTCATGTGATAAATACTCTCACCAAAATTGTTTCTCCATTTCTGTGTGTGCTCAGCTGTATGACATGTGTGACACACATATAGCCACTCACATCATTTTATGTGTATGTGGTTTTGAATGTTTCTTTAAAGCAACTAAGCATTCCGTTATTTTAATTTATTTTCTCTGATGGTACTCTTGTGTATATATACATTTATGTTTTTCAGTCTTGAATGCGAGCCCCTATCTCTGGTGGAGTGTGACGAAGGTCATCCTATCAAGTGGTACCCTCTCACCACAGAATTAGTAAGAACGGAGCCCCATCTTTTGGTCCTGACGAATGCCACGGACCCATTTGGGCCAAACGGCAGAAACATGTTGACCATTTTCACTACGGTAAGGGGACAATAAATTCCCCCATCTCACTGTCCACCTTTTTAATACCATACAGCTACCCGTCCTATTAAAATTGAATTGGTAACTGTAATAATTTTTACTTCACTCACTTTTCACGGGCTTCCACTTAGTTTAGAAGTGCCTCCCTGTCGTCAGGTGAAGGCCCGCCCTCCATCAAACCGAGCTTTTAGAGGGCGAGGACGGCTGATGATGAAGCATGACACCTGGTGGTGTGTGAGGCCAGTCCTTAACTTTTTGTGAGATGTCCACATTCACAATTTTGTCCTAGAGTACCACTAGTCACTTTACTGGGAACGGCCCCATTTGTGTTAAAAAAAATTGTGTTGGAGGCTGGCCTGCTCCTATAGCCCCACGCCTCTAGTTCCCTCCCCCAGGATTTCTCTGGGGTTAGCGTGGATTCATCTTATATTTCTTGGCAGACGGTATGTAATCTAGTGAAATAGACTAATGACATTTTCGTTAAAAATGAGTAAGACTAATTACAAAGTAAAGTGTTGTGGATGTTGGCCCTTTCAACTTTGAAATTGGTTGGAGTAGACAAATTATAAAAATCACATGAAAATAACCATTGGCAACAGTACATATCGACATATGAAGGTAGCCACTTTTCAAGACAAATATAATAGTTGGGAAAGACGGGAAATCATGCAGTGCTGTTCATTTACTGTTGGGTGATTTGATAGCATATAAGTGCGTAGTTTGGTTATTGTTTTTCTTGGTGTGTTGGCACCTAATGTGTAGTTGTTGATCTAGGGGCCTAATTACGACGAGTTTGGTAGTCTCACAGTGGATGGTGAAATGCACCGTTCGCTGTGGGACCTCCAAACCCGTGGAGAGACTGCCCCCAAAATCAGGAGTTTTTTCTTGGTTTGGTGGGCAATCCTGTGGTGGTCTGAAAGCAGTAATCTATCAGGCTCATTAAATAGCCTAAAAGGCAGACCGCTGCTCTCAGAACACCGATGTCATCTTCCTGCACAGTGTGGCTAACATGCCACATGGTGCTCAAAGGGGGGTGCACATCCAGGGGGCACATGAAGTGCCCCCCCGGATGCACCCCCAGGCCCAAATCTGGCAGTTGGCCCAGTAAGTGCCCCCTTTGTTGCCATTCTGCCATCCTTTTCATGGTGGGCTCACTGCCATTAAAAGGGTGGTGAAATGACAACTCAGAATATGCTCGACAGTGCCAGCTGGGGCGCCGCTTGCATATTCCTGCCTGTGGAAGACTGCCAGCCCAATGGCCTCCTTGATCCTGGCAGTGCCAGTGGTCTTGTGGCAGTCCAACCACTGCAGTTGTAATACTGCGGGCAGTCCTGCAGTGTGGCGTTAGTAGGACCGCCACCAGGGGTACGGCAGTCCAAAGGACCGAAGTGCTCGCAATCTGCCCATAAATGTCTATATTAAAACCTTTTTTGAAAAATTTAGAAGAACTAGGATTCCAAAGAGATCTATGGCAATTCTTATCATGTTTGCTTTCTCCCACCTTGAAAGGGGTAGTTTAAAGGGCTAGTATGATCACCGTGCCATCTCTGTGGTGAATTTTCCACTAATAATTTGAAGTTGTAGTTGATCATGTTTTCCAAATCGCTGTAGAATTAGACAGCCAGGTATCTGAGAAAATTACTTCCACATTTAAATTCTTCATTAAACATTGATTTTAATATAATGTTTCTTTTAGTCAATGATGATGCTCTAGGTCAAGTTAGCTTTGTGTTCAGACCATTTTGAGAAATTTCCATCATCAAGGCATCTATCTCACAGCCCATTGGAGTCTGAACAATTAGTAGTATGTTGTGGATGTAGGTTGTGTAACTATTGAATTATTTTTATCTTGTCTGCTGCTGTTTCTATACCTTTTACAGAGTGATTATGACAAATGGCCACTTACCTTTGCTCCAATTCCTATACGAAAAGTAAAAGCAAAAGAAAACAACATGTAATATGTAATACCAATCTAACGATCAAATACTTTCTCTGCATTGTTTTTGTTTTGTGCTATTGATAGTATTCAAAGAAGATGCAGTAAAATTCTTCTATGAGAAAATTCTTAGCATTAAGCCAGTATGTATTTTGCCATTTATGATCCCATTGTTAGTTTTTTGAAGTATTGTATCCACCTATATTCCTGCGTAAATACCACCCCACAGAGTTCTAAGTTTTGCCCAGTGTGAAAACCCAGAATTACTAGGTGACATTCCAAACATGTAATACTTCACAAAGTAAAATCATCTGCTTTTCTTTTGATATATTCTAATGACTAAAGGCATACATATTATGTGACTGGAAAAGGGAATTGGGCAAACAGAACATGTGCTAAACAGCACAGTAACTCTGGATGGCATGTGTTATTCCCCACTGTTGGTCAAAATTCCTAATTGGCTTTTAATGGGGCAGGAGATACCACCTATTACCAGTAATATTAGGTTCAGTATTATTCCCCCCCACATTTACCGGGGGACTTGAATTGAGGTTCTTATGCAGAATAACACGGTGTTCAATCTGCCTGGCAGTATTTGTATCAGTATTTAAGCACTAAATTAATGAGAGAGTCAGACCCCTGGCTATAACATCTTATATGGCATTTGTAAAGTATAAAGACCAATCAGTGGCACAGTTATATACCCATATTTATTTTTAAGTTTTACAAAGTTACTGAACTTCCGAAAGGCTAGGAAATTCATAAATCTACTATAAATAAACTTTTCGGCTTCAAATTCTCCTGTAAAATGTGTAGTTTTTTTAGACATCTCCCATAATGTCTGTATTCTTGGATAACTTTACCCAGAGGTAAAGTTGTGCAAATGGTAAACATTCTGCATAGTCACTAAAATAAAACTTTGGCACGGTTTGCTTAACTTCATAGTCAGAATTTTAATTCTCAACCCAACTACTTATTTTGGATTGGGTGGATGCGTTGTACGTTTTCTTCTTGTATAAGACTTCTATGTCCAGCAAAAGCAGTTCCCAGTGTCTTTAGCGTATGCAGTAACTATTCACAAATCATAAGATTTAAGTGTAGATACAGGTCTAGTTAATATTGTGAGTAGTGTATTTAAAGAAGGATTGTCTTATGTTGCTTTGTCGTGAATTAGCACATTGTCTGATTTATTTCTTTTTATAAGTGCTATTGTGAACTGTGTAAGGGAGTGTAATCAGTTAAGAACTCAATATGCTCCTCATTTAGGCCAGTATCCTGTGCTTCAAAACGCAATAATGTGTCCAAAGTGGAAAATATCAAAGCAGCCTATTAGAGTTGAACAGAAAGATGAACAAAAAGAAAAACAACAAAGTGCAAAGAAAATGCAACTACAGCACAATGAGGAAATAGAAGGGTATCAATTGAATCCGATTGAACTTGAATCTATTGTTGGGGGAATCGGTGTGGGAATTAATTGTTAAATGCATTTTAGCTGCTTTTAAACTGCTGCTTCATTTGCACATTGCACTTGAGAATTCATTTATTTTTAAATGCATTTTAGTTGCTTTTAAACTGCAGCTGAACACTTAAAAATTGAACCCCTGCCCTTTTCACTCGAGATAAGTACTGTTATAGCGCGGAGCTGCTCAGACAGGTGAACTTACCCCCAGGACCAAACTGCCTTCATTCCATTGCTCTCAGTAGTCTAGACACCAATTGCGCGCACTGTTCATTTAGATCCTGGTCCCCCTCCCTCACCGCCCACGCAACAGCATCGCCTGATAAAGTTTTTTAATTGCTCTTATTAAACTGCAGATCTTTGCTTAAACATTCAGCAGAATTGTCTATTCTGCTTATGGATGAAGGCCCTGATGTTTTATTCCTCACTGAAACCTGGCTGAATGCGGGCTCAGAGCCCGACATCGTCCAGGCCCTCCCCGCTGATTACATAATTGTTTTTTTTTTATTGCAGATTTATATAGCGCAAACGCGATCCGAAAGTGTTGGAGCGCTTTACAGGAGCACTTTATTTACATTACACATTCAGGTACGGGGAGATTAAGTGATTTGCCCAGAATCACAGGATGTGGACGTGACCCCGAGGCTCAAACCCTGGTTTCCAGCACCAAAGTCGGCAGTCTAGCCGACGGACCACATCCCCTCCCAAAAGAAAAATACAGAGTTTGGATAGAGCAACTAGTAAAGGTGGTTGCATTGCAATCATCTTGAAAAGCCACCTCACTTGTCGATCTCTTGGGCGCCCCTTACTTGACTGTGAGAATCTCCATTTCCGTTTACTTGAAGAATTAGGAAGGGACAGAAATATTAAACAATCTGTTACTGGAATAGGTAAACTCACAGATGACTGTACTGTATCAGTAGTGTTCTCTCAAAATCTTCAGCAGGATGCTCAAGAATTTCTAATGGTAATGCTAGCACTATTAGACAAAGAAGATGTGAATATCAATTCATTAGTTGGTTTAATTTATAAATGGACCAATAACTATGAAGAATGTGAATTTACGTCTAGCACTGAAATCAATACTGAATGATTCCTCAACTTCTCATTACTAGATTGTGAAACTATGCCCTTTAAAAATTTAACTTAAAATGCCCATCAAGATATGACATTTCCAAACTGCAGATCAAAACTTAGGTCAACATTGTTTCTACAAAAATATGGAAAATATGTCATAGTCATGCTACAAGGATGTAGAGTGGATGGTACTAAATTAGGAACTGACATAACACACTTTAAAGCTGCACAAATTTCCATCTCAAAAAGGACATTCACAACTATAGCAATCATATTTCATGAAGGAATTAATATACCCTCTGGACACCACACAATATATTTAAGATGTCAAACAGGATGGACAGAGTGTAAGTGACATTCAAATCAAGACTACCTAAAAAGGTACCAAACTCAAATCAGCTATTTCTAGAACCGAAATTCTAAGGAGAATTTAGGATAAAAGACCTCCGACACTCGGTCTAGGTCCACTCTCTCCCTGCAGCCCTGCTGTGCGGTCTCTTGCCTCCAGACCCAACCTCCTCCTTGGGAGGTTTGAGGCTGCTGTCCGCTCCTGCGCCTGCTGCCTGCTCCAACTGGGACCAGACTGCTTGCAACCCCGGAATTCCCCCGGAATTCACCCGCTCCCGCCTCCCAGCCTCTCCTCCCTCCCACCTCCCCTATTTAATGGCAGCCGCAGCGCGGTCGCACTGCTGGCGCCGAAGGCTAGCCCGTCTGCGCCTGTCCCTGACCTGACCGCGGCCAGCGCCAGGATCCCTGAAACTCCCACTACCCATCGCTGCAACACCACCACCCTCCGCGCACTCAACCCTGGAAGACTTAGAGAATGCCAACAGGTCTCGCCAAACATGACCTACGGCCAATTCTCCTGCCTCCACTTCCACCAGGCCCTCACCGCCACCCCGGCCTCCAACACCGCCGACGCCAGCACCGGCGACACCCTAAAATGCATCCTCCTCAATGTACGCTCCATACACAAACACACCATGGAAATCTGGAACCTACTGGACTCTCTCTCACACAACATCGCCTTCTTCACAGAGACCTGGACCAACGCATCCTCCGCCCCCGACATCAGCACCGCCATCCCAGAGGATACAAGATCCAGAGTAAAGACCGCCCCAACCACCCAGGAGGGGGCCTCGCCATCGCCCACAAGAGCACCCTCCACCTCACCACCTCCAGCAAAACCTTCCCCTCCGCTGAACACCTGCACTTCCAGATCCAGACCACCCCCAAAGCCCCACTCCGAGGAACCCTCGTCTACAGACCTCCCTCGCCCCAGAACACCCTTCACCACCACCATCACTGACTACATCGCACCCCATGCCATCACCTCAACAAACCACATATTCATTGGAGACCTGAACATCCACCTCGACAACCGCAGCGACCCCAACTCCACTAATCTTCGTGACAACCTCACCAGCATCGGACTTAAACAACTCGTCAACACACTGACCCACAGAGCAGGACACACCCTTGACCCCATCTTCGCGGCAGGAAACAGCATCCAATTCAGCCATACAAAGCAGCCGCCATGGACCGACCACCACTGCGTACACCTAGCCATCAACAAACCCAAGGCACCCAAACCAGCCCCACGCCAACCATTAAGGAACTGGAGCGAGGTTACCGACAAGCAATTTAACTCTACCCTCACCCAAGACAACCACACCTGGGCACCTGACACAAACGACGCAGCCAGAGGACTCCACACCTGGATCTCCAACTGCTCAGACGAGCTCGCCCGCTACGCAACCCCGACAGACAACGCCCCAGGAAAGACGTCTGGTTCACCACTGCCAGACGAACCTGCAGATGCCTGGAGAAGAACTGGAGAAATACCAAGACAACCGAAAACCACACCACCTACAAGGACGCCATGACAGACTACCACAACCAGATCAGTGCCACCAAGAAGAACATCATCCACAACAAAAACCTGGCCAACTCCACCAACTCTAAGGAACTTTTCAGTGTCATTGAAGAATTCACCAACCCATGCAGCGAAGCCACAGATATCACCCCATCCCAAGACCTCTGTGACAAGCTTGGAAGCCATTTCCACCTAAGATCAAAAACCTCTACAACAACTTCATCGACCATCCACCAGGTGCCACAGACGGCCCCCGGCCCCCCAGAAACACCAGCCAGCCCACCATCTCCAACTGGACACCGATCACGGCCGAAGACACTGCCTCGACCATGAAAAGCATCCACTCGGTGGCCCCCACTGACCCCTGCCCCCTCACATCTACCACAGAGCCATGGCTGCCATCGCACCCGAGCTACAATGCACCATCAACACCACCTTCAAATCAGGCACCTTCCCAGATGGCTGGAAGCGTGCAGAAGTCAGACCTCTGCTCAAGAAGCCCACAGCTTACCCCACTGACCTCAAGAACTATCGTCCCTTCTCGCTCCTCCCCTTCGCAGCCAAAGTTGCAGAGAAAACAGTCAACAGGAAACTGACATGATTCATTGAAGAGAACACCATCCTCGACCCGTCCCCATCTGGATTCCGAAGCAACCACAGCACAGAGACTGCTCTACTCACTGCCACAGATGACATCTGCACCCTCCTGGACCAAGGCCACTCAGCAGCCCTCATCCAACTCGACCTATCAGCAGCCTTCGACACTGTCTCCCACCGCACACTAGTCGCCAGACTACACGACTCAGGCATACAAGGAACAACCCTGGACTGGATCCGATCATTCCTTGCCAGAAGAAGCCAAAGGATCACGCTCCCACCCTTCCTCTCCGACCCCACGAAAATCGCCTGCGGAGTCCTACAGGGCTCATCCCTGAGCCCCACCCTCTTCAACATCTATATGGCCCCCCTCGCAGGCATCGTCCAACAACACAGCCTCAACATCATATCCTATGCCGACGACACCCAGCTCATCCTCTCCCTCACCAATGACCCCACCACTGCCAAACTCAACTTCCAGAAAGGAATGAAAGACGTCACAGTCTGGATGACCAACAGCTGCCTGATGCTCAATGCTGAGAAGACAGAAGTCCTTGTCCTCGGTATCACCCCTTCTGCATGGGACAGCACCTGGTGGCCGACCCCCCTCGGCAGCCCACCTACCCCCTCAGACCACGCCAAGAACCTCAGCATCATACTCGACTCATCACTCACCATGAACTGACTGGTCAACGCCGTCACCTCCAGCTGCTTCAACACCCTCCGCATCCTCCGCAAGACCTTCAAGTGGATCCTCCCTGAGTCAAGGAAGACAGTCACCCACGCACTCATCACCAGCAGACTGGACTATGGAAACGCACTCTACGCCGGCATCAAGAAGTGTCTACTCCATAAACTCCAGACAATACAGAACGCCACCGCCAGACTCATCGTCAACATCCCCGACACGAACACATCAGTCAACACCTACGAAGTCTCCACTGGCTCCCCGTGGAGAAAAGAGTCACTTTCAAAAACCTCACTCATGCCTACAAATGCCTACACAACAACGGGCCCAAATACCTCAATGACAGAATCAACTTCCATGTACCCAAAAGAAACCTCCGATCTTCCAACCTCACACTGGCTGAAACCCCGCGCATCCACAGAGCTAGAGCAGGCAGAAGATCCTTCTCTCACAATGCAGCCAAGACCTGGAATGAGCTACCGGCAGACATCAGATGCACCCCCTCCCTGAACACCTTCAGGAAGACCCTCAAGACCTGGCTCTTCGGCTAAACAGATCTGCGGCCCCGCCCCCCCCCCTTAGTGGCTAGAGACCCTACCGGGTGAGTAGAGTGCTTGCAATTCCCTGATTGATTGATTGGTATTATGTTGACATATATGGATTATGTGTTTCTGAGACATTATTCGGACTATAATGGGGTAATGTCTACAGAAAGCTGTTAGAAAAAAAAGACTCTTTTTAACTGCGAGAAAGGAATTTATAAAACATTTGAGGACTACATTGTGTTACTACAGATAAAAAGTAAATGGAGGTACTACAATACCAGTAGTCTTAAATTGCATGCGAAAAGTCTGTTCACTACAAAAAAAAAATGCCCCCTTTTGTTTCTGCCGCAGCAACTTCTATGTACTACTGTATGTTATGTTTTACATACATGGACTAAGAACATTTGAAACATCATTTGGCCTAACAGGGATGATGTTTACAAAAGGATATACAAAAATGAATACTGCTACATAATTGGTGGAGCTTTTGTACCAGATATAAAAATATCAAACAGTTTTAACATATAGTTGCTTTTTATTAACGTAGTAACCAATCAGAAAGCCACTATTAAAAATCTTGTAGTCAGTGCAGTGCAAAGTATGACATATTTTAAATGATTTATTGTGCCCATTTTTATTTTTTTTACAATACATTGATTTTGTTTCTCACTGTTTGATGATTATGCTTCATACAGAGCACTGCTGAAAGTAAAGCAGTATGAAAGCTGAAAACAGTAAGAAAAAAACAGTAAAACATTTGTCTATGTTGCAATAAAGTTTTGGTGAAAACAAATTGTATGTTGTTTGGTTGCCTAATGTTCAAAATGAAATTCTAATACATTTTTGTCTGTTTATATTATTTCACAGTGATTGGAGGTCGGGATATATTACGTGTGTCAAATCACTAATCTTGTGATGAATCGAGTCACTACTCATATGCTCATCCCATTTACCAGGTACTACAGTTCCACTCATCCAATCATCCAGTAACTACTGAGGCAGTCATCCAATCACTCAAGTACTGCACTTGCATTTATCCAATCTCCCAGCCACTACTCAGACACTCATCCAGTCACCCAGGCGGCATGTATAGAGTGATGTGTTTACTCAATCACTACTAATACAGTTATGGAGTTACCTACCCACTACACTTACAGTCTTTCATTCATGCAGGCCCTCCAATTGCACTAATTCTTTCACCAAGGCAGTACATTTGCAGTCATCCAATCACCCAGGTACAACTCATGCACTAATCCATTCACTCAGGCGCCTCCCATGCTTCATCCATTCACTCAGGCACCACTCATGCAGTCACCCATTCAATCAGACACCACTCATCCATTCACACACACACTACCCATACACTCATACATTCACTCAGGCACTATCCATGCACTTACCCAAAGACCAAGGCATTGTCTGTGCACTAATGTATTCACTCAGGTACTACATATGTACTCAACATTCACAGAGGCACTAACCATGCCCTAATCATTTTCTCATGGACTACCCATGCACTCATCCCTTCACTCGGGTACTACTCATGCAAATGTCCATTCACTCAGGCACTACTCATTCATTTATCCACTCACTCAGATACTACCCATGCACTTATCCAATGACCCAGGCACTACTCATGAACTCAATCAATCAATATTCTTGATTTGATTTTAGGAATTAAAATAATAAAAGTCAGGCACAGTACAATACATTTCATAAAAATAGGAATCAGATAAATTACAATTAGTTTGACTTTAAAACGCCAGAAAGATCGCGGGATAAAAAACACCACACTGTGGGGGTGGTTAAAAACTGAAGGAACAATAACGCAGGTCTCACTTGCTTAAAATTCCTGGTCTTCAAGAGGGGAAGTTCATATTTAGAACACAAATAATTATATTTCGGGCAGACCCTGACTATTTACAAGTTATCATTTATGGAAACCTTATCGCAATCACACACGGGCAACCTAGAGTCATTAAAGCAACCATGATTAAAGGGCACAAGCAGCAGGAATAAATTAAGCCTAAAGAATGTCAGCAATCATTGCTGGTGATGTGGCATGTCCAATGTAAGGTGTGGTTCCAAGCCACTTTCACTAAAAGTGCATGACGTGCTATAAGCTTGATCAGTGCTAAAGCCTCAGGATCTGCTAGCATCTTATCTCTAAGTGCTTCTTTGACACATCTTTTATCAGTTTGGACAATACCACTTGGATCATGAAAGAGTCCTGGTTTCCCTAAACTTTTCATTGTGGAGGAGACATAGGTCTGCCAAGGGATTAGTGAAGAGTTATCCAGGTCCTTGCAATTTTGCAAGATCAACCTGTTGAGGCATAGCTCCTCCTTGCACCAGACTGAAAGCCAAAGTAACAGGGGGCAGAGCTGGATAAAATCGATCACATGGCTCACGCCCAACTCTTCATGAACAACTTCAGAAGGTGTACTTTGTGGGACACCTAAGAGGCCACTGAGGAATTTATTTCCCGCCACTTGGATCAGGGTAACTGGTCCATATCCCCAAATAAACCACCCATAGCTATCTATTGGGATGCACTTGGCCTTGAATATGTCCAGGACTGTTGTTATGTGAGTGCATCCCAGCCATACCCGTACCAAACATTGCCCTGTTGAAAGCCACCATGTTATGATTTATTGAAGGAGTCCAGCTGAGACCATACTCTAATTGAACACCAAAATAACAAAACTTATCAACCTGGCTAGTGTGTTGACCATCGGCTATGAATTTCATGTTTTTTCTCTTAGGTGAGCCAAACTAATGCACTCATTTAATCACCCAGCCACTACCCATACACTCATCTATTCCCACAGGCACTACTCATACAATGATCCATTCACTCAGGCACTACCCTGGGACTTAAGTACCCAGGCCGCACTATTGCACTCATCCATTCACTGATAAACTACTGATGCACTCATCTAATCACCCAGGCACTGCTCAAGCACTAATCCATTCACTCAGGCACTACATATGCATTTATCCATTCACTCTGCCACTAATCATGCAATCACCCAATCACCCAGCCACTACCCATGTACTCATCCAATTACCCAGGCACTACTCATGCACTCATCCAATCACCCAGGTATTACCCTTGTACTCACCCATTCACTAATACACTACCCATGCACTCATCCAATCACCCAGGCATAACTCATTCACTCAGGCGCTACCCATGCATTTATCCAATAACCCAGGCAGTACCGTTGCACTTATCCACTCGCCTAGACACTACTCATGCACTCATACATTCACTCAAGTACTATAAATAATCTCATCCATTCACTCACACAATACCAATGCACTTATCCAGTCACCCAGGCAGTATCCTTGCACTCATCTATTCACTCAGGCAGTACTCATGTACTTATCCATTCACTTAGGCACTACTCATGTAGTGATCTGTTCACTCAGGCCCTACTCCTGCACTCATCCAATCATCTAGCCACTGCCCAAGCACTCATCTGATCAACCAGACACTACCCATGCACTCATCCATTCACTCAGGCACTACTCATGCACTCATCCATTCACTCAGACACTACCCATGCACTCATCCAATCACCCAGGCACTACTCATGCACGCATACAATCACCCAGGCACTACACTTGCACTCATCCATTCACTGATACACTACCCATGCACTTATCCAATCACCCAGGCAATACTCATGCACTAATCTATTCACTCCGGCACTAGCCATGCACTCATCTATTCACTCAGGCACTACCCATGCACTCATTCCATTACCCATGTACCACTCTTGCATTCATTCTTGAATACACCACTCATCCAGTCATTCACTATTGCAAACATTATAGACATACACTCATTCATTCAGTTGTTTTTAATAACTGTAAAAATATTCTTTGGGGGAGGTTTTGTATTTTTGGGTGATTTTTCAACGTATTAACTTTTTTCTCTTTTAAGAAGCAAAATTTAACTGCAATTGGCAGTGGAAAAACTGGAAGATGCTCTAAAAAATGTAAGAATACTGCAAGAACCCAAATACAAAATCAACATTTGTGAGTCTTGCAACTGGTGCGTAAAGCTGTTATGCTCTGCTCACCAGCACTATCCACAACTCCACAGTTCATACAATAAGTTGCCTTCCGGCTATATTCAGGTGCAATATCTTGAGACTGCTGTTGAACTTCAGAAGGCACTCTTTGTCCAGGTGTTGAGGCACATTCTAAAGATGTAAATGGTCGTTCAGCCGCTCGTTGTGTTTTTGCAGCTTTCAATCGGTTGTTGTGGAAGGTTTTCAGAGGGTGGAGCATTGAAGTTGAGCATACAAGAGTATTTCTATTTGTATGTCTCAACAACTTATTATCACAAATTATGCATTGCACAATTTTTGCCACAGTTTTCGATTCTCCAGAAGGAACTGTCAAGAACTCCCATGCAATGCTGCTTTTTTCTGTGGAGGCTCCTCATCCTCAGACTCTTTAGAATGTACTACCTAAATTTTCTGGTCTTCCTGTTGTTGCTGGTCTTCCACCTGTTGTTGTTCTGTTGTCTGAGTTGCCATTTGTTTTATAAAGTTGTCAAATTTACACCAGAAAATTGCTGTCACCTTCTCTCACTGAAGTGGTCTCAGAGAATGAACCAGAAAGGCATGTTCTTCCTAATGTCATAGTTGAACAGTGTATCATTCAATCATTTTTCTTTGTTTCCTGGTTACATGATCTCCGCGATGATCGACATCATCGCGAAAACCAGAAATTCAACAGAATATTTTGTTTGGAAAGTAAGTAGTCAAACCTGAATGTTAATCAACTGATATTAAACCCCAAATGTTGATCAACAATGTAATATGTATAAATGTGTTATGAACTTCACCACAAATGCGTTCTGTGTGGTTACCAACATCATCGTGACTTCCGACGTTGCCATGATCATGCAAAACACCAAATAAAAAGCTTTTAATCGAGCATTTCTTATAAAAGTTAGATTTAAAGAGTATATTAATAAACAACTTGTGTCAAATATGAATTAAAGCTATGTAAGTGTGTTTTTCCAAGTTATAAATAACCATATGCACTCCGCGACTACCAATAGCGGTGCAGTCTCCAAATTCACCGTGAATATATAAAACACCACTTTTTCATGTGATTTTTTTCACTAAGGCATCACACAAACTCAAATATAAACTCGACAGTAATAAACAACTGGTGTCTTATATTAAGTAAAATCTGTCAATATAAGTGTATATATATATATATATATATATATATATATATATTACCTACTGGCGGTCGCCAGTAGGTAGTTATAGTTAGGACCCTGTTTCCATAGGAAATCCGCATCATTCTATTTGGAATAACTTTGGCGCCGGTCGACGAATCCTCGCGAAATTTTCAAAATAGGTGGGGCGCTACGCTCCGCTCCTACCCTAAAAGTCTCGGGGGGATTTGTCAAGCAGGGGCCGAGAAAAAAGGGGGGTCCCAAAACGTGTTTTTCCCATGCATTTTTCCATAGGACCTTTAGACACAGCTACAGCCCGAACGGCTGAACAGAATTACTTAAAATTTGGCAGAGAGGTAGCCATAAGGTCAAGGAAGTGCCTTTTGCAGGTCTGGTGTAAATCTGTTCAGTATTTCCTGAGAAAATAGCATTTAAAAGCATATATATATGTGGGCGGAGCCTAACAACACATCTCATCCTGAGATCTGATTGGCTGTCAGCACTTCATCCAAGAAGTGTTGGCAGCCATCTTGGGACCAATATACATGATAGCACCTCATTAAAAAGCATTGCAATTAATAGAAGGTTTTAAGACTTTAGTTACATTATAAATCATTTGTTGATGGTACCATACTCATTTTAGGAATTGTGGTATGTTCTAAGGTGATTTCACCATGTGAAAAATCCTTCTGCTGGGATATCATGATTGAGAGAAAAATATTTTCTCATGCTTTTACCACAGAGGTTTGGAAGGTGATCTATAGGCTAAACTGAGAGCTTATTTTCTGTAAATTCACATTATCTTTCTCAGTCATGTGAGAATGAAGTCTGACATTCTCAGTAAAACATGTACATCCAACAAGGGCAGAGACTGTCAGTTGATTCCTTTGTGTTCTACTGCAGCTTCCCAGAGTGTTCCAAAGAACTACTAGAGCGCTAACAGTCCTACTTATGATAAACGTATGGCACACCTGAAGCCATCTTGCTTGGATTAAAGTGGTAACTCTTAAAACATTTAATTTAAAAAGGAACAAAATGAGGGGGTTCATTTTTCCATAAAAAGTATGATTAGTGCTGCAGAAAGAAAAATTAGGGCACATTTTGAGTGACTTCTCAAATCCTCTTCTATTTCATTAAAAAATTCTGACATGCAGACTGAAACATGCACTTTCAATACCAGCAGCAGTTTTCCCTGGTGAGCAGTAGCTTTACTACAGTGATCTAATGAGCAAAAAGAGTGCTAACATTTTGAATTTATGGCAAATGTGTGACACATCTGAATGCCTTCTTGATGGAATCAAAGTAAAAAACTGAAAGTATTTCCTACTGAGGAGACTGCAGTAAATGAGGAAATTAGGAAACTTCATAACAAATAAGTCTCCCAAGATGGCCACCAGAGACAAAAGAGCCCAAATGTAGCCCAAATATCACCCAGATGTAGCCCAAGTATAGCCCAATGACAGAATGTCCCAGAATGTTCTTAACAACAACTAGAGCGCTTACTGTCTTCATTATGACAAAAGTATGGCACACCTGAAGCCATCTTGATTGGAATAAACTGGTAACACTTAAAACATTTAATTTAAAAAGGAACACAATGAGGAGGTTCATTTTGCCATAGAAATTATGATTAATGCTGAAGAAAGAAAATGAGGGCACATTTTGAGTGACTTCTCAAATCCTCTTCTATTTCATTAAAAAATTCTGACATGCAGACTGAAACATGCACTTTTAATACCAGGAGCAGACTTCCATGGTGCAGTAGTTTTACTACAGTGATCTAATGAGCAACTAGAGTGCTAACATTCAGAATTTATGGCAAATGTGTGACATATCTGAATACCTTCATGATGGAATCAAAGTAAAAAACTGAAAGCATTTCCTACTGAGGAGACTGCAGTACATGAGGAAATTAGGAAACTTCATAACAAATAAATCTCCCAAGATGGCCACCGGAGACAAAAGAGCCCAAATGTAGCCCAAAATCACCCAGATGTAGCCCAAATATAGCCCAATGACAGAAGTGTGCAAAACACTTATTATTTTGTGTTTTTGCAGTGTTATATAGTGCAGACTTGTCAGGTATTGGAGTGCTTTACATGAGCATTGGTTACATCACACAAGAACAAATTCATTTTGGTTGTAGACATGGGGAGACTAAGTGATTTGACCAGAATCACAGAATGTCGAGCTGAAGCAGAAACTTCAACCTGGTTCCCCAGTTGCAAAGTCTGCAGTTCTGGAAGTAACACCACATCCTCTCCCCTAAGTGCAACATTTAATCAAGTGGTCAACTGGATAAAAAAACATAAAGATAACAAATAATTTAAAAGTGCTTTGTCGCTATTTGAAAACTCAGAAAATGTCCTTATCTTTTAGAGCACTAACCATAATTTTGATGCCAATAAGACCCTCTCATATATGTAATTTCTAAAGGAAATGCTCTAGGTATTACAGTTTTGATTACATCAAGATGATGTCAGGTGTTCCACACTTTTGTAATAAATATAGAATGTTAGCAAACTAGTTGTTCATTAGGATACTGTTGAGAGGCAGAGGCCAGGGGCACGGACTCTGAAAATTGAAGGCAGGTAGGAGGGTGCAAAGGCAACAATTTAACCACACTGAGCAGGCAGGAAGGGCCGTGGAAGCACAACAGACTATGGAGGGCAGTGGAAAGGGGGGCAGGGGCAACAAACCAACAATACAGGACTTGCAAGAGAGGCTGTTGGAGGGAAGATCTATTATGGGTCAAGGAAGCTAGGGGCGGTCCCCAGATCCCCGGGAGCCACCACAGAACTGAGCAGGAGAGTGAGTCAGGGACAAAAGGGGCACCTTAATTTGACCCGGGGTGCCTAGGAACGCTTGCTCCAAAAATGAAGAAAACAGACATATGAGACATGGAATTGGAGGCAGAATACAATGGCAGTTTAATGAGAAGATGCAACTTCAAAGAAACCGCAGAATAGAGACATAAAGTACAAAATACAGAATCCAGATAATCATACAGCTGTCATAATATTCTCTGTATCTCAATTAATGTACTGACAGAGAGAGAGAGAAAACACATCTATAAATGCATCATGAGAAACAAGTTACACCAAGGAAAATGTTACCTAGGAACACTCACGTTTACTCTTAGAGCAAGCATTCCTGCAATTACAATACAAAATCTTTTAAATGCAAAAGTAAAGAGAACAATGGTTAAACATAACATGACATTTCATATAGGTAAAATAGAATAAGATACTTCAAGCAAAGCAGAGCAAGACATTTTAAGCAAAGGAAGACAAGAGCTCCCAGCTCTTGGGGAAAACCTGCACTGCCTGTTAACCTACATACAGACGGCGAGGTAGTCCGTCGATATCTGTGGGTGCTCCCTTTTTATATCATTTTGTGGGCTCCTTTGCACGCTACATCTACCTACGTATGCTACCCAAAAGCTTCGTCTGCAGATTTTACCAGACATTTCGTCATTTACCCACTTAATGCTGACAATGGACTGGGTGAAAAGGTCAGTCTCTCAGGCCAATCGCTCATCGTAAGTTCCATAGAGCAAGCAGAAAATAATGGGTATTGTACTGGAATTCAATATATTCATGTATAAAATCTCCTCAGTTCTCCTAACTTGACGCTCTGCGGTTGCCACTTCCTTAAAAGCGGGAAACCTGCCCAGGAAGCAAGTACCAGTCCAGGATGCAGCCTACTGTATGTCGACAGCTTCAGGGGGATGTTGAACTTTGATACCGAGCACGGAGCACTCGGGTAGGGTGGGGGCTACTAGTTTGGATCAGAAGGCCTCGCAGACCTGCCTTCAGACTGCTATACACTAAAATTGCAGAGCTATGGTCAATTTAACAAAGAGGCCTACATATTGAACAGAAGGGCCTACACAGGGGTTTTATGCTGGCTGAGTGGTAAGGATGTCTCAGGATAATTATATAGCAACACAGGACCCGCTGGTCAATTTAATACGGCCTACAAATGCAGCTGGCAGGGCAAGGACAAGGGTCTCATACTTCAGGTGTGGACAGAACGGGCCAGGGGCCCCCTGTGATACAAACTCTACCCTCCTTCAAGGCTGTGGCAATGTAATAGACCATTGTGGGCAGAAGGAAGAGGCAATGGTAGTACAACCATACATGCCAACAGACCCGATTCAGCCAGGAAACGTCCAATGTTTTTAAGCTCAAATGGGCTTTATTTGATCTGTCTCCTGTCTACAATATCCTCTTTTTCAATGTAACTCAAAGGGGAAAATCAATACCCCAGTTTTTTTTCAAAATCTCCCTCTTACCAAGTTCAAAATGTTCGCAAGTATGGTACATTGGATCATGGAAGGAAATGGGATAGGGACATGGACTTGGATAACAGAGGACAGGAGGGACATGGAGAGGTGCACCAAACTGACCCTGCAGGGCAGGCATCAGGGTTTGCAGCAGCACAATACACCACACAGGGCATGCAGGACGGGAGTGCAGCACAACAATCCATAGAAAGCAAGAGGGAGGGGACAGGACCATGCACATGGACAACAGAGAACAGAGGGGCAAGAGGCAATGGTAGCTAGCTGACCATAATGGACAGACAGGAGAGAAAGCTGCAGCATAACAGACCATAAAGGGCAGGAGGGACGGATCAGGGGCATTACAATGGAACAGACAAGCCAGGAGGGAGGGAGTAGGGCTGGGGGCAAGGGGGCAGGGCAGGAGCAGCAAGATAGCCATGGAGGTCAGGCAGGATGGGCACTAGAAGCAAGACACACCATGAAGAGCAACAGTGAGACTGTGATGGCATACACACAGACCATGGAGGGAAGGTGGGAGGGGGTCAGGGGCAGCTAACTGACCACACAGGGAAGGTGGGAGGGGCCATGGCAGCACAGAAGACCATGCATGGCAAGTGGGAGGGTTAGTGGCAGCACAATGGCTATGATGGGCAAGAAGGAGGGTGGAGGGGCATGCACAAAGGACGATGGAGGATAGAAGGGAGGGTCAGGACCTGTGCACAGACAAGAAAGTTCAGGGGAAGGGACCTCACAACAGACCACACGGGGCAGGCAGGAGGAGCAGTTGCAGCACAACAGACCAGGGAGGGCAGAAGGGTGTGGCAGTACAATGGACCATGTAGGACAGGAGGAAGAGGATAGGGGCATGGCATGTGGACAGGCAGGGTGGAGGTGACAGGGACAGGTTACAGTCATCTGACAATGCTAGGCAGGTGGGAGGGGAGTGGCAGCTCAACAGAACACTCAGAGTAGATAGGAGTGGCAGGTCCATGGGACATGGTGGGCAAAAAGGATGGAGCAGGGGCATGCACAAAGACATCGGAGGGCAGGGGGAAGGAGAATAGGGGCAGCAAGCTAAGCACAGAGTTTAAGCAGGAGGTCAATGATGGGGCATAGAATTGGGCAATGGAGGGCAGGAGGAGTGGACTGGTACATCATACTAAATTGAGGGCAGTGGCAGCACATCAGACCATGCATGGCAGGAGGGAGGAGGCTAGTCCATGGATTCACACAACAGAGGATAGGGAGGAAGGGGATGGGGCAGCAAGCTAACTGTTCAGAGAAGGCGGGTATTAGGAACTTTATTGTTTTTAAAACATTGTGTCTGTGCGAACTACTTAAAATATGAACAAGTATGCAGCATAATCTCACTTTTATTCAGGAAGAAGAGGACGTTTGTGACTGTGACTCCGGGCTCACTTGGCAGAAACACCCCCTGACCCTCCACCCCCTATCGCAAAATGTAATGCCCGTGAAAAGGGTAGGTGAACACAGTGTTATATAGAACATAGTCCTGAGAGCACGATTGAAAATGAAAACTAGATATAGTGTATGGTATAAACTATGCACCAAAAAGTGTGATATAAGATGAACCGGGCGTGAAATATAATATGCAATACATTGTGCGCAATGACAGATTCATTGGAGAGCACGAGATAGCACAGGCACTAGCGCGTGCTATGCGATATGCGCCTTGGAGTGTAATATGCACAGGGCAGTGTTGTGTAACCTAACTAGTCTCTAAAGTTGTAATATAAAATATGTGCTGGGGAGTGTAACGTTGCATATGCACTGTGACAAAGATATGGATCCCAGATTGTAATATGTATGGCATAGCACTGTGCGTTATAACATAGGCATCGAGAAAGGCACGTTAGATGGGGCAATATAACCCGTGCGAAGACAAGTGTGGCATGACATATTCACGGGGTGGTGTTACAGTGCACATGGGCTAGAGAGTGTCATAGCATATGCACTAGCTAGTGGAATACAACACAGAGGTGTGTGGCACTCGGCAGGCAATGGTGGGTGTAACACAGCATTGGGCTCTGTCAGGAGCACGCTGTGACTCTCAAGTGATGTTCGTCCCCTTTCCAGAGAGTAAAATAAAAAGTATTACACATCCGGCAGTGGATGTGTGTTTTATTAACCGTGAGGGGGGTTTCTTGCATAGTTTTGGTCGAATTTTTGTCGAATCCCCTTTGAATGGCTTGGTGTGCATGTGTATTAAATGTGCCCGTCAATAGCTACCCATGTTTGTATAAATAAACGACAAGGGTGTCTACCAGGATTAGGCACGGTAGGGCATCAGACATGTCAGAGCTTCACTAGTGGTGTAAATACATTCCACGTGGATTCATTGCATGCATAGTTGCCTTTTAATGAATATCACGCAAATCGTCATGGTGATAGGTACGTACGGTTTGTCCAGCATGTCCTAGGTGTGTCTATAAATATATATTTTTTAAAAATAATAAAAAACAGTGGCCGGCCCTGGGGATTGGGGTCAAAAAAATATAATTAGGAGACTGGCCCTGGGGGATGGGGTCATCAGGGCCAATAAATTAGAATAAGAAGGGGAACCAAACAGCCCCCCTTCTTAAAAAACTAAAATAAATAAAAGACTGGCATCGTGCCGGAGGCCATGCCCCCTCCGTGCAGCACTCTGCAAACGCGCCCCCAACGGGCATCTCCAGTATGCGCCAGGGAGCTGCGCTGCAGCCAGGTGTTCTGAGGCCAAGCCCCTTTTTACACCTCTCTGCAACGCAGCTCTGTGGCGCTTACTGGAGGTACCTAGTGGTCTAGTTTGACCCTAGGGACCCTTAGGATTCAGGGGGACTTAATCTCTCAACTTAGAACAGCCACAGGGCGCGTTTACACAGTGGTGAAGGGAGGGGACGGGGCCTGAGGTGACGTGTGCAAACACGCACTATGGCACGTTTTAAATTGGGGATATAATTTCCCTTCAATACTGAGGGCCCCTGGGGGCTAACTAGCCCACCAAGTGCTTCCAGTAAGCGCCACTGAGCTGCATTGCAGAGAGGTGGTCCAGGCCGTGCCACTTTTTACACCTCTCTGCAACGCAGCTCTGTGGCACTTACCTAGTACCTAGTGGGCTAGTTGGACCCAAGGGACCCTCAGGATTCAAATGAACTTAATCTCCCAACTAAAAATGGACACAGGGCGTGTTTACACAGTGGTGAAGGGAGGGGACGGGGCCTGAGTTAACGTGTGCAAAAACGCCCTGTGGCCTGTTTTAAGAGGTAGTTTTAATCCCCATGCCCTATTATACACTAGGGGCTTACAGAGGAGGTCATGCTAATCACAGGGGGACCCCAACGCATAATGTTCCCTAGTGTATGTAGGTGTTTTCACTGTATTCTAAGTGTCTTTTAACATAGCACTGGCTCTAAGACTGGTTAGTCAGACTCAGTTACCACCAGTATCCGTCTGAAAAAGTTGAGGGTACAGGATGATTTTGCAACAAGGCTTCTTTCTGCTCTTCTTTTTGTTCTTTCTGCACGTTATCCTTCTTCCTGCACTTATCTTCGTATTTGAGGACTTCTGTTGCTTCTTTCTGCACTTCTTTTTTTTCTTTCTGTGCATTTTTTCTTCTTTCTTCACATGTCCTATCTCTGTAGGCATAGTTAGAAATTAGCATTTAAAAAACCTTTGAAATTCACAGAAAAAACCATAGGTTTCAGGCACGTTATAGTTAGGAATTAGCATTTAAAAAACCTCAGAAATTCACTGAAAAAACCATAGGTTTCAGGGGTGTTATAGTTAGCTGGGCTTTTCACTTGTACAAAACCATTGAAATTCCCCCGTTATAGTTAGTTCAGCTAACTATAACTCGCGCGCCCGCAATGCACTGCTGATGACGTCACATATTACATCACTCATGACATGGTCAGTGACATCACTCATGACATCACTGATGACATCTCAAATGACATCACTGATGACATCACTGATGACATCATCCTTGTGATAGAGTGGCAGACCTCCTCTCACCCTAATATAACCTTTGATACACACATTCAAAAATAGAGACTAAAATTTTCAAAACAATGGACATACCAATACCAGTTACAACAACCTCTTCAGTAATTCTAAGATCCACATACACATCCACTCATTCACCAACAGTCCTATACAGTCACTCATACATGTACTCACTCATCATATGTACTCATACACCTATACATCCTGTTACACAATGCCACTCATCCATAGAGTTACTCACACACATAGTCACTCATGCTAATAAAGAATCAAACATACATTTACTTGCATATACAGTTATACACACACCACCATACTTACTTCTACGGAAACTTACACATACTTAGTCTTTTAAACAATCACTTATAGAAACACATACTTATTCATACAGGAACTCTTTCAATCTCTCACTCTCACATATACTCACATATATACACCAATAGTCACATATACTAGTTTAAAACATATGTAGTTACTCATAAAGACACTATTGAGACAGTCATTCACTCACTAACACACCCATACACACACTCATCCACCCATACAGTCCTGCACACATGCTGTGTTCAACACATACAAACAGTGAGTCACTCATGCATGCACCTATGCACTACGTAATACCCCCCACCGAACCATGCAGACACTCAGACTGATACTCAAAAAAACAACTAATAACCTATATAGACACCCATGTAGCTACTCACCAACCCATGCAGCCACTTATACACAAAGTGAGAGACTGATACAGATATTTACATATTTAAACATTACTCACTAAGCCATGTATTCACTATGATACACTTAATCAGTCAGTTACACAATCAATTTTTCAAAAACAAATCATCCATTTAGACACTTATATACCCATTTATTCTTCCATCGACCTTGAGATATACATATATAAAACATATTTAATTTTCAGAAAAACACACATTCACTGGATGATGTCATCAGTGATGTCATCAGTGATGTCATTTGAGATGTCATCAGTGATGTCATGAGTGATGTCACTGACCATGTCATGAGTGATGTAATATGTGACGTCATCAGCAGTGCATTGCGGGCGCGCGAGTTATAGTTAGCTGAACTAACTATAACGGGGGAATTTCAATGGTTTTGTACAAGTGAAAAGCCCAGCTAACTATAACACCCCTGAAACCTATGGTTTTTTCAGTGAATTTCTGAGGTTTTTTAAATGCTAATTCCTAACTATAACGTGCCTGAAACCTATGGTTTTTTCTGTGAATATATATCTGTTTTAGACATTTTTTAAAATATGCGAATTTCGCAATGTCACCTTGGACATAAAAAAAATAAAGGAAAAAAAAACACATATTACTCCACTAAAGAAAGGACAGGATTATAAAAATACCAAATAGAGACCCATTATGGATAGAAAAAATAAACAAAAAAATAGAAAATTCTATAAAAAAACTCATGAGTTACTGGGATGTTGTAGTTGGGAATAGAATTTAAAACACCTTAGAAATTAACAGAAACAAATTAAAAGTTACAGGGATGTTATAGTTAAGAATTAATATTTAAAAAAATAAAAAATGTGTTAAAAAGACAAAGATTGAAGGGATATTATAATTCGAAAATAGTATTAAAAAGCCTTAGAAATTCACAGAAAAAACAAAGGTTACAGGGACATTATAGTTAGGAATTAGCATTTAATTTTTTTTTAGAAATTCACTGAAGAAAACAAAAGTTACAGCGTATGATTGTTAAGAAATGGATTTTTTTTTAAACTTCGAAATTCACTGAAATAAAGAAAGGTTAGAGAGACGTTTTAGGTAGGCTCAGGTTTCACTCGTACACAACCAGAGAAATTCAGAACCTTTAGTTAGCTCAGCTAACTATAACTCGCTCCCCGCAAAGCACTGCTTATTACCTCATATATTACATCACTCATGACATGGTTAGTGACATTTCTAATGACATCTCAAATGACATCACTGATGATCACATGGAGGACATCATCCACAAAATCACTAAATCACCCACTCACACCCCCTAGAATCTTTCATATACCCACTCCCACACAACCATTTGCAAACCCATTCACTGATCGATACCAGTACTTGCACACACACTCGCAAATTCATAGATCTACATACACATCCACTCACTCACCCATCCAGTCACTCATACACCCACTCACTCACTAATACAGCCACTGACATATCTACTCTTACATCCATACAGCCAATCCCACCCGAGTCAGTCGCCCATAGAACTACTCACACACGTACTCCCTCACCCATACAGTCAGTCACACAGCCACTTACTCACCCATACAGGACACACATACGAACTTACCTACTCATACAGATACTAACACGTACTCACTAAGCTATACAGTTGCTAACAGAGGCACATATTGAACCATAAAGCAACTTTCACATTCACGCACTCACCCATAAAGTCACTCATATACCCCATCACTCACCTATACTGCCTTTGACAGACCCAGTCACTTACCCATATACCAATGACACATCCAATCATCCAAAACAGCCATACACATACTCACTCACCTATACAGCCCCTCTGATATATATTCATTAATACATATAGCCACCGACTCACCGATTCACTCATTCTTACAAGCAGTCACACACACCCTCACCCACCCACAGAGACAGCCAGACAGCCATACAGTTACCCAGACAACCACTCACACACTCATACAGCCACTTAGACACCAACTGATAGACTGATACAAACATTCACACAACCAATTACTCACCCATACATTCACTGAGACACCTAATAACTCACTAATACCATCAGTCATGAATGCACTGAATCAACCATACAGGCACTCATACACCAACTGATTCACCAATATATCTTGCTATAAGTATTTAACATTCAAACTTTTTTTAAAGTTCCATAGGCACTCAATGAGTGCACTTTACAGATGAAGGCAACAGGGTGTTTCTAAGTTGCCTGAAACTCAGCATCCGGACGTCTGTGTAGCAGTCATATACACACAACCAATGCAACAGCTCTTGTCAGAGCCATCCTAGTACCCGAAATATTGTGAAGTTTTATTCTAAAGTTGTTTTTTTGTGTTTGCCAATCTTCACGACAACGTTGCAATCGACGCAAATACATAGTGAAAACGGAAAACAAAAGCAGACATTCAATAACCCTCAACACATCCCAAAATAGTATATATCTTTTTTAAAACATTCTGAACACTGCACTAAACATAATACTATATACCTACTTATTCCAAAGCATGTTTAAACTCACATTTTCGTACTACGTTTCTTTAATAACCACCTTTCAGATGTATTTTCCATTTTCGCATTTATTCGGGACATCGCATTTCCATAAAGTCTAAAGCATATATATTCACACATTACAGTACACACTAGGGGTTTCTTACAGTATTCTCTAAAGTCTTGTTTTTCTCGAGTGTTTCTATAAAAACCATCTCTGAAACCTATTTTCAGTTTTTGCGGTGATGCCGGAGATCATGATGACGTCGGTACCCATGATCATCGCGGATATGTTGCGAAAATGCAAAGTAAAAGCAGGAATTTAATAGCTACCAACACATTCAACAATTACTATCATACTAAGTCTTACCATCACACTAGATAAGTCACTATCGAATTAACTGTAGAAAAACATTTATCAATATATCAATATCTCTGCAACAGTCTTTATTAATAATTCACTTGTTAGGTGAGTGCATGCATAAGTCTCTGAGTGGGTCTGTCACTGCATATATAAGTCTATGTGATGATATAAGAGTAGACTCATGAGTCTTTCAGTAAGTGTGTCACTGGCTGCAAAAGTACCCCTCTCTATCAGTAAATGTACGTGTGGAAGTATAAGTCGCTCAGTGGCTCTATGAGTCAGTACGTGATTGTCAAACTGGGTATGTGACTGAGTCAATCAATGTCTCAGTGTGTGTGTGAGTGAAACCATAAGTCTCTCAGTGTGACTGTGAGTCAATGCATGAATCGCTGAGTGAGTCTCTGGGTCTGTGAGTGTCTGAGTGGGTCTCTGAGTGGGTGCATGAGTGTCTGAATAGATCTGTGAGTTGGTGTATAGGTCATTGACTGAATATGTTAATTGGTACATGAGCCTGTGACTGGATCTATAAGTTGGTGTATAAGTCTCTGAGTGGGTCTCACTATCAGTGGGTGTGTCAGTGGAAGAAAATGTCTCTGGGTCTATAAGTGGGTGTATGAGTGTCTGAGTGGGTCTGTACATGGGTGTGCCACTCTCTAGGTAAGTCTGTAAGTGCATGCATGAGTACCTGAATGGGTATGACAGTGGGTACACCAGTATCTGAGTAGGTATGTGACTGGATATATAAGTGTGTGAGTGGGTATGTGAATGGATGTATAAGTATCTGAGTGATTATGTGAGTAGGTACATAAGTGTGTGACAGTCACCAGCTAGTGTGTACAATATAGATTTGTGACGACCTCAGTGGTCACGAAGACCCAGCGACTGTACACAGGAGGCCCACGCAGGCGGTCGTGACATCATTGCTAATATCGCAGGCAATTAAAAAATTATATTTTGGACACATAACTTGCATCACTAACACCCCCGTTTCTCAAACATGGGGTCAGAGTACCTCCGCCCGATCAATAAAATGGCGGTGCCAACTTTCTGTTCAGGTTCCGTCCATCCAATTAGAGCATTCCTGTTGGTGCGTGCATTCGTGATTAATCGCGGAATCGTCATAAAATATCCACGGCCAGAGATATCACTATATTTTAGCCTTACATTTCTCCAAAAAGACTGAACAGTTTAACACCCAATAGACAAAAGACACTCCTTGAACCAACATCTACCTCCCTACCAAATTTGGTGTATTCCATTCAGCAGTTCGGGCTGTAGGTGTTGCTAAAGGTTCCTATGGGATTTAACATTTCAAATGCACCCTTATTTCGCGCCCCAAATTCTTGGTCCCCACTGCACAGATCACCCTCAAACTTTCCATGAAGACCAGAACCTACTTTGACATTTTTTTTGGAAACTTTCATGAAGATTGGTCAAGCGACGCCAAAGTTAAAGGCAAGTCAAAAAATGCTTGTCCTATGGAAACTAGGTACTAACTATATGTTGTGAAAATGGAAAACAAAAGCAGACATTCAATGACCACCAACACATCCAAAAATAATATTTAAAAAAATCCATTCTGAACATTGCACTACACATATTACTATATACGTACTTCTTTCAAAGCATGTTTAAACTCATATTTTATTACCAAGGTAAAGCTTTATTCTAAATACCAGACACTCACCAAAATAACATTACACTAAATAAGGGAAATTCACAACTAGGTTTTCTTATAAATGCGGGATTCCCAACAGACAAACTAAAGAATTCTTCCTAATCAAACTGTAATTTTTATAATTAGTTATCTGAATTTAGCTATGCTAGAAAAACATCTCTTCAGCTACTGACTGCATAGTTATTTGATGACAGTTTTCCTGATGATAATGCAAATAAAAACCCTCTAAGGGGTGAAGAATTAAACTGTGTTGTCACACGATGGCAAACAGGAAAATATAATTTTTTCAACTAATATTCGAGTGGCTGCCAGCGGGATATTTTAATAGGCAAAATGTTCACTGAGCTTTAGCACAGTGTTTTTTGGCAGCGTGCGTTCTCGTCTCCCATCTGTGCTCCGAGATATTTATATCGCCAGATTTGCAATAAAAGTACAATGAAATTATCATCAAGTTTTCGATTCAGTTTATGAGAAAGTTCTTAGAGCTATAACATTATGGCTCCTCCAAATATTAATATATGAGACATGTACATAAGTTATTGTTATTGACTGAGGGTATTGAGGGGAATAGTAGGCAAGTTGTCACCTTGCTCAATAAAATTATAAATTATACACATGTACACTTTTCCCTAGCCAAAATAATAAATTTGTAATTGAGTTTTAGTAGTTTGAAAAATGGCACGTAACAATTGATTCTCGGGAAAAACAAGAACTCTTGCTTTTATTTTAATGGGTTGCATCCCAGAATCCAACGGGAGATGCCCACAATTTGTGCTATTGGTCAGGTCTACACATTGTGATTTTTTTCACATTAAAGCAAAGCTGTGTATTTGCATATACTGCAGATCATGTCGTTTCTTTCACCATGAATTTACGTAAACTATTCATCATATTTCATATTTACTCACTTACCAACGGCTCCCACTCAAACATCTTTGCTGGATTCCTTTTCAAAACAAGCATTGGCAAACCCAATTGTTCTGGTGTTGGCTGCCTGACTTATGGCTTTGTCAACGCTTGTTCTATTTTGTCATTTTTTTGCAGAAGCGTCAGAGAGTTGCCACGTTCTCACCCAAATTAAATTGATTAAAAGTAAAACTACTTTTTATCTTAAAAAGCACACCTCGAAGGGGCATATCAACAAGGGCTTTATCTCTGCTTTTTTGGCTTTAAAAGCCAAAAAAGCAGAGATAAAACTAGCACCCTATCAACAACAGGGTGCTAACATGCAAATATGCATGTTAGCACCCTTTTACTCTACGCTTCCCCTTGCATCTCTAATGAGATGCAAAGGGGGCGTTCCAGAGTAAAATAATAGGAGAAATGTCGCTAAGCGACATTTCTCCTATTATCAAGAATGTCGCTAACCCTGTTAGAGACAAAAAAAGCAGCGCTAACCGCGGTTAACGCTGCTTTTTTACGTCTGCTAATTTTCAGACTTAGCCATGATATCCTATGGAAGGAGGATATCATGGCTAAGTTTGCCTGTCCCTATCAACAAGGTAACGTGTGATTATCGCTGGGTTTCCAGCGATAATCTCACGTTAGCCTGTTAGCGTGTACATTTTTATCGCTATTGAGATAAGCGTTGCTAATAGCACGCTATCTCAGAGATAAAAATTCACGCTAGCCGGCGATAATTATCCTCACGCTAAGAGCGCTGAGCGATAATTATCGCCGGTTGTTGTTGATATGCCCCCAAGTCCCTGGCTATGAAGAGAAGAACTCATTAGTAAGCAAATGTGATCTTCACTCGCGTGCCAGCACTAACAGTAACGTTAGCTCATGGCTGAGGTGATCTGACCCATTTCCCCATGCTGTATCCTGTAGTGGGAGTAAGAACAATGTGAATGACAGAACATCTGACCAATGGATGAAGAGAGCTGTCTGAAAGCACCTGTAAGAAAATATATCAAATATGTATTTTTTCTAAAATAAAAAATGCGTCAGCTAATTCCAGACTTAAAAAAAGAGATACCTGCAAAGTGATGTCATTATTGTTGGTTCTATGTCACTGCTGACCGATAGTATCTAAAGGATACTGTGATTGCCCCCTGCCTTATTAAACACAATGGATTCACTAGCTGGTCCACCAACAGAACATGGGCACTCTGGGGACTTTCACAGGGAGAACTGTTAACATGTGGAGTTAATGGATGAGATGTACTTAGAAGACTGGATTCATGTGAGAGTTTTCCCCGACTTTGCTAATGCAGATGCGAGATTGCACTTTTTGAACATGTGGTAATTAAAAATTTAATTGTGCATACACAAATCTTGACAAAGCCTTTGGATGGTGTGAAATGTGAGAGTGGTTGGATTCACCAAAGTTTTGAACTTTTTAGAAGATTGCACTTTTGTTGGAGCCATGTGTAGCATTTTGGTGCCCAGGGGCTTTTTGTCGACCTATTTGCACTGAGATGATACGTATTCTGTCTGAAAAAATAGGCGTACCTTAACAGAGTTCCTGCTTGCACATGCATAAAATCAGCTGCATGTGTATACTTGTTGTGCTCTGGATTGTATTAAGGAATGCAGCAGGCGCACATCCCAGTGCATTGCTCACTCTCAGGAAGTGGTGCTGGAATCTGCAGTTGGTATTCCTTTCCTCGTTGAGAGGTGCCTCTCGAAAAGGCACAATGTTGGAAAACGTGGATTTTTTTCCTGCAACTAACTCCATACTCCACTGTTCGTTAAGACTTCTGTGAAGCTGAAATGCATAGTAATGAGCATGATTAAAAGATTAAAAGGGTTGATTAACCTCAATTGGTGTACTGCTCTTTCGTTTGCTGTGGATTGCATGGAACGTCACATATGTGTAAATACATATATACACACACACGCACATGCACGCAGTGAAAGGTCCCAAAAATGTGAAACCTAAGATCTGTCTGATTGATGGTCATCCTATAGAACAAACTCACAAATTTGGTTATCTTGACATCTGGCTGGATAGTGAACTGAACTGTGATCCTTTATTGAGAATCCATATTCAAACTTTTAACAGCATTGAGGCCTTTGCAATCCTCTTGGGTCATATTCATGTAAAATTCAAATCTTCATAGAGCAAAGTGTGTTCCAACAGTCTCGTTTGGGTGAGAAATGTGTGCATTATGTAATTATGCTCCGGCAAGGCCCCAGGCCCTGATGGGCTGCCGGCCAACTTCTACAAGTGTTACGCTGGAACGTTAGTTCCCATCTTGAAAAAAGTCTATGAAGAAAGCAAAGCAAACGAGCACTCTCCCATTGACTATGCATGAAGGGCTGATCATATCGCTCCTCGGCTGGCAAAAGATGCTACCGCATGCAAGGCCTATAGGCCTCTGTCTTAATCAACTGAGATGCAAAAATACTAGCCAATAGGCAGAGCTTGCTGGTGGAGGGACCAGGTCTGCCTTACCAGACGGGCTTCTTACCTGGGAGTGCCACTCCTCATAATTTGCGCACTATATTTGCATTATTGCAGGATATTGATCCTGAATTGGCAGCAGTGGTGGTCTTTGTAGATGCCACCATAGCCTTCGATTTGCAAGAGTGGGATTATATGTTTGCTGTATTCTGAAGAATGGGTTTTCGATCTCCCTTTTTATCCTGGATCGCATTACTCTACAGCCAGCCATGAGCCACAGTGCAGATCAATAGACAGTAATCCAACTCCTTCCCCATTTCGAGGGGCACTAGACAGGGATGCCCCCCCTCAGTCCTGCTGTTTACATTAGCAATTGAGCTGCTTGCAGCAAAGCTCCGACAACACCATAGAGAATACGCGATAAAGTTATCTTTTGCTGCTTATTTTAGTGTCATTATATGACGATGATATTACTCTCTACATTCGGAATCCACAAACCAGCTTGAACCCTATCCTTACGGAATTCATACGTTTTGGAGAAATGTCAGGCGTAAACATTAACAGGAGCAAATCTCAGGTGTTCCCCCTCACCCCTAACACCCCTGAATTCTCCCTGGATTATCCACTGACATGGTGCGATTCAGAGATAAAATATTTAGGAGTAGTGATCTTGAGAGACAGGGAAGAGAAGCTACGGGTGAACTATGGCACCGCCATCACCTCGATTACAAACTATCTTAAATCGCTGGATCTCGTTCCCATTATCACTGGCAGGGAGGATCTCATTAGCGAAAATTGTAATAGTGACGATATTACTCTCTATATTCCTCAACACACCATATCACCCTGGTCACCCTGTCTCATATATTGTAAAGACCAGCTAACAGCTCAGCTTGTCAAACTGGCATGGGGAAGCAGGCAGCCCAGAGTGAGTTGAGCTACACTCGCACAGCCTTTTTCACAAGGAGGCTTTGAAGCAACTGAAATGGAGCTATATTTTCTATGTGTGCATGCTCGCTATGCAATATACTGATTTCAACCACCGCCATTCATGCCCCATCTGGCCATTAACCAAAGCTACATGGCCTCTCCTGCCTATGACCCTGGGGAGGGTATAACTCACTCCACAGTGGCATGCACCAACCTAGCATTGTGCCAGCTTGTCAGGAAAATACACAAACCACTGCTATACTCGCCGCTTATGCTCCTTCCTTATCACTACCTCACGCCGGTCACTCATGAAGCCTTATGTCGCAGCATGCTTCACAGGAGAGGAATAAACACATGGGGTGACCTTTATAATGAGTGTGCTTGAAGATCATGAAACATTGCTAAATGGGAGGGGGGCACCACACCATTGGAGATTTTTCTCTACATCAGGATTAGACAAGAAGTTAGAGCTAACACCCCTGACTTCCCTCAGGAGCCTCCCACACTTGATGTCCTACATACCCTACTACGGGCGATGGGGCCAGCACATGCAGTATCTAGACTTTATAGAGCCGCTCTATTGGAACATCCAGGCACACAGAATGGCACAAGAGCGTGGTGGGATCAATAATTAGACAGTCCACTCACCTATAAGCAGTAGATCTACTGCTGCATACAAAGAGACAATATAATGACCAGTAGCTGTCTACGTATCATACATTTTAAATGTATACATTGAGTATACTATACACCAGCGAGACTGCACAGATATCAATTAAGACCTGATGACTGCTGTGACAGATGCCGTTAGGAAAGGGCAGGCTTCCTACACCTAGCTTGGCAATGTGAGATGATACACAGATGTTAGGTAGAGTTGCTAACCTCTTTGTCCAAAATGGTCGGCTCTCCCATTCCTGTCTCCCCGGTTATGGCACTATTAGGTTACACTGAGGAGTTGCAGGCCACACACAGAAAATTCTTCGCAGTGGGTCTGCTTATTGCATAGCGGAGGGTGGCATGCAGATGGTGCAAAGGACGGGCCCCAAAATTCAAAGAGTGGCTGACATATCTCATATATTGTAAAGACCAGCTAACAACATGTGCAGAACTAATGCTGGAGGCGTCCCGCCCAAGGGACATCTTGGGCCCCCTGCTAACCTACCTGCAAGAATGCCCTGACTGACGGTTTCACATAAAGGGTCAGTAGGCTCTGGCCACTTCTACTTGCACTGTAAAGTGAAAACAATACAAGGGAAAGGGATACTCCATGCACATTGGATACATATGAATGTGGCAAGGTAATGGGCTGATCGCACGCCACGCAAATCCTTATTGCGAGGGGACTCACAATAGAAGCGTTAGACACAATCCAACTACCACGAGCTAAGCACGCAGGGGAATCTGCATTGAGTCAGTATGCAAGTGCTCCAATGCTGTTATCTCAAGACTCAAGTATAATGGAGTTGGGCTTGTCTCATTTATGTTTAAGTAAATGTATCAACCAACAAACTCTGTTTGTACTACTGTGTTTTGTTGGGAAAATCACTAAAAACATTTAAAAAAATTGGGGGTATAAGTTATGCTTTCCTACACAGGTAGCAAAAAACACATTTTTGAAAAGGCTCTTGAGGTTGCCACAGAGTGTTCGAATGAAAATAATTTATGCAGAGTAGGGGCACCTTATATCTTCGATTTATTAAAGCTTGCCCCTTATTATAATGGATGAATGTCTGGTTGAAAAAAGAATTGAAACTAAACAGAATTATCTTTTAAGATTGTCTGACCCTTGAATTTCGTCATCATAATCCTATGTTTAAAACACTTTTGGGCTCATTACAATGTTAGGTGGAAAGCCTCCGCCCATCATCGTCTCGGATTCGGGACCGACGACTTGCAGTCAGTGGTTCTGACCGCTGGATTATGATGCGACCAAACACTGTTCAGTTGGATTCTCATTGTTTGCTATGGGAGCTCGTATTACACTCGAGAACAGGCCATAACACAGGCTTCTATGGGGAAATGAAGTGTGTGTGTAAAACCTTGCTCACTGTAGCAGGCACCCCATGGTGCAAAGTTTTACAGGGGGTAACTTAGGTATCCCCTTGGACACCAACCGTAGGCTGCAGGGGCTCGGGGGCCCTGCCAAGGGCTCCCATAGTCACTTTCCGACAGCCTTTCCATGTTGGAAAGGCCTGCGCGGAAAGACAGTTGGAAACCAACATCATAATCCCGATGGCAGAAACTGTGTCCATAGGGGGTTATGGTGCATTTCCGACCAACAGGAATACTCCGCGACTCGGTCGAAACCGAGTTGGAATGACCGTCCAGTTCACGTTCTGACTGCAAGCATCGTAATCAGGTGGTCGACTGTAAACCAACTGAGTCAGTCGGCAGGTCTCCGACACAGTCAGGAAGATTCTGACTGTTGGGTGGAGGCTTCCCGCCCGACATTGAAATCCACCCCTTTATGTGATCTGGGCAATCCATGTATTTTCCTTAACCCAGAGAAAATTACTAAGTCAGATGATGTCTGGACAAAGGAGGCTTTTTGAGCATGTATATATATGTATATATATATTTATATTTTTATATATATTACCTACTGGCAGTCGCCAGTAGGTAGTTATAGTTAGGACCTATTTTCCATAGGAAATCAGCAACATTCTATTTGGAATAACGTTGGCGACGATTGACGAATCTTCGCGAAATTTTCCAAACTTTTGGCCAGCTCTGGTCCGCTCCTTTCCTGAAAATATCACAGTGATTCGTCAAGCGGGGGCCGAGAAAAAAGGGGGTCTCAAAACGCATTTTTCCCATGCATTGTCCCATAGGACCTGTTGGCGCAGCTACAGCCCAAACTGCTGAACGGAATTACACCAAATTTGGCAAAGAGGTAGACCTCAGATCAGACTTGTGCCTTTTGCTTAAATGGTGTAAATTCGTTCAGTAGTTCCTGAGAAAATTAGAGTTAAAAAGATAGATATATCTGGGCGGAGCCTAACCACACATCTCATCGTGAGATCTGATTGGCTTTCAGTACTTCATCCATGAAGTGTTGGCAGCCATCTTGGGACCAATATACACGATAGCACCTCATTAAAAAGCATTGCAGTTAATAGAAGGTTTTAAGACTTTAGTTACATTATAAATCATTTGTGATGGTACCATACTCATTTTAGGAATTGTGATGTGTTCTAAGGTGATTTTACCATGTGAAAAAGCCTTCTGCTGTGATATCATGAATCATGTTTGAGTGAAAACTATTTTCTCATGCTTTTCCTACAGAGGTTTGGAAGGTGATCTATAAGCTAAACTGACAGCATATTTTCTGTAAATTAACATTATCTTTCTCAGTCATGTGAGAATGAAGTCTGACATTCTCAGTAAAACATGTACATCCAACAAGGGCAGAGACTGTCAGTTGATTCCTTTGTGTTCTACTGCAGCTTCCCAGAGTGTTCTAAAGAGCAACTAGAGCGCTAACAGTCCTACTTATGACAAACGTATTGCACACCTGAAGCCATCCTGATTGAAATAAAGAGGTAACTCTTAAAACATTTAATTTAAAAAGGAACAAAATGAGGGGGTTCATTTTGCCATGAAAAGTATGATTAGTGCTGCAGAAAGAATTCATTATTTCATTAAACATTCTGACATGCAGACTGAAACATGCACTTTCAATACCAGCAGCAGACTTCCCTGGTGAGCAGTAGCTTTACTACAGTGATCTAATAAGCAACTAGAGTGCTAACATTCTGAATTTATGGCAAATGTGTGACACATCTGAATGCCTTTTTGAAGGAATCAAAGTAAAAAACTGAAAGTATTTCCTACTGAGGAGACTGTAGTAAATGAGGAAATTAGGAAACTTCATAACAAATAAGTCTCCCAAAATGGCCACCAGAGACAAAAGAGCCCAAATGTAGCACAAATATTACCCAGATGTAGCCCAAGTAAAGCCCAATGACAGAATGTCCCAGAGTGTTCTAACGAACAACTAGAGCGCTAACAGTCTTACTTATGACAAAAGTATGGCACACCTGAAGCCATCTTGATTGGAATAAAGTGGTAACACATAAAACATTTAATTTACAAAGGAACAAAATTAGGGGGTTCATTTTGCCATATCAATTATGATTAGTGCTGCAGAAAGAAAAATTAGGGCACACTTTGACTTCTCAAATCCTCTTCTATTTCATAAAAAAATTCTGACATGCAGACTGAAACATGCACTTTGAATACCAGCAGCAGACTTCCCTGGTGAGCAGTAGCTTTACTACAGTGATCTAATGAGCAACTAGAGTGCTAACATTCAGAATTCATGGCAAATGTGTGACACATCTGAATGCCTTCTTGATGCAACCAAAGTAAAAAACTGAAAGTATTTCCTACTGAGGAGACTGCAGTAAATGAGGAAATTAGGAAACTTCATAACAGATAAATCTCCCAAGATGGCCACCAGAGACAAAAGAGCCCAAATGTAGCCCAAATATCACCCAGCTGTAGCCCAAGTATAGCCCAATGACAGAATGTCCCAGAGTGTTCTTAAGAACCACTAGAGCGCTTACTGTCTTACTTATGACAAAAGTATGGCACACCTGAAGCCATCTTGATTGGAATAAACGGGTAACACTTAAAACATTTAATTTAAAAAGGAACACAATGAGGGGCTCATTTTGCCATAGAAATTATGATTAGTGCTGAAGAAAGAAAAATTAGGGCACATTTTGAGTGACTTCTCAAATCCTCTTCTATTTCATTAAAAAATTCTGATATGCAGACTGAAACATGCACTTTTAATACCAGCAGCAGACTTCCGTGGTGAGCAGTAGCTTTACTACAGTGATCTAATGAGCAACTAGAGTGCTAACATTCAGAATTTATGGCAAATGTGTGACATATCTGAATACCTTCTTGATGGAATCAAAGTAAAAAACTGAAAGCATTTCCTACTGAGGAGACTGCAGTAATTGAGGAAATTAGGAAACGTCATAACAAATAAATCTTCCAAGATGGCCACCAGAGAAAAAGAGTACAAATGCAGCACAAATATCACCCAGATGTAGCCCACATGTAGCCCAATGACAGAAGTGTGCAAAACACTTATTTGTTGTGTATTTGCAGTTTTATATAGTGCAGACATGTCAGGTATTGAAGTGCTTTACATGAGCATTGGTTACATCACACAAGATCAAATTCATTTTGGTTGTAGAAATGGGGAGATTAAGTGATTTGACCAGAATCACAGAATGTTGAGCTGAAGCAGAAACTCCAACCTGGTTCCCCAGTTGCAAAGTCTGCAGCTCTGGGAGTAACACCACATCCTCTGCCCTAGGTGCAACATTTAATCAAGTGGTCAACTGGATAAAAAAACAAAGATTACAAATAATTGAAAAGTTCTTTGTCGCTATTTGAAAACTCAGAAAATATGTCCTCATTTTAGTTTTTTAGAGCACTATCCATAATTTTGATGCAAATAAGACCATCTCATATATGTAATTTCTAAAGGATATGCTCTAGGTATTACAGTTTTGATTACATCAAGATGACGTCAGGTGTTCCACACTTTTGTAATAAATATAGAATGTTAGCAGTCTAGTTGTTCATTGGGATACTGCTGAGAGGCAGAGGCCAGGGGCACGGACTCTGAAAATTGAAGGCAGGTAGGAGAGTGCAGAGGCAACAATTTGACCACACTGGTCAGGCAGGAAGGGCAGTGGCAGCACAACAGACTATGGAGGGCAGTGGAAAGGGGGGCAGGGGCAACAAACCAACAACACAGGACTGGCAAGAGAGGCTGTGGCAATATAATAGACCATTGTGGGCAGAAGGAAGAGGCAGTGGTAGTACAACCATACATGCCAACAGACCCGTTTCAGCCAGGAAACATCCAATGTTTTTAAGCTCAAATGGGCTTTATTTGATCTGTTTCCTGTCTAAAATCTCCTCATTTTCAATGTAACTCAAAGGGGAAAATCAATACCCCAGTTTTTTTTCAAAATCTCCCTCTTACCAAGTTCAAAATGTTCGCAAGTATGGTACATTGGATCATGGTAGGCAGGGGGAATTGGGGTAGGGACATGGACTCGGATAACAGAGGACGGGAGGGACATGGAAAGGTGCACCAAACTGACCCTAAAGGGCAGGCATCAGGGTTTGCAGCAGCACAATACACCACACAGGGCATGCGAGACGGGAGTGCAGCACAACAATCCATAGAAAGCAATAGGGAGGGTACAGGAACATGCACATGGATAACAGAGAACAGATGGGAAAGAGGCAATGGTAGCTAGCTGACCATAATGGACAGACAGACAGACAGAGGAAAGCTGCAGCATAACAGACCATAAAGGGCAGGAGGGATGGATCAGGGGCATTAAAATGGAACAGACAAGCCAGGAGGGGGGGAATAGGGGTCTGCACATGAAAGCAGAGGGCTGGGGGCATGGGGGCAGGGCAGGAGCAGCAAGATGACCATGGAGGTCAGGCAGGATGGGCACTCGAAACAAGACACACCAGGTCAATGATGGGCCATAGAATTGGGCAATGGAGGGCAGGAGGAGTGGACTGGTACATCATGCTAAATGGAGGGCAGTGGCAGCACATCAGACCATGCATGGCAGGAGGGAGGAGGCTAGTCCATGGATTCAGACAACAGAGGATAGGAAGGAGGTGGATGGGACAGCAAGCTAACTGTTCAGAGAAGGTGGGTATTAGGAACTTTATTGTTTTTAAAATGTGTGTCTGTGCGAACTACTTAAAATATGAACAAGTATGCAGCATAATCTCACTTTTATTCAGGAAGAAGAGGACATTTGTGACTGTGACTCCGGGCTCACTTGGCAGAAACATACCCTGACCCTCCACCCCCGTCGCAAAATGTAATGCCCGTGAAAAGGGTAGGTTGACGCAGTGTTATATTGAACATAGTCCTGAGAGCACGATTGAAAATGAAAACTAGATATAGTATATGGTATAAACTATGCACCAAAAAGTGTGATATAAGATGAACCAGGGCGTGAAATATAATATGCAATACATTGTGCGCAATGACACATTCATTGGAGAGCGCGAGTTGGCACAGGCACTAGCGCGTGCTATGCGATATGCGCCTTGGAGTGTAATATGCACAGGGCAGTGTTGTGTAACCTAACTAGTCTCTAAAGTTGTAATATAAAATATGTGCTGGGGAGTGTAACGTTGCATATGCACTGTGACAAAGATGTGGATCCCAGATTTTAATATGTATGGCTTAGCGCTGTGCGTTATAACATAAGTAAATGAAAATAATGCTTCGGGACAAATAAAGTAACATATATTTTTGGTGAAAAAGATAGATAAATTACCTCTTCCCCTGAGTTATATTCTTTCTCAAACAAACTTATTTTGATATATTTCGCATAAACGTCAATGGCAATTTCCAACAAGAAAAAAAGACTTTATAAACTGTTGAGTTGTGTATGTGTGAGTATATTTATTTTATACTTAACATCTTCCACACAATTATGTAAAGATCATTCTTTTATATATATATATATGCACAGACATTTACAATATTTACAATACTTACATACATAAAGGACAAAACTAAACATATACATTTCAAAAAAGCCCTATTTTTCAATTAGGATGCCTATGGAATTATTTTACGGAAGCATTCCTATCTATAGAAGATCACTCTTTAAGAGATACTTCGAGATCTTATAATTACAACCTCCACCTTATTGAAGTACTCTTTACCCTTTACTACAACACCAAAACAAAATCACACGAGTGTCTTCAAAATCGTTGTCGACGCGTTTCAGCCAAAATTACTCTTTAGGCCTCATCAGGACTAGGGCAGTAGAACGTATAAACTCATAAAGTTCAACCTAAAGGAACAAATTAAGTATTCCTTTTAATCAGTATATACAACAACACTTGTATTTATGTACACTATATACACAGGAACATATAGTACAGGAGTAGAATTCAATTATGTTACAAACTCTGAAGTGGCGGGCCACAAGAAATACTAATAAGTAACACACACCCAATTGTGTAATTCCACCTTTTTTAACGTGTTCTACCTAACCGAGAAAGTGAGGTGTATCTAGAAAAGCCCTTAACCAATACCATTCTACCTCAATTACATTTCAATTATATTCCTACACAAATCTCGTGTAGCCCTACGCCAGAGGAAATATATATTACCTATTTACTGCAAAAAATGTTTCGAAATGTACGGATATAGTCCCTCTTAGTTTTTCTCTGTCTTAGAGCGCTGAAAACAAATGAGTATTATGTTAAAAGCGCGATTTTATGTATAAGTATAATGATCCAACCACCACTATTGGATATATTTACTTACTGCTGAATATCATTATGTTATTCAACATTTTTTTATCCTGGAACCTTTTTATTTTCTTATCTTCCGTAACGCTTCAAGCAGATCCTTTATATTCGTTTTCTAGTACGAAAACAAAACAAAACACAGATGTAATTTGCCTCAACGCTTGACCGCACTGTCTAAGCCACTCTAAAAATAATCCAAAGCACTTCATACCTTTCAAACCTCTATTCCCCCGTAATATAGAGCCTCTTCGTATTTTTCATTTATTCAAGGGAATATTCGGAATATCGTTTAGCTTCACCTGTGTTAAAAATGGGGGAGTATAGTAATTACTCTAAGTTCCTACCATCTTAATTAATATCTATACCTCCAAATTTCTTTTAAACCCTTGCTTACCTTAAGTAACTCCAACGGCCACGCTACTCACGATCCGTCTCTGTACCGCACTAACTGGTTTCACAATTTCTGTATACGTCAGAAATCACGTGATGCGGAAGTATTTATATATACTGCAGCGTAAGTCATTGAAACAATAGAGAGACTTGGTTTTTACCCATTTAGCCAAACGTAAGTCATAGAAACAATGGAAGGACCTCGTTTTTGCCCATTTAGCCAAACGCAAAAAGGGACTGATGGTTTTATTTAAAAAAAGGGAGAGGGGAACCCGTTTACCAACCAAGAAGGGATTTATGGGTTATTTCAGATTTTAGTCTGAAAGATACTGCATAATCTAGTCTATGCATGTACTTAATATGAACGAATATCCTCTATCGATTATGTTAAGAACTATTTAGTACCAAATGCTAAATAAAGAACAAAAATAAATATAAATAAAGAAAATATAAACACACCTTATAACCCAATGTGGAACCGCCACTCCTTACAATCTTTGCATCGGCAATTGATTTTTTGCTTTATTGGATATCTCATTTATAGAAATTACAATACACGGAACATGCAAACAATCATATATATGTGTATTCAAGTGACTCACACATATTCTAATGTTGGCTTAATTACTGCAATAGTGCCCACATTTCATCTTTATCATTAAGGCCCAATGTTGTTGTGTGATATTTTTCTATCAGCCTTGCTTCCAACCTGTTGAGTTTCAGTTGAAGTTCCTCTCTTTCTAGATTTCCAACTAGACACAGTACTGACCATTTTAAATCATTTTCAGAATGATTTTGGTTCAGAAAGTTTTGTACCAAGGGAGCCCCTTGGACTTTGCATTTGATCCTAGATTTGTGCTGCAATATGGGTTTCTTTATAGGTTGTATCGTCTGCCCTATGTAATATTTATTACATGGGCATTTTACGCAATATATTGCATTTTTAGAATTACAATTGGAAAATATCTTTTGGTAGTGAATTCCTAAAAGTTCAATTAATTTCCAATTTTTTTGGATTATTTTCTTGACCTTATTTGCTTTAGGATCATAGGTCAGTACACATGTCAGTGGAGTATTCTTATCTTGTATTTTCGGGACAAGTAGAGCTTCTCTTGGGGTGTACCATGCTCTTTTAAGTGCACCCTTCACTAATTTTTTTGGGTACCCACGTGTTATAAGTTTGTCTTTGAGTATCTCAGCATTAGTAAAATAGTCTGTTTTGTTTGTACAGTTCCTTCTAACACAAAGAAATTGCCCATATGGCAAATTTTCTTTTAATATGCGTTATAACATAGGCATCGAGGAAGGCACGTTAGATGGGGCAATATAACCCGTGCGAAGGCAAGTGTGGCATGACATATTCACGGGGTAGTGTTACAGTGCACATGGGCTAGAGAGTATCATAGCATACGCACTAGCTGGTGGAATACAACACAGAGGTGTGTGGCCATCGGCGGGCACTGGTGGGTGTAACACAGCATTGGGCTCAAGTCAGCTCGAAAATACACAGTAGAATGAAAAGTTTTAGGAAAACAACGGAATCCCATCACCCACCGAGGTGGCTTGCTTCATCATTTGGGATATCCACTCCACTACGTGCCCTTATTGAATCAACAGGCTGCAGACTTCTCAAAAGAAGAAGGGAGTTTTGAAAAAGGTTTCCATCAGTGCGATATCAAAAAATGAGGAGCTCATAAGAATATTGGAAAGGGTGATGGTTGCAGTGCTTGTAATGTGATAACATGAAAAACAAGTGATGTTAAAATTGGCTAGCAGGATACTGACCAACTTTAATTAATGATACCCTGATGCCAAAACTAAAAACAGTGCAAAATACAGTTTCAAAGAATAACTGTTGTAAATCCATAAGGGGAAGGTCTACATGTTTCAGCCCTCAGATCAATTGATCCAGGCTTTCGTCAGGACCTATAGAGATGAATAATGCTACTGCAAAATAGTGAATCAACAAAAAATGTTTTCCTAAAACTTTTCATTCTACTGTCTATTTTCGAGCTGACTTAGATATGTGTTTTTAGAGACCATAGTTTTCTTCTTTTTGTATGATAATTTGTTAAGGGGAACAGAATACTATTTGGTCTATAAATAATTTCTCCCTGAGACCCTCTTTTTGAATGTTTTTGAGTATACAGGATGATTTTGCCACAAGGCTCCTTTCTGCTCTTCTGTTTGTTCTTTCTGCACGTTATCCTTCTTCCTGCACTTTTCTTTGTCTTTGAAGGCTTCTGTTGCTTATTTCTGCATTTCTTTTTTTTCTTTCTGTGCGTTCTTTCTTCTTTCTTCACATGTCCTATCTCTGTAGGCATAGTTCGAATTTAGCATTTAAAAAACCTTTGAAATTCACTGAAAAAACCATAGGTTTCAGGCACGTTATAGTTAGGAATTAGCATTTAAAAAACCTTAAAAATTCACTGAAAAAAACATAGGTTTCAGGGGCGTTATAGTTAGCTGGACTTTTCACTCGTACAAAACCATTGAAATTCCCCCATTATAGTTAGTTCAGCTAACTATAACTCACGCGTCCGCAATGCACTGCTGATGACGTCACATATTACATCACTCATGACATGGTCAGTGACATCACTCATGACATCACTGATGACATCTCAAATGGCATCACTGATGGCATCACTGATGACATCATCCTTGTGATATAGTTGCAGACCTCCTCTCACCCTAATAGAACCTTTGACACACAAATTCAAAAATAGAAACTAACATTTTCAAAACAATAGACATACCAATACCAGTTACAACAACCTATTCAGTAATTCTGAGATCCACATACACATCCACTCATTGACCAACAGTCCTATACATTCACTCATACATGTACTCACTCATCATATGTACTCATACACCTATACATCCTGTTACACAACGCCACTCATCCATAGATTTACTCACACACATAGTCACTCATGCTAATAAAGAATCAAACATCCATTTACTTGCATATACAGTTATACACACACACCACCACACTTACTTCTACAGAAACTTACACATACTTAGTCTTTTAAACAATCACTTATAGAAACACATACTTATTCATACAGGAACTCTTCCAATCTCTCACTCTCACATATACTCACTTATAGACACCAATAGTCACATATACTAGTTTAAAACATATGTAGTTACTCATAGACACTAATGAGACAGTCATTCACTCACTAACACACCCATGCACACTCATCCACCCATACAGTCCTGCACACATCCTGTCTTCAACACATACAAACAGTGAGTCACTCATTCATGCACCTATGCACTACGTAATACCTCCACCGAACCATACAGACACTCAGACACTCATAGTGATACTCAAAAAAACAACTAATAACCTATATAGACACTCATGTAGCTACTCACCAACCCATGCAGCCACTTATACACAAAGTGAGAGACTGACACAGATATTTACATATTTAAACATTACTCACTAAGTCATGTATTCACTAAGATACACTTAATCAGTCAGTTATACAATCAATTTTTCAAAAACAAATCATCCAGTTAGACACTTATATACCCATTTATTCTCCCATTGACCTTGAGACATACATATATAAAACATATTTAATTTTCAGAAAAACACACATTCACTGGATGATGTCATCAGTGATGTCATTTGAGATGTCATCAGTGATGTCATCAATGATGTCACTGACCATGTCATGAGCGATGTAATATGTGACGTCATCAGCAGTGCATTGCGGGCGCGCGAGTTATAGTTAGCTGAACTAACTATAACGGGGGAATTTCAATGGTTTTGTACGAGTGAAATGGACAGCTAACTATAACGCCCTTGAAACCTATGGATTTTTCGGTGAAAATATATATATATATATATATATATATATATATATATATATATATATATATATATATATATATATATATATATATATATATATATATATATATATATATCATAAACAAACCCTGGAAGTCCGGAGCTTCTCTCATGGCAGTCCCAGACGGGTTCCGGTAGCCTGTATATCAACAGCAAACTCTCCGTATCAGGAAAGAAATCCAGGACTCACAAGAGTGCTTTTCAAGATTTATTAGGCAAGGTAACGCCTCACCAACGCGTTTCGCTTTGCAGCTTTATCACGGTATGGCGGCTTCTCCATTGTACCCTTTTTTACATACAATTTTGTTCAATAACACAAAGGAAGGACTCCATTAGACCTGTGTGTTCATAGTCTAACATGAGCGCCATTGTGAGAGTATCTCTCAAGAAAGGATATGCAAGTTTATATTGTATTCTACAAGTTGTAAACATGTGGATACACTACCCATGGCAAAATGATACAAGTTTAGTAGTAATACCCATGCTGTGTGTGTGATTAGGTACTACTTGGCACTCGCTGAGCTACATGGTGGACTCAATCCTGCCATAGTGGGCAAATTATGTAACAATAGCATATATTCACGTCAAGCACCAACTAAAATGCCAACTCATAGAATTGCTATCATGTCGGCATAAAATTCATGTTAATGTTAATAGAAATGATGCTTACATGATTAGGAGCTACTTAACAATCTCCAAGCAGTATAGCAAAAACAATCCTGCCCCAGTGGGCTAATGTTGTCAGCATTACATATATTGATATCATGCACAAACTGTAAAAAACTCAGCCAAGTGAGTCCATTGATTAAATCAAATTATGCAGTTCATGTAGTTCCAATGCCATACATTTAGTCACTTCAAGCCTTCTCAGAGATCCTCTTATTTGCTGTCCTGACAGTCGCCTTTCCTAATTTGTGTAAATATTGAAAAGCGGACAAAAAATTACAGATACCAATCTTGTTTACTTCTTGCTTCTTATACCAATCTCAGAATTTCAATCATTAAATCAATGGTCCTAAAATTCCTATGTCTAAAATCAAGGCACATTTCATCAGAAACTTCAAAGATAGAGCTAACATGATCTATTATAAATGTACAGCAATCTCCTCACTCGAGTTCAAACCTTCAGGTGTCAAGGTGTCGAAGTCAATAATAAACCTTGACTCCATACACCTCAACTGGCGTTCTCTATCACCTCCCCTCTCTTGCTGTGTAATTGCATATATTAGCCCATATGATAACAGTTTTCCATTTTGATTATACATCTTAAAAAAGTGGCGTGCCACTGGGTACTGTACATCATTGCGTTTAATCGCACGTACATGTTCCAAAACGTTTTTTTTTGCTCGATGGACCGTACTACCTATATAAAATTTACCACAGGGGCAGATTAGACAAAAAACACAGTAGTCAGTTTCGTATGTACAATTACCCCTAATAACAAATTCTCTTTTGGTATTGGGGATTCTTAATGTCTTGCAGTCTGTACTATTGGTACATGCTTTGCAATGTTTGCAGCTTTTAAAACCTACTTTGCACTTTGAACCACCACTGTCTGAGGTAGATATCGCATTGTTACACAATTCATCTTTTAATAATCTACATCTCCGGAATGTAATTTGTGGTGTGTCATTCAAATATTTATTCAAAATGGAATCACTCCTTAAAATGTGCCAATTTTGATTGCACACCTTTCTGATCTTAAAGGCACTATTAGAGAAAGTAGTTATGAATCTCACATGCTCTGTTTGTTCCATTGTTTTAGGTTGTGGCCCCGATAGCGCGTCTACTTTCAATATCGCTTGTTTAATGGTTTTGTTACTATAGCCACGCTGTCTGAATCTATTACTCATTGTCAGTTTTTCTTCATTGTATTCCTGTTGAGTACTGCAATTACATTTTGCCCTTAATAGCTCTCCATATGGAATACTTTGGATTAAGCTAGAAGGGTGTGCACTATTAGCACCGAGGAGGCTGTTGCCTGCTGTGTTTTTTCTATGTAACTTGGTGACTAATGTTCTATCTTGGACTTGAATCTCTACATCTATAAACACGATATTTCTCTTACTTATGTTTGAGGTAAATTGCAAATTCATGTCATTGTCAGTAAGGGACTCAATGAATAGATTAGCCGATAACTCGTCCCCTGTCCAAATCAGGAAGATATCGTCTATAAATCTCGCCCATCTAATGATGTTGTCACCATGCACCTCCCAGCTTTGGGACACCTGCTCCTCCCACCAGCCCATGAATAAATTTGTATAGCTGGGGGCAAAGCAGGTGCACTTTGCCGTTCCCTGTGTTTGTTCATAGATGCTTTGGTTAAACAGAAGGTAATTATTAGTTAAGCAGTACTCAATCATCTCCAACACCATCTCTGTATGCAAAAGCAGCGCGATCTGCCTAGCTCTTAGAAAATGTCTTATGACCTGGGTCCCCAGGTCATGTGAGATGCTGGTGTAGAGACTTTTTACATATAGCGTAACCAGTAAAACGTTCTCCTCCCAGACTACACCATCAATAAGTGTTAAAAATGTGTGGTGTCCTACAGATACGCTGGTAAGGCGCAAACAAATGGTCGTAAATAGTGGTCGATAAATTTTGATGTCATTTCTGGTTGGAAGCCCATTGAGGAAACTATGGGCCACCCTAGTGGCCTTTCATGATTTTTGTGCAATTTGGGAAGTAAATACATAATGGACAATCTTGGGTGTTTACAATACAAACTGAGCAATTCCTCCCAATCTAGCAAACCCTGGTCTTTCCAGTTTACTAGCATTTCATTATACTTAGAGTATGATGCCAGTACCTCTGATTTGTTACTCAATATATAACACATTTATATATTTTTTGTTGTTTTGTTTTTTGTTTTTCTAATAACTTTTGTGCCTTTGGACGAATCTTTACAAACCATTTTAAAAAGTCTAATTTCCCACAGTTTATTTCTGGAACGTTTTGTGGGTCATCTGTCAAGCTGCACACGAGAAAGAAGGGTCCCCTAATACACACTTTCCCCATCCTATTTTCTTTAGGAAATTAGACACAGCTACAGCCAAAAACCGGTGAACTGAATTGCTCCTAATTAGGCAAAAACCTACATCTTAGTTGAAAATGTGTGCCTTTTCTGTTTTGGTGTAAAACTGTAGAGTCGTTTTTGAGCAATTAAGGCTCAAATACATGGTATATTTCGTGTTGCGGTGGATCTGTGGAGCCAACAGATCTCCAGAATGGATCCAATGGGCTGGCACCACATGAACAACAATGTGGCAGCAGCCATCTTAGGTCACAGGACTCAGACCCAAGTCCTAAAATATATATATTTTTTAAGATATATAGGGGCAGGGTAGGGCAATTCCTGCTCAAAAGCAATTCTTTTGGCAGAATGCATAGAAGAGGAAGTACAGTGGAGAAATAAACGTATTTCTCCTTGCTATACCTCACAGGGGAAAAGGTAGTGTGTTCTCACATGCCCAGGTTTATTAATTTCAGTAAATCTGGGCATGCACCAAAATCCATGGGTTTATGCATGGGAACACCCATGATCCACCCACGGAATGTCTTCCCAGCGCAATATAATAAAAGGAAGCGCATAATGCTGCCTTATGTTACTTTGTGTACTAAACCACGCAAAGTGGCTTTTCAAGGGTTATTAAATGACAACAGGGATTTTGTATTGTGGCTGCAGTGGTACATCTGCCTGTCAGTCTCTAAATCAACTGTGTAACGGGATAAAGGCGTTGGAGTTCTCTATAACCACCCATTAGTTATATGGAATTATTTCCACTTCACAAAATTCTAGCAGATTTGTGTCCCCATAATATTGATCATAAAAATATCCTGCTACTGGATAGTGTTTATCATTATGGTTGATGACTCACATCTTTAGGTATTCTTTTTCTTACAGGGTGCTTAGTACTCTCCACATATTTCTTGCTATATGGGTACATCAAAATGTGTCACTTATAGTTAGAGCCACATGTTAGAAATTGTTGTATCTTTTGCTTACTCTTACCAAAGGGTGCAACATATTCACGTATATTATTGCTACACAGGGGAAAAAAAACATTTCTGTATTTTAAGAAGTCCAGTCATTCTGCCTGGCTGGTTTGTGAATGTTATTAGTCTAATCTCTTTGTTTTCTTACTCAGTCTTGCTATAGTAGTACCACCACACAATATCTCATCCGTGGATTTCTCCTCTACACTTTTTACTGCCTTTTACCCAACACACTAAGCCTACCCTCTCTGCTTGAATCTTTCCGGCATCATAGCCTGTTGAACTTTGAAGAATGTTTCACTGCTGCAGTGTGAGACATATGGAAAATGGCCTTATGTGGACATGTTAGTTGCTTGCACTGGATTCTTTACTCAATAGAAGACAATGTATTGAGTCCAGGGTCCAGGAATATGGTAAATTTTTGGGCCACTGAGGAAGTCAAGAACGTTGTAACTGTTTCTGCTACCCTAGTTTGTAGTCTGTTCCGTGCAGGAAGGATACCCTCCCAAGGTTTAAATGGTAACAATCTTGCACAATAATATGACTTTTATGTTTCTGTGTGACTGACACACAAAAGCATTTATGAGTATGGGAAGTAATACTACAGAAAAACTCTTTAAGCAATCTTACAAGATTTTGTGATATGGCCCAAAATGCCCAACCCATTATTAGTAAAAGTGTAAAGAGTGCACTTTCTTTTCTATTTGTACTAACTTTATATGAATGTTGTCTGACTGTTTCCTTTTTACATTTTTTGGGACCAATTCACAAAGGCATGTTAGAGTACTTGAAAAGAGTACTAAATAAGTACTCTTTTATATACTCATATATGGCTTTGTGAATCATTCATCCTCTACTGCATAATTTGCAGGGTTAAAAAAAAAGGATGAATTACTAAAAATGCACAGACCACGTTGCTGCGAAGTGAATGCCCCATCACATAGGTAGACTAGTCACCTTTCTGTTTCTTATTGCTATATTTGGATGTTAAAATGCCACTGGTGACGTGAAACCTATGCTCAGACAGTGTGAAAAAGTGTAAAAATGACAAAATAATGAAATAACACTTCTTTTCTTGCCTCATAATTTAGTCAACCCTGCCTTATAATTTGCCCCTCTCCTGTCACCTAATTCCAGTGGTCCTGCTTCTGATGAGTACATATTACATGTATATTTGTTTTTGTGGCTCATCGTTTTGTAAGTAAGAGCAAATATTTGCTAGGTGACATGGTCGCACCCCTTCCTCCCAGCGTAAGATGAAGTTTGAGGTAGAGATAAAATTGTATGTAGTGATATTTATTTGCACACGGTTTTATGAAGGTGTTCAACCTAAAGATTTTGGAAGTGTGGAATTAAAAAACGGTTAGCATTTAGTGGGACTAGAGCACAAGTTAATCAATATTAGCTGATGCAAAAACTATCATTCAAATCAAATACATTTACCAACAGGTATTCATCCAATCCCTGAAAAAAGCACAGTACTAGAGAGTCATCTTAATTATACAGCAGCATCCACAGGCCAGTTAAATAAGCATTAATTACAGCATAATTCAAGGATTATCCAATTTGAAGCATTCTGATTTTTTTATATAAAATTAGGTTAGAATCTTAAGAGCTGAAGTAAATGATTCATCGACAATCTTTTAGAAGCTATTGACGGGTTATAATCAGATTGCTCTCAGCACATGAGCTGGAAGTTACTGAGCCATCTGCTGTTTCCCCTCTGAGAGATACATTAAAAGGCACAACCACTCCAATGTACAAGTAAATCCATCACTACATTAATCGGAGCTGTGCACGCTCACTTGTTAAGCTTGAGGATCAGCGTGGCAAATACACCAGTGAGATGATCCCTCATGACATTAGCTGAGCGGTGAGAATATTTAACTGAAGAAAAACTTTTTATATGAGACTGTAACTTTGTGATGAGGCATAATATCACGTTAATGGAATCTCACCTGGATTTTTTGTGGGAGAGATGGAGGTCCCGATGCAAGGGTCCCAACCTCCCTATCAACCGAGCTTGCCCAATGGAGTCAAAGCCAATCCCGAGCGACAGAGAAGATCAGAAGGGATGAGAAAAAACGGAGAACGACAAATGATGACCGAGCTGCAGGAGGTGTGTCCATTGGAATCCGCCTATGGCTCTCACTGTTACAGGAAAATCAAGACTGTATCAGAAAAGCACCTAAAAGTACATCCATAACTCTTTCTGGAAAAGCTATGGCAAATATTATTCTCTGTACCTGTTAAAACCCTCTCCTCCATGTCAAGCGATGATAAAATGGTTAACTGGCAATGCCACATATCTAAACATGAGGGAAAGAAAAAAATGTAGCGGATAGGAATCGACTTAACATAGTGGTTCCTAAGTTATTAGGTAAACAGTACAGTGCCCTACCTCATACAGGGCCTCATTTATGAAGGCTTGTGACACTTTTTTTTACGCTGCAGTTGCATAACAGTTTTTGACACAACTGCAACATAAATAATGCACCACGTTGCGCCATACTTAGAAAAGTGATGCATCTAACAACATGTGTTACTTTGTAAGTGCCTGCACTACCTTATACCTGAGTCAGGTATAATGTATGCTGGATGGGTGTTCCCACGAAAAAAAAGCCTTGTAGAAGTGGCGCAATGAAATCTATCAGATTTCACTGCACCACTTATAGGACGCTACTGCGTCACAATCTTATGCCTGCCTCACAGCGGGCATAAGGGTGACACAGTTTAATGGGAATAGGTCTCTCCCATGCATTGCTGGAGGTGCGTCATGATTACAACACAACTCCAGCACTTCATGAATTTTGTGCTGACAGATACGTTAGGATTCCTGATGTATCTGTCATTCCTTGCAACATGGTGCGCCATACAATAAATATGGCGCAGCCATCGTGTCAATGCTTTCACACAGTGATGCAACACCTTTCATGAATGAGGCCCACAATATTTATGCTTTCCAAATCACAGGCTTATTACCGAATGGCTGAGGTAACAAACCCAGTGATAGATTTGAAAAGCCCGGTCCTTAATTCTTACTGATATTGATTATATTAATGTGCCTCACAGACATGAACAAGCACGAGTGCCTTTCAGGGCACAGGAGAGGTACAGAACAGGTACGAGTCAGATAAGTATTGATTGTTTGCAGTTTTATATGCATTTCAGAAGTGTGCTAGCATGTCACCCAAATGAGGTCAGATGTGTGGTATCTAGGATACCTGGAATACCACAGTGGAACATGTGAGGGACGGTTGGTCATTTGGTGGAGAGCTCTGTGTTGTAAGGTCACTACCTGCCTGTTCCCAATAAACCACCTTACTTACCTTAAATGGTGTGCGGCATCTTCCTACAATTTGGCGATGATCTGGGTCCTTTGATATCCACGTGTGTCTAGGACTTGGTGAGAGGGGACAGGCAAAAGAAGTGAAGTGGAAGAATCTGGCAGGTTACTGCAGGAGGAACGTGTCTGCAGAGATGGTGGACGTTCTTGTCGGGAAGACATGTCTGCAGAGATAAGCCTTCTGCGACGCCTGTTAAGGGCCATAGTGTGGTGAGGTGCATAGGTCCTGTTGGCCAACTGTGGGGGCGAAGTGGTGGTCAGCGTGTGCTGAGCGGTAGTCAGCATGTCCCGGGTATGAGAGGAGTGTACTGTGCATGAGGAAAGTCATTGAGTGAAAGCACATATGTCACTACATTGCTACATGAAATGTGTGCCACCATCTAGGATGCATTTTGGGTCTTTGTGTGCATCGGTGATACACACACCAACCTGCAGCACAACACAAGTGGTGAACGCAGCAGCGCAACTTGCGCGTCGCAATCTTGGGGGGTCATTTCATTTGAGCATTGCGTGCATCGGTGATGCGCACACTAACTCAGAGATAAACCAGAGTTCTGCCACCTTACGGGTAATTTTTGAGCCATTTTGTGCATCAATGATAAGCACACCAGTTTTTATTATTATAGCAGCGCCATCATTCCGTGTATCAGTGAGCGTGTAGTGTCAGATTGGAAAGACTACTTTCTAAAATATATTTTGGTAATTGAAGAAGAAGAATATTAATAATACCTGAGCTTGTAAAGTGCACGGCTACCTCAACAGAGGTGTCCCGGTACTGAATTGCAGGTTTGCGGTGAGGGGTAACCGAGGGGCAGCATGTTAAAGAGCCAGGTTTTTAGAGCCTTCCTAAAGGCCTTTTCTGACTCCATCATGCAGAGGTTAAGGTGCATAGCATTCCAGAGTTTTTCACTTTTCACAGTGAATGCTCTGCCCCCTATCTTGGCCTTAAGGAAGAGGGGAACCCTGAGCAGTCGCAGGTGGTTAGATCTCAGGGCCCGGACTTGCTGATGGATTTGCAATTTCAGCCTCAGATAACCAAGGCCTTGATCTCTGGTGCCTCTGTAGAGGCATTGCAGATGAGGGGAAATATGATGGCGAAGCGGTACTTTCTCAATTAATCTGGCCGTGGCATTTTAAATTATCTGCAGTCTGCGGACCAGATAGGCTGGAAGCCCTAGCTATAGGCTGTTAGAATAATCCAGCTGGGAAGTTACCAGTGCATGGACCGTAGTCTTCCTGCAGTCCTCCGTTAGGAAGTGCAGGAATTTTCTCAACACTCTCATCTTCCAGAAGCATATAGCGGAAACATGGCACACCTGGGTCATAAAAGAGAGGTCGTTGTCAAATTTAAACTCCAAATTTCTGGACAAATCCTCTGGGTTAGGTGGTGGGTTCAGCTCTGAGTGCCACCACAGATTAGAGGGTGGCGGTGCTGCCTGACTGAAGAATAAGCCCTCTGTTTTCTCAGTATTAAGCTTTAAGCAATTCTCCATCATCCAGGCTGAGATGTTTTCCAAGCATTGCTTAAATTTAAGAAAGGCAGCTTCCGGGTGTTCTTTAAAGGAAAACATCAGCTGAGTATCATCAGCGTAGGAGACTACTCTCACACCCCATGTCTTGACCAAGGTCGCCAGGGGGGCCAGGAATAAATTAGGAAGAAGCGGTCTCAGTGCTGAATCCTGGGGTACCCCACAGACAAGGGGTTTCTGAGAGGAGATGTAAGGACTTAGAAATACCTGCTGTGGGTGATTCTCCATGAATGATTGGAGTCAGGACAGGGAAGTACCCCCGCACTCCTACCTGTCTCAATCTCTCCAATAGGATCAGGTGGGCCACATTGTCGAAAGCTGAGGACAGGTCAAGCAACACCAGCATGGCTGAGGAGCCCCGGTCAACATATTCGCGAATAGTTTTTAGAGACTTGAAGAAGTGTAGTCTCCGTGCTGTACCCTGCTCTAAAACCCAATTGCGAGTCATGGAAGAAGTTGTTTGATTCAAGGAATTCAGCCAGTAGCTTCTGGACATCCCTTTCCTGAATTTTCACTGGAGCCAGCAGACGGAGATGGGCCTAAATTCTTGTGCTCCCCTGGATCCGCATCTGGTTTCATAAGCAGAGGCAGCAAGAAAGCTTGTTTCCAGGCAGCCGGGTAGGTACCAGATGTCAGGGAGGAGTTCCAGATCTTGTTCAGGAGTGGATTGAGCCAAGGGGCCAGAAGTTTGAAGAACCGAGCCAGACAAGGGTCTCCCGGAGAGCCAGATCTACACTTTTACAATTCCCTGAGTGACACCTCGAGTGACAACAGGGGAAATTCAGACCAGGTCCTGGGAGGTCTGAGGTAGAGCTTTGCACATGGGAAGGGGGGCATATCGATAGAGGGAAAGCAGAGTAGATCATTCAGATATTTTCCAAATAGAATGATGAGGAATTTTGTGCCAGAAGGAAAATAGACTACTGGTGCACAATCTGGGACCTGAAAGACAAAGGGTGTATAACCAAATGGAGAAAAAGACAAGACTTGATGGGAGCAGAGATGTGTTTAAGGAAGCTATGGAGGATTTAAATGCTTACTTCCAACCCATGCTATACATAGCAATTAAAAAATTCAATTTTTTCCAGTACCAGATTATGGGTCAGATGTACAATCATTTTGTATATCCAAAATTGGTCGGAAATTGATTTGCGCATGCAAAAATGGCCGTACGCTATGTACGATATGCACTCGCAATTCTAAAAATAGTGTTGTGAGTGAATAGCGAGTCGCAGAAAAAGCATCTACCAAATGACGAGTCGCTAATCAAATGTACGCTGTACATGCTAAGTGCGACTATGCGCAAAACGTGCCATTTGCGCATGCAATTTACCACTAACCTGAAGCAGGTGGTAACTAGTCCCAAACTATAAAAACAAGCTCAGAATGCACCAGAACATTTCCAAAACGGCTGCCCTGTATGTGATAGCGAGAAGGATGCGGATACTTGCTGCTGTACAGAGGAGGCGGAGACAGGAGAGGATTTTCAGAGTCAGGCTGACATTGTTTGAGAAGACTGAGGAAGAGATACATGAACAGTACAGGCTGAGTAGCATGGTCATCCTAGACCTCATAGACACCCTGAAGCCACATTTGGAAAGCAGAACCCAGTGCAGCAATGCAATCCCAATACATGTGCAGGTGTTTTGCTCCCTCCACCTTTTGGCCACTGGTAGCTACCAAGATGTAATTGCAGTGGCTGGAGGTGTGTTACAGAGTGCGCTTTCGTGTTTCTTCCGCAATTTCTTAGATGCCCTGTTACACCACATACATCAACACATCTATCTGCCAAGGAATGATGAGGAACTTGAAAATACCAAATTGCAATTCTATAGAATATCAAGATTCCCACAGGTCATAGGGTGCATAGATGGGACCCATGTGCCCATCACGCATAGAATGTATATTCCATAATAGGAAAAGCACACATTCACTCAACATCCAAGTTGTCTGTGATGCAAACCACATCATCACAGACATTGTAGCCAAATGTCCAGGAAGTACACATGTCTCATACATCTTCAGACACAGTGACATATACCAGAAATTAGAAAAAGGTGATTTTGATGAAGGGTACCTACTAGGTAATGAATCCCCAGGCCCTAAGTGAGATGTATTTGCGCATAAAAGGCTGTCTGCATATTGTCTCGACTTCTTACATTTCCTCGCAGGTGACAGTGCATATGCACTGCGCACCAGGATCCTAACACTGTACCTGTCTTCCTCCAATGCTCATGAAAGGCAATACAACAAGGAACATAGACACACCAGGTCAGTCATCGAGCTCACATTTGGCATACTAAAATCAAGATTCAGGTGTCTACACAAGAGTGGCGGTGCTTTGCAGTATATTCCGGAGGCAGCCTGCAAAATTGTGGCAAGCTACACAATACTCCACAACATTGCATGCAGGCAGGGCCTGCCCATGGTGTTGTCAGATACAGACTCGGAGATGAAGATCCTAGACTCCCATCCCACCAACCAAGTGAGGGAAGCTCAGCAGCAGGGGGGAGAAGGCGCAGGTACCACATAGCCAGACATTACTTTTCAAGGTTCATCATTATCATTCACAAATATGCACAAGAAACTACACAATAGAAAGTCAAACTGTGTATTGCTATATGCCTTTAATTCAAGATCATATTGACTGAGTCTATGGGACAACCTGTCCATCTCACATAACTTTTACTACACAAATTATAAATGCAGAGTAATTCACCACAACAAAAAGTAGAAAGACCAAAACAAAAAAGAAAATGATCTTTTACCCCTCTGTCCTGCATGTGTGGATCTGGCACTTTGGAGCATAGTGTGCCGACTGCTGCTTCCCCGCTGGGTTGGGGCATCAGCAGTGGAAACACTGCTGCAGCTGGACACTTCACTGTGAGCAGTGTCTGTGCCTCCTCCTGTAGATACCATGCTAGTTTGCATAGCCTCAACAGCAGCTGTGATCAGTTGTAGGCCCCTTGCTACATCACCACTGTAGTGTCCGATTTCAACCTGCAGTGTTAGGGTGCTTTTACTGTGCAGGCTTGTTGCAGTTGCCAGACGACCGATTGCCCTCGTCATGGAGTGCATTTCATGTGACCTGCTGCGCTCCATTCTCCTGTTATGTGCTCCGGCCTCTTTAAGCTCTGTGCACAGCTGCACAATTGCATCAGTCATGGCATCATATTTGCACTCCATACAGGCCTTATTCTCAGACAGTTGTTTGGTGATACTGTCAAATCCCCTGCTCAGCTTCATATTCATAAGCCTCATTTGCTTATGAATCTTGTGCTGAATGTTAAGCATTGATTCCTCCAGGCCAACAAAAAGAGATGGATTGCCTGCCATGGTGTTGGCAAGAGTGTGCCTACAGCTTTGGAGCAGCCTTCAGGATCGCTGGGTCAAACGTGGTACCCTGCCCCTTGTGCCCAGAGTGCGACGTGTGGTTGGCTACTGCTGTAGGGCTGTTGTATCAAGTCCTTATGCACTCCCCTATGAAAATGAAAAACCCGTATCATCCAGCCCTTGGTCCATCTGGCCCTGCTGCTGCTCTGAGTCCATGTCTTCCTCCCTTGGTTCTTCTCCCAAAGATGCATCTATGTTGCGAAAGGAGAAATAAAGGAAATGTTTTGAGTCACTGTCTCAGTGGTGTTACTATGTGCACAACTCATGTCAGTCCCTAACAGCAATGTTTGTGTCATGTACTACATTTCCCATGATCCACCAACTGTGACTTTTTTATCGTGTAGATGGAGCATGTAGATGCAGTTTGGCCTGTGTGTGGTGCATGCATGTGGGGTGCTGGCTTGAGTGTGACATGATATGGCATTAATTTCACACTTGCCTGTAGGTGGTGGAGGTTGGGATGTGTCCAGGCTTCCAATTACCACTACTGACTCCGGCTCAAGGGTGGCTTCCACCATTGCCTCTGTTGTGGAGGCTGCATGGGCCACCTCCAGTTTGTTGGGCAGCACGCAGCCGTTCAGCCACCCTCTCCTTTGCCCTGGAACGGAGATCCTACCACCTCTTTTTTATGTCATCGATTGACCTGTCAGCAACACTGAGGGCATTCACGCATAGCTGCATGTCACGCCCTATTTTTCGCTTGTCAGACTCTGGCACAGTATGAGAAGTCCGACCGAACAGCTGCTAGTGGTTGCTGCAGCACTCCTTGATGATTATGTAGATTTCTTTCTCAGAAAATGTAAGTTTATGCAGCCTCTTCTTCCCTTCTTTCTCAGATGTCTGGCTGGTCATCCTGCTGTACTGTTCTCTCTGTGTATCAGTGTTCAACTGAGCTGCTGCACCTTGCCATGTGCTTCTAATTTTGATCAGGAATCTCCATAGACACCTCGTCCTGGTTTGGGGTCCTTCAGATCTTCCAGGAAGTGATTTTTTTCAATTTTTATTCCCACTCACTATTTGCGCAGGCAAAAGGCATGCTTTCAACCGCGTACGCTAATTGCGCATGCAAAATGCATGGTATTAACCGCAGACGCTATCTGCGAGCGTTTAGCGTATCGCAATATGCGAGTCTCAATTTGCGTTGCGAGTCACTTGCGAGTCGCTATTTGGGGTACGGTTGTGTAGGTACATTCAATTTAGCGAGTCACAATTTGCTAGTCGCAATTTGGCACAAATTACGACTTGCTAAAGCTTTCAGTCGTGCATCTGGCCATATGTGATGGAACTAAAAAAGTTGCCCTTAACACGCAAATTTGGGCCATTACATAATGTCCTGATAAGGGGCCAAATTATATTGCAATTGAATAATAACAGAATTTAGGAAAAATGATGGGTGTGTGGAGAAGGACAATAGAGTGCGATCATTGCCATAGTAAAAAGGCGAGGATTGTCTAAAAGGTACACAAAGGCTGCACTCAAGAGCGGAGGAGAGACTGAAGCTGTGTGTAAAGTGGCTGCTACGAAGGAATGTGATAAAAAGAATGACAAAAGAGGAGGGAAAGTCCAGAGAGAATGTGAAGAACGCACTTGAGGATAGGCGACCTGTATGTTTCAGGTGCAGAAACAAAGGTCACATGGATAGGGATAAGAAGTGTCCGGTCATCAAGTTCAAGTGTTTGTTCTGCGCAATCTTAGGGCATTTTTGCCAAAATGTGCAGGAAAAAGAAAGGCAGGAAGTGTTCAGTTAAATTTGCAATGGAAAATGATAAGAACCAGCTGAGAGAAAGTGAGTCACAGAGTGATCACGGCATCTTAAGCATTGAGGATGCTGTCTTAGATTTAATGAGGGCTGCATGGAGGAAGCCCATATGTAACATGACCACTGGGGGTGTTGACTTGCTAATATTGGCAGAATCAGGCTCTCACTACACCGTTATTCAATGATCCATGTGGGTGGACAAGTTTGCCGAGGTGTGGGGGCAGGATTGAACCCCACAGATGTGCATACCATCACGTTCACGGGGAAAGAGATCCCCATGGCAGGATACAAATTAGTGATGTTCAAATTTAAAGGAAGGGAGGCTCAAGGGAAGTTATATGTGGCTGAAAAAGGACCTTCGGTATTAGGATGAATTGACCAGGGAGCCTTAGGTATCAAGCTAGATTACAATAGTATTGACCAGGTAATGTTTTTGTCTGAGCCGGTAATCACCATGGAATGAGAGCTCGTTAAGGGGTACCCCAGTATATTCTCAGGCAGGGTGGGCGAGTTAAATGCATTAAACCCATAAAATTGTGTTAAAGTAGGGGGCCATGTCAGTTAGTCACAAGGCCAGGAACATACCATTGGGTGTCAGGACCAGTGTCATGGAACACTTGAATGGTCTGGAAAACAAGGGTATAATTGAACCAATAGAGAGCGTGGAATGGTTGGCTCCAGTGGTTGTAGCGCGGAAACCCACTTTGCATTGTTCTTAGAGATCTAAATAAGAATATTGTTGTGGATAGTTTCCCCCTGCCCAGAATTGATGAGCTTCTTTCTCAGTCCAAGGGCTATACGCGGTTTTCCGCTATAGACCCGACCTGGGCTTATCATATCATATATATCACTTTCTTCAGTCCATCAAAATACAGACACAAACATCATGAGAAAATAAAATCCATATTTAAAATATGACAATTTACAGCAAAAAAATTGGTCTAAGATCTAAAAAGAGACTAATATATACAAGCATAGCGTGTAACCCAGAAAATTCATACAATTAGTTAAGACAAGGTGCCTAAAAAGCATTACCATTCCACAAAATACAAATAAATTCAACGGACCACTATTACCGGCTTTTCATAATTGAAATACAACTGTTAGAGTGAGTGAGTGGCCCATGGAGTCCTGTTTATAGCACTATCAGTTTACAAATCTCAAGTTCCCAGGGCTCTAACCAAAATGGCCCAGCTCAATTTCAGATATTTGGTCACCGCGATTACTATAGCCTCTCTAGTTTCTACACACAGTTTCCTAAGTGCAATACAATACTGCCGACTTCCCATTAACCTACATATGGCCAGAATCAATTTCTTTTTTGGTTGGGAGTAACCTGTACAAACAAAGAAGAGATGGGCTAGGGGCTCCTCTGACCTGGAGCATACTGGACAAATTTTACTGCCAGTATTCATAGGCTGCCCCTTTGTAGTGAAAGACAAGATGGGTAATGTGCCTTATCGTAGCTTCAGAAACAACGATCTATCCTCAGAGGACAACAAAAAATCCTAGAAGGGCTCTGTGAGAGGGGGTAGCGGGGTTACCGCTCCCCAGAATGTAAGGACCAGGATACAGTAGTTAGGCCACCAGATATCAGCTTTATTGAAACAAGTTCCCAGGGTTATGAGGAGTCAGAGCACCAAGGTAACAGTCTATGAGGAAGACGGAGTACTCGGGATTCAGTCGCTGTTCCTGTATGTTTGTTCTTGGTCACAGCTCGGTACTTCTTCCTTCTTTCAGATGACAAGGGTTCAGAGGTGTCTCTCGGATGGAAAGAAAACAGAACCCGGGGTTATTTACAACATCGGGACTTACGATGGTGAAAGGAAGGGGAGGGGAAGTGACGGGATCACCAGGGACCTTTTCCGTGCAACAATACGTTCGTGCCGGGGAGGTGTATTCTTTTTGGAAGGTGAACAAACCCACCCAAACGTCTTGTGACTACCGTCACCCACCCCTACCGGTTCCCTCCCTGTGAGAAAACGAGTCCCCTTAATCGGGCTCGTACCTTGTGGTGCCACACTTCTCCAGAAGTGTGGCGGGGCGGAGCGTGGTCTCGTTGGCCTCCTGGCTTTTTCGTCTCCTGGTACGCCAACGTCTCCGGATCGTCTCTCCTCTCCTGCTCCGACGGCTCTGCTCCAACTACCTCCGTCTCCTTATTCACGAACACTTCGGCAACTGCTCCTTCCGGCTTCTCCTCTCCTGGCTGTGTCGCCCCGTGTGCGTCCTGACGTCGTTCTTTTAACGGCAACCGGCCATCTGATTGGTGGACGGTCGGTGAAGTCAGAGGCAGCGCTCCTCCCTCTGATAATGGTCCGTCCCTCTTAAAGGGACCAGGGCTGTCCTGCAAGCGGGGCGGAAACGAACAGGAGTGAAAGTCCTCCCCCGGCTCGTGGCAAACAGGGACCCCCTGACACATCCCTCCCCCAAGATTTCCCCGATGGGGGGAAAAAGGGAACCGAGACAAATAATCCGCGTTCCCCTGCTCTAGTCCCTTCCAATGCCGAACCTCTATCTGAAAGGGTTGCAGAGCCAAGAACCATCGAAGGATGCGATCATTGTGACCCCTGTTCCGTTGAAGCCAGGTTAACGGGGCATGGTCCGTATACAAAACAAACGGTCGTCCCTCCAGGTAATACCGAAGTTTGTCCACTCCCCAACGAACCGCCAAGCACACCTTTTCTATAGTGGAATACGCCATTTCCCTGGGGAACAGTTTACGACTGATGTATAGTATCGGCCGTTCCGAGCCCTCCGGATCCTCCTGTGACAGGACCGCCCCAATACCTACTCCTGAGGCATCCGTCTGGAGGATGAAGGGTTTCGAGATATCCGGGGAGATCAACACTGGTGCAGTGGTGAGGATTGTTTTTAACGCCTCAAATGCACGAGTTTCTCTGGGGGTAGGAGCAGGTAGTCTAGGTGATGACTGAGTTTTCTTTAAAAGGTCTGTAAGAGGGCCAGCCAAGTCAGCAAATTGAGCAATAAACCTCCTATAATAGCCCACTAGCCCCAGGAAAGCTCGTAGGTCTCTTTTGGTCTTGGGATAGGGAACTGCAAGGATAGCCTTGACTTTCTCGAGCTGTGGCTCTATCCTACCATTTCGCAAGACGTACCCCAGATATTTCACCTTTCTGAAGGCTACTCTGGTCTTTTTAGCATTTATGTGGAAGCCTGTTGTCCTTAAACTGCTGAGTATGTTGTTCAGATGTGTAATATGGTCCCCCCACGTTTTACTTTAGACGACAATATCATCTAGGTACGCAGAAGAATAGAGAGTATGGGAAGACAATACCGTATCCATAGCTCTTTGAAACGTTGCCGGAGCACCGTGCAGTCCAAATGGTAGGACTGTGAACTGATAATGGCCCGACGGGGTAGAGAAAGCTGTTTTCTCCTGATCCGCAGGGTTAAGGGGAATCTGCCAGTACCCCTTGGTGAGGTCTATAGTGGTGATATAACGAGCCTCCCCAAGGCGTTCTAGCAATTCATCCACCCTAGGAAGGGGGTATGCATCTTGTTTAGACACCCTATTCACTGCCCTGAAGTCGATACAAAATCGAATACTGCCGTCCGGTTTGGGGACGAGTACAACTGGAGAACACCAGTTACTGCGAGAGGGCACTATCACCCCAGAGCGTAACATTTGAGTCACCTCTTCTTGGAAGGCCTGCCTCCTAGCTTCGGGGATACGGTAGGGCTTTTGTTTGACCACCGTCCCCGGAGACGTAGGGATGGAGTGCATTGCTATGTTGGTTTTCCCTGGTTGATCAGAAAAGACGTCTGCATACTGGAGAAGAAGGGCTAGTATTTCTTCCCGTTGGTCCAGGGATAGATCAGGGTCGATAGGGGTGTCAAACACAGTATGTTCGGCTAAGGTAAGAGAATGGACCGCTTGAGGAGGTGTTCCCAGCCATTTTTTTAGCAAGTTTATATGGCACATTTGTGTTTTGTTGCCTTGGACTTGTAGGAGGTATGTGGTTTTACCGATTTTCCTAATAATTTTAAAAGGGCCCTTCCATTCTTTCCTCATTTTGTGTGTTGACGAGGGCAGTAGAACCAAGGCCCATTCCCCAACATCCATCTCCCTCCACTTCTTATCCCTGTCATAACACGTTTTCTGTTTTGTCTGGGCTATGGCTAGGTGCTCATGTGCCATAGTCCTCAGTTTGTGTAACCGGGTTTGGAGCTGTCGGGTGTAATCTAGTAAGGTTTCTGCTTCCTGTGCCCCTTCCTTTTCCCAACTTTCTTTTGTTATTTCCAACAGGGTTCTTGGGGTTCTGCCAAACAACAACTCGAAAGGAGATGTGCCTAAGCTAGCTTGTTTTTGGCTCCGAAGGACAAAAAGAGCCAATGGTAACAGTTGGTCCCAATTTTTACCATCCCCAGAGAGGAGTTTCTTCAGGGTGAGTTTTAAGCTCCCATTATACCGTTCGACCAAACCATCCGTCTGGGGATGGTAAACAGATGTTTTTATGTGAGTTATTTGGAGTTGTTTACAGACTTGTCTCATTAAGCGCGAGACAAAAGGGGTCCCTTGGTCAGTGATGATTTCGCGAGGAAAACCCATCCTGGCGAACACCTCAACGAGTTTTTGGGCGATGGCTGTTGTTGTAGCGGCCCGGAGTGGAAAAGCCTCGGGGTATCGAGTGGCATAGTCGACTAAGACCAGGGCATACAGGTGGCCCCTAGCCGACTTAAGCAAGGGTCCGATAAGGTCCATGCCTATTCTATCAAACGGCTTGCCTATGATCGGTAACGGGTTCAAGGGTACCGGTGGTGGAACATAGGGGTTTCAACGTTGGCATATCTGACACTCTTGACAGTATCGTTGAATTTGTGCGTAAACCCCTGGCCAAAAGAAGTGTTGTAAAATGGCCTGCCCAGTTTTTTCCACCCCTGAATGTCCTGCCAGTAAGTGTGCATGTGCAAAGAATAAAATCTGGTCCCTAAAGGCAACCGGTACCAGGAGTTGGGGTACCGCGTCTGACTTGGCCAATCGATATAACAACCCGTTTTGTTCAATGAAGGTAGGATATGTAAGTGTTCCAGGATCCTGACCTGAACGGGCGATATGCCAAGCATTAGTAAGGGAGGCGTCATTTAGTTGTGCTGCTCGAAAATGGGTATCTTTTGCCCAGGGTTCAGAAGCAAGAAGGGTGGGGCGGGGAGTGTTTTGCAAGGCTTCAGACATAAGGGTGATGAAGCCCGGATTGTCGGTACCTATGATCACAGGTTCTGGCAAAGTAGGCAAAACCCCAACGACCACCTCAGTTCTAGTGCCTGAGGCCGTGCAAATGGTGATTTTGGCTATGGGATACTCTCTGACATCTCCATGTACACATTTGATGTGAACCCGTTTCCCTGGTATAAGGCATGAGGGGGGAACCAGTTCTTTTCTAACCACCGAATGCCTGCATCCCGAGTCAAGTAAGGCCCGAACCACTTTCCCATATACAGTCACACTCACATAGAAGACATGGCCTGTTTCTTGGGCGTACAGAAGTGAGTAGGGAGCATAGCTCACATCCATAGGTTCTTCTTCTTTTTCCTTTCGTTTCCGACAACACCGGGATATGTGTCCCCACTCCCCACAGTCATAGCATTCTGGACCGGAGTTGGGTTGAAAGTCTGGTTTTAGGGGTCGTGTTCGATAAGGCTCTACAGGGGGCTTTGTACGTTTTTTTTCGGGTTTGCCTGGGATGGACTTATTGGTTTTCTCTATTTCTCTTACAGGGGGCCGCCCCTGGGCCCTCGCATAAGACGTAGCCATCTCAACGGCATGCTCAAGGGTTAAGCCTGCATGTTGTTTCAGCCACCGTTGTGTCCCATACGGCAATGCTTCCAAAAACTGTTCAAGATATATTTTCTCCATTACTTCGGCCATATTTCCTTCCTGGGGTTTGAGCCAGAGGTCAGCGGCTGCCTTCAATTTGAAGAACAAAGTCTTTGGAAGGTCTCCTGGGGAACCGCGTTCTTGGCGAAACTTGAGTCGATGGGTCTCTTCATCTCCCCCTAGCCGGTCGAGTATGTACTGTTTAATTAAAGCATAACCGGAAGTACCGTCCTTATTCACTATCTGATAAGCAGCTTGCGCCTCCCCTGTTAAAAGAGGGGCAAGATAAAAAGGCCACCTCTCACCAGGCCAAGCGCTGGCCCTAGCGGCCCTTTCGAAATTCAAAAAGAAGGCCAAGGGATCATCCCCTTGAGTTAACTTTTGTAACGGAACTACTGTTCCTGGGAGAGGGGCACTGGTTCTCCCTTGTCCTAGCGCTGCCACACCCTCTGCCAACTTCAGTAGGCTAGCAGACTGTGTCTGTATGGCAGAAGTAAACGCTGTGCGGTCAGCTTCCACTTGAGTGGCTGTTTGTCCGATTGCCCACTCGAGTTTTTCCTGTCCTTCCTTCATTTGTTGGATAATGGTGTCCATCTTGTATCAGAGGAGGGTCTTAATCTCCTATCTGGCTCGCCACTTGTGAGAGGGGGTAGCGGGGTTACCGCTCCCCAGAATGTAAGGACCAGGATACAGTAGTTAGGCCACCAGATATCAGCTTTATTGAAACAAGTTCCCAGGGTTATGAGGAGTCAGAGCACCAAGGTAACAGTCTATGAGGAAGACGGAGTACTCGGGATTCAGTCGCTGTTCCTGTATGTTTGTTCTTGGTCACAGCTCGGTACTTCTTCCTTCTTTCGGATGACAAGGGTTCAGAGGTGTCTCTCGGATGGAAAGAAAACAGAACCCGGGGTTATTTACAACATCGGGACTTACGATGGTGAAAGGAAGGGGAGGGGAAGTGACGGGATCACCAGGGACCTTTTCCGTGCAACAATACGTTCGTGCCGGGGAGGTGTATTCTTTTTGGAAGGTGAACAAACCCACCCAAACGTCTTGTGACTACCGTCACCCACCCCTACCGGTTCCCTCTCTGTGAGAAAACGAGTCCCTTTAATCGGGCTCGTACCTTGTGGTGCCACACTTCTCCAGAAGTGTGGCGGGGCGGAGCGTGGTCTCGTTGGCCTCCTGGCTTTTTCGTCTCCTGGTACGCCAACGTCTCCGGATCGTCTCTCCTCTCCTGCTCCGACGGCTCTGCTCCAACTACCTCCGTCTCCTTATTCACGAACACTTCGGCAACTGCTCCTTCCGGCTTCTCCTCTCCTGGCTGTGTCGCCCCGTGTGCGTCCTGACGTCGTTCTTTTAACGGCAACCGGCCATCTGATTGGTGGACGGTCGGTGATAATGGTCCGTCCCTCTTAAAGGGACCAGGGATGTACTGCAAGCGGGGCGGAAACGAACAGGAGTGAAAGTCCTCCCCCGGCTCGTGGCAAACAGGGACCCCCTGACAGGCTCATAGGCATTCTGAGGCTTAACGAGCAAAAAAGCATTGGTCAAGGGGCCAATGTTACCTTGTCGGAGTTCCGTGTCACTGACATATTCCCAATATGAAATTTTAACACATCATGTGGCAAGGGTGGAGAGTACTCTGACCAATAGTCACCCAGACCAACTGACATCAATGTGTCCTTAATAAAGGTCAGTCACTTAATGACATGAGACTTATCTAGTTTAACAATTTCTTTAAAAGCCAGGTAATATTCAGAAAGAGTGGGATGTGTTTTAGTCTCCACCAAAAGAGAAGGGGCCATAGTTTAACTTTTTTTTCCACCTGCCATAGCCTTGGATCGTGGAATAGTGGAACAAGAGAGGAGCTTTTAGGTAAGCTTACCAGAGTGTGCAAACATTGGTTTTCGGCTTTAATGAGATCAGATACACTAATGTGGCCCCAAATCACTGCTTCATAAAAAGCACTAGCCTCTGCCTTAGCCCTGTATGCTTTTAGGAGAGGTGAAATCCGTTTTGACTTTGAGGCATTAAAGGGTTTTAAAATAGCCGCTGCATGATGAGTTAATATAAGGACACTTTACTTTCCCAGTTGTGCCCAGGACATGTTTTTTGTTAATGTGATGCCCAAATAGTTAAACTCAATTACTCTTTCCAAAGGAGCACCATCAAGAATTATAGAGCCAGTGAATGATCTGTGTGGATTTATGGTCATAAACTCTGTCTTTCTAAAGTATATCACCAGCCCTCTTTTCTAACAGAACTCCCCAAATCTGTCAACCAGCATCTGCAACCCACGGGGGTCTTTGAAATTAAGAGCGCATCATCATTGAACAGGAAAAGGGAAATTCTTCTGCTCGCTAACTTGGGTGTGTCATTTATACAATCTTCCAGATAAGCTACTACCCTGTTCACATATAAAGAAAACAAGGTTGGTGTCAACACGCCCTTATGGGTTGCTATTTCTTTGGTAAGAGCACCGTTCGGACCCATAGCACTTGCGCACAAGTTTCGAAATGCAGACACCTGATGGCTTCCAAAAGGTTGTTTGTAAGTCCATGTGACATTTTTGGGCGTGGAACCAAATCAAAAGCAGTTATCAGATCAATAATGACCAGGTACAAGAGAGCCTTTTCCAGTACATTGGTCCAAAGTACTAGTTTGCCTTCTAAACCCAGCCGGAAGGTGCAACAATAGTGCTTTGTCCTCTATCTACTCCTCAATTTTGTAAAGAATGTGCCTGCTAAAGACTTTTTACAGTGTGCCTATTAAACGTCTGGGCCTATAGTTGGAAGTGGAGTCCCTCTGACTCTTCTTAAATACTGGGACGAATTCTGCTCCATTCCAACTAGGCAATATGTCCATCCCAGATAAATGTGGATTTGATAGGATATTAGGTCGGGCATAAAACTCCGCTCCGCTACCAGAGTTTTCAGGATTCAGGCACTCCGTGCTCCGGGGAGGAAAGTGGAATTCCTGAACTAAGCCGTTCAGGTGTGAAGCTGAGTTGTTTTGCTTTTGGGCCCTCGAGTTTTGTTTTGGCACTCACTCGCAAGCACCAAGATACTCTCAGGCTGCTTGTGAGCGCGTGCAATAGTTCTCACACCACTAGTGAGCATCCGCAAGACTTTGCACTCACCTACACGGCTTTCGGCCACAATGGCACCAATCCCGCGCGAATCGCTATAGCAAATGAAGCACTCGCGCAGTTTTTGTGCTCGACATGCAGCTGAGAGGCTTTTGGAGTGGATTTTCTTCTCAAACTGGCAGATGGAGTTGGTTTTTATGTGCAAAGATCCTTCTTTTAAAACAGTAAGGAAGTGTCCCAGAGACTTCAACTTCCTATTCCTGTCCAGTAGGCTCCTCCCAATCCTTTGTCTTTCTCCAGGTCACTTTTATTGGAACTTGTCAGCTGCAAATATTCAATTGGATTTAAGGATTTAAGATTTCACAAGTAAGTTTAAAAACTGGTGTATAAGGGTGTTGTTTGTTTGATTGAGGGCTTGCACCTGGATTTATTTGTACTTTTGTTAAGTTTTTAAAATTTAATGTAGTGAGTGGCCTGCAGTTTTAATAGGGGCCTAGTTATTTTTTTCATGTAATTTATCTTCTTTTGTTAAGAGAAAATGTTGTAGATTTCAGTACATTTTCTTCTCCATGTTTTTTTACTAAGTTTGGAATATTGATTTAATTCGCTAGTGGCCTAGTCTGCCAATGGGCCTTCTATTTCTGTGGTGTCTGTTTAACTGAAACATCATTTAGGCCATGAATGGCATTGGATTAAATTGCAAATGTGTTTTTGGGGGGTATTTACATTTTTTTTCTCCAAACAGTGTATAGGTGGGGAAATTAAATTTGATTCCTTTGGAGAATGTGTATTGTAAAATGCCCAATTAATTTAAGTTTTTAGAATTACTGAATAAATGCTCTTTTTTCTGTGTTACCAATCCATGGATCCATAGTCTGGCCAGTGTGTGAGTGTGTTTGCCATAGGCCACCCTTTGTCTTGATTCCCCATTTGTATAGTCAGTGCCCATAGGTCTGCATGTATTATTTGTTTGTGGCCATTCCTCCTTGCTTGCTGTTTGACCATGTGGTCAGTGGCCATTTTGTACAGACAGCCAGTGTGCTTTTGCCACGGGCCAGAATGTCTTCTTTTTTGTGGCCATGCCTATTTGCTTGCTGTTTCACCATGTGGTCAGTAGGGCTGGGCGTAGTTCGCAAAGTAGCACTTCGCGAAGCTACGCAAAGTGAAGTTCGCACTACGCGAGCTACGCGTAGCACTTCGCGAACTGCGTAGTACCTTGTTCGCACTGTGCCAGATGTCGTTCTCAATGATTGCACAGTGCGGACAAGCAACCGGCACTGTGCAATCATTGAAAATGGCATCTTGCACAGTGCGAGCTGTAGTTTTCTGCTGCTCGAGTAGATTTTTACTCGAGCTTCAGCTTTCTCAACGCGAACTGGTAGTTTCTCATCGCGAGCGGTCGCGAGCATACGCGACCACTCGCAATGAGAAACCTGACCTCCTCGCGTTGGGAATCTCGCCGGGAGGTTTATTTTCCATGCTCGCGATCGCCAACTTGAAGTTGCTGATCGCGAACAAGGAAAAAGTCTCGCCGGGATGTCATTTTGCTTGCTCGCGGTCGCCAACTTAACGTTGAGGACCGCGAGCAAGCAAAAAATGACCGCAGCACTACGCAACACTACGCTACGCGTGTTCGCACTGTGCTATGTGCAGTTTGCGTAGTGCGAAGTAGCGCGAACTTCGCAAACTACGCGAGCGTAGCGTAGTGCTTTGCCCAGGCTTAGTGGTCAGTGTCCATTTTGTGTTGGCATCCAGTATGCTTTTGTGATAGGCCTGCTTGTATTCTTTTGTTCCCCATGCCTTCTTGCTTGTTGTTGTGACCATGTGGCTGACAGCCATTTTGTGCATCCTGCCAGTGTGGCCCTTTGACATAGGCTTGCATTGATAGTTGAGATAGCAGTTTAATAAATTATATGGCTGAGGATAATTTCCCTTATTTATAATGTATTTTATTTAGCTTTTTTTTAGTGTCTTTTTTAAAATGTAATTTTTAGTTTTTAAATGTAATTTTTTTAGTTTGTACGTTTTTCAATTTTCCTAACATCTTGCATCAATCCCATGCCTGCTATAGGGTCAAAACAGCATTCGTTGCCCAAGTGTCACATCCCAACTTGATGCACATAAAGCAAACAGTTACATCTGTATGTTGTTGTTGTTGCTCTTTCTTATCTTTCCTGAGTGTACACCATGAAAGTTTATGTTGGTGTGGTTTTACGAATGGATAGTTACACTGTATTGCTAATTATTTATAATTACTTAAGTAACCACACTAAATGATATTGAATGTTTATACAACTAATGGAACTGCAACAATGCCATGTTTCACTGATGTTATTTTTGCTTGTTTCCTTTTAGGTGCATAACAGAAGAGACATTACCCACAGTATTGCCAGACAGAAGGCCTGTACACAACATGATGCGTGACTGACTACGCACATGGACATCTCTTCAGCTTGTGCATCTAAGTGCTACTGCCAACTGACAGCTTCAAGATGGCCCCAAAGAAAGGTTCTGCCAAGAATGTGGCCAGTGGGGAGGAGAAGAAGTGGATTTCCACAACTGGAGTGTTGACCAGAAACATTTTTAGCAAACTTGTGCCTGCTGCACCAGCCTCCGACAAGCAAGCTGAGAGCAGCACTCCTGCATTAAGAGCACCACCCCTCAACCTAAGTCCAGGAACATGTCTGTCAGTGAGGCAGCCAGTACATTTATTTAGACGCCAACGAGTAGTGATGTTGAATTGGATTTGTCCTTTCCGCAAGTCGCAGCCAGCAATAGTATATTTGCCTGATGTTGGAGCATAGCAGGAGGTTGAGCTTCCTTCCGAGCACGAACCTTCTCTTTTAGAATCATTGGCTGCCAGATTTACAGAAAAGAAAGGGAAGTGTACTACTCCATCACTTTCTCCAAGCAACACTTCTGATGGTGATGATAGGGACATAGAGTGAACCCCGGCAGAGTCCAGGAGACAACAGGAGAGGCAAGGGAAACAAAAAGTTTCTAAAAGACTCAGGGGGAGATTTACGAAAAATTCACGCAGTGCAGTGCAGCCCCCTGCTGGGCTGCACTGCGTTGCACGACATGGGGGGAGCAGGAGAGCACCGTATTTTGAAAGATATGGCTCTCTCCTCCTCTCTCACTTGCTCTAGCACTGATTACAGTTGCCTTGTGCCACCCACACACCTTAGCACCATAGCTCTATGGTGTGTGTGAGTCCAGCATAGGTTTTGTACAGGAAGGATACTCTTCCTGTACAAAATTCTATGCCTAGAAACAAGGGAAAGCTTTTCCCACTTTGCATGCATGCTGCACAGTGCAGCACGCATGCAAAGTCGGAAAATGAAGGAGAAATTGAAGCATTTCTCCTTCCTTGTGCCTATTTTAAAAAGGGCACAGTTTATTCACGCTTAACCCAATCTACTGTGTTTAGTAAATTGAGTTTAGCGTGAGAAACCTTGAGTGGCTGCATGGGACTGGCTGTGCACCGCCCTTGGCACTCCCCATGGCGCAAAATAATTTCAAGCAGCATTACTTTTAGGTTATTTTTAGGGCTAAAAAAGATTTTGTGCCGTTTTGCGTAATTTTTGTGATGCAAACACGGCACAAAAGCTTAGTAAATCTCCTCCTCAGACTTATGGAAGAGGATGTTGAGGACGATGACGAGGCAGTCATAGTGGAAGGTGACACAGAGGAGTCTGACATTGCTATTCAACCTGCTCCCAGGGATGTGGCACAGTTTGCACTGCCACTAGCTCTCATATTTGCAAAGCCGCAGCTGAGATGAGCACCAACCCCTACCTCAGTAGAAGCAGAGAGACAATCGACGACGTGCCCACCTATCTCCAGTTTTTTTTTCAGACAGTGGCAGTGGCACAGTAAAAAAGTAATGCTCTCAAGTTTGGGACTTTTTTTATGGTTAGCAAAGAGGGGGAACACTTTACAGTATGCACCATTTACCACACAAATGTTCGTCCAGGTAAGCATGGTGCACATTTTGGTACTGGAAGCCAAACGACTTGTATGAAAAAACACTACACAATCAAGTGAGAGGAGCACCTTACAAAAATTGCTGAACGTGGTTGTGGTGGTGAGGAGAGCCAGGGAACATCAGCTACAAGTACAAACAGAGTGGAAGGTGATGACGAGAAAGCCCTATCCCCAACAGTGCGCCAGCAGATTCACTCACCTCTGTGACTTCACAATGGCACAGGATTCGGAGTAAGACGTAGACACCATGGCTTCCAGTGACTGCTACACCACAATGCACATTGAGTCTACCACCACCATCTACTTCTTGAAAGACTCCTGTGTCAGTGGCCCCAGGAAAAAAGAAAATACAGGCTACTCTTATGGACATGTTTAAGCAGGAGGGCCCATACTTCAAGTGCTACAGAACACTGCCGCTAGACTGGTACTAAATCTACCGTCAAGGTCCCCATCAGCACCAAGTCAGAAAGCTCTCCACTTGCTCCCCATCAGGAAATGAATCCATTTCAAGATCATCTGTCTTGTACAAAAAACCATTAATGAGAACGGGCCAAGTTATCTTGCCAAAAAACTCAATTGGTACCTACCTAGAAAAAAACCTCAGATCAGAAACCAAACATCTTCTCACTCCTCCCAGGATTCGGACTGCCAGGAATGGCGGGTGATCCTTTACACATCTCGCCCCTACTCTGTGGAATGCTCTTCCACCGCAGCTGCGTAGTGTTATTGATCATAATCAGTTTCAGAAAAGGCTAAAAACCTGGCTCTTCTGATCATTCATCTTCTGCTGTTGCCTTTCCATCTCTTCTATGGTTTTGGCTAGCGCTTTGAGACCCTCGAGTGATATGCACGCTTAATAAAATCCTATGACTATGACCATACAAGCCGAACCACCCAACCGCACGTTTGTACTAGGGGTGGGCGGAATTTGCATAGTCGCGTAACGCAAATTTCCGCAAAATGGTAAAAAATCTCTGTGAGATTTCCGCTATTCCGCGAGCATGCAGATTGCTTGTTCTGCCCGTTCGCGATGCGTTTTTTCTGTTCGGGGATGCTGTTTGCGTGCTCGGGTGGAAATATCTTGCGAACTTGCCCATGCAGTCGCCAAGTGGCGTGGCCATCTTGTTTCACTTGTCTCGCCCACTCGCGATGCATGTTTCCTGTTCGCGAACGCGGATGTCCGATGGCGTGTCTGAATAACGTGTTCACGATTGCACACTCTCGTGGGATCACGTGGCTGGCTACCAACGGATAGGAAAATTCGTCGGCAAATGCATGGATCCCGGTAAATCACTCCCACGCGCACGAACACGCATTTTGAAAGCGCGAACAAGGAAAAAATTCCGTCTCTTTTGCGGAGGGTGAAGCAAAGATATGTGCAGGTCTTGGCCCTGAATAAAGTTTTCAGAGCGATTGGTGGCATGCATCAGTAGCCATGTTTGCCATGGAGAAATCCCATACAGCTGTATAAACATCTTGGAGGAATTTAACAACAAGGCGTATAAATGGCTATGGCCCAGAAGTCTCAGAATTGGATTTGTTGCCACGAACAGTGGCAGTAAGGTAGTCAAGGCCATGTCAGATGGAGGCTATTCCAGAGTCCTGTGTTTGGGCCATTGCATCAGCCTGGTGTTGCAACCCTTCCTCAAAGAAGAAGACATAGTCAGCAACATACTGACACCCTGTAGAAGAATCTGCACTGACTTCCATCATTCTTTTAAAGCCCGGAAGCAGTTGTGGGTTATTCAGCATAATAATGGAGCACCAGTTAGAGCCCTGATACAGTAGGTGCCAGCACATTGGAACTCGACCTTTTACATGTTGCAACGTCAGAGCAGTACACACAGATCAATGACCATGTCATTCAAAGAGGAGGGGATGCAGTTGGGAAAGCTATGACCATGGATGCAGAAGTAAAATGGGGCCTAATCAAATGCCTAACACAGATGCTACTCTCGTTAGAGATTTTTACATGGGAAGTTAGCAAGGTGGACAGTACGATGGGCCAAGCTATCCTGTTGTTGCATCTCCTACAGCACCAGGTAAAAAAGATGTCTGAAAGGTTTGCGCCTGCAGGTATGACTGAAAACACAAAAGTGCATGCCTTGGTTGAGACCTTAATCTTTCACTAGTCTTGTAATACAGGGCTGCAAAATGATATCATCACGTCCAAAGAGTACATCTGTGCCACACTACTTGATCCATAGTACAAAAAAATAATGACCACTTTAATTCCTTTTTCTGAAGGGGATGTTTTGAAATACAAGAGGTTGATTGTAGAGCAAGCCAGAAGATTGAAAAAAAAAATGACTGGAGCTTTGAGACCCACCCAACAGTTCTGGGGTGCCGCTTTCAACTTCCAGAGAAGGCAGCCTTGTCTCACAGCATTCAACAATACCATCAACCAGAACACTAGTAACAACAGCAACAAAAGGACCAAACCCAACATCTGCATTGTATTGGTTTTAATTGGCAGGGCTCAAGTCCCGTGCAGAGGCAATGGCAAAACAGGTTGAGCAAGGGGCATCACCAAGGAGTATCTGAATGATCCAAAAGAGGTCTATGTGGATCAAAATCCATTGATGTATTGGTATGGAGAGATGCACCAATGGCCAGAGCTCAGCAGGCTGGCAGTAAAGCATCTGGCTTGTCCTGTGGCCAGTGTGTCTACTGAGTGACCGTTCAGTGCAGCTGGTGTGGTTGTTACAGCAAGAAGGTTCAGTCTCTCACCTCAAAATGTGGAGAGATTGACTATGATCAAAATGAACTAACACTTTTTACCACACAATTACATGTTCCTGAAATAGCACATAGGGTGATTGGCCCAAAATTAAATCAAATGTGTTAGCTGATCAACTTCTGGGTGAACCACCTGAGTTTGAAGACAAACTCTACTTTCCAGAGCAATTTGCCAGTGCCCTGATAGAACTTTTAAATTATTTCTCGTTGAACTTCTATCTTTGCTACAAACAAAAAAATAACAAGTGGAACATAATTATTTTTGTGTCAGATTTATGCTGCCCCATCATTTATTTAGTCACATATTTGCTGGATTGCTATTGGACCAGTGTACATTTCCTTCATGACATTGGAGACAATGTCTTCCCCCTTTCATCCCATTTGCCTATCCCTTTTGGCATCACTTTGCACTAGAAGGTCTGCCCCAGATGATCATTGATTTATAAGACTGCCTGCCAATACCAAATTCGAATGTGTTGCCTGCATCAAAGATGAATACCGAATAACCTTCCCATGCTTGGATTGGAAGAGGTAACTACAACTATTGCAACAGTGAGTGAGTGATGATTATGATTGATGTGGTGGCAGACATAGAGGGAGGGTATTGAACTGTATTGTGGGAACTTGCCTGAGATGAATGATTTGCAATATTTGGGGCCTGAGTAATGGGCGGTCATATTTTTTCTTGAGGTGATTGACTTTCACAATCTTACTTAACGAAAATGAATTTACCTGTATGGTCAAATCCAATGATCTTTCTGTTTTTTTCATCTTCTAGGATGGCTGCCCCAGACAATAGTTTGATTTAAAACACTGCCAAATTCTAATCTGTTGTTTGCATTAAAGGGGAGATAGAGTACATACCACCGTGCTTGGATTGGAACAGGTAACCATCACACCAATAAGTGATCAGATTATTGAGTGACTGGGAGTGATGATTGATGTGGAGGCTGCAAGTGAGGAACAGTGTGTTGAACTGTAATACGTGACATTTCTTGCGATGAATGTTCATTTGCAATAATTGGGGCCTGAGTGATGGGCGATAATTATTTTCCTTGAAGGTGACTTACTCTTTCACACTTAGTCAGATTTAATTGCAGGCTCCTCATATTTTTTCTGGTTCTTCAGAGACCAGAACAGTCACTTTAGTTAACAAACAAAAAACAATTAAAAATACTACAATTCTGTTTTTCTACGTGTTCTGCAACAGCAGTGCACTACACGTGTATCTTGCTCGGTCATGATGATGACTAGTCTGGGATGTAGTTACTCAGAGTCAAGACTATGTGTGTGTATTTGTGTGTTGGACTTGTGGCAAAAGTGAAACTCTGAGTTCCCCTCTTGCATTTTTTTGCTCTGCCTGTTAGTTGTCTTGATGCACTACTCATGTAGCTTAACTTCTTTCTGTCCTTCTCCGCGACTATAAAATATAGATTCTGTGTTCCAATCTACAGGCCTTCTTTCAGTCTCCTGCACAAAGGAAAGGCCAAATCTGAGCTCAGCAACACTCCTGCTTACCTACTGGACCAGTTTAGACAGCTACCAAAGAGTGGACATTCCCTAGGAGAATGCAGATGTACCACCTCATTTTTCAATACACCTGCATTTTTCTTTTAACAATCGAATTAGGAGAACTGGGTGGGTGGGTTCACTCTCCAACCTTGAAGACAGAACATTTAGATATCTGATAACTTGGGACTTAGGAGCAGAAGGACTGTTTGCAATGTATTTACTGTACTCTGTCATACTCATTCCTTTGTTTCTATCCACAACAGATTGATGATAAATTATGTGCTCCTTATTGCCCAGATGAATGTTGTCCTTGTGTAGTGTTTGTTTGTCAAACCATTCTCTAAATACTACTTCCCATCCATTCATCAAACTCCTAACCCTCTTCCTCTAGGCTGGGTGATTTATTAAGGTGTGTCTTACATTACACCACCAATGGATCACACACTTTGTGGGGAGGATGTGGTGAAAGCAACACCAACTTACTGTAGGGTCTTCTAAGCAATGGCCCACACTGGCCCCATTTAGCCTCCCGTGCCTGAAATGTTATCCTTATTTTAGACATAGAATGAAGAACATCAGTTATCAGCATCATCATTCAGGCCTTTTGTTGTGTAACCATAAATGCCAAACCTAAGCTTGTCCACTCCAGACTTTGAGTCCATTTATTATAACTCAAGGATGTTGTGAATAATACTACTAGCTCCCCATTAGCCAAAACTTACTAGCATTGCTATTTTTTATATTTTAGCACTATCAGGCATTCTTGTTGTGTCATCATGTAGTACTCAGGTGTCAATTATTTGTAAAGCTTTGATAAAATAGAACCCACTATCTTAGTCCCTTTATTTCTATTTAGTTGCCTGCGATAGATAATCAATCACTAAGATAATTCCTACAGTTAGAGCTCACCTGGGTGGAACTGAAAGTCAGACCTTGCTTGTGAAGTTGTTATTCCTGCCCTGTAATTGCTTCATCTATATTCAGGTAATTTAACTAGTATGGAGTGAAGTGAACTAATTAACATAGAAAGTAACTAACTGCTACTATTGTTTATCTAGGTTGTTGTAGACAATATAGATCATGACGGATTTCCCCTTAATGTTCAAGATAGTTAGAGAAGTATAACTCAATAATCAAGTACTACACTATCGCATAAAAGCACATAAACAGGCTGCATAAAAGCTGAAGATAGCTGTGCAAAGTAAAAGTAAAACAAACTACTTCAGGCATGAATTTAGGTGAAATAATATAGTTTCCCCCTTTATATTTTTACAAAGAAACCCACTGTCTCCACCCACACAACATGCCCACCACTCTCCCTATACAAAACTAACCCAAGCCCAAATATCTCAAGGTTCAAAATGTCCAAATATAGTCATACATGGCCCCAACTCCCTACCCACCCTCTCCATCCAGCCCCAACAAACATCCCCTCCCACCAAAATATATATTTTTTTAAATGGCTAGGAGTGGGCATTGTGGATGTTGATCCAGGCTCGGTTCATTGAGGTGAGCCGGCTCTCGGTGGAGTCCATCCGCTGCAGGATGCAGTGCAGCAATTGCCAGTGTGGGAGCGGGTGGCAGCAGTTGATGGAAGCTGGCTGCGGTGATGACGAAGGGATGGCCAGGAGCCTGGGGGCTGATGGGGACTGGCTGCACTGGGGCCCGGCTGAGAGGTGTTTGTTTCTTTCCCCCTCCTCCTCTTCCAGGACCACCAGCTGCCGGTACTCTTGCTGGATATGTTTCAGCCTCTGCCACCACAAATGGGGTACTATCTCCTGCCAGCAGAAGGAGCTATATTGAGAAATACAAAAAAGACAAATAGTTAATACTCTGTACAAACAATTGTTTAACTGACTGGGTTGCACAGTAGCAGTACATTGCTGGTTCCCTAGGGCCACTGGAATTTTATGTGATTATGATTAGGAGAGTCACAAGGCCAATTTTGTGCTTTGCCCACACATGCCTTGCATAAAACACTGACTGTGTGGCTGAAAAGCATTAAAAGGCAGAATAACACTGGACCGAAAAAACTGTGATTTGGTTATTTCTTTCTTCTAAAGGCTTTTCAAGTAGCTATAAACAGACACTTTGAGTAGAAAAATAAATTACCTCTCATTGATGAGTACGGCATAATGCACTCTGTGGTACAAGTTGTGTGTTGTGCTAAAATAATGAAACCATGCTCATTGCTAGCCAGCGCATTGGGTAGTTTGCTACTGTCTGCAGCTGGGGCAGCTGTAGTTGACAATTATCTATTTTTGATTCCTATGGCCCTGCTCTTCTCCAAATGCATTTCTCTTACTACCCTGACTCCAAAGAGGCAGATGAATAATAAATAAGATACTACGTCACATACCTCACGTATGAAATATGGACATTAATGTTATCCTGTCTGCCTGGGTAAAATGATGAACTGAAATACAGGGAAAGGAATAGGCTATATAGATTGCATTTGGCACATTTGTCACTGTGTATCCAATACGCTAAACTTGATACCAAATCATGCACTTACTCCGATTTCACTCTGTGTCCTCGTCCACACCACATATTTCCAATAAATTAATTTCCTGGCCAGTAAGCAAGGAAAGGAAACAGGATTTACTCAACTGCAGGGGATGGGGTAGAGGGATTAGATAGGTAGGGTAGAGCTTTTTTGACATAGAACAGAGGGGCCACTGCACTGATCATCAATTCGTCATCATTGGCTTATACAGTCACTGTACAAGTTGTAAGGGAAAAATGTGAAAAGGTGTAAAAAAAAATATCTTCTGGGAAACCATGAAATATTTTCTGGAATCATGTCACTTCACGTGGTTTTAAAATGAAATGTGGCACATGCCAAGAATGGATTCCCCAATTTATTAGGCTAAGACAGAAGAACTTAGTGAAAACATAAAGGAATTAATTGCTAAGAGGTGACTGAGCGGATATAGGGAAACAGCACACCCATAGCCACACCATGATTAAGCTCTACTTTCTCTCATCCAGTCTTTTATCAAAATTCCCAGTCCATTATCATCCATTCAGTTATCCACCCTTTCTTTGAACCATTCTTTCACGCATCCATCCCTTTTGACCCATTCACGCACCCTTTTACCCACCCACCCTTTCACTCATATATCATTTCCTTTCTTTTAACCTTCTGTTCTTTCATGTTACCCTCGAGCCATCAACTTGAGAGCTTTTGATAAGCTGCAGGTAGAAGGGGCCATCATCTCAACCACCCTACAGCTAATAAACCTGGGGGGTTCACTGTCGCATGTTGAGTTGACAACGCCCTGGTGCTAGCTAGTGAGTATAGTAAGTTCAAGAAATTATGTGACTTACCAGTGCCCCTCCCAGCTACCGCATCGCCACCTACTGGTGTTCTGTGTGGTTAGAATAAAACATTACAGATTTTTTAAATTAGTGCTGCAGTATCGTCTAACAAAAATATCACTCTGGGCATTTGGATGGTTCACAAAGTTAGACAAGCCAGGGGTGGAATAATGGTCAATAAAAGACATATTAGGGCCTAATTATGATCCCGACACCGTCTCGGTCCTGGGACTGACTGACCTCTGGTTAGCGGTCCCTACCACCTAATTAGGATGTTCGGTCGCACTCCTACATTGGGAAATGGGAGGTGTTGTTCATCCCTGCACCGCGTTCACCTCAAGGTCCCTGCAGCCCTGCACCACAAGGTGCCTGCCACGGTTGTAGGGATCAACAGGGGGACCCATAGGTGCCCCCCTCAGCCCCAACCGGAGGCAGCACACACAAAAGAGCCCTGTTGGGGCCCCCAAACACGCTTTTCGATGAAACCGTGCATCGTGATCCCAAGGAAAGAAAGGCTCGCCCTTTGGAATTACAAGCTGGTACCGACTGGCCGACAGGCTCCTTGAGCCTGTCGGAAGCCAGCCGGATTGACCAGTCAATTTAGTTTCCGACTGCCAGCATTTTAATGCAGCGGTCGAAAAGTAAACTGAGGGGCCGATTACGATGCAGCCCAGAAAGGCTCCCAACCCGGCCGTCGGTCGGAGCCTTTCAGGCCGCATCGTAATCAGCCACTAAGTGTTGTTTGGCAAATGCAATGGGAGTGGGACCTCATACTTCTTTTCCAGCCATGCTGCACTGTCATGGGAAACTGCTAGTATACTGTAAAAATCAATGAGATAGCAGCACACTACATTAGGGGGTTGGTTCAAAATGCCATGGTCATTCTCTCATGAACTTAGGTGTCTTAGAGCATGAACATGAAAAAGGAGGCCTTCTAAGTAGACAGCACCTACATTCCAATACCCGAAGATTCTACCCTAAGTCTCCAATAATCATAAAACATAACATTAGGGAAATAATAGACATAAATAATAATACTTACTGGGGTCAGCTGAGTCGTTGGCAGTGGATCTAGTGGTCTACGTCGGCTGACCAGCTACTCCCGGACCTGTCTCCTGAACGTCCCTCTTCTTGCTCTTGGGTGCTGAAGTAAGAAATGAAGAAAATACAAAAAAAAAAATAGATTAGTGATTCAGTTAATCTCCCCAAATTCTTAATGACAAGCAAACTCAGTCATATTGTACTTCTGTAACTATGATGAGTTGCCTATACTATTCCTGAAAATTCTATTCTAAATTTCTTTAATAAAAACAACATTTGGAACTAATGCATTGTAGTGAATGATCTTTGATTCTATTCCTATTTCTCAACCCCCTTGATGGACCCACTCAGTCCTGCTATTCCCAGAGAGAACAAACTACTCACTGATATCACAGATTCACTATAGTGACAAGAGAAAAGTCTGCAATGGCTTCTTAATCAGCCAGAGCAAGCGCCAATGATCAGTACCATTAGGTAGCCCTGAGCACCTGCCTAGCATAATATAGAAACTGGATCACATAATAATATGCCAATGTAAACTAATTGTAACTTACCTCTGAGTGTGAGCAGCATGCTATTCGGAAAATTAATGTTAGCATTGTAGAACACAAACACAACAAACAATTAATATTCACTGAGCCCCGGAATCCCTACCCCGAGCATGTCTTGTTCAGGATCCAGGATATCCGCCCAGTGGTGCTTCAGCTGCTGGATGGTGCGCCGAATCTGGTTGGTGGGCCGCATGCCCCGATGTACCCTACCCCAGCTCAGCTGACATGCCCGCAGGGGGTATCTGCTACCGAGCCACTGCCTGCTGCCAGCATTGAGGGGAGGTGGCGTGTACAAAAAAACCTGTGCTGCCACCTCCTCCTCACCAAAGATCACTTGGGGCTGCACACCCGGGCGTTAGTGCCAACCGCAACATAGCTCCCCTGCCTTTGTCATGGTGCTGGGTAGGTTCAGATAAAAAAGGAATGGCCCAGGAGCCTGGGGGCTGATGGGGACTGGCTGCACTGGGGCCCGGCTGAGAGGTGTTTGTTTCTTTCCTCCTCCTCCTCTTCCAGGACCACCAGCTGCCGGTACTCTTGCTGGATATGTTTCAGCCTCTGCCACCACAAATGGGGTACTATCTCCTGCCAGCAGAAGGAGCTATATTGAGAAATACAAAAAAGACAAATAGTTAATACTCTGTACAAACAATTGTTTAACCGACTGGGTTGCACAGTAGCAGTACATTGCTGGTTCCCTAGGGCCACTGGAATTTTATGTGATTATGATTAGGAGAGTCACAAGGCCAATTTTGTGCTTTGCCCACACATGCCTTGCATAAAACACTGACTGTGTGGCTGAAAAGCATTAAAAGGCAGAATAACACTGGACCGAAAAAACTGTGATTTGGTTATTTCTTTCTTCTAAAGGCTTTTCAAGTAGCTATAAACAGACACTTTGAGTAGAAAAATAAATTACCTCTCATTGATGAGTACGGCATAATGCACTCTGTGGTACAAGTTGTGTGTTGTGCTAAAATAATGAAACCATGCTCATTGCTAGCCAGCGCATTGGGTAGTTTGCTACTGTCTGCAGCTGGGGCAGCTGTAGTTGACAATTATCTATTTTTGATTCCTATGGCCCTGCTCTTCTCCAAATGCATTTCTCTTTCTACCCTGACTCCAAAGAGGCAGATGAATAATAAATAAGATACTACGTCACATACCTCACGTATGAAATATGGACATTAATATTATCCTGTCTGCCTGGGTAAAATGATGAACTGAAATACAGGGAAAGGAATAGGCTATATAGATTGCATTTGGCACATTTGTCACTGTGTATCCAATACGCTAAACTTGATACCAAATCATGCACTTACTCCGATTTCACTCTGTGTCCTCGTCCACACCACATATTTCCAATAAATTAATTTCCTGGCCAGTAAGCAAGGAAAGGAAACAGGATTTACTCAACTGCAGGGGATGGGGTAGAGGGATTAGATAGGTAGGGTAGAGCTTTTTTGACATAGAACAGAGGGGCCACTGCACTGATCATCAATTCGTCATCATTGGCTTATACAGTCACTGTACAAGTTGTAAGGGAAAAATGTGAAAAGGTGTAAAAAAAAATCTCTTCTGGGAAACCATGAAATATTTTCTGGAATCATGTCACTTCACGTGGTTTTAAAATGAAATGTGGCACATGCCAAGAATGGATTCCCCAATTTATTAGGCTAAGACAGAAGAACTTAGTGAAAACATAAAGGAATTAATTGCTAAGAGGTGACTGAGCGGATATAGGGAAACAGCACACCCATAGCCACACCATGATTAAGCTCTACTTTCTCTCATCCAGTCTTTTATCAAAATTCCCAGTACATTATCATCCATTCAGTTATCCACCCTTTCTTTGAACCATTCTTTCACGCATCCATCCCTTTTGACCCATTCACGCACCCTTTTACCCACCCACCCTTTCACTCATATATCATTTCCTTTCTTTTAACCTTCTGTTCTTTCATGTTACCCTCGAGCCATCAACTTGAGAGCTTTTGATAAGCTGCAGGTAGAAGGGGCCATCATCTCAACCACCCTACAGCTAATAAACCTGGGGGGTTCACTGTCGCATGTTGAGTTGACAACGCCCTGGTGCTAGCTAGTGAGTATAGTAAGTTCAAGAAATTATGTGACTTACCAGTGCCCCTCCCAGCTACCGCATCGCCACCTACTGGTGTTCTGTGTGGTTAGAATAAAACATTACAGATTTTTTAAATTAGTGCTGCAGTATCGTCTAACAAAAATATCACTCTGGGTATTTGGATGGTTCACAAAGTTAGACAAGCCAGGGGTGGAATAATGGTCAATAAAAGACATATTAGGGCCTAATTATGATCCCGACACCGTCTCGGTCCTGGGACTAACTGACCTCTGGTTAGCGGTCCCTACCACCTAATTAGGATGTTCGGTCGCACTCCTACATTGGGAAATGGGAGGTGTTGTTCATCCCTGCACCGCGTTCACCTCAAGGTCCCTGCAGCCCTGCACCACAAGGTATGCAAAAGTTGGTCGCACACTGCTCGTCACACCAGCAAGTTGCCCCAAAGGACTGTGGTAAATGTAGTGGCGACGGCGGGTACGCCTATGCCACGATGTGTAAAAAGAACAGTATGTGTTGCGTTAGCCATCCCTGGACACGTGTTTCGAGGTAGTTGCCTCTCGTCAGCAGGGAGCAGGTCAGTGTGAAGGGGTGCCGTGTGGACTGCCAAAATGTAATTAAAACAGGTCAAGTACCTCTCATGGCGCGCAGGTGCAGATCCAAGGCTCGTCAGCCCGTTGGCTCATGGGAGCCGTAATAAATTATGCAAAAGTTGGTCGCACACTGCTCGTCACACCAGCAAGTTGCCCCAAAGGACTGTGGTAAATGTAGTGGCGACGGCGGGTACGCCTATGCCACGATGTGTAAAAAGAACAGTATGTGTTGCGTTAGCCATCCCTGGACACGTGTTTCGAGGTAGTTGCCTCTCGTCAGCAGGGAGCAGGTCAGTGTGAAGGGGTGCCGTGTGGACTGCCAAAATGTAATTAAAACAGGTCAAGTACCTCTCATGGCGCGCAGGTGCAGATCCAAGGCTCGTCAGCCCGTTGGCTCATGGGAGCCGTAATAAATTATGCAAAAGTTGGTCGCACACTGCTCGTCACACCAGCAAGTTGCCCCAAAGGACTGTGGTAAATGTAGTGGCGACGGCGGGTACGCCTATGCCACGATGTGTAAAAAGAACAGTATGTGTTGCGTTAGCCATCCCTGGACACGTGTTTCGAGGTAGTTGCCTCTCGTCAGCAGGGAGCAGGTCAGTGTGAAGGGGTGCCGTGTGGACTGCAAAAATGTAATTAAAACAGGTCAAGTACCTCTCATGGCGCGCAGGTGCAGATCCAAGGCTCGTCAGCCCGTTGGCTCATGGGAGCCGTAATAAATTATGCAAAAGTTGGTCGCACACTGCTCGTCACACCAGCAAGTTGCCCCAAAGGACTGTGGTAAATGTAGTGGCGACGGCGGGTACGCCTATGCCACGATGTGTAAAAAGAACAGTATGTGTTGCGTTAGCCATCCCTGGACACGTGTTTCGAGGTAGTTGCCTCTCGTCAGCAGGGAGCAGGTCAGTGTGAAGGGGTGCCGTGTGGACTGCCAAAATGTAATTAAAACAGGTCAAGTACCTCTCATGGCGCGCAGGTGCAGATCCAAGGCTCGTCAGCCCGTTGGCTCATGGGAGCCGTAATAAATTATGCAAAAGTTGGTCGCACACTGCTCGTCACACCAGCAAGTTGCCCCAAAGGACTGTGGTAAATGTAGTGGCGACGGCGGGTACGCCTATGCCACGATGTGTAAAAAGAACAGTATGTGTTGCGTTAGCCATCCCTGGACACGTGTTTCGAGGTAGTTGCCTCTCGTCAGCAGGGAGCAGGTCAGTGTGAAGGGGTGCCGTGTGGACTGCCAAAATGTAATTAAAACAGGTCAAGTACCTCTCATGGCGCGCAGGTGCAGATCCAAGGCTCGTCAGCCCGTTGGCTCATGGGAGCCGTAATAAATTATGCAAAAGTTGGTCGCACACTGCTCGTCACACCAGCAAGTTGCCCCAAAGGACTGTGGTAAATGTAGTGGCGACGGCGGGTACGCCTATGCCACGATGTGTAAAAATAACAGTATGTGTTGCGTTAGCCATCCCTGGACACGTGTTTCGAGGTAGTTGCCTCTCGTCAGCAGGGAGCAGGTCAGTGTGAAGGGGTGCCGTGTGGACTGCCAAAATGTAATTAAAACAGGTCAAGTACCTCTCATGGCGCGCAGGTGCAGATCCAAGGCTCGTCAGCCCGTTGGCTCATGGGAGCCATAATAAATTATGCAAAAGTTGGTCGCACACTGCTCGTCACACCAGCAAGTTGCCCCAAAGGACTGTGGTAAATGTAGTGGCGACGGCGGGTACGCCTATGCCACGATGTGTAAAAAGAACAGTATGTGTTGCGTTAGCCATCCCTGGACACGTGTTTCGAGGTAGTTGCCTCTCGTCAGCAGGGAGCAGGTCAGTGTGAAGGGGTGCCGTGTGGACTGCCAAAATGTAATTAAAACAGGTCAAGTACCTCTCATGGCGCGCAGGTGCAGATCCAAGGCTCGTCAGCCCGTTGGCTCATGGGAGCCGTAATAAATTATGCAAAAGTTGGTCGCACACTGCTCGTCACACCAGCAAGTTGCCCCAAAGGACTGTGGTAAATGTAGTGGCGACGGCGGGTACGCCTATGCCACGATGTGTAAAAAGAACAGTATGTGTTGAGTTAGCCATCCCTGGACACGTGTTTCGAGGTAGTTGCCTCTCGTCAGCAGGGAGCAGGTCAGTGTGAAGGGGTGCCGTGTGGACTGCCAAAATGTAATTAAAACAGGTCAAGTACCTCTCATGGCGCGCAGGTGCAGATCCAAGGCTCGTCAGCCCGTTGGCTCATGGGAGCCGTAATAAATTATGCAAAAGTTGGTCGCACACTGCTCGTCACACCAGCAAGTTGCCCCAAAGGACTGTGGTAAATGTAGTGGCGACGGCGGGTACGCCTATGCCACGATGTGTAAAAAGAACAGTATGTGTTGCGTTAGCCATCCCTGGACACGTGTTTCGAGGTAGTTGCCTCTCGTCAGCAGGGAGCAGGTCAGTGTGAAGGGGTGCCGTGTGGACTGCCAAAATGTAATTAAAACAGGTCAAGTACCTCTCATGGCGCGCAGGTGCAGATCCAAGGCTCGTCAGCCCGTTGGCTCATGGGAGCCGTAATAAATTATGCAAAAGTTGGTCGCACACTGCTCGTCACACCAGCAAGTTGCCCCAAAGGACTGTGGTAAATGTAGTGGCGACGGCGGGTACGCCTATGCCACGATGTGTAAAAAGAACAGTATGTGTTGCGTTAGCCATCCCTGGACACGTGTTTCGAGGTAGTTGCCTCTCGTCAGCAGGGAGCAGGTCAGTGTGAAGGGGTGCCGTGTGGACTGCCAAAATGTAATTAAAACAGGTCAAGTACCTCTCATGGCGCGCAGGTGCAGATCCAAGGCTCGTCAGCCCGTTGGCTCATGGGAGCCGTAATAAATTATGCAAAAGTTGGTCGCACACTGCTCGTCACACCAGCAAGTTGCCCCAAAGGACTGTGGTAAATGTAGTGGCGACGGCGGGTACGCCTATGCCACGATGTGTAAAAAGAACAGTATGTGTTGCGTTAGCCATCCCTGGACAAGTGTTTCGCGGTAGTTGCCTCTCGTCAGCAGGGAGCAGGTCAGTGTGAAGGGGTGCCGTGTGGACTGCCAAAATGTAATTAAAACAGGTCAAGTACCTCTCATGGCGCGCAGGTGCAGATCCAAGGCTCGTCAGCCCGTTGGCTCATGGGAGCCGTAATAAATTATGCAAAAGTTGGTCGCACACTGCTCGTCACACCAGCAAGTTGCCCCAAAGGACTGTGGTAAATGTAGTGGCGACGGCGGGTACGCCTATGCCACGATGTATAAAAAGAACAGTATGTGTTGCGTTAGCCATCCCTGGACACGTGTTTCGAGGTAGTTGCCTCTCGTCAGCAGGGAGCAGGTCAGTGTGAAGGGGTGCCGTGTGGACTGCCAAAATGTAATTAAAACAGGTCAAGTACCTCTCATGGCGCGCAGGGGCAGATCCAAGGCTCGTCAGCCCGTTGGCTCATGGGAGCCGTAATAAATTATGCAAAAGTTGGTCGCACACTGCTCGTCACACCAGCAAGTTGCCCCAAAGGACTGTGGTAAATGTAGTGGCGACGGCGGGTACGCCTATGCCACGATGTGTAAAAAGAACAGTATGTGTTGCGTTAGCCATCCCTGGACACGTGTTTCGAGGTAGTTGCCTCTCGTCAGCAGGGAGCAGGTCAGTGTGAAGGGGTGCCGTGTGGACTGCCAAAATGTAATTAAAACAGGTCAAGTACCTCTCATGGCGCGCAGGTGCAGATCCAAGGCTCGTCAGCCCGTTGGCTCATGGGAGCCGTAATAAATTATGCAAAAGTTGGTCGCACACTGCTCGTCACACCAGCAAGTTGCCCCAAAGGACTGTGGTAAATGTAGTGGCGACGGCGGGTACGCCTATGCCACGATGTGTAAAAAGAACAGTATGTGTTGCGTTAGCCATCCCTGGACACGTGTTTCGAGGTAGTTGCCTCTCGTCAGCAGGGAGCAGGTCAGTGTGAAGGGGTGCCGTGTGGACTGCCAAAATGTAATTAAAACAGGTCAAGTACCTCTCATGGCGCGCAGGTGCAGATCCAAGGCTCGTCAGCCCGTTGGCTCATGGGAGCCGTAATAAATTATGCAAAAGTTGGTCGCACACTGCTCGTCACACCAGCAAGTTGCCCCAAAGGACTGTGGTAAATGTAGTGGCGACGGCGGGTACGCCTATGCCACGATGTGTAAAAAGAACAGTATGTGTTGCGTTAGCCATCCCTGGACACGTGTTTCGAGGTAGTTGCCTCTCGTCAGCAGGGAGCAGGTCAGTGTGAAGGGGTGCCGTGTGGACTGCCAAAATGTAATTAAAACAGGTCAAGTACCTCTCATGGCGCGCAGGTGCAGATCCAAGGCTCGTCAGCCCGTTGGCTCATGGGAGCCGTAATAAATTATGCAAAAGTTGGTCGCACACTGCTCGTCACACCAGCAAGTTGCCCCAAAGGACTGTGGTAAATGTAGTGGCGACGGCGGGTACGCCTATGCCACGATGTGTAAAAAGAACAGTATGTGTTGCGTTAGCCATCCCTGGACACGTGTTTCGAGGTAGTTGCCTCTCGTCAGCAGGGAGCAGGTCAGTGTGAAGAGGTGCCGTGTGGACTGCCAAAATGTAATTAAAACAGGTCAAGTACCTCTCATGGCGCGCAGGTGCAGATCCAAGGCTCGTCAGCCCGTTGGCTCATGGGAGCCGTAATAAATTATGCAAAAGTTGGTCGCACACTGCTCGTCACACCAGCAAGTTGCCCCAAAGGACTGTGGCAAATGTAGTGGCGACGGCGGGTACGCCTATGCCACGATGTGTAAAAAGAACAGAATGTGTTGCGTTAGCCATCCCTGGACACGTGTTTCGAGGTAGTTGCCTCTCGTCAGCAGGGAGCAGGTCAGTGTGAAGGGGTGCCGTGTGGACTGCCAAAATGTAATTAAAACAGGTCAAGTACCTCTCATGGCGCGCAGGTGCAGATCCAAGGCTCGTCAGCCCGTTGGCTCATGGGAGTCGTAATAAATTATGCAAAAGTTGGTCGCACACTGCTCGTCACACCAGCAAGTTGCCCCAAAGGACTGTGGTAAATGTAGTGGCGACGGCGGGTACGCCTATGCCACGATGTGTAAAAAGAACAGTATGTGTTGCGTTAGCCATCCCTGGACACGTGTTTCGAGGTAGTTGCCTCTCGTCAGCAGGGAGCAGGTCAGTGTGAAGGGGTGCCGTGTGGACTGCCAAAATGTAATTAAAACAGGTCAAGTACCTCTCATGGCGCGCAGGTGCAGATCCAAGGCTCGTCAGCCCGTTGGCTCATGGGAGCCGTAATAAATTATGCAAAAGTTGGTCGCACACTGCTCGTCACACCAGCAAGTTGCCCCAAAGGACTGTGGTAAATGTAGTGGCGACGGCGGGTACGCCTATGCCACGATGTGTAAAAAGAACAGTATGTGTTGCGTTAGCCATCCCTGGACACGTGTTTCGAGGTAGTTGCCTCTCGTCAGCAGGGAGCAGGTCAGTGTGAAGGGGTGCCGTGTGGACTGCCAAAATGTAATTAAAACAGGTCAAGTACCTCTCATGGCGCGCAGGTGCAGATCCAAGGCTCGTCAGCCCGTTGGCTCATGGGAGCCGTAATAAATTATGCAAAAGTTGGTCGCACACTGCTCGTCACACCAGCAAGTTGCCCCAAAGGACTGTGGTAAATGTAGTGGCGACGGCGGGTACGCCTATGCCACGATGTGTAAAAAGAACAGTATGTGTTGCGTTAGCCATCCCTGGACACGTGTTTCGAGGTAGTTGCCTCTCGTCAGCAGGGAGCAGGTCAGTGTGAAGGGGTGCCGTGTGGACTGCCAAAATGTAATTAAAACAGGTCAAGTACCTCTCATGGCGCGCAGGTGCAGATCCAAGGCTCGTCAGCCCGTTGGCTCATGGGAGCCGTAATAAATTATGCAAAAGTTGGTCGCACACTGCTCGTCACACCAGCAAGTTGCCCCAAAGGACTGTGGTAAATGTAGTGGCGACGGCGGGTACGCCTATGCCACGATGTGTAAAAAGAACAGAATGTGTTGCGTTAGCCATCCCTGGACACGTGTTTCGAGGTAGTTGCCTCTCGTCAGCAGGGAGCAGGTCAGTGTGAAGGGGTGCCGTGTGGACTGCCAAAATGTAATTAAAACAGGTCAAGTACCTCTCATGGCGCGCAGGTGCAGATCCAAGGCTCGTCAGCCCGTTGGCTCATGGGAGCCGTAATAAATTATGCAAAAGTTGGTCGCACACTGCTCGTCACACCAGCAAGTTGCCCCAAAGGACTGTGGTAAATGTAGTGGCGACGGCGGGTACGCCTATGCCACGATGTGTAAAAAGAACAGTATGTGTTGCGTTAGCCATCCCTGGACACGTGTTTCGAGGTAGTTGCCTCTCGTCAGCAGGGAGCAGGTCAGTGTGAAGGGGTGCCGTGTGGACTGCCAAAATGTAATTAAAACAGGTCAAGTACCTCTCATGGCGCGCAGGTGCAGATCCAAGGCTCGTCAGCCCGTTGGCTCATGGGAGCCGTAATAAATTATGCAAAAGTTGGTCGCACACTGCTCGTCACACCAGCAAGTTGCCCCAAAGGACTGTGGTAAATGTAGTGGCGACGGCGGGTACGCCTATGACACGATGTGTAAAAAGAACAGTATGTGTTGCGTTAGCCATCCCTGGACACGTGTTTCGAGGTAGTTGCCTCTCGTCAGCAGGGAGCAGGTCAGTGTGAAGGGGTGCCGTGTGGACTGCCAAAATGTAATTAAAACAGGTCAAGTACCTCTCATGGCGCGCAGGTGCAGATCCAAGGCTCGTCAGCCCGTTGGCTCATGGGAGCCGTAATAAATTATGCAAAAGTTGGTCGCACACTGCTCGTCACACCAGCAAGTTGCCCCAAAGGACTGTGGTAAATGTAGTGGCGACGGCGGGTACGCCTATGCCACGATGTGTAAAAAGAACAGTATGTGTTGCGTTAGCCATCCCTGGACACGTGTTTCGAGGTAGTTGCCTCTCGTCAGCAGGGAGCAGGTCAGTGTGAAGGGGTGCCGTGTGGACTGCCAAAATGTAATTAAAACAGGTCAAGTACCTCTCATGGCGCGCAGGTGCAGATCCAAGGCTCGTCAGCCCGTTGGCTCATGGGAGCCGTAATACATTATGCAAAAGTTGGTCGCACACTGCTCGTCACCCCAGCAAGTTGCCCCAAAGGACTGTGGTAAATGTAGTGGCGACGGCGGGTACGCCTATGCCACGATGTGTAAAAAGAACAGTATGTGTTGCGTTAGCCATCCCTGGACACGTGTTTCGAGGTAGTTGCCTCTCGTCAGCAGGGAGCAGGTCAGTGTGAAGGGGTGCCGTGTGGACTGCCAAAATGTAATTAAAACAGGTCAAGTACCTCTCATGGCGCGCAGGTGCAGATCCAAGGCTCGTCAGCCCATTGGCTCATGGGAGCCGTAATAAATTATGCAAAAGTTGGTCGCACACTGCTCGTCACACCAGCAAGTTGCCCCAAAGGACTGTGGTAAATGTAGTGGCGACGGCGGGTACGCCTATGCCACGATGTGTAAAAAGAACAGTATGTGTTGCGTTAGCCATCCCTGGACACGTGTTTCGAGGTAGTTGCCTCTCGTCAGCAGGGAGCAGGTCAGTGTGAAGGGAAGTGAAGTGCCAAAATGTAATTAAAACATAGTACCCGCCGTCGCCACTACATTTACCACAGTCCTTTGGGGCAACTTGCTGGATCTGCACCTGTGCGCCATGAGAGGTACTTGACCTGTTTTAATTACATTTTGGCAGTCCGCACGGCACCCCTTTACACTGACCTGCTCCCTGCTGACGAGAGGCAACTACCTCGAAACACGTGTCCAGGGATGGCTAACGCAACACATACTGTTCTTTTTACACATCGTGGCATAGGCGTACCCGCCGTCGCCACTACATTTACCACAGTCCTTTGGGGCAACTTGCTGGTGTGACGAGCAGTGTGCGACCAACTTTTGCATAATTTATTACGGCTCCCTTGAGCCAACGGGCTGACGAGCCTTGGATCTGCACCTGTGCGCCATGAGAGGTACTTGACCTGTTTTAATTACATTTTGGCAGTCCACACGGCACCCCTTTACACTGACCTGCTCCCTGCTGACGAGAGGCAACTACCTCGAAACACGTGTCCAGGGATGGCTAACGCAACACATACTGTTCTTTTTACACATCGTGGCATAGGCGTACCCGCCGTCGCCACTACATTTACCACAGTCCTTTGGGGCAACTTGCTGGTGTGACGAGCAGTGTGCGACCAACTTTTGCATAATTTATTACGGCTCCCTTGAGCCAACGGGCTGACGTGCCTTGGATCTGCACCTGTGCGCCATGAGAGGTACTTGACCTGTTTTAATTACATTTTGGCAGTCCACACGGCACCCCTTTACACTGACCTGCTCCCTGCTGACGAGAGGCAACTACCTCGAAACACGTGTCCAGGGATGGCTAACACAACACATACTGTTCTTTTTACACATCGTGGCATAGGCGTACCCGCCGTCGCCACTACATTTACCACAGTCCTTTGGGGCAACTTGCTGGTGTGACGAGCAGTGTGCGACCAACTTTTGCATAATTTATTACGGCTCCCTTGAGCCAACGGGCTGACGAGCCTTGGATCTGCACCTGTGCGCCATGAGAGGTACTTGACCTGTTTTAATTACATTTTGGCAGTCCACACGGCACCCCTTTACACTGACCTGCTCCCTGCTGACGAGAGGCAACTACCTCGAAACACGTGTCCAGGGATGGCTAACGCAACACATACTGTTCTTTTTACACATCGTGGCATAGGCGTACCCGCCGTCGCCACTACATTTACCACAGTCCTTTGGGGCAACTTGCTGGTGTGACGAGCAGTGTGCGACCAACTTTTGCATAATTTATTACGGCTCCCTTGAGCCAACGGGCTGACGAGCCTTGGATCTGCACCTGTGCGCCATGAGAGGTACTTGACCTGTTTTAATTACATTTTGGCAGTCCACACGGCACCCCTTTACACTGACCTGCTCCCTGCTGACCAGAGGCAACTACCTCAAAACACGTGTTCAGGGATGGCTAACGCAACACATACTGTTCTTTTTACACATCGTGGCATAGGCGTACCCGCCGTCGCTACTACATTTACCACAGTCCTTTGGGGCAACTTGCTGGTGTGACGAGCAGTGTGCGACCAACTTTTGCATAATTTATTACGGCTCCCTTGAGCCAACGGGCTGACGAGCCTTGGATCTGCACCTGTGCGCCATGAGAGGTACTTGACCTGTTTTAATTACATTTTGGCAGTCCACACGGCACCCCTTTACACTGACCTGCTCCCTGCTGACGAGAGGCAACTACCTCGAAACACGTGTCCAGGGATGGCTAACGCAACACATACTGTTCTTTTTACACATCGTGGCATAGGCGTACCCGCCGTCGCCACTACATTTACCACAGTCCTTTGGGGCAACTTGCTGGTGTGACGAGCAGTGTGCGACCAACTTTTGCATAATTTATTACGGCTCCCTTGAGCCAACGGGCTGACGAGCCTTGGATCTGCACCTGTGCGCCATGAGAGGTACTTGACCTGTTTTAATTACATTTTGGCAGTCCACACGGCACCCCTTTACACTGACCTGCTCCCTGCTGACGAGAGGCAACTACCTCGAAACACGTGTCCAGGGATGGCTAACGCAACACATACTGTTCTTTTTACACATCGTGGCATAGGCGTACCCGCCGTCGCCACTACATTTACCACAGTCCTTTGGGGCAACTTGCTGGTGTGACGAGCAGTGTGCGACCAACTTTTGCATAATTTATTACGGCTCCCTTGAGCCAACGGGCTGACGAGCCTTGGATCTGCACCTGTGCGCCATGAGAGGTACTTGACCTGTTTTAATTACATTTTGGCAGTCCACACGGCACCCCTTTACACTGACCTGCTCCCTGCTGACGAGAGGCAACTACCTCGAAACACGTGTCCAGGGATGGCTAACGCAACACATACTGTTCTTTTTACACATCGTGGCATAGGCGTACCCGCCGTCGCCACTACATTTACCACAGTCCTTTGGGGCAACTTGCTGGTGTGACGAGCAGTGTGCGACCAACTTTTGCATAATTTATTACGGCTCCCTTGAGCCAACGGGCTGACGAGCCTTGGATCTGCACCTGTGCGCCATGAGAGGCACTTGACCTGTTTTAATTACATTTTGGCAGTCCACACGGCACCCCTTTACACTGACCTGCTCCCTGCTGACGAGAGGCAACTACCTCGAAACACGTGTCCAGGGATGGCTAACGCAACACATACTGTTCTTTTTACACATCGTGGCATAGGCGTACCCGCCGTCGCCACTACATTTACCACAGTCCTTTGGGGCAACTTGCTGGTGTGACGAGCAGTGTGCGACCAACTTTTGCATAATTTATTACGGCTCCCTTGAGCCAACGGGCTGACGAGCCTTGGATCTGCACCTGTGCGCCATGAGAGGTACTTGACCTGTTTTAATTACATTTTGGCAGTCCACACGGCACCCCTTTACACTGACCTGCTCCCTGCTGACGAGAGGCAACTACCTCGAAACACGTGTCCAGGGATGGCTAACGCAACACATACTGTTCTTTTTACACATCGTGGCATAGGCGTACCCGCCGTCGCCACTACATTTACCACAGTCCTTTGGGGCAACTTGCTGGTGTGACGAGCAGTGTGCGACCAACTTTTGCATAATTTATTACGGCTCCCTTGAGCCAACGGGCTGACGAGCCTTGGATCTGCACCTGTGCGCCATGAGAGGTACTTGACCTGTTTTAATTACATTTTGGCAGTCCACACGGCACCCCTTTACACTGACCTGCTCCCTGCTGACGAGAGGCAACTACCTCGAAACACGTGTCCAGGGATGGCTAACGCAACACATACTGTTCTTTTTACACATCGTGGCATAGGCGTACCCGCCGTCGCCACTACATTTACCACAGTCCTTTGGGGCAACTTGCTGGTGTGACGAGCAGTGTGCGACCAACTTTTGCATAATTTATTACGGCTCCCTTGAGCCAACGGGCTGACGAGCCTTGGATCTGCACCTGTGTGCCATGAGAGGTACTTGACCTGTTTTAATTACATTTTGGCAGTCCACACGGCACCCCTTTACACTGACCTGCTCCCTGCTGACGAGAGGCAACTACCTCGAAACACGTGTCCAGGGATGGCTAACGCAACACATACTGTTCTTTTTACACATCGTGGCATAGGCGTACCCGCCGTCGCCACTACATTTACCACAGTCCTTTGGGGCAACTTGCTGGTGTGACGAGCAGTGTGCGACCAACTTTTGCATAATTTATTATGGCTCCCTTGAGCCAATGGGCTGACGAGCCTTGGATCTGCACCTGTGCGCCATGAGAGGTACTTGACCTGTTTTAATTACATTTTGGCAGTCCACACGGCACCCCTTTACACTGACCTGCTCCCTGCTGACGAGAGGCAACTACCTCGAAACACGTGTCCAGGGATGGCTAACGCAACACATACTGTTCTTTTTACACATCGTGGCATAGGCGTACCCGCCGTCGCCACTACATTTACCACAGTCCTTTGGGGCAACTTGCTGGTGTGACGAGCAGTGTGCGACCAACTTTTGCATAATTCTGCACCACAAGGTGCCTGCCACGGTTGTAGGGATCAACAGGGGGACCCATAGGTGCCCCCCTCAGCCCCAACCGGAGGCAGCACACACAAAAGAGCCCTGTTGGGGTCCCCAAACGCGCTTTTCGATGAAACCGTGCATCGTGATCCCAAGGAAAGAAAGGCTCGCCCTTTGGAATTACAAGCTGGTACCGACTGGCCGACAGGCTCCTTGAGCCTGTCGGAAGCCAGCCGGATTGACCAGTCAATTTAGTTTCCGACTGCCAGCATTTTAATGCAGCGGTCGAAAAGTAAACTGAGGGGCCGATTACGATGCAGCCCAGAAAGGCTCCCAACCCGGCCGTCGGTCGGAGCCTTTCAGGCCGCATCGTAATCAGCCACTAAGTGTTGTTTGGCAAATGCAATGGGAGTGGGACCTCATACTTCTTTTCCAGCCATGCTGCACTGTCATGGGAAACTGCTAGTATACTGTAAAAATCAATGAGATAGCAGCACACTACATTAGGGGGTTGGTTCAAAATGCCATGGTCATTCTCTCATGAACTTAGGTGTCTTAGAGCATGAACAGGAAAAAGGAGGCCTTCTAAGTAGACAGCACCTACATTCCAATACCCGAAGATTCTACCCTAAGTCTCCAATAATCATAAAACATAACATTAGGGAAATAATAGAAATAAATAATAATACTTACTGGGGTCAGCTGAGTCGTTGGCAGTGGATCTAGTGGTCTACGTCGGCTGACCAGCTACTCCCGGACCTGTCTCCTGAACGTCCCTCTTCTTGCTCTTGGGTGCTGAAGTAAGAAATGAAGAAAATACAAAAAAAAAAATAGATTAGTGATTCAGTTAATCTCCCCAAATTCTTAATGACAAGCAAACTCAGTCATATTGTACTTCTGTAACTATGATGAGTTGCCTATACTATTCCTGAAAATTCTATTCTAAATTTCTTTAATAAAAACAACATTTGGAACTAATGCATTGTAGTGAATGATCTTTGATTCTATTCCTATTTCTCAACCCCCTTGATGGACCCACTCAGTCCTGCTATTCCCAGAGAGAACAAACTACTCACTGATATCACAGATTCACTATAGTGACAAGAGAAAAGTCTGCAATGGCTTATTAATCAGCCAGAGCAAGCGCCAATGATCAGTACCATTAGGTAGCCCTGAGCACCTGCCTAGCATAATATAGAAACTGGATCACATAATAATATGCCAATGTAAACTAATTGTAACTTACCTCTGAGTGTGAGCAGCATGCTATTCGGAAAATTAATGTTAGCATTGTAGAACACAAACACAACAAACAATTAATATTCACTGAGCCCCGGAATCCCTACCCCGAGCATGTCTTGTTCAGGATCCAGGATATCCGCCCAGTGGTGCGTCAGCTGCTGGATGGTGCGCCGAATCTGGTTGGTGGGCCGCATGCCCCGATGTACCCTACCCCAGCTCAGCTGACATGCCCGCAGGGGGTATCTGCTACCGAGCCACTGCCTGCTGCCAGCATTGAGGGGAGGTGGCGTGCACAAAAAAACCTGTGCTGCCACCTCCTCCTCACCAAAGATCACTTTGGGCTGCACACCCGGGCGTTAGTGCCAACCGCAACATAGCTCCCCTGCCTTTGCCATGGTGCTGGGTAGGTTCAGATAAAAAAGGAAAAGGAAAAGGAAAGGAAAGAAGAAAGTAAGGGAAAATAAACAAAAAGTCATGAAAAACAAGAAAAAAATACCCCAAAACGTAAAAAAAAAAAAAAAACCACAAGGACACACGCTAATATAAAGAATTAAATGAGAGGTAGATTAGGTTAAATGGGGGAGGATTACACAGATAAAAAAGAGATTATATTTTAGGCACAGCACCATACAGGGAGTGGAAAAACAAGATGGCCGTGCCCATGCAGATGCGTGGTGCCGTTCGCACAAGATTTATAACGCAAGATTTATAATGCAAAAAAGCACTTGAGAACAACGTGGTGCCATCACACACGATTTGGAATGCAAAGATGTACTCTGCCTGCAAGCATAACTCTGCAGACTTTTTTTGCGACTTCGCAGAGTTTTCTGTAGCCCAACACCACAAACTCCACCCGGGTCTATAGGATATTCAAATATTTGATCCAAGATTCAATATCAGACAGGAATAGGTCACTCGGAACCCCATACAGACTTGCAGCTTTTCCTGCAGTAATATACTTAATTGTCCTCCGAGAGTCTGTCAAATCTGTATGGAGCGTTAGAGATGCTACACTTAGTGGAAAGTCCATGCCATCTAGTTGATTTCTCCCAGCCTCATGCTGGTTTGTAGGGAGGACATGCAGGTCTGTGAAATGGGTATACCAGATTTGGAGTTTATTCAATCACTAAATCGTGTGCTGGTAAGGTGGCCTTTTCTAGACACCAGCTTCCAGAATGTCTTTGAGTCCCTTTATCCTGAGGCCTCATATAGGTCCACCAAAAATGTGTCCTCCCATTCTATCTGGGATTTATGCTGCAAACGTTTATTATGAGCCATACACTCTTCAATGGCAGGAATGTCACCTTCCTGGAGAGCCCTATAAAACTTTGTCTTCCTCTTCCTGCATTCCTCATTAACCCAGGTGGTGGAAAAATTGGATACATTAGCTCTAGCACTTGGCCTATCTATGAAGCACTCTCCCAATTTTACAAACAGGATATGATGAGCCTCTGATGCTATCTATAGCATCTTCCCATTGACGATCAGAGTTTCAAGCTCACTGATGGTCTTACTCAACTCTTTCCTCATGAATTCCCCTTTTCTCTGGTGTAATACTATTTTGGTCCAACTAATTCTCCTTCCATCGTTAGAGTGTTCTAATTCTATGATCCGAGAGGTAAAGGTACTCGCGGACTTCCCCCTATGAACATTTAAGGAGCAATGCAAGGAATTGTGATCGCTGTCTGGCCTCAACTTGACTTTCATATCCTCCTGGTCAGGCCAGATGGTTAGCTCTAACATAATGTAATTTATTCTGCTAGTAGCCCCAGGTCGGTTAAAAGTGTGAGCTGCTTCCCTGTCAGATAGGGTGTACCCATTACAGGCTATCAAACCAAACATGGCAGTGAATGTTAATTACTGAGGCCCCACAGTGGTCCCTCTCCTCACATAGGCTACCTCCAGTGTCAGTTTCGCCCATAGCTCATCCTTCTCTGCCAAAACCAAGGAACATCTGTCATCCAGAGGATCATATGTTGCATTAAAGTCCCCTGCAATAATAAATCTGTCTTGAGTTGCAAAAGTGTTCCGATGGCTAGTGAGCAAATTGATGGGCATAGATACACTGCCTCCCTGAGTCTTTCTGTTGCAAAGATTATAAATAAAATATGGTGCTGGATCTGCCCCTACAAGCTCAATTCCCAGGAAGTCATCTGAATTAATATCCACTGAGCAAATTTTTATGTTTAGTGAGATATGAATTCAAATAAGGAGACCTCCTGAGGGTCGCCTCTTCCCACTTCTACTAGGGTTTGATGGTTTAAAGAGAGTGTCATAGCCCGGTCTGTGAACATTTTCTATCAGCCAGGTTTCTTGGAGTAAACAAATCTCGAAACATTCAACAAATACCCCCCACTCTGAGTCATCTACTGTAGAATGAACACCGGCTATATTCCAAGATACCAGATTATATCTTTATAGATTGCTTGATTTTCTCCTGGGGTTGGTCAATTCTGACCTATTTTCAGTCCTGATCTGTTTCAAGTTTGTGTCTTCTCCAAAGATCACATGGAGTGGTCCCAACTATTAATATGTCCCCATCAGTGCTACCTAGACCTTCTTCCTGATGTCATTCCTGGGGTTTTACCCCACCTCCTCATGTCATTCCCTCCCCACAGGCAACATTTCTACTAGGGGGAATTTCATCCAAAGATTTGTGGTACTTAATTGTAATAGGTGTATTCGGGGGAGGTATAGTAGGAGAATCTACGGCCAACAGGCTGTCAAGTATATCTCTATGAACAAAACATACTTCTAGGGTATCATGCGTCTTCCCAGGATTGGTTATCCTTGCCACGTAATTTAAGTCATCCCTTATATTAGAAAAGCATTGGCAGGTAACCCGAAACCAATACGCAACTTTGTTTTTAAGGGAGTCCTGGTCCCCCCTTACACCAGTAGATAGCTTTGGGACCTGTGTTAGAAAAACCATAGTTTTCTTCCTCTGGGCCAGCTTTCTGATGTAGAAGCCATTTTCAACTACCCCCCCTGGAGTGGAAATGAACAGATCTTGTAACATAGGTTCCAATTTCATCAATTGTAACTTCTTGTCGTTCCTTACATTTTCCCAAGTCTCTGCCCTGTAACTCACCTCGGTGGGCACAGTACCCATCCTTTGTCCACCCAGAACCCCCCGCTCGATAGGGAAGGGAGTGGTGGGGAAGGGCAACAGGGGCAAAAAAATAGCAGCTGGTGTGTGTGCACCACTGAGTGTAAGGAGGCTGCAGCCTTCTGTTTGTCTTTTGGAAATGTCTCCTGGCATCTATCAATATCTGCCTTAGGTTCATTGGCTGTGCTAAAATTTCGATCTTTGTTTGCCCTTTTCTCCAGATACTCTACAACTTTTTTTAGGGCTACTACCTCCCCCTTCACCTCCTCAATGTTTCCCCTTAAGTTCTTGAACAATGATAACATTTCCTCATTAGTCATACCCAAGGGAATCACCCCATACCCTTCCACTAGATTATCTGCCACGGATAGGGCAGCATACCTGTTGCGGCATTCAAACTGATCAGTTGGCCTCAGAGGTTCACAGGAGTGCGCATCCTCCCTCTCTCCAACCCTACCTGTATGCATGCCAGAACGAATACTATGGTGGCTTTTCTGGAAGGATTTGTTAACATTTTTGGAATATGGTTTATATTTTTCCTTTTGGGGGAGGAGGAGTAAGCATAACCTCCGGTGTGTTAGATGTTACAGTTGGATTATTTGATGAATTTTGTATACTGGGGACGGTGGATTTGCAATGTCTTGACATTCGGACAGGAAGATGTCAATCCTATCCATAACCTCATTACCCCTAAGGTTGGTTGCTTTTTTTGCGTGTTCCTTGCCTGAAGACCAATCCTGTGCTTTTCTTTTGCCCTTTTCTGCACATAAAAAAGGTTAATCAGTGTTTGCAGTTCAGAAAAAGGTACCAAGAGCATGGGGTAGCACGGCAAGAGGGTCTGTCCCTAATTTGCACCTAGTAACAACAAGGAACGAACCCAGGAGCTATATGAGATCAAATAATATAATAGGACATCCAAAGGAAAACAGGATAAAACCTGCAATTCTCAGAAAAGTCTGGGCTGTATAGGAAGCAGCAAAAGTACCTTTAAAAGAGTGATGTCTCTGCCCCCAAACCATAGATGGACTTTGCTACAGGGCCAAGGGGAGTGACCCTGCACTGCCTATTCCTGTCGAAGACAGGTGCAGGATGGGCTTGCCGTTGGCCGGGGCTTTAACCAGGCACATTTCCCACGCTTCCCATGCTGAGGAAGCTGGAAACGGGCTTTATAGTGCCAATCGGACCAGCTATGGCAGGATGCAGGGACCGCCTCCTGGGGCCCTGAAGAATGCTGGATACTAGAGTCCACGATGCTGCTGACACCCCTCTGCTTATCACCAGGTGTTGTTACGTCCTTTCAGTAGGAAGTTAACACCCTTGTCACTCCTAGCGGTTGCTACAGGTTTGTGCACATTCTATTCGGCTTAGCATCGGCGGCCGCAGCCTTTCGTCTTATTCACAAGTTGTTGAAGGGCCCAGAGTGAGTGACATATATCCAGGATCACATGCTTTTGATGGGTTCAGACAGACATAAATACGATTCTATGTTAGAACTTGAGTTAAAAAAACTCTCTGACAAAGGACTCACTGCAGAGCTAAAAAAAATGCAAGCTCGCTTTGAGATCAGGATTTTACTTGGGACATGAGGTAGTTGGGGATGGTATTTCCCCTAAGAACATTATAGAGGCTATTAGAAGTGCCCCAGCTCCATCATCTAAAGATGAGATCAGGTCTTTCCTTGGACTCACCGAATTCTATTACAAGTTTTTAGAAAACTTTGCCATGTAAACTCATTGGCTGTGACAACTGCTTAAGACTAAACAATAGTTTGTGTTGGGAAAGGAACTGCATGGGGATTTTGAAAACATCAAGCATGATCTGTGCACAGCTGTTACCCTACAGGGGTTTGAAATTGGTGCCTACAGTGTGGTGACCAGGGATGCCAGTAGTAAGTGGCTGGGAGCAGTATTGACCCAAATTTCAGAGACAGGACGAGAAAATACAGTAGCATATGCTTCTAGTTCACTGTCTTCAGCAGAGGAAATGTTCTCAGTAATTAAGAAGGAGATGCTAGTCACAGTATAGGTCCTAAAAGTGTTCTGGCAGTATTTGTGAGGAACCAGATTCAAATTACGCACTCATCACAAGCCCCTATTGAAGGTCCTCACATTCCAAGGAATAGTCAGAGCCACTCAACTTATGGCGAGAATGACACTCAGATTATTGGATTTTGTTTACGATGTGGAATATTTGCCTGGCAGTAAGAATAAAGTAACTGATTACTTGAGTCACTCTCATGTACCCTTGAGTGAGCATGTGGGTAACACATAGGATGAATACAGTGTAGCTGTAATTAATGAGGGGGGTGTTGCTATATCAAAGGAGGAATGGGAGGCTGGGTACCTGGAGGATGCCGATTTGAGAGCAGTAAAAAGTATATAATTAATGGATGGTCAGGTAAAAAAAAGGTTGTAAAAGGCGTGCAAGAAATTATTGGAGATCAAAGAAGAGTTATCCCTTAGTGAAGTGAGGTGTATTTTCAGGGGTGATCAAGTGTTGCCTCCAAAGAACTTGAGAAAAAGATATTTGAGATTTAGTCATGAAGGGCATCTGGGCATTGTCAAACTCAAGAAAAAGGTGAAATCATCTTACTTGTGGCCAGGCGATGATGATGTTGTTAAAACAGATTTATAGAGTGCACAGATGCTACTGGGAGTGTTCTGGCGCTAGTTTAGCAGCAAATAGAAGTTACAGAGTGAATCGCCAAGTTGTTATACCTTTCCTAAATGCAAGTTCTGACCTTTCCTGCCTCAGGTGCAGTGAGAGAGAATTCCATGCAGAAGGGCCTAGAAACAAAAAAGAGCATTCACCAATCCTTTCATCCTCCCTCTCAGCACTCTAGCAAAGGCCCAATGAGAGGACCGGAGAATCCTGGCGGGTTTTTTAAAAGAATAAAGGAGGCCAGGTAATGTGGAACAATATTGTGCAAGGCACAAAAAGACAACAACAGTGTTTTAAACAAAAGTTTCTTCCTTGCTGGCAGCCAGCGCAAGGAAGAAAGATACCTAGAGATGCTAGTTCTCCTCTGTAAATTCAGTAAAAGTCGTAATGCAATGTTTTGCACCATTTGAAGTCTGTGAATGATGCACTCTGGAAGACCAAGATATGAGGCATTAGAATAATCCAGGCAAGAAGTTATCGGAACCTGGATAACTGTTTTCCTGGCCAGAAAGGACTGAAAGAACAAGAATCTTTTTCTAAGCCTGCATGATACCAAAACAATTTCCAGTCACAGCTCTGATCTGAGGTTGAAAAGATAAGCAATTGTCAAACGTAACTCCCAAATTCTTGGCTGCCTCTGTGAAAGACACAGGCAGTGCTGAACCATCTGGCCAACGCGCCAACCAGCTGGTAGGTTCCATAGTGCCAAAAAAAAGAGTATTTCAGGTTTTGTTAGTATTGCACATCAGTTGTTTCTGATGCAACCAGTCAAACACCGCAGTTAGGCATGACTTAATAGAGTCGAAAACCAGATCCTCTCCATCCATAAAGGAAAAGAGTATCTGAGTAACATCAGCAAATGAAACAATCTTGGCTCTAAACGACCCAACTACCGAAGCAAGCAGAGTAAAATAAACATTAAATAAAGTTGGGCTAAGGGCAGAGCCCTCAGAACCCAACTGACATTGCCCTATTGCCGGAAGCAAACAGGAGAAGCCAATCATCTTGTTCTCTATTGTCCAAGAAGGAGGTCAGCCACCTGAGGGTAAGACTCTTCACTCCAATCCTAACAAGGCGATCCAGCAGGAAGGAGTGGGGAACAGTATCAGAAGTGGTTGACAGATCTAAAAAATTAGGACAGCCTTACCCCTGGCATCTAGAGTGCCTTTGATTTGTTCTGCCACCTCGAGTAAGCAGTCTCAGTACTCAAGTCAAGTCAAGTCAAAGGCTTTATTTCGATAAAAACATATCATAAAAGCTTCACAGTTAAAAAGAATTTGATTTCGTTTAACCTTAAAAACCAATTTTTACAATAAAAGAAAGAAGCACATCATAAATAGGTATTAAGAACAGATTAAACAATTTCTTTAAGCCTTTTGCTTCTAATGGACCATGCCCATGATAAAAATTTTGAAAGGGCACACGCATACAAAGGGCGAGAGTCTGACATTAAAATGCGTAGCGCCTCAGTGTGATGCCTGGTTCCTAACGAGCGACACAATTGCTTAAGCCATCTTCTTCTTGGGTGTACATACTCCTGGCATTCAAATAAAAAATGCGCCACAGACTCTTGTCTAGCTATGCAAAAAGGGCAAAATTCTATGGTCTGGGCTGGGGGTTTCCACCGAGATGTAAAAGCATGAAGTGGAAGAGTCCCGGACCTAAATTTAAAATAGAGGGTCCTATCAAAAGGTCTCTCTATGATATCAAGATATAATTCCCGGATCGCCAAGTTCTTGAATTTCAGAAAGTCCTCCGTGAGTCTGCCCAATGTGCAGTTAGTGTACCGTTGGGTCGCAATCCAGTTCCAGTATAAAGACTTAACTGTTGCTTTTGGAGGGGAAGACCTATTTTCCCATGCTGTACTTAGCCCCAGATTGCACAGGAGGGCTTTCATGTCTCTCAACCATTTTATCCTATGCCACCCGGGAAGTGACATAACTTCGGAGAGGCCTTTAGCATATTTAGCTAGCTCCGGGACTCGCCACAACCGTGCCCATAACAGTAGGGGGCGAAATTTCGCCAGATCACCAATTGGACGACAACCTAAATCAAGCATTAATGGAGTCGTAGGGGTACCTTGTGGAAGTGACATAATGGCCCTACAGAACTTCCTCTCACAACTTGACAGCTCACTAGTATTGCATGAGCCCCACAGCTCAGCCCCATAAAGAGCGGAGCTTACTCCCCTTGCTGCATAGATTTCGATAACAGGGTCTGCTTGCACAGGAGCGCTGCTCCTTCAAAAGAGCCCCTGTTACCCTCTTGTGGGTTAGCAGCATCTTGCATAGATGAGGAGCCCACTGCATATTATGCGATAAGCGGATCCCTAGGTAATCGAACACATCCACCCTCCCCAAAGGTACGGCATTCAACCTCGGAGGGCGCACAGGTTTTTTAGGGGGGTTCATCACAAGATATTTCATTTTATCAGTGTTGATTACCAGGCCCCGTTCTACGCAAAAAAGCTGGTGTATCATCCGCGAAGAGGAGGGTAGGGATACGTTCCCCCGCCAGGGATGGTTCGTCTGAAGGATCTTTCAGCAGATGCTCGACCACACCGTTGACGTATAAAGAAAAGAGGGTGGGAGCTAGAACACATCCCTGGCGAACCCCTCTCTCTACCGGGATTCTGCTAGTTTTCTCTCCGTCCCTGCCCCATCTAATCTGGGCAAAGGTGTTTTCATGCATCCTTACAATTAGCAATAGTATGTAGTGGGGTACCCCCATCTAAGCGAGAACTCTCCAAAGAGTCTCCCTTGGAACTAGGTCAAAGGCAGTCTTTAAATCGATAAATGCGAGATAGAGACTGCCCTTGCCCAGGACCACCACCTTCCAGTACACTAGCAACAATCTAAATGCTTGTTCAATTGTGCCAGTCCCTACTCTGAAGCCTACCTGGTAGTCGGAAAGGATGTTGTTTTCACCGATCCATTGTAGTAATCTGACCAACAACACCTTCCCGACCACCTTTTGGGTTATGTCCAGCAGGCTTATAGGTAGCCTGTCCGGAATTCGGTTTTAACCGATTATGCCCGAGAGTACCCTACCGGACGAAAATCAGCTGACCCGGTTTAAACCGAGTGTCACTGATTTTCATTGTTGTTGCGCGTTTTGGCCACTTGATGGATCCAAAGGTCGGAATATATAAGTTACGGAAGAACACCAGAGAGTTCGATTCTCCTATGAATGTGAGGGAGAGATTGTCTTGCCACTCGTGTTTCTCCACATCTGCGAGGGTCACACTCAGGGCTAATCATGAGTTATCTACGATATTCTTTAAGAAAAGTGAGTCCACTACAGCAAAAGTTGTACTGTTAACACGAATGCATTAATATGCTAATTTATATGCGGTGGAGGTTGGGGCTGCGACACCGGGGCACTTGGAGGCCGGGGCTGCAACACTGGGGCACAGCCATGGAGCGGGAAGAGACTGTGGGATCCGGCGATGAAGACAGGATGATTGCGCGCTCCTCGGGCGGGTGCGGCATACGGCGGAAGGGAGCTCCCAGGGCCTGCTGACAGAGCGCACCTCCCACAAGGAGCTGAGATACGAGCTATCTTGCCTCCAGCTGGGGAGGCAACCATCCACCCTACCTGTGGTCCCACAAGAGGCCCCCCAGCCCCTGTCCCCCAGAGAGACATGTCAGTAGAGCGTGGAGGCTGTCAGGACCTGCAGCATTATGTGGCCTCTGCGGGGATTCTTGACCCGCAACCCCATCACCGGGGGGGCAGGGGGGCATGGAGGTCCTCACACGGCTCACTGGTGTTTGGGTTGCTGCAGCAGAGTCCTACGAGATGACTCACCATGGACTCCTGAGCTCCCCCGGCCTGCCCGGACCTTCCGAGAGCCTCCGGATGATGAAAGAATGTGAGGACGAGCACGGGGGTGTCCAACACTTCAGAGACATTCACAGCTAGACCTAGGGGAGGCAGCTGATCTGTGCTCACTCCCAGCCACAGCATAAAGAACGTATTACATTCTATCCTCAGCAGACATAGCAAGGATGAATAATGCACTATGTGGGTATTGTGTAGTTGGCACTTTACAACTGTATTTTCTAGTTCATAGCTCCATTATGCACATGCTAACATGTGTGACCCGAGTGCGGTTCTGGGCGCTCCAGTATGCGTTTAGTCTTGGTAACTTTTGTGCTTTGGGAGGGGGTGGGTGAAGGGGAGTATTTCACTTTGCTTAAAAGACACGTCTGCAGAGGTTTAAGGAATGTGTGCAGGCGGCTGTTGAGCTCCACGCCTCCACCTAACACTTTCTGGTGCAGCAGATCACCATGACTTTGGGAGGAGATTTGCGCAGGCAGGCGGAGGAGGAAATAAAGGGCCGGGTGTACACGTGGGTACAAACAAAAAAGTGAGGCACATACCTGTCAGCGGCAGCACACACGCATAGCAAAAAATAAAAGGCGTTGCCCAATTTAAATGAAAGCAATAACATAGAAGATGAAGTTGGCTACTTATAGTGCAACCGATGGATTCCCTTTCCCCAAAATAGAATATTTGTTTTCTAAACAAGTAACTAGTCCATAAATTGTTTAGTTACGGAGTGATTCTATGTATTTACAGGGTCAATACATTCGGAAACTGCCTGCTTGCCTCTGTGTCTCTCTCATCATATGGCGGTTAAAGTTAACTGAACACCAACTTCGAGGAAACCTGTTTGCTCTTATAATTTTAAAATGCGGATTACAGTCACGGTTTTGACGTCACAATGCCAGGAACTAGGTCCCCTCCTTGTACAAACGAGTGGTGTGCGCGCGAGACATGTGGTTTCAATTATCGCACCCGTGTCTCTAAGATTTCACAGTTCACCCCAAAAGGCTCAGAAAATGTAATTTGGAAACCTTTGGCTCCTGGGTGGTTCCAGGAGTGAGGAAGAGCAGGGGACGACGAAAAGCGTGCAGCGTGAACAGGTAAGGGATCTTTATTTTTATTTTTTATACCGCCCCCTGCCACTCCTGTTCCGCAGTAGCTGCCACTGAATAAAAGTCATGGCTTTCCCACTGAACAGAACTTCGTGGTCAGAGTCTCGGCTTTTACAACAAATGCATTTTTAAAGGCTTAATGCAGTTTTATCATGTCTGTTATTTTTAGCTGCTCCAGGTTAAAAAAAAAACATGCCTGTCCCCCTGTTCCCGCGCGGCTATCTAAACCAAAACAGAAAATGCGTCTGCCTAGGCCCTCGAATATCCGTCGCCGTATACAGTAAAACTCTTGCTTGAATAAACACTGTAGTGCATTCACGCTTGGGTCTGGCGTACTGCGAATGAGTGCACCCCGTCGGTGGAAAGGGCTTTATGTAGTTGTGCTTGGAGTAGGAACTGGTGTCATAAATGCGGAGTTATTTAACAAACGGCGGTATAAAGTCTGTCCCTGCCTGCATCTCGAAACTTTAAGGTTTTATGCGACTTTAAAGAAACAGTAAATCAAGAGCACGTATTCAAATTTCGTTTCACAAGACATGAAATAGTCACATGTTTTTAAGGAGCAGGTATTGGTATTGTGTAACGTGCTAATTCTTCCAGCAATAGTCAGAGTGGCGCTGCAGGGGCTCTAGATGGTGTGAAAACCCAACAAAGCCTCATTAACAAGCGAATGGTCTTTTAAAGGCCTGTGAAGTACTGTGTGCGTGCCCGGGGGTGTATGCACTGCCAGCAACCTGCCAGGCCAGTTTAAATACTTGCATCACCCTCTTTCTGCCTGCCATTGCGCTCCATGAAGAAAAAAACATGCATTTGCGTTTCAAATGTCCGATCCTGCAGCAGCACACGTCCAAAGCCCATACATGAGAGTAACCCGATTCAAGGCCCCATTCTCCCGATTTTTTCTAAAAAATCTCCCTCTTTGCTCTTGTGAAATGTTGGCATGTATGAGTCAGTGTTCCGCGGTCGTAATACCATAAATATACCTAGTGCAACTTCACCCTTATCTGACGAGCAATATGGAGAGCACCAGTCCCTTGCACCAAAGACATTGATGTGGTCTATCGTTGCTTTGGGAGAAAGGGTCAAGGGGCCAGCAGCTCATCTTTTCAGATTCAGTGTATAAGAAATGTTACATAAGCCAAAGGACTGGAAGTGTAGGAGTGACATGTCATCCATACAGGTAGGCAGTATAGCTTAAGAGTGCTTGGTGTGGAGAAGCACCAATGCACAGTCGAAAAAGAAACAGCATAGTTGGGAGTTTTCTTTAATAATAAGAATTGATTTCTAGCCAAATTAACTCTTTTTGCAACATTAATCAATGTTCTAATAATGTATACTTTGCAGTGTGTATGCAGTTCTGGGATGAAAGTTAATAGCTCACTATTCTATATTAGGATTTTAAGTTAAAAATTGCAAGTAACAAAAGGATGTCTCTTTTGAAAGCTGTAACCTGCTGATCTGTTTACATCATACCCACTCTGTAATCTACTTGGTACACGTTCTTTGCAGCAGGCATATTAACCCTCTGCACTTACTTCGCCTAAATCAAAACCTCAACTATACAATTAATCACACGAGTTTTCTTGACATTTATGTGAAGCCTGGTAATTGCCGGCGTAAAGAAACGCTGCAGCAGGTGCTTCAAAAGCTTAATAAACTTTCAAACACGGCGCCCCCAGGAAGCCGGCCCTGAGTGCAGCATCTCCTTTTGTGAAATAATTTGAAATGGGTTTGTGGTCTTATACCCCCAATGTTGCATCAGCATTAGAGCGTGATGCTTGGAGACCACATTGTGAAATAATGTTTTAAGGCGGCAGTGCCCGGTGTTGGGATTGACAATGCAAGAGACTGAAGTTAGTGTGGAGATACTAATCTCCAGTGTTTGTATTGTAAATATGGAGACAAGTCTCCCCCAGTCGCAACTCCCTGAATGCATGAGAAATAGCTAGCTATGATGCATAGAAATGTCTCTTCACCAACCATGGCGTTTGTAGCCAATTAAACCTCACTTTGGTACTCAGTTTTAGATCCCTTCCATAAAGGGGAATTTTCTGCAGACTTTGCGAAGTACAGCTTCATTTTTGACTGCTTTAACACCTCTGAGGGCCTATGCACCCAGTTCAACTCATATGTTTCAGAACCTGGCCCAGACAATGTCAACTTTGAGGTGTACCAGTATTGGCATGGAAAGCTACGTCAGTGGCCAGAGTTGGCAAATTGTGTACTGTCTGTTTTGGTGTTGCCAGCCTCAAGTGCCAATGTCGAGAGGGCCTTTTCCCAAATAAAAGTGCACATGGGTATGAAAGAGAGAGCGCGAATGACCAAAGATTCACTGAAGAAATATTGTATGGTTTACTACAATATATTCGACTTGTAAAAATGTATTTTAAACCTCATATACACTGTACATAGACTGTCTATATTCCATGCACCAATTAAGAAAGTAAACAATAATAAAAGCAAAGCGTCCCATAAACACCGGTAAAACACCGTTTCAGTTGTTTTTTATGGCGCGGAAATTAGTAACCACTGAAAAGCACTGTTTTTTTGAGGTATTGAAATCACTGGAAAACACTGAAAAAACACCACCAGAATTTACCAAAAATAGAAACTGAAAACAGGAAAGCCTACTTATAGGTCTATAGTTGGACGGGTCGTCCCTAGCTCCCTTTTTAAAAATAGGGACAACCTCCGCCCCTTTCCAAGATGCGGGAATAGGTGCACCCCTATTGATAGCATTAAGCAGGCAATGGATAAATGTACCCCATTTCGGAATATTTGAGCGTAGCAGATCCCCAGGGATGCCCGAGATGCCCCTTCAGGATGATAGTGTGCTATATCAAATACCCAGTAAACTAACATAACGTTTAGGAAATATACAAGGAATATTACGGCAAAAAACATGGTCTGAAGGAAGTGAACTTGGAACTGGGTGAAGATGGAATTGGGAGACAAAGTTGGGAAGGGTAACAGCAAATTCTCAGAACCCTTGCAGGTAAAATAAGTGTATGCAAGAGCAGCATTATTGAGTGATGAGAAGGTGTAGCACTTTAGCGGGTTGTCAAAGTGGAACAAAATCCTGAATTGGAAGCATGACAAGTGTGAAATGAACTTTCCCCAGTCTTATTAGTGGATCTGGAATGAATGTGCTCCTACTCCAAATGCTTCTGGTTACAATGGCAAACCCTGTTCTGATGGCACACTTTGTGGGAGTAATGTCCCAGTTCAAGTTTCTGGGGCAGAGGGCTCTGGACCTAGTTGCGGGGGGTAAGGCTACTCGCACAGGTTGATCAGTGGTGTTACCCTCTAAATTGAATGATTTTGTAATGGGATGATCATTAGCATTGTTGTGGGGGTCGATGTTGTCTACTCATTGGTGCCGAAAAAGGAGTGGGTTGTGGCGATGTAGTAAACTCTAAGGGACATACTGTTGGACTTTAGTTAGTCAGCTCTTATAGCTGGCATTTGCAGTTTTATGTATAGTACTGTTATTTTACAGTCCATTAGAAATTCTAGTGTTACCTTGTTGTCTTAATGATACGTGATATAACATCAGTATTTACACTGTGTTTCACACTGTGCAATTTTGTAAAGAAGGGAGATGTGGTATCTGGGATACCAGGAAATGTCACAATGGAACTTGTGAGGGATGGTTGGTCAGCTTGTAACGACTTCTGCGCTGAACGGTTGCTACCTGCCTGTTTCCCAATAAACAACCTTACTTACCTTCAGTGGTTTGCAGAGATTTCCTTTGTCTTGTTTCTTCTTGCTTAAAAGAGTGCCAGCTGTGTAGCCCAGATCGAGTCGCAGAATGGAGAAGGAAACACCAGGAAATGGGCATGGGATAACTCTGTACAAAATCCAACCCAACGAGACGATGACGGGAGATACCAAGATCTGCGAGGGAAGACTGGAAGTCTGGTATGTGACGCCACGACTCGAACAGCAACGAGCTTCCTGTTTGGCGGCACACTAATTATTGGCTGCATGCTCCACCCCTGACGCACATTGGAGTCTTGTCCAGAAACGGACATGCCTGACACATAGAGGCAATTTGTCGGCTCGTCTATTCACCCACATTAACAGAATCCTGATTAAAGTGCAAAATGCAAATGTGTCATTATGTTTAACAATAAACGTAATTAACCCAGACGATGTTGATGAAATGCGTAAAAACCCATTTAATCAATCAATCAATCAAATAAGCTTTAATTCGGTTTGTACAAATACAACCATATAAGCTGAACAGATTAAAAATACATTAAATAACATGAAATATAATTCGACAAAATCATGGACAGGTAATTGTACCTATACAAGCCCTAACTTAACTGGCATTGAATGGTGAGTCATAATTAACATATCCAGAAATATACATATTTAAAAGAATAAGACATTGTAAAATTAAGTCATTTAAACTCTTTTGTCAATAGCTATAACCATGTAGGTGAGGGAAATAGATGGCTAACATAAGGTGACTCGTGCATAAAAATGAGTCCAACTCATTATAGTAAAGTGACTGATGCATAAAATAGATTATTCCATGAATGACTTATACATAACCATTTAATCATTTTGGAGCATTTTGGGAAGTATTTCTCAGTAGAGTTGCATGACCAGCCTGGCCAGACCGCATGTGTGGTTTTGTATCTGCAGGCTTTGTAGGCGGAAATGGCTGCATCACATAAACAATTTGGTGCGGAATTTGTCCGGCGTAAAAGCTGTTGGCTGTGTTAGATTTTTTTGTGCATAATTTCAAATACTGCCACCTCACAAATTTTAGGTAATTGGGCCCATTTTTCTTTTCCTCCTGGTTGAACTTAAACTTTCCTTTTATTATGAATATTTCACTCACCTTAGAGATGGCTGAAAATGTATCCCTCAATTCATGAGTTATCACAATATCATCGCATTTTATCTCTTCTGGGCATTGCACACTTTTTGTTGCAACTCATATGGATAGATTAAGGGATCACAGCTCATAAATTACGTACTCCCTAGACACGCTTAATATAGCTGAATCCAGAGGAAACTCCTGGTTCTGTATAAAGCTTCATGCACTTAGAGTTCAGTAACACACAAGCAGTGAAACTGACGTGTTTTGTGGGGACGCAAGTCAAGCAAAAAGAAAACAAAAGAACACACTAACCACATGTATGTTTTCTCTCTACACACAGGGTGAGCAGGTATGTGTCCACCATATGTGTACAGGAGACTATACTTGCTTAATATGCATATGAATCAAATAACCAAAATCCTTACACATTACAAATCGTCAGTCTGTAAGATCAATGTTTGTTTATGTGGGCAAGTGTGTGTCCCATAGACAGATATAGATTGCAGCCTGCAGAGAATCACTAAAACAGAGAAAAATCAGATGAACTTACATTTCTACAATAAATTACAATAATTGCCACCAATCACAAACATACATAAACTATCTTAATCTAACTTGAAATGAAACACACACATACCTGATATGTCTTTGAGTGGGATCTCCAGGCAGCAGTGAACTCAGGCAACCAAGTAATTATTGTGTCAAGTATTGGCTGTTTTCACTGAACCTGCATGAATTAGATACTCATGCTACTTTAAGAGTCTCGTTTTTAGGCAATGATTCTCAATAGGAAACGAGGGTGAACATTTTAAGTTCAAAAGATCTTTATTAGAGAAATAAGGGTGTCATTACATAAAAGAAACTGAAACGTAGCAACAATACGAGAGATGAAATAATAAACATGGCTGTGAAAGTAAACATGAGATTTAGAAATAACAAATAATTAAGGCTCTATAACAGAAAGCAGTATTAGGGACAATATGCATCAGAATGGATTATACAAATGCAACGGAACAAAAAAAAAGGTCAATCAGGGAGGCTTGGAGACCTCCTGCTGAGAGGGATGCAAATGAGCTGGGCGTTTAGCACAAAAATCAAGATACGATGTCACAGGAAGCCAAAGAGCATGTCGTTTTTTGGCCAGACTAAGAGGATAGATAAAAACACTGTCCAGCCTATGATTGTGACATACATTGTACCACCATGCTTTAAAGGAAATGTTAGCTAAATTTTTCCAATTAACAGTGATTTGCTGGAATGCAACAGCTAACAATAAATCAACAATCTGCGTATTAAAATCAACATCTACCCAGCAGGAAGAGAGGCTTCCTAAAAACACGTTGGTGAGGGAGAAGGGAAGTGCAGTGTGAAATATAGTATTAATCTGGGCCCAAACCAGTTTCCAAAAATTGTGTACAGCAGTGCAGGAAAAAAGCATGTGGAAAAGAGTAGCCTTGGGTGTCGAGCAGGACCAACAATGGTCAGGAAGTGAAGGAAACCTCTTATTCAACATATGGGGAGACAAAAGAAGTCTGTTGTAGATAAAAAATAAGGTTTGCGTGAGGGAGGCAGCCCTGGAGGATTTGCGTAGTTTGGTCCATATTTTATCCCAAAGAGAGGTGGGCCAAGAGATGTCAAAATCAGACTCCCATTGTTCCTCTACCGTGGATTTTGGCCTGGGAGTAAGGGTCTTGCGAAAGGAGTGGTAAATTAAGGAGGCAGTAGTATGAGTACGGAGCAAGGAATGAAGGCATCGAGTGGGATTGGAAGGGTCAGGCTGGGCGGGAGAGTTGGAAAGTTGGGCGTAGGTGGACAGGATTGCATTCTTGAGTATGAGGTATTTACGGGCAAAAGAGTGGGGGAGACTGAAATTTTGGCAAAGAACGGAGAAAGATAAGAAATCAGAGCCAGAGAAGAGGTGGGATACCCAAATCAGACCTCTTTGTCTCCAGGATTTCCAGTCAAAGGGCTTGTGATTAATAAGGATACTATTATTGTACCAAATGGTGGTGCTGAGAAATTCGGCTACTGAGGAAGAAGGGCTTGGGGAGATGGAAAGAAGAAGTTTGGTGGTGAATTTGTGGATGGGAGTGGAAATGAGTTGGGGTTTGCGAGAAAATGAGAGGTATTCAGCGAATGTAAAGGGGGATAGAGATAAACGCTCAATAACAAGCCATAAAGGAGGAGATTCAGCAGGATCTCGCAACCATAAGGAAGCTTGTCTTAGAAGGAAAGCTTTATGATAAGAGGGAAAATCTGGAAAATTGACCCCACCTTCTGATTTGGGGAGTCGTAGTCTAAACAAGGACATACGCGCCTTTTTGCCAGACCAGAGAAAGGCAGAGAGAATGGTGTTGATTTTCCTACAAAATTTAGCCGGTATAGGAACTGGAATATTGGAGATAGTATAAAGGACTATTGGGGAAAGCATCATTTTAATCGTGTCTAGGCGACCCCACCAGGAAAGGTAGAGCGGATGCCATCTGGAAGTGAGATCAGACAATCTCTGTGTACACATGCTAAGGCATAATGAAACAGTATCGGGAAGGGAGGGAGCAATGTGCAAACCAAGATATTTGATGTGTGAAGTATTCCAAGAGAAATTGGATGCAACGAAATCGGGCTTGTAGGTAAACTTAGTACGGGGTAGAATCTCACATGTGTCGTTATTTAGTTTATAACCAGAAATTTGGGAATATTCATGGACTTCAGTTAGGAATGCAGGAATAGAGATGGTAGGGTTGGAAAGAAAGAGGATATCGTCTGCATAGGCAGCAAGTTTAATGTTTGTTTGAGAAAATTGGAAGCCATGCAAATTAGGATTTTGGCGGAGTTATGAGAGAAATGGTTCTAAGGCCAGATTAAAAAGGAAAAGGGAAAGGGGACAACCCTGACGAACTCCCCTACCTAAGTTGAAGAAAGAAGAGACTAGGCCATTGGCACAGACCGCTGCTCTAGGGTTGGAATAAAGAAAAGAAACAAAGGAAATAAAATTAGGACCAAATCCAAACCATCTGAGGGCGGAAAAAAGGAAAGTCCATTCTACCCTGTCAAACTCTTTTTCGGCGTCCAAAGCAATTGCTGCTAATGAACCTTGGAATCGCGATGACTTGGATAGAACATTGAACAAAAGTCTGGTATTGTCTGAGATGGAGCGACCCTTGACAAATCCAGACTGCTCTGGGCCCAACAATTCAGGAAGGAAGGGGTCTAATCTTATGGCAAGGGATTTAGCATATATCTTGTAGTCAATGTTAACTAGAGAGATGTAATTCTTACAGTACTGGGTATCTTTTCCTTCTTTGGGTATTATGCAAATGTGGGCGTCTGAAAAAGTGCCAGAGGAGGTACCACTGAGGATAAAGCAGTCAATAAGAGAGTGTAGTCTAGGTAGTAGTAGTTTAGAGAATTGCAAATAAAATTCAACTGTAAATCCATCTGGTCCTGGGGCTTTATCCCTCTTAAGAGACTGGAGTGCAGTGTGTAATTCGGAACTGGAGATGGCCGTTTCAAGAATGGATAAATCAACAGGAAAATTGGGGGGAGCCTGAATGCTAGAGAAAAAGGTATCAAGGGATTGGGTAGTAGGGTGAGTTCCAGAAGAGTAAAGCATGGAGTAAAAACGGGAAAATTCCTCTAAAATATCAGCATCAGTGTGCCTTAGAACGGAATTAACATCAAAAATAGATTCAATATTCAATTTGTGTTGTTTAACTTTCAAATAGTTGGCTAACACCTTCCCCGCTCTATTCTTACCTCCATAAAATTTTGAACTAGATTTCAGCAGGTATAACAAAGCATCATCAGTGGACTGTTTATTGAATTGCATCTTAGCTTCAATAAGGGTAGTCAAACTTTCCTGCGAGTGGGAGGTGTAAAAAGAATGCTCCAATTTTTTGATCGTGAGGAGAAGTTCACTAGTACGTTGGCGGGCATTTTTACGCTTTTTAGCCACATAGTCAATGATGAAACCCCTTGCTGCAGCCTTATAAGCATCCCAGATAGTGTGTTTGGGCATGTTGGGCGTATCATTAATGGCAAAAAATTCTGAGGTAAATTCAACAAAGGAAGTTGTAAATTTGGGATCAAGAAGGAGAGTATTATTAAAGCGCCATCTTTTTGGTCCATTGGATTTAGGTAAGACATCAATGTTAACTAAAACAGGGGCATGATCGGAGAACAAGATGGGACCAATATCGGCATGAGTAAGGGATTGAGAAATGTGGTGGGAAAGAAAAATATAATCAATGCGGGACTGTGAATGGTGAGATGGGGAGTAAAAGGTAAACTCTTTAGTAGTAGGGTTACATAAACGCCAGGCATCAACAAGTTTGTGTTGGGATATCGCCTGACCAAATAATTTGTGAGTTTTGTTAGGGATATAGGATGTTTTGGAATGCCTGTCTAAAAAGGGGTCCAGGGGTAAGTTGCAATCGCCTGCCAAAATAAAATTATCATCGATGTATTCTGAGATACGGGAAGCCATTGTACGCCAAAAGGCGGTATCACCGCCAGTGGGTGCATAAATATTGAGAAGGGACATGGGGACACCCTTCGAGGAAAGTTTGACATACAACCATCTGCCATCGGGATCTGAATCAGAGGTCAGGAGCGAAATAAAGAGATATTTGCGAATTAACACAGCGACACCATTTCTCTTACCATCTCCGGGGGCAGAGATAACATTACCCACCCATCCCCTTTTGAGCTTAGCAGCTTCGTTATCAGACAAATGTGTTTCTTGCAAAAAGGCAATGTCTGTATTCAACTTGGCTAGGTGGGAGAGAATTTTTTGCCGCTTAATGGGAGAGTGAAGACCTTTAACGTTCCATGATACAATCCGTACTGACATTAAAGATTATTGAAAGAGTAATGTGGAAAGAGATGAGAGCATTGAGAAAAAGCCTCATGAAGAATAGAAAACTCAGAAAGAAGAAGGAAGAAAAAAGAGTAAAGAAGAAATAGAATGAACCAGAGAAAGAGGATTAAGAGAAGATTAAAAGGTACCATAAATATAGAAGAGAGCCAGAGTTCTACTAAAATCAGTGAGACGATAAAATTAAGTCTAGAGACAGTAATAAGAAAGGTCCAATAAAAGAGAAAGAAGGACATGCGTAAAGAGATCAATATAGAAATAGGATGAAAGAAAGGACGACTAAAAGGAGAGGAGCATAAATATGAGTCAAGGGGGAAATGAAGTGGTTGGGGGAAGAAATGGACAAGGAAAAAAAAGCATGACCAAAGGATGCAGTGAAGAGTGAGGAAAAAGAGGGAAAAAGAAAGAAAATAAGAAAAAGGTCGCAAAGAAGATATTGACACCAATGAACCGGAAAACATAAAAAGATAAATCAAAGTCAAATGATACAAAGCAAGAACATACATTCCCAGAAGGGTATGAGGGATACTTACATGGGGTAGGCTAGGGGAGAAACGATCACGAGCAGGAACAAACAGAGACGTACGTGGAGACAAGGAGAGGGAGGTAGAGCCAACTGGAGACGTCCGACCAGAGGAACAAAATGGAACGTGGGACAATAAGCTATGAGGGAAGGAAGATAACAAAGTTAGGTGAGAACAAATGACAGAAGCACAAACAAACAATGGATAGGGTGAACCAAGAAACTACAACGCGAATAACAAATAATTCGATAAACAGCAAAAACTCATCAGGAGAAATACATGCCTAAGAACATTTGAGTTAGAAAAGTCAGCAATACATAAAACTGGAGTATTGTACTACAACTTCGGAGAGAGTCACGGTGGGAGAGAGGAGGAAGGTTCAGAAAGCTCCATGTTGGTCTGGCCGCAAGAGTTCAGGAAGCTCCGAAGTCGTGTGGGTTCTTTGTATGTCGTAGTTTTATTATTGTAGGTGACTTTGAATAAGCAAGGATGAAAGAGACCGTATCTGGCACCAATGGAGCGAAGGTCAGGTCTCATGTCCAAAAAGACCTTGCGGCGATTTGCAGTGGCTCTGGTATAATCTTGCGCAAAAAACAGAGTGGAGCCCGACCATGTGAGGCGGGGAGAGGCTCTGGCAGCTGAAAGAACTTTAAGGAGATCTGTGTATTCCAGGAAATTCATTATTACACCTCTGGGCTTTCCTGGCGCAGAAAGAGAGGAGGGAACTCGCCCAAGCCTGTGGGCGCGTTGGATATTGAGCATTGTGTCCTCGGGCAAGTGCAAAAGCTTGGGAAGAAAAGACTTGAAAAAATTAATGAAATCACTCCCCTCGCATCCTTCCACCAGGCCATAAAGGCGAAGATTGTTGCGCCTGTTTCGATTTTCTAAGTCTTCCACCTGCTTCTGGAGAGAGGAGATCTGTGCATGCAGATGGGTGACCTTGGCAGCAGAGTCTTGGAGAGAGGAGACATCACGTTCCACTGATGACACTCTTTCATCCATCAGAGCCCAACTGTCAGTAAGAACCTGTAGTTTGGCATTGGTTTCCTCCATAAAAGGGCGTAGGGCCCGTATCTCATCAAGAAGTAGCTCCATCGAGACAGTCGAAGAGGACTTGGGAGGCGAAGGTGGATCTTTCTTCAACCTCTTAGACATCGTTTTCGCTGAAGACTGTGAAGAGGGATCCATTTGCGACGACATCTCAGTGAAGGAAGGGGACTGAGAGGCTTCTAGATGGGCCAGTTCCGTGAAAAGCTTGGAATTTTTAATATAATTGCGCTTATGGACTTTGGTGGAACAGTCAGCCATCGACGCGGCTTTGAAGTGCCGGGTCACTGGGAGCACACAATGCTACTGGAAGTGAAACAGACGCTTTGCAAAATACCAAGAACACGAAAAAATAAAAATAAAAAGAGAGTAATATGCCAGGCCAGGGAGGAAAAATATCAAGAGCTGAGAGAAGCAAAATGAAATCTCAAAATGGCTGCCGGGCTTGAGGAGAACAAGAAATATCCAGTAAATCACAAGAAAGCCATAGAAATAATAATAAAGTCACCTAAAAATGCAGGAGTGTGCCATCTGCGTCGCTAGTAGAACTGGGAGCGTTGTGCAATCATCTAAACAGCCATAATGCCAATGCGCGGTGAAGCGCGTTGCTGAAGAGAGCCTGGGTGTGTAAAAAACAAAATGGCGGCCACGGCCGTTACCGAGCTGCGACCGGGACAAAAAAGAGCAGCAGAGTCACAAATAATGCCGCCACAGCGGCGGAAATGAGTTTAAGGCATTCCTGGCATCTTCAGGGGTCAAAAGCTTCCCTTTGCGATTCGCGTGAGATTTGCGAACCGCCTGCAAGCTCCGGCTCGGACGGAGCGCTCACGTCGGCGCCGCCATTCTCTTCGGGCGCTAACCACGCCCCCCTCACGAGGGTGAACATTAAAGGTGAACTTGAAGAGTTGTGTGGGGTAGACATCTAGATGCAGGTAGCAAATAAATTGTACATAATGAACACGCTCCAAGAACAGTTAAAAGGGTTAATAAATGGTGTGTTCACTTTAAAACATTCAAAAGACAGCTAGACACATTTGTGTGTTGGTATTCCTGTTCAGTCAAAGGACTCTAGTACATGCGGTTAGAATCCTTCCTCTGATGGTGTAATAGAATGGCATGTAGCTGGTCCATGGCGGACAGAGGATCATTCCAGTTGCTTGGACCATTAGAAAGGAGAGTTGTGCGGTCCCAGTGATTATATCACCATTGTGGTCACTTGAAGCAAGAACTTGATAAGGGCTATAATTTCATACAACGCAATGAAGGGAGAGTTGGTCATAGTCTGAGGAAGAATGCCTTAGGCAACTCAAATGGTAATGGCAGTTCATCTCATAGTTTCCTGGAGTTCTTTCTTCTCACTCTGGCAGGAGATCAAAACAGAATCTCCTCTTTCTCAGGAACAAATAGAAAGAGCACGAAGAGCTCTGCACTCAGTGATGATAATCTCAAGTTCAGACTGGGCAACCAGAACAGTGGACCTGTCTCTGGCAACTCTTCCATCAGGCAACGATCCTCATAGAAGCACTAGACATAACTTAGCTTTATTGCTTTTAATCTCATTTCATGCCAATTTCCAGCAGGCAGGTCAGCCTGTTGCACCTTCCCACAAACAGCATTGCCTCTCGTATTTTTTCTATACGACAGCAAAACCGGCCACCATGGAGTGGGGTGCATTAGTGCAAGAAACTCTTTAGCAGAAGCAAATGCTAGTGGGATGCCATTGAACACAGGCTTAACAACTTCCTGGCAGGGGATTTGCATAGTGGCTCTGAAATCTGCTTTAAGAAGGTGACATCTTATTTTGCTCAAGCTATGCATAAGATAATGAAGGGCTCATAGAGAGATATTGGTTCAGTTAGCCTTTCTTTTTACTGTGCTGTTGCTTCGTTAAAGTTGAAATATTTTTTAGCTGTTCAATTTCCCTCTATTTTTTTACCTTCCCAGCAACCATTTTCTTCAGCCGTTTGCCTCTGGTGTCTTCTCTGTAGGAGTGCAGCAAAATGTCTGACATCTTGAGTGGTGTCGCTGGTGAAAGTAGCTCTTCCTTCAGTTTAGGCAAGTTTGATTAGGATTTGCTGCTCAAGAGGCCTTTGGCATCTTTCTTGGAGGGGAACTAGGATTTTCATGGTGGCTCTGTAGTCTGATTCAGGAAGGGGGTTTCCTATTTTGTTCAAGCTGTGGGAAAGAAGAAAAAAGATGAAGGGATCATGGAGAGACACTGGTGCAGTAAGCCATTCTTCTGCTCTATGTGGTTGCTATGTTAAGATTTCATTGTTTCCCTCTAACTTTGAGAGGGGAAGCAAATACATGTGTAATGAGAGTCTGAGTACTGAGACCAGTGGGATATATCTAGGCTGTTCCCTGGTTTAGTATGGTTCAAGAAGGAGGATGGCTACAGCTACCTCAGGCAGTGGAAGTTTACTGACTGCATTTCTGTGGCTAGATGATGAAGATTCAGGCACTGAAATGAAGGGAAGATGGGCCTTGTTAGCAATGTTGTGGTGATTAGTTCTTACTAAGCCCTGCCATTCATTAAACAGGAGGGGTGAAGAGTGGGACACCAGTTGAGGAGTTTTATAAGTAGGGGCTGTGCTTTTGTCTGCCCCTGATTACTGTTTCAGGAAAGCTGATGCAGAGATGTTAAATGGAGACCAGCACATTCCACAGTAAATACATAATGTTTTATTTGAAATCCAAGTCGTACACAATACGTGCGGCCACTCGCCAAAACACCTCCAGCTCCCCGGCAACTTTAATTGCCACTGATCACTGAACGTTCCAATTAACTGTGCAGCAAGTGACACAGTTGGAAGACATGGGTGATTTGAGGATGGAACAGGTCTTCATCAAGGTGGCAACAATGGTGGCCAAACATGACCATGTAAATGGAATGCTCCGGAGCTCCTGTCACTGATGGAATGGAGAAGGAGAGTGGACTGGTGTGTTCAGCAGGAACAACAGATTTATAAGGCATGAGGTTGCCCCCGGACGCATGAAAAGAGCTAGGGCAAGTGGTGCGTATACCATGGGCTATCTGTGGCAACTTCTTAGATATATATTTTCACCTAATGTATATGATGTGGATGTGTGGAACTAGTCAATGTGTGTCATTAATTTATACCAAAATCAATAAAAACTGCTTATCAAAAGATATATCACAGGGATGGTGACCAGCAAGGTTCAGCAGATCTCCATGTCTGTGTCTGATTTAAATATAGACATTTTTAAAGCAATTTAAAAGAAATTACTGTTTTTTGTTTTTTTTTAAAATAAAGTTTTGAATTTTTAAAAGTTTCATAGAAAATTGGTAGTGGTCCCATTGCCCCTATTACCCGAATTCACAAAGGAGTAGAGGGTTAAAAGAGGCCATTTCCCATTTTCAAATAGGTTCTGCCCACATTTGGGGGTCGATAACTTTTCATCATTTGTGATGGGAATTCCAGTGCAAATCATAAACATGAATAGATCGGAATCACAGTTAGGACGTGTAAGAACATGGGGTATTGGTTGAGAGGGGTAGAAGCCCCACTCAGGCAACAACCACATTCCTTGTCAATTTAACCACAAACGTTTCAAAATTAACTTGTGCTGAATAGGCCTGGGCGGTAAATTCCGTTCCGCTGGCGGAATTTGCGGAATTTGGGTAAATTGCCCAAAATTCTGCTTTCCACGACTTCGCAAAGTTTTTTGCTTGTTCGCGTTCTCAATATGCGTGTTTGCGAGATATTTCTCCCGAGTACGCAAACTGCGATTGTGAACAGGAAAAAAGCATCGCGAGCAAGCAATTCCGCGTGTTCGCGGAATTTCTGCGTGTTCGCTGAGATTTTTGACCGTTTCGCGGAGATTTGCGTAACGCGGTTACACAAACTCCGCCCACCCCTAGTGCTCAACCCTCTGGTAGCGTGTCAGGAAGCAGTCAGGCTTAACTTAGAGGCAAAGTGTAAAGTATTCATGCAGCACTCAAAAGTAATAAAGTGAAAACACAACACATGAAAAATCCAGAAACCAATTTAGAACAATAGAGTAAATTGTAATAAATAAAATACTAGAACAACAAATATCCAATAAGTGTAACTGGAGATCTTTAATTTTAAAGTTTTAGGTAGATATAAGGCCTAAAAGCAAAAAACGCCACTCATGTTCATCTAGTGGTATTAGTTCAGGCAGCCTGCAATGGAGCACAGCCAAATATAGGAACCAAGTTAGTCCTTGCAAAAAAGTTACTTTCTCAAAGTTTGTAGTGAAGAGTTCTGTTCGTGGTGGAGGAGCCCGCAAGAGCAGGGGGAGCATTGCGGATGGTAGGTGCTGTAGCACAAAGGGACGCATGGAAGCACAATGGGTGTGAGCGGACAAGCTCCCTTGACGAACGTTTGACTACAGGGACAGTCTTTCGCTGCAGTACCCTATGGTGTCTGTTGACTGAACAAGCCATAAATAAAATAGACCATACCAGGAAAAAATCCTAAGAGTATGGGCGGTATTGTGCATGCATGCTTAATAATCATTTTGCACTAACTGTTCTTAACTGACAAAAGCAGGGTTGTATTAGGTCTGGAGGAAAGCCGATTGACCCTAAGTGGACAGAATAATAGCTGAAACATGTCGACCATATAGATGTCCTGGAACTCTGCATCCAAATGACATCTGATTGTTTTTAATCTTGCCCTAGACCCTATAGAATAAAACCCATCAATAGAGGAACTAGAGGCATTTTTAGCTCGCTTATATTCCTTGTGGGTGAGGATCCTATAGTATATATACCTTTGCTCTTTCACCGGCTGCCGCTCCACATGACACGGGTGCTCCTTCGCATGTAGGTGAGAACATTCAGCAATTACATGTCAGTAGTACCGTCGCAAACACAAAATGCTGAACTGCACACCAGGAGCTTATAATTATTTCCTCTTTATTGCCAACATGTCAAGAAAACACTGGACGCGTCTTGGCACGATCGCCTTATGTGACTTAACTTCTTTGTCAATTTAAAACAAAAAGAGGTGGGGGCATTTATTACTTTGGTCAGGCATTGAAATCAACAAAGGACAAAGCAGCAAAACAATTTACACATTTTCATAGCGGCCATCTTTGAGTAGTTAACATTTGTACAAATGAAAACTGTTACTCATTATAAAATCCCCATTCCACTTAATTCATTCTATTATGTACACAATGATTTCAGGGATTTTCCTATATTTCATACATAATTAGAACGTCATCAATATTTTCATTGTGCCCCTGATTGATTTGGATTTTGTAAAGTCTGCTGCCATTCACATAATTGTGCCATGAATGGGCTTTGAAGAAAAAATATTGAACATAGTTATATAACATAAATGTTTTCTTATTTTGCTCTTACTAAATCGTAGGAAAGTTACTAAAGGTGGATCCAACATATTTGATATTATCTCGCCCCAAATGGGCTATGGACCCATTGGTGTCCAAGTAAGGTGTAATATATAAGAGGGGGGGTTATTTCTCTGAGTTACATATCATCCTATATGTATCAACAGTTCTTCTTCATCGTTCACTTCTGGTTCTGAAAGGTTTTTCCCTTCCCCTGCCAGGGCAACAAGACGTTTGGGGTGGCAAAATAGTAGTGTCAGGTACCTTTGTCTTTGATGGAGGCAAGCCTTTAGAAGTGTAAGTGGGGTGAGGCACAGCTCTGCCCCAGCCATCCTGGCAGAATGACCCATTCTTCCTACTTCTGTCCCCTTTTGTGTCACTGTCTGAGAGGAATATACAAACGGTGGAAGACATATACTGGACAGTATTGGATAAACCTTTTATCTCATCTACCATAAGGTATCACTCATATGCCCTTTTTACGCGTGAACAGAAGTGGGTTTACTGTATAAAAAACCATGAGATAGTGCTTAATGATGAAATCCCTTTTGCAGCTCTGGGTAGAAAATCGACTTCATCTCCTCGTCTGTACCACTCTTTGAGTATTCGGTTACAGTCCATCTCTCCCCTGTTTTTTTCAAGAACAGTCCCTTTCGGCATGTGTACCACCAGAGAGCCTGTAGGGACAGAAGAGACATGTTACAACCTTTTTCTAATATACCTAGGGTATCCTTTCACAGAATTTACATTAGAGACAGGATTCCATAACTTCTGATTCAAACAATACTATTGAGGAGCGCCTTTATTGATCCTCGGGTCATGGACTTCCATTGAAACACCTAAAGGTTGTTTTCAACTTTCAGAGCCTGGTGTTCTTTTTCTTTTCTCTCCTGTTTTTATCAATATACATATAACAATGTTTCCTCTCCATATATTTACATGCATATATTTGGGGATGATGCACGGAACGTCTGTGCAAGTAGAACGGTACAGTCGCATATCAATCAAGCCTGTCCCTCCCACCATGCATGTTTCTTCTTCCGACTATGACATCCTGTACGTAAGGATACCTGGGTGAGCGGTCTAGTCTCCAGGAGTGACGTGGTACACGTGACGATACACGCTGTTATCACGTGATGGGAAGTAAAATGCTTGATTACGAATTCCGGGTGCCAAAAGCCTGTGTTCCTTCACAGCACCCGGAGAGACTGACAATAGTGGCAGTGTATCACCCTTGACGAAGTAAGGAGTAGGAGGGGGATACCTTTTTCTTTTGAGACAACAGATTGGGGGCTTTGTCACAATATGCTTGATACATACAAGCAGTGTTTCGAGTCCCATTCTTCTAATATTCTAATATTTTGACACCAGGCAAGGGAAGGTTCCATGTGGCTTGCTTTCCAAGCCGACGGATTTTAGTTTTAGATGGATCCAACATACCAAGGTACAAAGACTCATTGCGACAGGGATGCTATCACTAGATGTCCTTATGCATGAGTTTGGGGTTGGGCCACCAGTAACATGGTGGTAGTTTAACAAAGTCACTTAGGATAGGTATTATTGTTCAAAAACATAATCCTGGAGAACTGCACCCCGTAATTATGGAAATCATATAGGAATACACATTCAATGTACATTGATCTTCTTCACAGAGTGTGACTACAGGGTTCACCCTCTACTCCAGTGCCAGTTTTAGCATTCATCTAAATAAACTCGGTAAAATGGACAGAGTGATGGACCATGTATGACCGAGAGAGACCACACTTATTGATACGCCTAAAACTATGAGTACGATGTGGGGCAGGGTGTCTCAATATCTTTTTTTTGTGTGGAGGTGTTTATCATCATCAGCATTCATGTATATAGCACGCTATTTGTATGAATGTATGTTACCCACAAAATGTGTGTGTGATATACATGATTGTTAGGGCCACTGATTGCCCGCTAGTTTTTAGAGGGTGTGTTATTCGCTACTTTTAAAACACCCTAGTCACACCTAAATGGTTGTTTTTAATGTAGTGGAGCACTGGGAGCACAAAAACTTTCACCTTATTTTTATGTGTATATGGTCTGTGTTTTGGACAGATTGCTTTCACTGTTTTTATCTTTTCATTCACAGTTACCATTGGATGAGTAAAGTTACCAAACGCTCCAGACTTACAGTTGGAGTAGCTCCCAGTATAGTGGGTTTACTAGAGGGGTTTTGATTGGAAAATCAGCATAGGGATCTGGTTTGTCCTGATGAATGCCGGATAATAACCTAGAAGCGGCAGAAACATGTTGACCTCTATGCAGAACGGAGGGGTGGTGAGTACCTAATTTACTCACGTCACCACCATCTGAGGGTATCTCTATACCCTTTTTTAGATCTGACTAGGGAATCGAGGATTACAATTATTATTAAGATATATCATAGCCAGTTTTAATCCACTATATGTCTGCACTTTTGTAGGATCCTAGTTTTTCCCTTTTTTTTTCATTGTTTGTACTGTCTACCCCTCCCCATTGCTCCGTCTCTAGCGTTGGGTTGTGCAGAGGCGTTAGTAGCAGCCCTATGATGCAGCATGCCACAACTTTTTGTGGGTGAGGGCAGTTTTCACTAAGTTTTTGTGCTCCTTCCTAAACTACATTGTGTGAACATAAATAAGACGACTAACATTTGCTTTACCTCCTTTTGTGTGTTCTATCGTGGTTGAGGAGAATGAGGTAGGGCTGTGTCCTTCTCCCCTTTTTCGCTGTGTGTACTACAGGAATATACAAACCCCAACAGCAGAGGCATTCACCTTCATGTGACTCAGTGACACTGGCAGAAGGCTCAAATGGTTAGGACAAGAAAATACAAACTTTCTCAATGTGGCATTTTCAGAATTAGTACTCAGAATCTGACTTTAGTATTCAAGAGAATGTTAAATTTGAGTGTAACCACCATATCTCCATCACCTATTAAAGTTAGTAGGGTAATTCAGCATATGCCAATGGGAGAGAAAGGCCTTGCGGCAGTGAAAAGCTACTTTAGAAGTTTTATTTTACTACCAGAACATGTTAAACTTAAACCCACATGTCCTATGTTTTAAATACAATTCACCCTGCCAAATGAGCCTTTTGGGGCTACTTTAGGGGTGACTTTTAGATATTAAAAAGGTAGGTTTCAGCCAGGTAAAAGGTTTATTTTGCCAGATCGAAATGGCAGTTTAAAATGTCACTACAGACTACAGTGGCAGGTCTGAGACATGTTTCAAAAGGCTACTTTAGTGAGGGGCACAATGAGTCTTGCAGGCCCACTAATAGCATTTAATTTACAGGCACTGGGCATCTACTAGAAACTTACAAGTAAATTAGGTGTGCCAATTAGGTGTCCATGTTTAAAGGAGAGAGCATAATCACTTTAGCACTAGTTAGCAGTAGTAAACTCCTAAAGTCAGCAAAAACAAATTCAGCAAACAGGAGGTGAGACTGTAAAAAGTTTGGCAGAATACCACGCCAACAATGTCAGGTCTAACAGGAAGGGACTCCCACAAAATGCCCCTTCCAAATTGCATTTTGATAACTATTCAGAAACTAAATTTATGAAAATGTGTTTCTTATATTGGAAATAACTACTGAATCATGTGTTTGCTCCCTCAAAATAGGGTTGCACATTTTGCCCTTGGATGCATACTTTTGACAATTGCTACTGCTGATTTTAGTTAATTTTAGAATGATAAAAGTTTAAAGCACAAGATATTCCAAAGCAATAGTTGTTTAACAGACCTAGGAGATTGTAATCCCTATTAAAAGTGCATAGAATATTACAATATAATTGTTCGTAAACTCCTGACAGAAGTAATTGTTCTTTAATCTTGCTTTGGAGTCTCTAAACTAATTTGGCTTGGTTTCAGTGGAGTCGTGCACCAGCTAAGCCTCTGCTAATAAGTAATTAGAAGATAATTAACATTTGTAATGTACAATGGAAAACATCTGGGCCTAATGACTTTTTATTGGAAGAATGAAAGGCTGATTAATCAAGTCCATTGTCAGAGACCATAGTGGTCCAAGCCTATGAGAAATTTCCGGGCTAGTAAAGACACTACAGGAATAATCCCGTGATACACATCAGAACAAAACAAGTGTACAATTATGTCTTTAATTGATTTTTTAATTCTTGAGCTTCTTGTCCCTGACCTTCTAAAAATGCTTTGTATGCATTCCGTAATATTCGTCGACTACAAATGAGTAATCAGTTTGCAAAAATATAAAACTGCCTCTTTCATCTTCGCCTCATTTTTCCAGATCAGGCAGAGAATATGATGGAATTCCACCTCTGGGAGCATTGAGCCAAAAATGAGTGGCACATGTGCCCCAAGAAAGGTTAATGCAATTGAAAATATAATGTGATATCTTTAGGACTGAAAGAAAGTACATGACACATACATCTAACTAATTAAGTGTACTTAGCACATAAAAAAAACGTTAACTGACAGCAAAAAAGGACTAATTGAGCCTTTTTTGCACAAGAATTCTGCAGTTTTGAACTGGCGCTTCCAGTACAATCCTTCTCAAATGCACAATTTCTAACACACAAAGGACATGTGTGGATTTTGCAATCCTCTGGCAACCTTCTGTATCCTAACGGATATGGAACACGCACAAGATACGCCTGCCTACATCTGGCTTTTATTATTCATTACCCTAATTCAACCATATGGAGGAAGAATGGTATCTTCTTCAAACCATTGTGGATTTGGTATTGAGTGACTGCGCCTGCCTCACATTTGACACTTATATGCCCTTCTGTCATTTTTTTCCAGAGAGCTTACATTTATAAAAATACATCTTGGAAAGCTAAAATGGAAATGGTCATAAGCGCAGCTTGAAAGTGTGAAAGCAAGGCAAAGAGGATTTTGTACAGGCCACTATTGGGGGCTGGGCACATTCGGTTAATGGTACTCATGTGGTGTTCCAAGTAGTAAGCCGAGATACGTGCTTAGCACACATTTCTTTGCACCCACAGTTGTTTTGTGAAGTTGCCCCACAATGTACGAGAATCAATTGACAATATAACTAAAGCTAATGGCTCTGTGTGGATTTGTGAATAAGTTAATTATGTTCACTCATTCCCCTATTCAATTAAAAACAACGTGGGTTTTTTGTAAGTATAATTAACCCAAAACCATGATTCGGCTGGAAATATATATTAGGGATTAGGAGTATGGCTGGAAAACTGATCCTCTTTTTTATGTTATATTTTTAGTAGAGTGTGCAAATCAAAAATAGACAATAAATCGTTGAGCACATATTTATGGAATACAGTTTGCTTAATACATGGAATGGAAAGGGGGCGTGACTTGTGCCCATGGAAGATGGAGGCATCCCTATAGTTCTCTCTGGGCTGAGGTGAGAATCTCCTGCCTAACAGTGGCATCCTCCACCATTATTGGCCGTGCTGTCACTGCAGGCAGAGGTAATGACCCGGAGTGTCATGGATAATTTAGTCAGAGAGAAGGTCACGTCTTGCTGCCTTCCACTGTGATGCCCTCCTCTCCCTCACAGCGCCCGCCAACTTTGAGTTCCGGCAGTGGCAACAAACATTTTGACCGATCCTGAGATGACCTGCAAAACAATGTTTTCCACAGTGATGCCTTCTCTCATCAAAATGTACTGCCAAAAGTAAGTCCTTCAGTTGCAGTGGACATATATTTACCCAGGCCTTAATATACCTGCTCCTTTACATATGCATCTTCTCATCAGATTAGACAGCACCTCCTCCTGAATTTCTTTGAAATCACCTTTATTTTTACTGTTCTCTCTGCATCATCATTGCAGCACTGACTTTTAATGTTAAGACTGGTTGCTAGTTTGGACCTCCGTTATACCTCCATATATTCTTCTAACAGTAATTATATAGGGAGATTGTAGAAGCAAATCCTACTTCATAGGAACTCCTCAAACCCTCACACTTGGCTGCCACACAACTTCCTCAACTTTTCGCTAAACTAGCGATGGAGGACTCTGTTTCTCACATGTCTTGGGGTCTGCATCTTTTTTTTGCTGCCACTGCATGAGTCGCCTTATCACTTCCTGCTGTAGGAGAAAGCTCCACTAGAGTACTCAAAAAGACCTTCTCTCTCCCACAAAGCCTCCTTCCATGGTTTCCATAGACCTTTACTGGATGGAATTAGAGCTCTACACCTGTATATTGAGGAAACCAATGTGAAACGACAGAGTCTTGGCAATAAATAGTCAATAGTGGAGGAAAGAACTGTGCCAGCTGAATACCAAGGGCCTAATTTACAATGAACTGGTGTAGAGCAGCGCCACAAGTATTTGTGCTGTGCTGTCCTATGCCAATTCAGAAAGGCAGAAATTCACTCTATTTACAAGATACAGTGCATTCCTGTCATTTCTGCCTGTGTTCAAAATTTGGTGCCTAGCACCAATGCAGTTGATGGTGCAAGGGTGTCTGGGTTGTTGATGGCTTGTTTTTGTGCAGGAAGGGACACCTTCCTAACCAAACCGCAATCCATTGAGGCTTTTTCCTCTTTCTATGTGTGCTGCAGAATGCAAAGAGAGAGAGGAACAAACAAAGAGAAATAACAACATTACTCCTTGTTACGCCCAGGGAGAAGTACAGGTTTGATGCATTCCCAGGTTTAGAGATCCTTGTAAATCTGGGGATTTGTCAAAACTCACGGGTGTTGCATGGAAAAACCCACTGCAAAGCCCATGGAAGGCCCCCTGATGCAGTGTAAGGCAAAGCAGCCGCATGCACTGCCTTGCCTTACACAATAGCTTTGAGGCCATGAAAAGTCACTCAAATTCGCTTTGCTTGGCTTTGTAGGTATGAGTCTGCACTCTGCGCTGTAGCTCATCATAAAAAGGGATGCACAAGTGGTGCAAGAGGCTTTTGAATAAGGTCCCAAATCTCTGCTTATGCTGCTACTATTCTTACAGTTATTCAATTTCAATCTCAAGTCCTCGTACTTCAAAAACAGATTGAAGATTTGGAAAACAGAAACCAGCGCAATAACTTATAAAATTATGGTTTGCCAGAGGGTGCTGAGAGTCCTTATCCCCTCAGGTTTTTCAAAACCTTTCTTCCAACACTGCTAAACATTTTGGAGGCACATTTTCTTAATATACAACGTGCACATAGATTTGGTCTTCTGCCAAAACAGTGCTTCTACCTCCAAAAGAGCCAGAGATGTAATTCTCTACTTTCTGGAATACACAGACTTGCTTAAAATTCCGATGGCAGGTAGGTTGTTGAAGAAGATTTCTTGGTTTGGCAATAACATCTATATTACGCAAGACTATGCAAAAAACACAGCAGACAGGGGAAAAGCATTTTTCTCCATGAGACCAGTCCTTCATTGTCTTGGGGCTCATTACTGACGTTTCCACCCTTGATTGTTTAGGGTCATGGACAAAATAAAACGTCACCTTTGAGGAGCCTTCACATCTGATTCAATTTCTTCAGGGCTGTCAAACTGAAGCCATGGACATAGCCATATCAAATAAGACTTGACACTCTTCACTTATCTCTTTTGGTTCTTATTTGTAGATGTTGCCTCTTCAACAAGGCACTGTATAGCATGCATAGTTCTTTGCATTACTATTAATTGTTTATATTTGCATCCTTTCAATATGTTACTGCAGCAAACAAAAAATTCTCCCTTCACGTTTCTGTGTGTTTATGCTGTTACTCATTTATGTCTCCTATGCGCCCTCTTTCCAGAGCCCAGATGGGTCATCCTTCCATGTGGTCTCAGCACCCCCAGACTCTTTGAAAATATTTTTAGGTATGTCCCATTTCCATCAAGTTTAAAAAAAAAGTTTCCCTATGTTCTTGTTTGAACGCCATCTTCTCTCTATCTATTTATTTCTAATGTCATCTGCTGTCTCTTTACTCATCTATATATATTTCCTTTTTACTCCCTTTCCTTCCTCCTTAATCCTTCTTTTACCTTCCACTTCAAACTCGATCCTCATTATTTATTCTTCTTCTACCTTCTATCACTCAATATTTCCTCCTTATGTCATTAATAATTGTATCTTGGAATGTCACGGGTTTAAGTTCATTAAAAGGCGGAGGATATATTTGCAGTTATCTAATCTTAAAGCTGCCATTGCTCTTATTCAAGTGACCCTTCTTACGGAATCAGAGTCCTTAAAACTGAAGAGAGGACGGGTTGGATACATTTATTTTTCACTGTGGTAATGGTAAAAAGAACGGTATTATGACCTTATGCCAAAAATCTTTTCATGTTCATTTGCTAGCTCAGGACACTGACACTGAAGGAAGATGATTACTTACTAATCTTATTATTGACAATGTTCCTGTCTCTGTTTTTAATTTATATGGTCCAACCACCAGCGATGGCCCGTGTAGGGCGTTTTACAGGGGCAGTGACGTGGCACAGAGGAGGGGCAGGCTGGGGGGTTGCAAAATGCGGCATACGGCCGATTTCAGGTAAGTTACAAAAAAAATTAATAAAACGAATTTGGCTCAAAGAGGAATACCGCTCCACTTCCGACAGGCTCACGGAGCCCATCAGGGAGGCAGTCGGAAAGATAATCCTCAAATGGCAGCAGGGCCAGCCTTAGCTCCGCTGTCAGAATTACATTTTCGCTGTGCCTGTTCTCTGTTTCCCCTTCCACATAGTACCATTAAGTATATCACTTAGGTCTTTTGGTAACTCTCTATACTGAAAAAGAAAAGTAAGATCTTAACACTTAAGGGGAAAAATGCCAACTAAATAGACAAAGCATGCAATAGTCTCTCCTGATAAAGTATTAAATATGTGGCATACTTGCAAGGAGTTTGTTACATAAACATACTGGTGATCAGAGCAGTGCCTCTAAACACTTGATGCTGCTTTGGGTATTATTTTAACCCATCATTTTGTACCTACTGTGCCATTCTGGAAAGAGGCAACCTCATTCGAGCCAGTACTGACCCTTCTTTGCATGTGAATAGTTCATCCTGAACTGAGAGGCTAAATACCGATACACTCCAATATTATGTATGCCTGTGGTAAGGAAAGCACATCGCATTGGAACTTTACATGAGTGGGCCCATAGGCCCCACTCCAGAGACTGTTCACTCTACTGATCATTGTTAGAAACAAATAGAATGCTGCTTTTACTGCATTCATGCTACCTGATTCTTGGTAAGGGCAGTACCCCTTTCACAGACAAGGGTAGTGCTTTGGGCACCCCACTGGTCTAACCAAACCGCAATCCATGAGACAAGCTAGGCCATGGTGCACATGCATGATCTATGTTCGCCCATGATTGAAAATCAGTGTCAAGGATCCAGATATTTTTGAAGCTGGGCTTTTAAAGCAGAGGGGAATGTCCATCACCAGATGGAGGACCTTTCCGACTCAACATTCACCAATCGAAAACATTGTGTCACATCCATAGAGTTTGATGGGCTGGAGACTCCACCACAAATGTGATGTGCATTTTGCCAAATACAGCACAAGTTAGATATGCTTAACTGCACTTGTAAAATGATGTATTTTGTTTGCCATATTTGTAAAAAAAATCCCATCTTCTAAAATCAAAAACATCCACATATTGTTATCTTGTTCTTTTAAAATATTTTGACAGATATGTTTTGCGCTGAGTGCAGATTTGTAGCCCATGCCCAGCATTCACATTTGCAAATATCCTCTATCAAATGTTCAGGATTATATGGACCCAACCTCAAGCAAAACCTGTGTGTGTGAAGGCCTCGGATGCCTTTGTGACAATAGTATAATTGTACAATTTCACAGGAACTGGATGTCCAATGCAAAATATACCTTGAAGAACTGGCCAAGAGATAATACCCATGTCTCAAACCATTATTTATATAACAGTAGCCGCAACACATTGTGAGTAATGGAAATAGGAACCTGCCCAACACGTTTTAGTGGACCAATGGAGTTTGATTGTCATTAACCACTTGCTGAAAGGCCTCTTTCTAGTTTTTTTAGGGGGATACTCCACCAGTAATGAACAGATACCCCATTTGCAACCTTACAATGACATTGTTGTCTATGCTACTTTCAAGACATCAGATGTGGTCTCCTTTATCTTTTCATATTTCAAGAACAAATTAACTAATATTTAGGGACAGATTTGTCATTTAGCAGATGGGTTACTTCATTACAAAAGTGACAGATATCCCACCTGTCTTGTTCCAACTGAATTATATCCTATGGCACTTGTAATAAGGAAGACTTTTTATCTGTCACATTTGCGGTGGAGTACCTGAGTGCCAAACTATAAACCTGACCTTTTATTTGCAATAACAAGCTTGTTATGTTGGATACACATACAGAAGGTACTACACACCGTCATGTCCATACATGTTAGGATTCAAAGCTAATGGCACCTATGTATTTAAGGATTTGCAGTTGAAACACTGAAACTATTGGGGAGACATATAGTGCTTGATGTACCTGCTTTTTATGCTTATTCAGACTAATGTAACACCTATACTATCCTCTAAATTAAAAATCAATTATATCCTATGGCACTTGTAATAGGAATGTTAGTCAATCATTAAAGTTTGTGGCAGAATATTCCAACCTGAAAGCTGTAAAGAAGGGTCAAAAGCAACATACATACATTTTCATGTGAATAAACTTACCTCCTTGCGGTGCTATATGGCCTATAGTTCCCAATACAAGTCGATTAAGGCCACTGCCGGAATACTTCATATCATGGGGTCAGAGACTGCGGTACCGTCTTTTTCGTCTGGGAGGGCCTTTCAAGTTTCTACATATTTAATTGAAATGTGAAAAAGAATTGTAAATGAAAACTTGACATCAAAAAATAAAAATAGTAATTTAAAAAAATAATTTATTTGGTACCATTGTAGCTCTACAGAAATATTGGCATTTTACCGCATTGATGTATGTGTTACTGTTGTAAGGTTCAACATGCCTGCGCAAAGTCTCCATTTTAGTTACACATTTGTAATTTTAATTATTTTTCTAATGGTGACTTTTTACATGCTTTGCACTTACACAATAATAATATACGTGGAAGTTATTCTGCATGCAGATAATTTCTTAGTAAGCATTTTATTGTGTTTCCTATACACTCTGTCGAATGCTAAGAACATTGAACACTATTTGGGCCTGATTTAGATCTTGGCAGGACTCCCGTCGTGCCTCCGTGGCATCAGTTACAAGTACCCCGTCGAGCTGACGGATTCCTGTCTGCCATATTTAGATGTGGGCTGGCTGCACTGCCGTCCACGTCAACAGCCTGTTTTCCATCGCATAAGTGGCTCACCTCTTCGACGTGACAGAATCCTCTTCTGGATAACATTACTTTATGGCAGACTGGATTGCACTGAGACTATTTAGATTTCTCATTTTTGACGATGTTGTCCTAGCGGTGGATTCCTCACGGAGTGATCAAGTGAGTATGTTGGGGGACACTTTCTACACTGTACTATTGGTGTGACTTTTAGATGAATGCTAATATCACTCCCCTTATGTGTTTGTACTAATTAATGTCACCTGCATATGTCCGAGTTTCATCTACAGTACCAGAGGACTGGTGTTGGTTCTCCCAGCCCCCCCAACCACTATATCCCTGGGAGGAGACAGTCTTGCAGATCGCACATAGTGAAGCCCTTACAGGAATCCCTGGTGGAGCAGAGACTGGTAAGTAATACTTTTAGTGTGTCACTTAACATACTAAACATACATGTAGTGTTTTTGAATTAGCTGTTCCTATTGTGCTTAGCATTTTGTTAACATATAGCATAGCCATCTCCTCACTCACCCTAGCATCCCAACCAACCCAATTCCAAATCCCACCCCAATTGAAAGCACACTCACTTCTTTGCAGGCACCCACTTCCACAGACACAAGCAGCACAATAACACACACACATTAATACAAACACACAAAGAAACACAAAGAAACACACAAACAATATACCCATACTATGGAATCTACACCCACAAGCATAGCAACAACCACAACACACTCATCAAAACTATGCACAAAAAAACACCAACCAAAAACAAACATGCACACTCACCAGACTAGCAAACACCAGATAAAAAACACTCATGCAAACCTGCATGACATACACCAGACCCACATGCAACTACCAACCATACAGACACAAGCAAATGACCGACTCCATCTACCTCCAAGCAAAATTCCTCTACCACCACTCTTACCCTTACTCGTCAAAATACTTTATTCGACTCCACTGGGTCATAAAAATTGACATAAAATGATATGTATTTCCAAATTACATAATACATAAATAAACGTTGGAGACAATAAAAATGTATATTCAAAGGAAGGCTTTTAAGAACAAAGACTAATGTCTGCTACGAATCTTAAGCACAGTAAAAATATAACTTAATACTCCATATATAATATCTGTACTCTCTAGAGATAGCAAATAAGCCATCACCAACTCATTAGCTCTAATCCCCTATGCTAATAATAACAGGTGAAGGAAATGCCTTCTCTGGGGGGGTATACAACATACAAAATAGAATAGAGTGCTTGGTGCTTTGGAATGTGAAGCCATTGCATGGACAAACAGGGAGTGAGAAAAAACCCTGGGTTGGAAAAACTGCCAGGAAGTGTAAAGTTTTTAATCGAAACCTGGTCAACAGAAATATTTGCCTCTCACTCAAGCTTAACTGCAAATAAAGGGCAGGCTGTGTATGGGGGCTGTCAAAAAACTCTATCTGCCAGCAGTGTGTCCTGGCACCATTTTTCTTTTTATTATATATCAATGGGCATGGAGAATATTTATTTAAAGTGGGGATGGACTCCCCGAGGGCCAATTCATGTCAAATCCCTGTGTTATTATATGCAGTCAACGCTGTCCTCATAGTGAGAACATCTAAAGGCCTACACATTTTGCTTGATGCTTTTAATGCCTTTATAAATAATGTAGGGCTCAAGACTAATCGCTCCAAATCATATATAATGAAATGTGTGCCAAAAAAAAGCTAAAACATGTAAACTTTTACTTGAAGGTGAAGAAATTAGGAAAGTCCCTCCTTTTTCTTATCTGGGAGTACCATTTGACGTGGATTTTAATTGGAAGTTTTTATTAAATTTCAAAACGTCTATTGATGCTGTTTTTAGATTTTTTAAGAGACTGGGAGTAAATGCCTCTTAGTAGTAACCTTTGGGGCTGGTGTCTGGGGATACATAAACTGTAACTTGCTTCAAAGTAATAGAAAATAAGTTCATAAAGAGATTGCCTGCAGTGCCTCAGACTACCTCTGTATTTTTCTGTAATGAGGAAGTGACTGAGCTTCTTATGCAATTATGTAAAATTGCAGCCACTATTGCTCTTGGTAAGAATATGGAATAACCCATAGGCACATTTCTGTGGAATAGTGATAGCAGACTGTATGAAACTGGACAACTGTTTAGATATAACCTGTATTAGATTCATTAAAACAAGCTTCGCCAGGATGGGCATGCCGGAATATTTTAGGAACCCTGATATTTTGAGTAATATTTCAGGTGCCACAATTAAAACACTTTTTTATCAATACTCTACCCTTTTCCTTTTTTTCCTTCATTTTTTGTGGGTAAATATAATAAAGTACATGATAGAAATATATAACTTATTTTTACACATTTTATATTTTACAATTGTATATTTTTAAGTGTTAATACAGGTAGGCTTTTCTTTACCTTAATAAGTTGTAAAATAAACACTTATGCATTACCCATGAGAAATAAATTGCATGTAAGAGCAATGTAAAAATGCACGAGTCCAGGGCAAATGTAAACACACCATTCACCGGAAAATAAGTAAAAAAGCATCTTCAGTCCCGGGGACAACATAGAAGATTTTCTTTGTAGTTAAGTAGCAGCAGCAAAGGAAGAACTTAGACAATCAGGTTCAAGATGGAAATTGAAGTAGAAAACAGAAAAAAGGGTACATTTCTACCTCATATCCCTTCAATTCTGCCAACTCGAGTTTGGAGGTTTACCTGCTACAATTTCCTCAACAGAAAGGCACATCACAATTGGCCCAGCTGTAATATTGGCTGGAATCTCTCTGACAGCCGCTTTTGCCTATAACACAGTTGAAGCAGCTGGAAACTTCTGGAGGAGACGGCACTTAGACGGACTATTGTCCATATACCCAACAACATCTAAATTGAGAGGCCAGACTGCCTATTAGGCGGGTGAGGAAACCATTGGAAATTTGACAGTGGGAGCAGATCCACCAAGATCTAAATCAGGCCCAGTGCCCTTGGATTTGGTTGTCCGGTTGGATACAGCTTTAATTCTGAAGATAAACAATCATATCAGCACTGCACCTTTGACACAGTGCGATTGAAACAGTGCTTTTATTATTTAAAAAATTTACAGTAGGACCAGATCCGCCAAGATCAAATTAGGCCCAGTGCCCTTGCATTTGGTTTCTAGTTGGAGACAGCTTTAAGTCTCAAGACAAACATCATATCAACTATTTACCTTCGACACTGTGCCATTGGGACATTGCTTTTATTATATAAACCACCTTTGAGGCTAATTTTACAAAGGAGCACTTTGCTGGGATTATCCGGGATCACTGTGCACTGTGACTGAGATTACCTTTGTTGTTTGAGGCCCATAAAGCATACAAAACAGAGGTACTATTCATAGGTGACATTTCCTGCAGCAGACGCAAATACACAAACCTTTCACAACTACACTCCCGCAGCAATAGCAGCACAATATAGGGCTTATGAAAAATTAGAAATGCCATTAATATTTCAGGAATATCAAAACTGGTACTTAGGCTCCCTCCGTCTTGCACTAAACTCTGTGTGACAAATGCAAAAACAACAGGTGATGGACAGAATGCAGAACAATGTCATACATTCACCCCAGTACAGAGATCTGGGCCTAAATCCATCGTTTTTTTGCTCACCATGCCATTCCAGTTTGAAGCCAGCCATATGCAAATCAGTCTTGACCCTGTGCCTCATGGGAACAGTCCAGCCCGAACTGCCAAGCCAGGTCCACCCTGGACTGGAAACAAGCATCCTAGGACCGGTTTCGGGGTTTCACCCCTCTTCAGCCAGGATAGCTTGATTCCAGTGGCATGGAGAGCACGGGACCCACGTCTGGGCATACCCGTACCACTCGGGGTGACAAATGCTAAAACAATAGGTGATGGACAGAATGCAGAACAATGTCATACATTCACCCCAGTACAGAGATCTGGGCCTAAATCCATAGTTTATTTGCTCACCATGCCATTCAATTTTGAACCCAGCCATATGCAAATCTGTCTTGACCCTGTGCCACTTGGGAACAGTCCAGCCCGAACTGCCAAGCCAGGTCCTCCCTGGACTGGAAACAAGCATCCTATGACCGGTTTCGGGGTTTCACCCCTCTTCAGCCAGGATAGCTTGATTCCAGTGGCATGGAGAGCACGGGACCCACGTCTGGGCATACCCGTACCACTCGGGGTGACAAATGCAAAAACAACAGGTGAGGGAGAGAACTCTGTAAGGCTGCAACCCCTCAGCAATGAGGGAGCAATTTGGCCAGTCCAAGTCTGCTACACACCATAGCCAACAGAAGCACCATTACATGCTGTGTATCTCCATGCTCTTTACACAGGTCTGAGCGGACTCTGCAGATGTTTAACACAGTTTGTTATGTAAAACGATAACTGTAACCCCAGTGAGGGATGTTTAAGCTGTGCAGCCACAGTTAGCTGTACCTTTAATTAGTCCAGTAACTATCAACATACTTATGGGTAAAGTTCCTGCCACACAACCGGAAATTATGTTCTAGATTGCACAAAAAAGAAACCAGATTGAAGCAGTGTTCTCTATACAGGACCCCAAGACAAACAGAGAAATTCATCACAATGAGAGTACCACTTCCCCCAGCAGATGAATGTGCCACCTCGGGTGCAGTCTTTGAGGCCATTTATACCACAACACATGATACACCCGCGATTGCTGTTTTGCCTGAAGTGCTAAAACAAATTCAGAATGAATACCGGTCTACCCTGGATTCTGGGATAAATTTAATTGGCAATTATGCCACAGTTGCCTCAAGTATTTTAGAAATGTAATGGTGGCTGGTGACATTTAAAAGTGGTGAGGCATGAAGGTTTGGTATGACTTTTATGCAGTGAGCAACACGGGCAAGCTTAATGGCCTCCTCAAGAGAACAAAAAAGATTGGCAAAGTGTATTTTAAAGCAAAAATAATTTTGTGATAAGACAAGACTTATAAAGCAGTGGGAATGTATTGTTTTGAAATATTAAACACATAAAAAACTGCCCTACATCTTACTGCATTATTATGTTCAACAGTTACTGTAATGTGCAAATTGTACAACTTGCTTATCTCAGCCTATTAACGTATGTGCTGGCCCAGTCTCTCACACTGCATGTGGCATCAACTTTGGAAGAAAATGCTTTAAAAAGGCTTTGGGAAGGACCAACGGCTGCTGATTGCAATCAGTCATATAGAAACTTGTGAAGACAGGCCTTTCAGTGGGATGAAAAATGTGGGGACTCTCTAAAAGGGAAAACATAAAATAAATGTCTGTGATTCCCATAGTGCTCTGCTAACTGACCTGTATTTTGGTTTCTGTCTGAGATGTAATTACATCCAGATATATAACACACCTAGCTAACAACTGACCTACACATAAAACGACGATTGGCTAAAACGGCTGTTAGCTATTTAACATAAATGAGCAACAACAAGAATTTATTAGAAATAATTAACCTTCAAAATGTTTCAATTCTGAAATTTCAATAGCATTGAGGCCTTGTGAAAGTGGTTTTGGACATTAGTTATGTGTGCTTTAGGTCAGAAATTTGCGTCCTTATTATTTTCACATCTTCAACCACCTCCCTTTCCTCTTCAGCACCCTCTTTTCACTCTTTCCCGAATGCACTTCCTTGCATCTCCCTCACTTCACCACTTCCAAATATACACTGCACTCACTCACACTTAAGCAATTTATTTACTTTTGCTTTTACCCTGAAAATATGTGCACCCCGTCTTACACATTTTCACAAAATTGCAATTACAAATGGAATACATGACCATTGTTCTGTGTGCTCTGCAGGGAGGCCAACCCACTGACGGGCACTTTGCTTTGGCTTCAGGGTCAGCAACAGAGCTCTCAATAAAAGCCCCTCAGAAACACCATCATGGCTCAAAGTATGCTCCGAAAAATAATACAGAAAGTAACACATAATTAAATAGCTAACTCTTGAGGAAGGTAAGAAGCAAAACTTGAAATAAGAGAGGAACTAAATCCCCGACATGAATTGCCTTAACGTTTTGTAACACTCATTGTTTGTAATTCAGTCAAAGTTTTTGGCATTAATGATGATAACGGCATGAAGATAGGGCCAGCCTAATTCATACAGCAGATAACTGTCTACTGTTCACACATATTTCTCGCTTTGCACTTGACTCAGATATTTGGATCAACTTTAAAAAGGAACAAGAACCGTCATGGCTGCTAACTAATTGATTAGGCCAGTCAGTAAATCACCAGCCCTTTCTGACCACAGAAGCAATTGCAAACCATTGATACATTTCCTTCGATGTTTAAAGAAAAAGAGGAAACCCATTTGCTGCCCCTTTCCTTGCCACTCACACAAAATTGTAAGGTTGAGATTGTGAGTTGCAATGAAATGCACCACGGGCAATGCTACTTTTGAACCCTTCGTTTTGTTTTTTGACTCCTTCAAAGACTGGAGCTTTTGGCAAAGCAGGATTTCTGAGGATGAAAAACCAAAAACATTGTCAATACATGGGGGCCTTTGGCAGCTATATGTATGCACTGGAGAAGGGGCCATGCAGTGTAGAGAAAAAAGGCACAGTGCTGTTTACCAGCCTAGCATGGGTAGCAATCACCAACAATAGTCGCTACAGAGTGTTGCTCTGTTTGATGACATTTGCTGGGGTTTTTAAATGTATGGAGACATGATTCACTGGGAGGCCCCTTTAAACGTAGATCATTTTTGTCACATGAGTGTAATATTATTTGGAATCAGACAGACATTTTCTGCTGGGTTTGCACCGCTCGTTTGATTTGAACGAGAGATTATCTAGCGTAGACTCTTTCAGGCAGCGGACAGAAAAGGAGAATTGCAGCTCGGTGTCAAGCTGCAAACCTGTAATGTTTGCTAAACTTAGACCAGCCTGCTCGTCTTTTGGATCCATTTCAGGGTGAAACAAATGCTGCAGCTCCACAGGTCAAGCGAAATGCACCCAGAGTGTGGAGTGTCCCAGTGGGGAGGTTAGGGTGGTGAGGGGTCTCAGAACATTAGCATTAAAACTTACCATTACCGTGGACAAGGTAGAAAAACACATGTGCTTCACAGTGCTTGCATCCATTCCTACGTATGATGAATGGGAAAGGGGAGGATCTATGCCTGCAAAAGACTGACAGCTGCTCTCACGCAGAAAGGGATGCTCCAACACCACATAGCATGATGCTGACAGCGTCACTGGCCTATACTAGTGGATACTTCCATAGACTACAAGGGCAATGACTTGTTTTGAAGGGCTTTAGAACAGAAACCCTGCATCATGCGTCACAGCTTAGAAAGTTGATTTACTGCCTGGCTTCCATCTCCTGTTTCACAGCAAGGCGGACAGGCAGCCTGGGACAGACAGCTCAGACTTAAATACATCAATTTAGTTAGAGATACAATAGGTTCCCTAAACAAATCGATCTATTTTATAACTGTACAGGAATGTGAAGGTATTTCAGTGGGGCCCAGCCGCAGAGCCTTAATGGACATTCCGTCCCTGAAGTAATATAAAAAAGGAGGCAGCAGCATTGGCAGTACTCCAATGCCTCACGCAGATTCCCGTAGTGAACCGAGAGGGTAAATTACAAACATTGATTGCTGAAACCTCTACATCTATAGGTCAAGATAATTTGGGAGCCAGACCAAGTAAACCATAACTTAACCCCTTCAGCGCTGCGCGGATTCCCCCGCGGTGCTGAAGGGTTCGAGCGCGGGCGGGGCCATGACGGAACGGTTCCGTCATGAGCACAGCTCAACCGATGCTCATGACGGAATCGTTCCGTCATGAGCATGGAAGGGGTTAAAGGTAATTCTGATATAGATAACAACAAACAGGCACCGGAAAAATGCTGGAACAAACAGAAAAGCAAAGAAAAACCCCAAAACATAGAGTCATCTCTACAACAGGATTCCACTGAAATACTTGATAATTTGCGTAACTGTGATTCAATTAAACAGCCTGATAGATTCCATTATACTGAAACACATGCTTCTCATTCCTTTCAGTACTCATGGGACAAATGCTTGCAGAGAAGGGGATGATTGGAACGCATACATGAAGAGTATGTGAAACCAAAAGTGGACTCAAAATGCTCATCCGAGATCATCATGTAAAAGGAAGAGACACTTCCACAACAAAGACCCCAGTTCTAAAAGAAGAAAGTGGCTGGTATTTCCGCTAAAACAGTCACATATATTGAGAACCCTACTTCCGAACAAGACATGGGCATTGACACTCCTAGACAGAGCAGCAGAGGTCATGATAGTTCACTAGAATCTTCAAGAGTTCCTAGATGCAAGCGCAATTAATGAAATTATTCAAGTTGAATACTAGATCAGCAGTTTAGCCCTCCTGACAGACTGTATGATTTGGATGTCCAAATTTAGGGTGACATACCACGTACTATTAAAATAATTTTCTGGGAAAATCTAACCAACACTTATGACATTCTCTTGACTGAAGCGTGTTTGCCACCTGAGTTTGTTAGAAAAGTCCCACATGGGTAAGATACAATAGTTTTGTTCTTAAGTTATAAAACAAGTGTATGCCACAGAATGGGCCCGTGCACAAGCCCCAGCATTATACTGCAATCATGTAGGCTGGGATAAAGTCTTTCCTTATCATGGTATACCTATATGGTTCATCCCACATGTGCAACCACAATATCCAAATAAGCAGAAAGCTAAAAGCCCAGATAGAAAAATTCTAGCACAACTAGATTATCAAGGCATATCTTTTGTTTCCATTAGTAAAACTAGATCATTCCTATCGTCTAGTCTTAGCCTACAGACATTTAAACAGTCATACATACGCATTTAATACAAAACTCACATAGTACAACACTAATGAACAACCTAGGTCGCCCAGAATACTTTTCCAATCCGATCATCATTACTTTAATCTCAAGGAAATCCTTAAAGATTGCTTGTGTGGATCTCCTTGAAACTATTAGACTCTCTACTGACATAATTAAACAAGATTTTAGAGAGAACCAATTGCTTCTAATACAGCCAGGGGTGCAACCCTATCTAATAACAATAAAAGGAGGCTATGACAGGATGTTGTTGACCCATTTTCGCCTAGGAAACTTTTATAGATTGATATTGTTCCCAAACATGAATGATTGGTCTCAATTTTTATGCCCCTGCCTATGCGATGACACATCTACTCAGTCCACTATACATATTTTGTTTTTTTTGCAAATTTTGTCATTTATTAGGAAAAAGATGGATTTTGCCAATTTTAAAGGAGCTAGACAAAATTGTCCTGCATTTTTAATATTACAACTTTTAGAATATGAAGTACTCATCAGTCACTTGACTAAATACTTGAAGGGCGTGATCAGAAGTAGGAAAACAATGTAACTTCTTCATTTTTAACTATATAACATGATCGTATTGTCAGATTTCGTGTGATATTGGATATGTAAGTTATGATGATTACTTTTATGTTTTGTTCTTTTATGATTTAATTGTTTAAATCGAATAAAGCATATTTTGAATTTGAATTTGAACAACATAGTGCGTAAAAAATACAAAAACACTTTGAACATTTCAATGGCTTTTTCTGCCTAAACATAGCACCTAAAAGCAGGGACTTATGGTCGCTAACCGCTTTAGGGTTTCAGAAGATATTCTGCTGACTTCCTCAGGATATAAGAACAGCCCTGGTCTGTTCTTTGCCAGAGTAACATCAATTTTACATGACATTGACTCAGCAGTATTGCCCTATGCTGATAACATATATATCACGGATGATGACTTAAACACACATCTAGCCAGAGCATATCGCATAGTTTTGGGATTTGCTGAACATGGCTACAAACTGAACTTTAGAAAAAAAATTGCTTATCTCAGGGCCCTATTTTTGGGATACGGGTTGTCTAATGAAGACAAATATATTGTACCACATTTCTTGGAGAAATGTGCCCACTTACAACCACTAAACATCATCAAAAAGCTTTGATCACTGTTAGGCTTTCTCAGTTTTGCTAGAGCATACATACCAGACAATACACAAAGGGTAAAACTATTTTTTATGATTTAATTTGTTCAGACTGTTCCAGTGCACATTGGATAGCAGAACACACACAGATACTCAGGACACTGCAAACTGACATGTTTGCTTCCAGACACTTACACACTCATAATCACGGGGTCCACCGGCATTATGTATGTCACCTTCAACGAAGGTGCTACTGTACAGATTGCATATAAATAGCATTTACATTCAAATTATACAATGCATTTTGCATCGACAGAAAAAATCTGACTGCAGTTCAGACAGCTGTTATAAAGGAAAAATCATTGGCCAGTATTGCAAATCCTTACGTCCTATTCAGATACAGTGGGCCACCTCCTTAACAGCTACTTATGTCTTTTACCCAACATTGCAAACACAAGAATTTCTCCATTATGAACAAGAAAACACTGTGCCCAGTGATATTTTGCTTCTTGATCAGCATGGCTATATCATATATACTGATGGTTCAGCCCAGCCCACTGTTGGAACTAAACAGCAATATTCCACTGCTTGTGCCGCAGTTATGCGGTGTCATGAGAAATGGAGAATTCCATCCTCAAAAAGCTTTTACATAATCCTTAGGGGATTGTATCACACAGCTTTAATTCTGGCACTAGAAAATGCTAATCCTGAATTCCCCACACTCAATGTGTGTGATTACAGTCTTTTAATTAGCATTTACATTATTGCTGCTTGAATGATTCAGAGATTCTAGAGGAAACGCTAAGAAGCATAAATCACTATGGGGAAAGGTGACGCGTTTTAAACAATGTTTACCACGGGCTCTTGATTGTTGGCAATGCTTTATATGGTGGCAAACCACTATCTCAAACAATTCCAGCAAAATACTCCTATCTACTGAGTACCCAAAACATACCTTTTGCTTGCATTCCTGGAGCGAGGGATCTAGTGATACCAAATCAAGAACGCAGGCTAGGATTAATCATAGCTGCTCATGAGGAGTTAGCGTCTGCCCATGCAGGTGTGGTGTAGGGGTGGCGAAGAATTCTGCTCCAGCAGCAGAGTTTGCAGAGTTTTTCCCACTCCGCACTCCATGCTGAGTTCCGAAAAACACGTTTTTTCTCAAGCGTCTCATCAACTGTAAGTTGGTGAGCGATTGTGAGACAAAATAACATGCTAGACCTTCTCCTGGCAAGATTTCTCATCGTCAGCGGTTGCGGCAAGTCACGACCACTCATGTTGAGAAATTTGGAGTGAAGAAGATGCCACTTGAGTAAAATGTCTATTCGAGTGGCAGAAAGCAGCAATACCCTCTGTTGTGATGTGTAGTATCATTCGCGCTGATTTTACAGCAGGAGACAAATTCCTGGTGCTAAAAATCATTGTCAGCAGCACAACTTGACAGACTCTGTCGCTGGCGGAACTCAGCGGCAGGGCTCTTCTGGCACTTCGCGGAGTTCCGCGGAGTAAAAATCTGCGAACTCTGCCTAGGCTTAGTGTGGTGGCTACAGTTTCCTTACTGCAGAAACACTATTGTTGACATGGACTTTACAAACAGACTAAACAGTATGTCCTCAGCTGTGATATTTGTCAGAAAATAGAAAGTTCCACCGCAGTTCACCCACCGCAGACACCTCTCTCTGACTTTCAAATAGACCTCTAAATTGGGTCTATCTGGATGACTGTGGCCCTCTAAATTCATATAATGTGTTTACATTTATCTTATTGGCAGTTGATTCATGTTCTAGATTTCTTTAGGTGTGGCTATGTCGATCGGATGATGCTCAAGCTGTTATTAGAGATTTGCAAGAGTTTATCGGGACATATTCAGTGGCTGCTTTCCACTCAGACTAGGACCCAGCATTTGCCTCTAAGGCTTACCGGTGTATAATGGGAACCCTGTGTGTTGCAGTGCTTTTTTCCTCCCCTATATTCATGAGGGATGTTCGAAAGGAAAAATATGATAAAAGCTGTCCTTAACAGCTAAAGTATTAGGTTTAGGTCGAAGTTGCATCTATCACTTGTATGGAGTCCAGAGATCTCTAAATATTCTGCCAAGAAGATTCTTTGGCCGCCAGACCCCTTACAAGGTCCTGTTTGGAGTCCAAATGTACGTTCTAGATCTCGATAATCCTGGCATTGTGGAGGCAGATATGCCATTTGACATTAATGAACGTTTTGCAGTGTTCCAGGAACTACTTCTGAGATGAGCGCTCAAATTAAACAACTAACAGGCACATGCATCAAAAGAAAAAACAGTCACAAACGGGCAGATTCTCAGAATCTTCCCCCTTTGCGACCGGTATTTTTGCATTTGGGATGCATCATCCCAAATGCAAAAATCGCAATTTAAGTAATCTCTAAATTGCGATTACTTAAATTGTGATTGCATTTAGGGAATCTCAAATTGATATTCCTTAAATGCAATGCAATGCATTAAAGTTAAAAACTTAGCAATTTCGCTAATAGGGGGGGGGGTGGGGCAAATTTGCAAAACCTTTGAAAAATGCACTTATGTGCATTATTCAAAGTTTCATGTTGCGCACTCACATGCCCTTAGGGCATGTGTGTGTGCAACATATGTGCCCAGATCAATTTCAGGGGTGCAACAGGGTGTCCTTATGACACCCTTGCACCCTGAAATTGCATGCGCAATATGCGAGGACCTATTAGTACTCGCAAATTGCGCTTGCCATTTCCCATTCATTCCTATGGGCCTACAAGACTGAATGGGAAGCTATTCCTTATTTGTGACTCGCAATTTGCCAGTCGCAAATAAGGAATGTGTAGGAATCGCTATTCTTATAGCAATTCCTATATGCATAGGATTTTGTGAGTCCTTAATTGCGAATCCTTAATATTCACAATTAAGGACTCACAAAATCCGAGCTTGATGCATGTGCCAGTAAATGTTCTGTCACTGAAGTGGTGAAGGTGCAACCAGCACTTCCTGACTGGATTCCTAAAGCTGAGGATCTAGTTTGAGAGAAGATTACTGACAAGAAGGAGTTTTGCCACTCGTACCAAGCACCAGTGCCAGTGCTCAGCATTGCATTTATCAGAACTGTGATATTGCCACTGCTTGATGATTGTAGAAACAAACGGTTTGTGTCAATTGATCTCATCAAACCATACCATGTGGCAGGTCCTACACAGTAGGCCACGAGGACTCCTGGGTAGTTACCTGTCTCCTCTCACTACCATATAGGAAATCCCTCTACAAACTTTAAATAATAGAAAAATTGCAAGTCACCAGCTGAGACATCATTTGCTGACGTTTTACTGCTTTCTGTTACTAGAGTTTACAGTCTTTTAATGCTACTCTAACAATGAAGTTGTTTATTATCACCCATCTTTGGAGGTGTCTGACAGTTCTTCCTTACCACGTGAGGTCCCTGTTTTCACACAGACTGCCTCTGGCTATTTTGGCGAGATTGATGATTTTTCTTCATGTTTGTCTTTTAAATCATTGCATGGGATACATGCATTCCTTTTCTGGCTGAAACAGACTTATCTGATTCCACCATGGTCATACATTTGGATTTCCATTTCACTGCTTTTCCTCTTCATTTGGATGGGATTTGCCGCATTTTCATTTTACCCTAAATAGACATTATCTCTTAGAGTGCTCTGAACTGGTAGCGGAGGTACTGAAGCCTCATTCTTCTTCACATAAAGTGTGAAGGAACCTATGCCTCGTAAACATTTCTGCATTTTCTGTACCTGATGTCATTGTTTTGGATGTGATCCCATTTGATATTTTTGGTCAAACACAAAAATTACGGATTCCTTATCTGCTTAAAGTCTCAATGGATGACATCATAACTCTTGGTAGAATTTCTGGTGACTGGGAAGTGACCACTTTCAAAAGCATGCATTCTAAACAAGAATAAAGTGTTTTAAACTAAAGATTTATTTTTAAATTCGGCTAATCATGGTGAAATATTTTATCAACACTATGCATACCATTATTAACACAGAGCTCATGTTCCACTTGCAGTTTTTAATTACACACAATGGGGACATTGCGCAAAGCCTCCAGTGGGTAGTTCAAAAACATTCCTGAGAAAGTTTGCATATTTTGCTGATAAAGACCCTTTAGATTCAGTTTATTACTATTATAGGCTTACGCCTTCCCCAGCCCAACAGAATATTTAGGAAAAAAAAAATTCATTTATTTGGACCCATTTTTTTCCAGCTGGCCATAGAAACCTATACATATTTCAGGAATTTTTTTTTTTCTGAACAAGACAGTGTTGCAACCTACCTACCTGGGTTTGGCTAAAATTAAACACATGAACACACTTAACATTACCTCTTTTGCCCGTTTTGACAATTGGCAACACTTTGCAAATTCCACGGAAGAACATCTCAATAATATGTTACAGATTGGGACATATAACCCTACACTTTCAGGTTCAGACAGGTGATTAGTATGGCCAGTTGAAGTTTTTTAAACACCACAACATGGTTGAAAGCTAGTAGACCAGACCCGCGATATGTGTAGACACAAAACTCAGGCGTGGTTACTACCTATTGCATAGGAAAGTTACGCCTGGAATGGTTACAGCATTCCACTCTATCTGTGGTTAAGGAACATATGTCTCTCCTGTCTGATGACATGGATTTACAAGATAGATTTCTTGCTGAGTCCTAGGTCAACACATTCCAAACACTTAATATGCACAATATGCAATGAACTTTGGAAAGTTTCTCAGCAGAAGCTGCCGAACACATGAGAGAACTTCACCCAGGCAAATTGGAAAAAGCATTGACTCTTGTGGACAATGGCATGAATACACTGTCAGCTCACATTTCTTCTTTGAATAATGTTGTATCATCTGCATTCAAAATAATACAAAATGACATGTCTCTCCTCCAGCATGGACAAAGTCAGCTGAGATTGATTATGTAATCAAGTTGGGAGTTGGACATTACAGGTTTTAAAGTCGAACTGTGTGCCCTGGAGATATGTGAATGCAACAGAGTTGTTTCTGCCTTATAATTTAACATCCACACCAAGGCGGATGGCAAAGAAAGATGCAACTTAGACAATGTTTCACATCTTACATTTCGAAGATTGGCCCTTTGTAGTAGCAGAAACACCGTCAACTGTATGTTTGAACCATGATGTGTCTATTACCTTGTCCATTTCAACTTTTCATTTTATATCTTGTTTCAAACACTTTCAAGTTAGCAGATATGAAGCTTTAGGGGAGAGTTTGGTACACAAGACTTGGTTTCTGCCTTTCAGCAACAGGTGTCTGAGTGGAGAGACCAAAGTGTTTTAAGCAGAAATGAGTGTGAAGCTTTGTTCGACCATTCAATTAATTTGTAAAGAGGTGACACTCCATGGGGCATGTAATGCACTAATGGACAATTTGGCATGTTATCTGAAGGGTGTCCCGGCAGCTTTGATTTGGCAGAGGTACGATTGCTTTCAAATGGCAGTTATTTGATCCTGAACGAAAAAGGAAGTTGTGGGATGAAGCCGGGAGTGTCTTATGTGGTGGCTGTTTCCAGGATCAAGACCAGGGGTACTACTATGTTATTTCCACCCACACACAACTAGGGGCGTTACCTTGTGGCCTTTGATTCTTATTTTTAGCATTACATTTTTATAAGTTAGGCCGACCAAAAGCCTCATTATTTCAAAAGGACTTGATCTAACATATGCTAGAGAGACATTTGATCTCCAAGTTTCAAGATCTTCTTCTGAAATACAATCGCTACTGCGCAAAAATCTGCCACTACACTTTGGTGAACATGCGCACTGCATATTTAACGCTTCCAATACCGCAGGAGTGGTACACCTTTATAAAGCGATTGGATATGGCTTTGTTAGCACATTCAAGTGATTCCGTCCTTTATGCACTCTTTGGTGTACTTAGAGGCAGACCACCAGTGTTATTCTTGATTGTTGGGATTTTGGTCCTATTTCTTTGCTCCACAATGGATGTTCCACCTCAAAGCCAAATGATGATGGAACTACCATACTACCTGGTGTGTCATGCATGCATGAAACAGTACTTTTGAGTGTCTTTAGTTCAGGAACTTAATAAGAACTGGTCCTTGTCCCTTAAACCTATATGGTTACACTGCGTACAGCCCATGTTCTGCTGTCTGTTATGCACTTTCGAGTGTGCACTGGACCTATGTCTTGCAATGAAACTGTTTCAATCTACGAATATGGATCTGCAAGTACGTCAGTTGAGGATTCATCTTCAGTAATGTACTGTGAGCCTACCATTGCTAAAGAATGCTTACTATGAGCCATTTCTGGATGCTTTGTCTCCTGGATTTCTAGATTCTGGCTCCTCCAGTGTAGTTACACTGCTGAATAACATACCCTCAACTTCTGCTGATAGGGCTGGACATGTCCACATTTGTTCTTTGTAACTTGTGAATCTGGCCATTGAAGAAACATCATCTGCCAAAATGGGTTACTTCCTGGATCATACTAACTCTCTGAACCTGGGAAACCTTTCAGTAGCCTCCTACATTTTAGTTCAGCACCTTGTTTTCATTTCAAATTGACCTCTTATTCATTTTTTTAATAATTGTGTGCTTTTAATTGGCATTTCTAATGCATGATGGCCTTCATTTGCTTTTGTTATTAAAGTGCATTTTATAACCATTTTTTAATCCTTAGGTTTATATTTTAAGTTTGACAGTTCAGAATAGCTCTGAAGCTATTAGGTTGAAGCACAGCCTCCCTTCGGCTAAGGAGTGGGTGTTGTAAGGTCCAACACAGCTTGCAAAAAGTTTTCATTTTAAGTACATGTTTTAAACTTGACATCTTTTGCTAATGGTGACTTTTTACATGCTTTGCACTTACACAAAAATATATGTTTGGAAGTTAATCTGCATGCAGCACATTTCTTAGTACGCATTTCATCATGTTGCCCATACACTATGTCCAAGGCTAGGAACATTAAACAAGATGCCCTTGCATTTGGTTGTCAAGTTGGAGACAGCACTAAATCTCAAGACAAACAATCAGCTCTGCACCTTTGACACAATGTTATTAGAACAGGGCTTTTATTATACAAACCATCTCTGAGCCATGTTCTGTAGAGGAGCACTTTTGCTGGGAGTATGCTGGAGCACTGTGCCTGTGATGCAGCCCTGCTGACTCTAACCTTCATTCTGCAGAGGAGGATAGCCTGTTCTATATACATCATCAGGTATCTCCCAGATGCGTCACGTTGTAAATACCCCGCACCATGGCGCAGGATTTGCGCCGCTGCTGCGTCACAAAAGTGACGCAACGGCGGCGCAAAAGTGGCGCAAGTGCAACATAAATCTGCCCCTATGTACTTAAGTGTGCACTACTGTGGTACCTGCTGTCATTTTAAAAGCCAGCCCTGCATTGCAGGTTGATTTTAAAATAGAGATATATACAAATTCGACTTTGGAATTAAAGTTACTTCCAAATTAGTAAATGACCATATTTTTACATATACGTCACCTCTAAGGTCTCCCTGAAGTTCACCTGGGTTAGGGTGCCTTGCAAGCAGGGACATTATAAAATATGTTTTACATGCCCTGGTTAGGGAAAAACTGCCAATTTAATTTGTAATGTATTGGCTCCATTGACTAACATGTGAATATTTTAATAAAGTATAACTATTGATAGAAATGAGTTAAAAATATAATTCAAGGACTTAAACGAATAGTTATGAGAAATCCAACAACTTGCCATAGCTAGATTTGTTATAACTTTTACAGAAAATAGGTTATAAGACTTTCTTTTCTGTGAGCCAAAATTTAGCCTTCCAGAAGTCCTTCTCAGATTGGCCAGCCTCTGCCAGGCTGAGCCAAGCTGTCTTAATGAGGTACAGTGCAACACTCCAGGGCGGCTGACTCCCGAACACAGGGGTTCATGGTTCGATCCCTGACGTCAGAGGCAGGTTAGCCCAGCACCATGTGACTCTGGGCAATAGCTCACTTAATCTTCCAGACGGCCAGCGCTGGGACACCTTGCCTGAGGTAGCTATGCAGTTCACAAATAATGGCATTATTATTGCAGGTGTGAAGTGGCCTGAGAGAGAGACAAAAGATTTCCTGTGGGAGGAGAACTGAAGCTGCAGCAGGAAGGATGAGGGTGGGGTGGCCAAACTGGTCTTCAAAGGGAGAATGACACTTTGGGACAGCACAGGTTCACCCACAGATCCTGCACCACAAGCCACACAGGAGCCACTGTAAGTAGAGTATTGAAGGAGTTTGAAGCAGTGTTAAAGAATCATAGCTGCACCAGTGGGTTGACTTAGCCACATCTAACTCTTTCAGAGATACTTTCTCCATTTTGGATTTTGGAAGAATAGTGTTTTCTGGTTATGAATATGCTGCACTTTGGAGGAATTGGTCGTACACCTTGGTGGCACCCTGCCTCCTATTGCTCAAGGGTGTCCCCCTGCTTGACACCCAGGAACACAGCATACATATGGAAAGGTTGCCAAGCAACTCAGATCTGCTGTCTGAAACAACAAGCAGAAAAAGATCTACCCTGCTGGAACCCTGATCTGCACCCAAAGAATTGCACTCTGAAGGACTGCACCTGCGGCACAATCTGGTACTACAGCTCCAATGACTTTGCCTGGCTTCACAAGGATTACAGAGTGCACTTCATGCAAGCTGCATGTTCCCATCTTGAAGTGCGTCCAGTGGACCTTTAAGGATTTGTCCAGGTGCATTGTGAAAATTGTAGTCCAAACATCCCAAGGACCATCTCAGAGATTCTAGACCCCTTGATTGGTGCTGTGGACTCTTTGAACGCACAAAAGAAACTTCAGGAAAACATTTCAAAAGTGTGGAGCACATTTTGTAAAAAAAAAGCTCCATTAGTTGACCAGGTGCATTGTGGGATTTGCAGTCCTAGGCCCCCCAAGAGGCAAAGCAGAGCATCTGAACGCTTGGCTGGTAGTGCGGACCACTTTCCTGCATCAAGAAATCATTCTGGGAGTAAGTGTTAAAGTATTACATCATGGGTGGCCTGAACTTTGTTGCGATACACATGGGACCGGTTCCTGTATCGTTTCATTGCATCCGTTGTTGGTGAGTCCAAGTCTGGGTACTGTTATTGGAGGGGTAAACGTTTGAACCATGCTCTTTGCATGATATGTTCCCATGCTTTCTTGTATTTCTTTAAGGGGTTGCTCCTCTATCTGAGGCGTAGTTGGACTCTGTATGTATGTATGTATGTGCGGTCTTATATAGCGCTCAAATTACCCTTGGGCATCTCGGCGCTTGCATTGGGAACCCATCCTGGTTTTTCCCTGTGAGATAACCCGTACTGGGCATCCCCAAGGTGAAAGCCAGGCATCCCTCCGCGGGGGGCCGTTGTGGAGATTAAGCAAGCTTGTTGCCCAGAGCTGCATAGTGTGAACTCGTGCTTAGAGTAGGCACCGAAGCAAGAATTATCGAGTCCGTGGACAATTGGGCTCCAGACCCTGCCGCGTCGGGAATCGAACCCTGGTCCCGGGTCTGACCTCTGCTTCAGGGTATGCCTCCTCTAACCAGTGAGCTACACTTCTCCACTCTGGGCTGCATTTTTGAACTGCGTGCACAGGTTGCTCAGCATTGAGGGGAGGGAGGCTAATTTGTCAATGATTGGGCCGCACCCGCAGCTTGAGTTGCTTTCTTGAATATTTTCCTGTGTGTTTTGGAAGAATGTGTTTAGGGCTCCTAGCTTCCCATTGATTGCTACCACAAAGACCACCATGGTGTTAAATAAGGTTAACTGTGTGTTCATTTTGTCTGATTGGTACTGGAGAGCTTCCACCAGGAGTTGCACTGTTTTGTGCAAACTTGTCCAGGCGCTTTCAGTTTTTAATTTTTGCGCCACCTCAGTAAGATTACTGGGCCTTACCCCTATTGTAGTGCCTTCTGTCTCCTGGTGCCCTCTTGACTTCTGGTGCTCCTGTGCTTTGGAATCTCGCAGAGAGTCGCTAATGGGCTTTGCTGGTGAGTCGTGTGTGTAAGTTGCCAGCAATTCCTCCCATTCCTTTGTGTCGAGGTTTGAGAGCTGTGCAGGGTCTGTGGTCTTATGCCTTGGTGTTCGTCTCAATCTGGTCATCGTTGGTCGTGTTTGAAATTCTATGTCCAGTCCAATTGGCGATTAGACAGGTTTGAGCTTTGCTTTATTAGAGGAAGACCAGGTCGGCATATGCGTCTGTGAGCTTACCAGCTGTGTTTTTGTTAATTCCTCATTTGTGATGCAGTTACTTCTCATGTTGCTGCTGTGGGGTCCCTCCCAGGGCAGTTCTATGTCTCCACTACCGACAACCTACGGGGGCGATGACCTTGACGTTCCCGATCGAAGTTACTATTTCTTCTGCCATGACCAGCTTAACAGGATGCTGGTTATTCTGCAGCGAGGGTATAGCTTGATTCTGTGAGCCTGATCCTGGAACTGCTGCAGTAAATTGATTAGTGTCAGGTCCAAGTTAGATTTTTGGGTCAAGTCTGGTGCTTGACCAGGGATCCGATCTGTGCCTGCTGCTGCCGTTGTCCTGTAGTTGAAACGGTTCGAGGGGTGTTTGAAGGCCCTGGACTTCAGTTGTACTAGAGAGGAGAGTGTCTCCCGCATTTCTCAGAAACTGGAATTTGGTGTAGATCTTTGGCTGTGTGGATGTAGGACTGTAACACAGTTCAATTAGTGGCATTAGGCCACTAGCAGACGAGCCAACTCCCCAAATCATGGATTTGTCTGCAGCTGTCTGCGTAGTTGAAAATGTCACATGGTGTAAATACTTTTTTCACACACATTTTAAAGGGAAGCTTACCCAGAGTATATACATACTGCTGATTTGTGAGGCTCTGCAATTGTAATCCATTTGAGATTTTGTGGCCTCCACAAATCATAGACGGCAGCCCCAGATGCCTCAGTTTGAACTGCTGTAAGGTTAGGCGAATTATTATTTCGGGTGTCAAAACGATAGTGCTTTCTGCAATGTACCCAGATGTATAGTCAGTACCACACCCCTCTTCTGCACCCCACCATTTCCAAAACCCTCACCACGGATCACACTGTTAAAATTATCTCAGGTTTGCTAGGTCTGCATCAGCAGTGGCTTGCTTTTCCTTATGAGTAGGTGGTGAGGTAGAATCACACATTTCCACTGAGCTACCCTCCAGGAATAGACTAACCTTGGGTGCTGTTTTGACATTCTCTTGCAAATTAACAAAAAGTTATAGATCCACTGGTGCTGTAGGTTTACTTTGAATTGGCTAAGTCTGGCTGGTACTTTCAGCATTAGCAGACAACATTTGGTTAACACACTTACAGAAATGCAGAAGGAAAATTGAACGGTATCAGTCCTAAACACTGTGCAGATGCGGAATCCTGAGTCTAGGTTGGGTACTTTGAAGGGCTTATTTATGAGGACCCTGCATCACTTTTGCACCACGTAAAGTGGTACTTGCATGACTCAGGGCGCTCATTTTCATTTATGAAGCCATTCAAAGTCACCCTGCATGGCTTTGAGAAACCTCATAAATCATGAGTAAGGCAAGGCAGTGCAAATCGCTGCGTCGCCTTTCTCTGTGCCCATGAGGCGTTCCATGGGCATTGCAGTGGGTTTTCCCACGCAACACCCATGGAATTTGATCCGGCCCCAGATTTACAAAGTGATGCAAACCTGCGAAAGAGCCAAAACCATACACAGCCCGAGGTCAGACATAAAGAGAAAGATGTTTATTTCTCCTCTTCTTTTCCACTTTTCACGTGTGCTGCATTTTGCAGCACAGATAGAAAGAGAATGATGCCTCTTAAGATTGTTTTTATGCAGGAAGGTGCACCTTCCTGCACAAACACAATCGTGTATGCAACAGAGGCACTCTTGCACTACGATGCATGGTGCTAGGCTGCCAAAATGACGCCAGCGGAGAGAGAAAGGACAGAAATGCACTGTATTGCTTAAATAGGGTGCATTCCTGACTTTTCACTTTGGCACAGGGCAGCGCAGCAAGTTGTGTTGCTACGCTGCCCTACACCAAAATCCAATAAATAACCCCCTTACTGTGCCTACCCAGACCTGAATTCCGAGTTTCTCAATAATTAATGATCCCACCTCAATACACCTGTTTGTGCAGAAATCACAATTTCTGAACACCAGGCATCATTTTATAATATGACGATAAATATCACACTACCCCCAGGGACACTTGAAATTGAGGTCCTTATGGTGCTCAGGAGAAGGAACGGCGTAATAAGGCAGTAAAACAGGCCTCCTGGTCTCATTTTACTATAGGCCAGGGCGCAACGTTTTACTTTCTACACTGTCCATGTTCGATTAATTACATGTTGAAGCAAAGCGTTATATAATTTAATCAGAATTAACCTACTCTGATTCTGAGGTTCCGTTTTACAAGCAGAATTCGAGCTTTTTTTATTCACCATGAAAAAAGAGCATCGCATTGCTACGAGCCGTGTTTTTATAATTATGTCAAAATTCATGCCACATGGACAGTAAAGGCGGAAATAGGGGAATTATTTTGTCCTATAGTAGCTTTATTACATTTCTCAATCTTACTCTTTGCGTCATGGTATTTGTGATAGAAATATTCTCTATAAGCATGCCTGTGGGTAAGAAATTGCAGCCCAGCTGAGACGGAAACTGAAGAAGGGAAATGAGAGGTCTTTGATACGTGGCTCATGGTTTTCAAAGAGAGCTCAGAAGGAAGGCAAGGGCAGAAGTCGATTGCGGCTGAAGAGCGAAGCTCACTGGAGCAATGAATGACGGAGTGCACACAAAAACCCTTTCAAGTTTCTTTTGATGAAGGACACCAGAGGCCTTTTCATATACCGCAGTCACCGCGGAACAAAGGTTTTAGATCACGGCATGGTTTTAAAAGGAATTCCGTTTGGGAGGAAACAATGGGCACTGAGAGCGGAATCACACAATTTGAGGGGCACAAATTTCAGAAACACTTCCAAATGATGATCCCTCTCTGAGATTGGGGTTAATTCCAAAGTACTTGTTCTCCCCTGCTTTGTCTCACCAGGAGAGAATATACTTTCACATGGGGACCAGAATTACCTTTTTTTTAAGTTTTAACAGTAAGTTTATTCATCAAAATTCCAATGTAATACAAGGCAAGAAAACAGCTTTTGACAAGTGTCTTTGTAGTGGTCAAACACGGGTATGAGCACATGTATATCAGCCACTCACTGGTAAGATTATGCTCAAGCACGGGATTAGTTTCAGAAGCTCAATACGTTTTTTTACCAAGCTTCATTACTCCAAGTCCTTGTCTTCTTCCTGACTGATATTTCAGACGAGTTCCAACCTGCAGGTGTGTAAAGACTGCGACGAGGTAGACAGACGGGATAGCAATGCTATTGATAACACATAATATACATTTTTTAAAGAAAATACAGTCCGGTTCAAGCCTGCTTGTTCTCTGCAAGCAGTCCAGGTAACTGCACAATCATCTAAATCTTTCAATGTGAAAGCTTCTGCCTTAAGTTAAGTAAGCAATTGATGCACTCATTAAAGAGCACATTAGTTTCCCAAAATGTGATCATCACAATCATTGTGCTGCTAGGAGTCCATATCCTATAAATAATTTGCATTAAATATAAAGCAAATGCATGTATGTCTATTTTTATATTGTATTTGCTCGGCAATGAAGTGTTGCTCTACTCTCCAGCAGCGAAAAGAAGCACAGAAACTTGAGAACTGGAGAAATGTCTGATTGTTCCTCTACTTTTAAAAAGGATGAAATTGAAACCTTTATTTTGCCCAAGCTTTAAGACAAGGAATACTCTTATGTTTTTAATTATTTCTTTATCTCTTCTTTCTTTCTTTCTTTCTTTCTTTCTTTCTTTCTTTCTTTCTTTCTTTCTTTCTTTCTTTCTTTCTTTCTTTCTCATTTTTGTGTATCTTTATGTAAGTCCTTACAGACCTAGATTCGTTTAACTTGCAGGAAATGAAAGTAGAGGAGCTAAGAAGTGTTAGGGAGTTCTGTAATGAATTAGATGTTCACATCCTTTTTGTATGTCAGCCAGTTAGGAAGAGCTCATATGCAACAGGGTTATCTAATCCAAAACTTCTAAACGTGAATTGAAAAGCATCCTTTTCTGGTACTTACTCTTCTGGGTGATGGGGTGGGATGGGGAGATTGTTCGTAGAGCTTTGGTTTTCAAAGGAGGATCTAAGGGGAAATTCTATTGCTAATGTAAGGCGAGATGATCCGAGAGAGGTATCTTAAAGTGGGCATCGGCTTTTAGGCGGAGTCAATAAACACTTTCAATTTGTGTGAGACTCTCTCCCATCCTTTATGCTTGCAATGAGCCTACTAGCATCATTTCAGTCCTTTTGAAGTTAGTCACATTAGTGTTTTGAGAAGCATGAGTAGCGGGTATTGGCTTCATTCAACATGAAATTATTAACAGCTGTTGCTTGAGCATGAAATACCTTAAAAAAATTAGGTACAAGAGGCATTTGACAAAACAGGAACAGTTTGTTCAATTAAGCTATGCTGCTAGGAGCACAGTCACAGGTATAGGGCTTGAGGACTGTCTCAATTTACAATTGGTTGAACATGGGTCTTTCTACAGTTTATTGAATGCAATAAAATAGTTCCAGCGATCCTTTTTTGGTAAGGAATGTAAGCCTCTGACTTGGATCCATAAATTAATGTATTGGATAAGGAATCCAGGTTGTCCTCAACCTTGCATGAACACAATACGGCCTGTGGGTAATGTGTCCCGATGTCCGGGAGGGGAGCGCATGATCACTGCTTGTACTATGTGTGCTGTATCCTGATTGACTATGTGTTCCTTACTTCATGTCGCATCTGAATTCATAGTGTTATGGGAACTCGTGCACCCATCCGGCCTTGTGTGCTATATTTGGGCCAATTTCCCTGGACCATTGTGGTGTCGCTGCGTCTATCTGTGGGACTGATCTGGGATTTTCTGTTTATGTGTTTTCTTTCTGGCTACATACCACCCCATCGGTGACCTGTCAATCAGTGACCTCGGGCCTGGGTCTCACGGCCTGCCTAACTACCTATTTCTGAGTCAGGGTTGACGTAGAGTTCACAACGGGCGCATTCATCAATAAATATGCAATTTAATTTTCATACATGGATGTATTTTTAATAATAGTGACATCAACTTTTCTATAGTAACAGAGTGACCACTAAATGAGGAAGACGATCTCCAAACTAAGCTACAGAAGGTAAAGAATTGGACTTTGGAGGGGTCAGATTAACTATTCCCACCCAACCAAAGCAATTGTAGGGAAAGTGTTGGCATTTTGAGGGGTCAGATTTACTATTAGTCACTCTGACCTAAGAAGCACTGGTGAAATGTTTGGACTTGGGTGGGGTCATATTTACTAATCCCACCCCAACTTAAGTAACAGTAGGGTAAGCACTCCACTTTGGAGCAGTCTGATTTACTATTCTCGGCAGCAGATGGTGCCCAGATGATCTGCTGCAGAGTGCACTCCTGGATTCTTTCCCCCTGCTCATGTAGCTTCCGCTCCTCTTTCTGGTGGTCCGATGCCTGCAGACAGCCGATTCGAGAGAGGTTAGTATGTGGTGATGCAAGTAGAAATGAAGTCAAGAACTTACTAGGAACATTCCCACCAGACAGATTAGCCTGCCCTGAGACCGAAAATATTTGTAGGAATGAGCAGCTGAGGCAGCAGCGGGATGTCTCCCGATGTGCTCTAGAAACACCAGCAGTTCCCGGCACCCTGAGGTGAGTGAACTATGGCTGCGAGGAGTCGAGACCTCATTCCGGGGACCCAGTGGAAGTAGTCGCTCTGTTTTCCTATGGGGGACATACAGCAGCCAACTTACTGACTGAGAAACTTGGAAGATTTACCACAAAGCTGATTCTATTGTTCTGGTTTTCCTTTGATTGTTGCATGCCACTGACTCTATGTTTGGCATTGTTATTGATATTATGCAACAACGTCAATCAAAAGCAGAAGGTGGGGCCAGTAGGGGAACTCCACCTTTCCAGAAAACTTTAAAACGTGTCACTCAGGGTCATCTGGCAGCGGTGGCTCGAAAGGACAGAAACATTTTACCAAGAAGAGACATACCTGGAACCTCTGTCAAATGCAAATTTCAACTCCCCGCAGTCAGCAGGTAGAGATGTGGCAGGTTCTGAAACTAATCCAAAGCTTGAGCATTCTTACCCACAAAGTTCGACACTGGCATTGCACGAGCAAGGACATAGGAAGTGGGCTGGGCTAGGTAGAGATGTAGCAGCTTCTGAAACTAATCCCGTGCTTGAGCATTCTCACCCACAAAGTTCGACACTGGCATCGGGCTGGGCTTGGGGGTCAGTTTGAAGACTTATCATATTCACAGCAAGTGGGTGAAGACCAGAATTCTGAGTTTAGGAAAAAAGATTATCCACTGTTTTCCAAACAACTGAATAGTCAGGTTGAAAAGGCAATCTCACAATTATTCCCAACAGCTGGAGGGGGCAGCATGCAAGTAATCATGGCAGATGCACTGTGTGTGTTGTCCTAAGAGACTACCCCTCCCTCCCAGTCTTCCCCCTCAAATTCAAGTTTGTGGCAGGAGGCCCTCAGGCTGATACCAAGAGCCTATTAGATAGAATGTCAGATTGGAGTCGACAAGATAATCATCAGTCTATGGTCCTAGTCCAGGGAGCTAGCTTCCTTCTGGGCAACCAAAATCATTTAAATTGCTTTTAGAGACACTATTGATGGAACTTTGTAACATGTAACAGCTGCAATCCCAGGAGATTGCTTCTTGCTACCAAAGATTGGCAGAAATTGAGGCACGTGTGATGCAGTGCCAGTAAGATTACAGGCTGCGGAGAAAAGGATATCAGACCTTGAGGATAAAACCTTTTCTCTCCGAAGGTTAATTATTTTGAGAATTAGCTCAAGGAGATGGAGGATCACACAAGGCAGTCTATTCTTCAATCTGTGGGTATTCCCAAGCAAATGAGATTCAAGAACATTTTAAAAATACACTTCAGTAAATGAAATCATTGATCAAAACCCAAATTTTGCCGGACAGACCATCAGACCTTTCAATTATGTGGGCCCATAGGGTCCCAGCACACCAACCAATGAATTCCAAATATCCACATATTATACCAATCCTTCCGTAATTTGGCAATGCTTCTTCAAAAAGACCGTACATTCGCATGAATGTGAACATCTCCAAGCATTAAAGGGAATAACATTGCAGGCCTTACTTGATTACAATTTGCAGCTTTTAGGATAGGTATCAAAAACGTTTTCCTGAGAAAGGTACAACATGGCCAAATTGTGACAACATGTACACATGTACAATGTTCTGTGTCGAAATCTTGTCACACTCACAAAGCCAAGAGAGCCATGAGAGTCCCAACCTTTAGGAAAGCTGATTAAAGACAGAAAACAATTAATTCTGAACCTCCATACAGCTGACGATGATATACATTATTAACCCATGTCAAATATGGCTCAGCAGAATGTACAGTTTTGATCAAGCAGTAGGCCCAGGCAGCAGGTTTCTGTATTTCAAACCCTTCTCTGTCTACGGAAAGGCATAATAAAAAGTTATTTTTTACTGACAAATAATCGGCCTGGACAATTCCCTTGGGATTCAAAAACAAACTAGTGCACTAATTTCAGACTCGATATATCTCAACGAAGGAAGTGCTTTCATGTTGTCCACGGAGTGACAATCCCTGATCATCAGCCTGAGTTGTCTCTTATACCAGATAGAGATCCAGGTTAGCAGTGACCTGAGTTTAATACTGTCTGAGATATATTTAAGCCCAATACCTCATGCACTGAAAATGTTGGGGAGCTTTGTGGGACAGCCAGTAAATACCTAGCACACTTGATAGTTACTTGAATAATACTGCAGTCCTGATACCCCAGAGGTTGCTGCCATAATGTAGTGGAAACACACTTAGCTTTATAAACGTGAATCAGGGCTTTTATTGGTTTCCCACCAGCCCTTGAATTTAAGTCCAGGACTGACCCAGATAATCTGGCTAACATAAGTCTTTACAAGAGAAATAAGGGACCCCAGGAGTCCCTATCATCAAGGAGAATACCCAGGTATTTAAAGGTGTGTACTTGAGCGATCTTAGTGTTGCTACAAAAATAAACTTTTGCTTTGGTGGGTTTGACACCAGTGACTAAGACAAAAGATTTCAAGTTGTTTACTTAAAGGTCCAGACCACCCATAAAGTCGATAAACGGGTCGAGCAGCAGTGGAGCCCTAATGCCACCCTGGACATCAGGACGGCATTGTCTGCATATAAAATTACTAGTATTAGCAGGGTGCCGGCACTAGGAGGGTCACATTGTTTTCTCAGTAATGCCTTCTCTAGACCATTGATATAAATGGTGAATTAAAAAGGAGCCAGAATACACCTTTGCCTAACACCACAAGTGATCAGAAAATGTTTAGTGTGTGTGTCACCCTCCTGAAATCTCACTGAATCAGAAATGTGCATATGAATGTCTGCTAGAAAGGAGACCAGGGTTGAATCAACACCAAGTGACACCAACATTAACCATAGCTAAGAGTGATTCACTCAGTCAAATACTGATGTGAGGTTCATTAAACCCAGAGAGCGCCCTTTGAGCCTACTGTATATTTCTGGATTAATAGATACAGATTCAGACTTTGGTCGATAGTACTCAGACCAGGCCTGAACCCATACAGTTAGCCAAAGATAATGTTTTTCTCCTCTGCCCACAAGGACAGCCTTTCCAGGATCACCTGACCCAAGACCTTAACAGTAGTATCAATCAGGGATACGGGCAGATAACATATTGGGTCAGCCCAGTCAGCCCTTTTGAAGATTGGCATGATGATAGAATGGAACCATAAACTTGGGGACCCTATTGATACAGCAGCATTTAAAATGTTAGATAGCAAAGGGGCCCCAAATAACTGCATTGCTCCTAAAAAGGTCTGTTGGGATGCCATCGGATCCAGAGGCCTTATTACATGCTAAGTGCTAACTACTGGTCTGTGGAATGACAGACTCCAACCTAACCTCAAAAAAGTAGATTTGGAAAAAGTGGTCATGCCACTTATCTTCAGCTATCATGGAGGACAGAATTGGAGCAGCCTCATTCGCTAAAAATCGGTGATATAGAACTCTCCAGAACCTGGCACAATTGTTTTAATCACTAGCTCTAACTAACTGTTTCCAAATATTATCTTTGAGGGATTCTTTTCTCTCTTTGATAACCTGCTTGTAATTTTCACGTAAACTTTGAATCTCAACCCTATCTTTTGGGGACATTTAAGGGCCTTCATTAAAGCACAATAGACTTTGAAGCAAGGTTCATTAAACCATTGGGGCCAACTGGGTACAGTGACTTCGACTGGGTGCCACAAGGGCGAGTCTCACGCCAGTACATAGTCCCGAGAATGCAGTTAGAACATCAATAGGATCTGCGTTAGGGCTGAGGCAGCATTTTATCTCAGAGCTCATTTTTGAGGGAAGGGGATTCTCTTGTACTGAAATTTAAAGACTGATACCAAGGGATTGTGATCGCTCTATCCAGATCATTTGGTCTGATAATCAACTAATAAGCTGATGAGTGGTGAGGAGATCAAGATGTAATCCGCTGTTGTTTCCGAACCTCTACCCACATAACTGAGGGCTAACTTGGTTCTAGGAATGATCAAGTTCAGGGATTGAATCAGTAGATTCTTCTGGTCCGCTTGGGAAGTGTGTTCGAAGTGGGCTGATTGAGATTCGTCACCAGAAGACGAATCCTGAAAAAAGACAGATTTCTGAACAAGGATGGATTTTGAGATCACCCATAATCAAAATTGAAGTAATGGAGATAGGGCCTGTGTCTCAATATTTCTCAATATCAAGACCCAGTATAGAGAGTACCTCAGAATGAGGGAAATAACCATTAGAGTTCTGGTTGTTTACAATTAATAGCATTGATTTGTCTTTAAATGTAAGCGAAACCACCCCTATATATGGGCAATTAGTATCCTTTCCAGCCATAACACAGTTCAGACATAGTGAGATCAGGGTACACAGGCCTGTGTTAGCTCACCCAGATGTGGATGGAACTGCTGGCCAAATGAAATGGGCAAAACCGTCTAAAAATAGTGTGGTTTTGTCTGACCAGTTCTCCTGAAAGGCCAGTATATGAAATGATTCAATGAACTCTAGTCAATTCGGGTCCTAAGCCTTCTCCTCAAGCACTGCTATGCTTCATGAAAAAAACCCTAGCTGATCACAGGGGTCAGACCGTGTAGGGGAACTGTCAACCACCTCACCCATTACGACACAGTCATCACCAGGCTCATTGAATGGTAGTCAATCCATATCCTCAACGGAGCCAACGGCCTCAAACCTATTTCAGGTATTAACCCCTTGTGTGCTTCGGACGGCCAGGGCCGTCTGACGTCATGGTGGGCATGTCCGGAGGACGACCGGGGGCTGTCCGAACTCCACCCACTCAATAAAACGCCCTCACAGCGCAAAAATTCATTCAGCACGGAAAGGGTTAAAAGGAGTAGTAAACTCCTTTTAATGAGGTACCTGTGATGTATCTCTTGGGTACCTTGGGGCGTCTGGGGATGGAAAGACCCTGTTATTCTTGCCCAGGGTAGAGGGTGTGGTTTGTAACAGATCCTCACCGGCTGTAGGCCAATACTCGATCCTTCTATTCCTTGAAATGAGACTAGGATCCTACCTGCGGCCCGACTATTGCTAAAATTCACCAAGATGCAATCACATTAGAACAATTTGTGACCTTAGCCAACTTAGCCCACTCTTAAAACTATATTGATTTGTTTATGAATGCTAACTTCCGTCTCAACCCTATTGGAAAGCTAATGATTTACATTGTTCTTGAATTGTAAGAACCTTTTGTGAGTATGTTGCTTAAGTGAGGGCACGTCCACTAAAATCACCAGATAAGGTGTACAATCAGGAGGAAAATCCAATCGGTCAGCCCAAGGATGAGGCTGCCCCAGAGTCCGCTCCAGGTAGGGGCTCAATATGAGCCTCAATATGGGGGAGTGAAACAGGGCCACATCCTAGCTCCGAACGATAAGTGAAAGGGGCTCTATTGTGGTTGCGAGCCTCAGAATTATCAATATGGGTGCTTTTTGTTAATTGAACAGCCCCTTGCTCTGTGGGTTGAAGAGTTACAACAGAACATTTAGAAGTTCTCTGATTGATTTGGGTAGCCTTGTGAGTAGAAGGAGGCAGATTGTCCCAGTTAACATGAACATCCTGTAAATGAGCCCCAGAACTAGCTGTACTGATAGCCTGATTGGGCTGGAGATTTGCATTTGTATGATTATGGCAAGACTCGCTGACCAAAGGTTTTCCATTAGTCTATTGTTAATTTCAGGAAGATCCATCACCCTTGATTTAAAGAAGGAATACCCTATTTGACAGCGTTAAATTCAGAACTAAGGTTCATAACAATACTCTTAATATCATCTCAGGCAATTATTATAAGCAGCTTTAGTGTCCAGACTAGTTTTCGACCAGTCCTTAGGTCTATTTGTATCCGATGATACAATGTCACAGTGATGACAAGGTGATAGACGGATCATGAATGGAAGATACCACTTCTGATGGCAAGTCACTGTTAACAGAAGGTATGTGAAAGGTAAGCAGGGTGGGAGGGTCCAGAGACCTCACCTCCTTCTCAGGGTTATTCTTATTAGTAGATGGAACTTTGTCTTTTGAACAAACACCGGATGGATTTCCCTTTCCCTTGTAAAATTGGTTCATTTTGTTTTTAGCTCTTTTATGGGCAGGCATAGCAGGGTTATTTCTTCCACTGTTGAGGATATCCTGTATCTCAACAATTACATTGTCTATTACTTGCAGGGTACAATTATCAGCCACATGGCACCTAGCTGATTTAGGTTTCCTTCTCTACGGCCAAGGAGTTATTGGTCACTTTTAGTTTGCCCATTGCCCATAGACGGGATAGGCCCCCCCAAAGAACATAGGTCATGCAGTAGGAGAGTCAGTTATAAGGGCAAAATTCATAGAGGTAAAGGGATGCCCTAAAACAGTTATAGTACTGCAAAAATGGGCTTACTAGTAAGTATCAGGTTCATGAAGTGTTCAGGACTAAGGGGGTGGCCCTACAATGCCTTTTCCTGTTTCTGACAGGGTGCAGGATGGGCCTGCCCTTGGCCTGGACTTTGCCCGGGTGTGTCTGGCACAGCAGGTGGTCTTGTCATGCTTTGTAGCTCTGGCAAGGGGGTGTGTCAGGCTCTTCACACTGCACCTCCTGGCACAGGTCTCCTTGGGACTCTGAGTCCTTGTGTAGCAGCAAGCATCCCCCAGCGGGAAGCCTCTGCACACTTTGTAGCACTGACAAGGGGGTGTGTCAGCCTCCTCCCCAGTCACTCGCTGGTGCCTCTTGGTGTGGGTCTCCTTGGGACACTGTGTAGCTGCAAGCATCCTCTCAGCGGGAAGCCTCAGTTTGCTTTGTAGTGCTGGCAGGGGGGCGTGTCAGCATCCTCATCCGGGCACACGGTGCGTCCTAGAGCAGGTCTCCTTGGGACACTGAGCCCCTGTGTAACGGCAATATTCTTTCTTTAACTATTTAGATTAAAACTTTTCAAATTTCAGAAAAAGGCAATTTTCTTGTTTTCTATGATATACACGGCGGCACAATGCCATAGGGCATTTCAACGCCTAATGGGACAATTTAAATCACTAGGGTTTCAGGTCTCATTGGCCCAGCGGTCCAAGTTAAAAGTCCTTTTTAAGGGGCAATTTCCTCAGTAGAAGTCAGGGGATTTGCTTTGTAAAATTCAGAATTACATGGAGATAAATAAGTGGTTTAATGGCTTTTTGAGAAGTCCTCATGTTTTGTGATTGTTGTTTTGGAGCAGGAGGGACACTCCTGTGCTGGGTGGGCAGGAGTATTGTCAACTGCAGTTACCGGGTATCAATCATGGGGTCTGGGGCCTTGGGGGGGAAGGTGGGCAATCCCCCTCTCTAGGGGTGTTTAGGGGCAGGGGGTCAAAGGTGTGTCTAGGTTAAGGGGGGCTCTCCACGATGCAGAGGGGTGGGGTTGATAGCACAGCATTGGGTATGGGAGGGAACACAAGTGGAAAAAATGAGCAAGGTAGAGGAGAAGGTTAGTAAGTCTTTGAAGCAAAGAGGCAGAAATCAACTTAAGAAGTTTGTGACAGGAAGGAGGTTTGTTCTTCAGCAGAAGGCTTTTTGTAGAGCGGTTTAAAGGTCCACAGTGTTCAGTTATTACATGTAATGCTAATGGGTTGCTAAACAAATGTATGTATTGTGCCTTGTTGAAATGTCTGTCTTCATTTAACCCTGCAGTGAATTCTTTTTCAGGAAACACATTTGAGGAATAATATCCCCAAACCTAACATTCAGAGAAGATATTTCCATGTATACTTCACATCAGCAGGGGTTTCAATGAGGGGTGTGGCCATCTATTTAGCACATAATGTTAACTGGCAGATGAGGGATATTATAACAGATATGAAAGGAAGATAAATCTGGGTGAAGGTCGCAGTCTTGGGAGTGGCTTTTATTCTCGTGAATTACTAATAGATGAGGTCCAATCCTTTTAACAACTTCATAATCTTGTCATGAGCACTGAAGGGTTGTTGATCCTGGGGGGGGGTGACTTCTGCTAGGGTGTTGACAACTATCAAGCAGGAATATGTTTTAGTGGATCCCTGGCTAGTAGATCACCCAGAATCCCCTCAGTTTACCTGCTTGTAATGTCAATTCAATACTGCCTCACACATAGACTTTTTTTAATAACACATACAAATAAATGGGGTTTAGTTGAGATATCATCAGACTCTTTTTCTGACCACTCAAGAGTCCTTCTTCAACTACCTCTTAACATCTTGCCAAAAGAATGGCCTAGATGGCAGTTTGACAAATCTTTACTATTAGACCAAGCATGATTTGGGGAAACGGGAATCTTTTAAGAAATTTGTCGAGATTAACCATAGCTCAGCTTCTGACTTTGTAGGATGGGAGGCCTTCAAAGCTAGTTTTAGGACTTAGGTCTCAGCCTCTAAGTCCAATTTAACAAGGCACAAATAAGCAAAGTGAAAGCATTACAAACTGCATTTGGTCATACTATAAGGGAGTTTATGGCCCCAGAAGGCAAGTTTTCCTCCCCTGTAAGGAAATCGAAAAAGGAGCAGCTCGATAGGTCAAAGTAGGATATTAGAGATTTTTTATACTTGAAGAGATAACCACTGATAGAGCATATCAACAGAAAATATAAGAAGAAAATAAACAGATAGGAAAATATCTTGTGTGGCCAACCAGGATTAAGAAGAATAAGCATCATATTAATGAGATCTAGAATCCACTCACCCATGTGTTAGTAGCTGAGAACGATGAGATAGCTGAGTTTTTTTTACAACATTATAGAAATGTATACAAGACGGTAGACTCAGTTCCTATATCTAGACTTGAGCTATATTTTAATGCACTCCTTTCACCCCAAGTGTCTAGGTTTCAAAATGATCTCCTTTTTGGTAAAATAATGACTTCCGAGGTGGCTAATACACTCAAAAGTATGGCAAATACAACAGCATTTGGGAGCGATGGCTTTCCAATGGAGCTATATAAGATGTTCGCTAGGGAGCTACTTCCCTTTTTAGCTGACCTATTCAATCTCTAAGTCTTTAAAAGAGTCTGTTATTATTAGTTTCCTCAGAAACGACAACTCTCCCATCAAGGTCAATTTCGACAGACCAATAAGTCTTTCAAACGTGGATTACAAATTATTTACCAAAATATGGGCATCATAATTTGCCCAGTTGCACAAGCAATGATCCATAAGGATGAGAATTGTTTCCTTCCTACTAGGTCCATAGCTGCCAATGATAAACCTTTGATTCAGGCAATTGGTTATTTTTCTAAACAAGTAAAAGCTGCTGTTTTGATAAAAGAAGTTTTTGATTTTGTAAATTGGAGTGCTATATTCTTTACTTTGACTACATTTGGGTTTCCCGATCAATTTTTAAATATGCTTAACAATCTATATCAAAGTGCAGAGGCCAACATTTTTGTTAATTCAAAAAGAGTCAGAATCAATCTGGGTACCTGTCAGGGATTCCCAATCCCTCTGACTCTTTGCATTGATCCCTTGGTAATTAGAATAAGCAGCAAAGAGATAATCATGTCACCTCTAGAAGGGATGTTGAAAATCACATATTTAGCTGATTACATAATTTTACATCTAAAAGCCGACAGAACAAATGTACAAAGGGTGATTAATGAAATTCTTGACTTATTGAGAATATCGAGTTATAAAGTTAACCAAGACAAAACAGACCTTTTATTATTTAATGTAACATACACTGATCTTCCCCAAGATCTTCAGTGTTATTCGGTCTACCAGCGCCCTATTCGGTGCATGGGGATATATGTAACAAAAAATTATTTGCAATTAGCTCAATGGAATTACAATGCCATGTTCATTAACGTGAAAATCTTACTTGATGAATGGACCATACTTTCCTTATCATTGATCAGGAGGGTGGCTTTAATATAAATGGCCATTTTGCCATTTCTATTTCTTTTTTCTAACCTCTCTATGAAGATCGGTAATTCATACTTTAAAGAGTTAGATTCTCTATTTTGTTTACAAATGATATGGAATAATATTCATCTAAGGGCGAAGATGTTGATTGTGAATTGAATAAAATACAGGGTGGATTGGCCCTACCACATCTCCAGACATACAAGTAGACTGCTCTTTGAAATAATATAGTCCAACTTTCCTTGGAGATGGCGGTTTTTGACAACCTTTTTTCAATCGTATGCTTAAAGAGTGTGAAAATGAGTTACCAGCTTTTTTGAAAATTGCAACGCTCCCCAAAAGGATGAGGCATAAGGTGCTGACTTTTTAAAAAAATCTGGCGGGTTGCAGCCTGTCAATAATTTACTTTTATGCAGGATTGCAAATTTCTTGGTCTTGTCTTGTTTAAATCAATCTTGGCATCCTGAAAGGCAAAGGCGTTAATTAAGGCGGGGGACCTCTTCAGAGGCCAACATCAGAAAATATGGGATAAAGCAACTCTGCAATATGGGACAAAGACCTGTTCATTACTTTTTAGTTTTATGCAGATATTAAGCTTTTTAAAAACAAATTATCAGGTAATGAGCAGAGAAACTCACTTTCCAATTCATCTTTCAATCAAGAATACATTGTCTGGAGTGGGTAACTGGTAACAGTTGCTCCACAAATATTCCAACCAGGTGCTGCAGATCCCCAAATTTCAGGATAAGATTTTTAGGCAGACCAATTGTGGGATAACAACAGGGGAATGGCAATATGTGTATGAGATGAGGAATAAATCTCTTAGGGCTGCTAATAGTAAAGAAATGTCTTTTCTATCAAGATGGCTAGCGTATTATACCCCTCATAAGCTACATAAGATGTTACAGCCCTTTCCAGATCAATGTTTTTAATGTCAATTAAGTAGTAGGGGGGACTGCCTACATATTTTGTTCATATGCCCTGCATCTTACCAATTTTTGAAACAACTTTTCCTAGAATTAAGTAAATACGTTCAATGTATGATTAATCCTGAAGCCACATTAGCATTGTTTGGTACTTGCATGCTATTAGTAGGCTTAAGAAATGTGCAAAATATTTTATCTCAAATTCTAAAGTGGTTGCCCGGTCTTTGATTTAGCAATTTTGGAAAACAATGAATATTCCAAACTTTGAATTTTAGTACTTGAAAATGAGGAAAACTAAAGCCTTTGAGGGGGCGTATACAAGATGAGTAGGGGTCCTCACTAGGTTTTTATCAATTTGGAAAGTTTTGGGGTAGTGCGAGTACAACCTTCCTACACATTTAGATGCCTTTAATGACACCTTGATAGGGAATTTACATTTTGGACTATTGTATCTCCATAGCACTTTGACATGATAGACATTCTTAATCTTTAAGAGTAGAGCCATTTCCCTAACAGTTTTATTGCCCCACATTTACTAATCAAAAACAAAAAAATGATGGTATCGCTATAATTCCCTCTGAGCATATAAAAGATCTTGAAATTATTGTTGGAACCAATTTGTGCATGTGCCTATGTACTTTAATAATTGTCTAATGTTGTTCTTAACTATTTTTAGATCACTTTTTGCACTTTATTATCCGTTATTTATTGTCCCAAAAGTTTAATGACTCCTGAAGGATAGCTGGACTCTTCCTTCTCTCCAAGTGATCTCCAAGGGCCTTTTGGCATGCCTCCTGTTGCTTGAGGCTCAGGGAAATCAAGGTCCCCTGTGCCTGGCTCACTGGAAGTGGCCCAGGTACTTGCAACATGGATTTCAATGAATCGCCTGTCTGTGTGCAACAGAATCTGTGCATCAACCTGGTTGCAGGAGTAAAATCGGCCCATAGAATTGGAACCAGTGATTTGCCTCTAGAAAGCAACACATCAGACAGCATATCGCTGCCGCTGCCGGTTGGTGAGTTTGACACATCCCCTCGTCTGCATGGCAGAAACAAACACATGACTCGACTCCTCTCGACTCTGGCACCATTCTTCAGAACTGACCCTTCACCTCGACTGCGTGAAGAAGATCCACACATCTCATTGCTTGTGACCAGGAAAAGTACTTTGTTCACCGGGCTCTACATGGATCCTGTAGCCGGCCTGTGTTTCCACAAGGTTGACCTGAACTTTGACTTTGGCCCGTACAGGCGTGACCTAAAGTAACCATTTTAGCCCAAATTGCTTCTAAACGCCTTATTGCATTTATTCTTTTAATATTCAATATCTCAACTTCTATACATTGGATTCTTGTAGCTTTGGTCTTGTTTTGTTCAGAATATAATACTCTATTTTCCTAAACCTTTACTATTAGACCAAGCATGATTTGGGGAAACGGGAATCTTTTAAGAAATTTGTCGAGATTAACCATAGCTCAGCTTCTGACTTTGTAGGATGGGAGGCCTTCAAAGCTAGTTTTAGGACTTAGGTCTCAGCCTCTAAGTCCAATTTAACAAGGCACAAATAAGCAAAGTGAAAGCATTACAAACTGCATTTGGTCATACTATAAGGGAGTTTATGGCCCCAGAAGGCAAGTTTTCCTCCCCTGTAAGGAAATCGAAAAAGGAGCAGCTCGATAGGTCAAAGTAGGATATTAGAGATTTTTTATACTTGAAGAGATAACCACTGATAGAGCATATCAACAGAAAATATAAGAAGAAAATAAACAGATAGGAAAATATCTTGTGTGGCCAACCAGGATTAAGAAGAATAAGCATCATATTAATGAGATCTAGAATCCACTCACCCATGTGTTAGTAGCTGAGAACGATGAGATAGCTGAGTTTTTTTTACAACATTATAGAAATGTATACAAGACGGTAGACTCAGTTCCTATATCTAGACTTGAGCTATATTTTAATGCACTCCTTTCACCCCAAGTGTCTAGGTTTCAAAATGATCTCCTTTTTGGTAAAATAATGACTTCCGAGGTGGCTAATACACTCAAAAGTATGGCAAATACAACAGCATTTGGGAGCGATGGCTTTCCAATGGAGCTATATAAGATGTTCGCTAGGGAGCTACTTCCCTTTTTAGCTGACCTATTCAATCTCTAAGTCTTTAAAAGAGTCTGTTATTATTAGTTTCCTCAGAAACGACAACTCTCCCATCAAGGTCAATTTCGACAGACCAATAAGTCTTTCAAACGTGGATTACAAATTATTTACCAAAATATGGGCATCATAATTTGCCCAGTTGCACAAGCAATGATCCATAAGGATGAGAATTGTTTCCTTCCTACTAGGTCCATAGCTGCCAATGATAAACCTTTGATTCAGGCAATTGGTTATTTTTCTAAACAAGTAAAAGCTGCTGTTTTGATAAAAGAAGTTTTTGATTTTGTAAATTGGAGTGCTATATTCTTTACTTTGACTACATTTGGGTTTCCCGATCAATTTTTAAATATGCTTAACAATCTATATCAAAGTGCAGAGGCCAACATTTTTGTTAATTCAAAAAGAGTCAGAATCAATCTGGGTACCTGTCAGGGATTCCCAATCCCTCTGACTCTTTGCATTGATCCCTTGGTAATTAGAATAAGCAGCAAAGAGATAATCATGTCACCTCTAGAAGGGATGTTGAAAATCACATATTTAGCTGATTACATAATTTTACATCTAAAAGCCGACAGAACAAATGTACAAAGGGTGATTAATGAAATTCTTGACTTATTGAGAATATCGAGTTATAAAGTTAACCAAGACAAAACAGACCTTTTATTATTTAATGTAACATACACTGATCTTCCCCAAGATCTTCAGTGTTATTCGGTCTACCAGCGCCCTATTCGGTGCATGGGGATATATGTAACAAAAAATTATTTGCAATTAGCTCAATGGAATTACAATGCCATGTTCATTAACGTGAAAATCTTACTTGATGAATGGACCATACTTTCCTTATCATTGATCAGGAGGGTGGCTTTAATATAAATGGCCATTTTGCCATTTCTATTTCTTTTTTCTAACCTCTCTATGAAGATCGGTAATTCATACTTTAAAGAGTTAGATTCTCTATTTTGTTTACAAATGATATGGAATAATATTCATCTAAGGGCGAAGATGTTGATTGTGAATTGAATAAAATACAGGGTGGATTGGCCCTACCACATCTCCAGACATACAAGTAGACTGCTCTTTGAAATAATATAGTCCAACTTTCCTTGGAGATGGCGGTTTTTGACAACCTTTTTTCAATCGTATGCTTAAAGAGTGTGAAAATGAGTTACCAGCTTTTTTGAAAATTGCAACGCTCCCCAAAAGGATGAGGCATAAGGTGCTGACTTTTTAAAAAAATCTGGCGGGTTGCAGCCTGTCAATAATTTACTTTTATGCAGGATTGCAAATTTCTTGGTCTTGTCTTGTTTAAATCAATCTTGGCATCCTGAAAGGCAAAGGCGTTAATTAAGGCGGGGGACCTCTTCAGAGGCCAACATCAGAAAATATGGGATAAAGCAACTCTGCAATATGGGACAAAGACCTGTTCATTACTTTTTAGTTTTATGCAGATATTAAGCTTTTTAAAAACAAATTATCAGGTAATGAGCAGAGAAACTCACTTTCCAATTCATCTTTCAATCAAGAATACATTGTCTGGAGTGGGTAACTGGTAACAGTTGCTCCACAAATATTCCAACCAGGTGCTGCAGATCCCCAAATTTCAGGATAAGATTTTTAGGCAGACCAATTGTGGGATAACAACAGGGGAATGGCAATATGTGTATGAGATGAGGAATAAATCTCTTAGGGCTGCTAATAGTAAAGAAATGTCTTTTCTATCAAGATGGCTAGCGTATTATACCCCTCATAAGCTACATAAGATGTTACAGCCCTTTCCAGATCAATGTTTTTAATGTCAATTAAGTAGTAGGGGGGACTGCCTACATATTTTGTTCATATGCCCTGCATCTTACCAATTTTTGAAACAACTTTTCCTAGAATTAAGTAAATACGTTCAATGTATGATTAATCCTGAAGCCACATTAGCATTGTTTGGTACTTGCATGCTATTAGTAGGCTTAAGAAATGTGCAAAATATTTTATCTCAAATTCTAAAGTGGTTGCCCGGTCTTTGATTTAGCAATTTTGGAAAACAATGAATATTCCAAACTTTGAATTTTAGTACTTGAAAATGAGGAAAACTAAAGCCTTTGAGGGGGCGTATACAAGATGAGTAGGGGTCCTCACTAGGTTTTTATCAATTTGGAAAGTTTTGGGGTAGTGCGAGTACAACCTTCCTACACATTTAGATGCCTTTAATGACACCTTGATAGGGAATTTACATTTTGGACTATTGTATCTCCATAGCACTTTGACATGATAGACATTCTTAATCTTTAAGAGTAGAGCCATTTCCCTAACAGTTTTATTGCCCCACATTTACTAATCAAAAACAAAAAAATGATGGTATCGCTATAATTCCCTCTGAGCATATAAAAGATCTTGAAATTATTGTTGGAACCAATTTGTGCATGTGCCTATGTACTTTAATAATTGTCTAATGTTGTTCTTAACTATTTTTAGATCACTTTTTGCACTTTATTATCCGTTATTTATTGTCCCAAAAGTTTAATGACTCCTGAAGGATAGCTGGACTCTTCCTTCTCTCCAAGTGATCTCCAAGGGCCTTTTGGCATGCCTCCTGTTGCTTGAGGCTCAGGGAAATCAAGGTCCCCTGTGCCTGGCTCACTGGAAGTGGCCCAGGTACTTGCAACATGGATTTCAATGAATCGCCTGTCTGTGTGCAACAGAATCTGTGCATCAACCTGGTTGCAGGAGTAAAATCGGCCCATAGAATTGGAACCAGTGATTTGCCTCTAGAAAGCAACACATCAGACAGCATATCGCTGCCGCTGCCGGTTGGTGAGTTTGACACATCCCCTCGTCTGCATGGCAGAAACAAACACATGACTCGACTCCTCTCGACTCTGGCACCATTCTTCAGAACTGACCCTTCACCTCGACTGCGTGAAGAAGATCCACACATCTCATTGCTTGTGACCAGGAAAAGTACTTTGTTCACCGGGCTCTACATGGATCCTGTAGCCGGCCTGTGTTTCCACAAGGTTGACCTGAACTTTGACTTTGGCCCGTACAGGCGTGACCTAAAGTAACCATTTTAGCCCAAATTGCTTCTAAACGCCTTATTGCATTTATTCTTTTAATATTCAATATCTCAACTTCTATACATTGGATTCTTGTAGCTTTGGTCTTGTTTTGTTCAGAATATAATACTCTATTTTCCTAAACCTGTGTTGAGACTTTTTGTGGTGTAATCCCTGTGTTACTGTGTGTGTGTGTTGCACAAATACTTTACACATTCGCTCTGTAGATAATACTGACTGCTCTGTGCCAAGCTACCATAGGGTGAGCACAGTTTATGTTTTAGTGTGTACCTAGCTTACCCTGACCCTGGTTGCCATTGCTGATGGTTCATCGGTTGATCCGTGAAGATTATGGCGATGCCTCCACCATGATTGTTTGTGTGGTCTCTGTGTATCATTCTTTGGGTGCGGTGGTGGAGATGTTGAGGTTCATGGTGGGGTTAAACCACATTTTGGTGATGAAGGACACATCAGGAGACAGGGTGGTGATGGGGTCCCAGATTTCTATGGCGTGTTTGCAGAGTGAACAGGCGTTGGGCAGGATGCATTGGAGTCATGCCAGGTTGTGCGCGTTCTCATGAGTAGGACCGTTGTGGGGTCCAGTGTGTGCCAGAGGTCCTGTGTATCATGAGAAGTGGCAGTAGTGGCAGGTGAAGGGTCCTTTAGTTGATCATGGGGAAGACTTGAAGCAATTGTTGTTGCGGCGTGTGGGGTCTAGGGCCAGGAAGCCCTTGATAGTGGCCACGCAGCGGCCTCTATAAGTAGTCATGGGAAGTGGGAGGGGCTGTCAGGGAGGTGGGAGGGGTATGCAGGACCAGCGGCAGGATAAAATGGCAGCGGGTGGAGCAGCCAGATGAATGGTACAACCCAGAAATTAAGCCAACAAAACCTTAATGCCACGAAGAAACAAAATGACAATAAAGTAAGGAAAATCAGCAAAATAATTACAATAAAGTAAACAAAATCAGATTGGGCCAAATACAAATAAAATTAGTCCAGAGAAATGCCAATACAAATACAGATAAGCACAACCAGAAGCAGGCAGGTTGTGGCAGGGGAATCGAACTGGAGGCCTTCATGAACTGGGTGCTCAGTTCCAGAGTGATGTAGCTGACAGCGGCACACGGGAGAGTGGCGCAGTGACCAGGGGTCAAGGGCATGCCCCGTGTTTATTAAATACGGTGCATTCCTGTCCTTTCCTCCTGCACTGGCACACAATTTGCAGTCTAGCACCAACAAGGGCACCCCTGCACCATGGTGTAAGGGTATCTGCATTGCATGCAGGATTGTTTTTGTGCAGGAAGGTGCCAGAGAGGTGTTTTCCTCTTTCTATGTGTGCTGCAGTATGCGTCACACATGAACAGAGGAAAAAACGATGAGAAATAAAAATGTTTCTCCTCGTTACGCTTGCTCTGGGAGGCATACGGTTTTGGTGCAGCCCCAGCTTTACAAATGATAAAGTAAATCTGGGGCAGTGTCAAAATCGATGGGTGCTGCATGGGAAAGCCAACCGCAATGCCCATTTAACGCCTTTGTGGCTCCGAGTAAGGCAACGCAGAGACTTGCACTGCCTTGCCTTACTACATATCTATGAAGACATGCAAAGCCACGCAAATTGGCTTTGCGAGGCCTCACAAATATAAATGAGAGGTTTGCACTGCTGGAGCATACGAAAAAGTGACGATCCAGTGGCTCAAGCCTTTCATAAATAAGCCCCACACTCTTTAAATTGAGGCAGTTGAACTATATCATGCCTACCTCTTGCCAGGAAGAATATGCAAGATGAACCTTATGATGTTGCACTGATTTTTACCAAGCACATGACAGAAATTACTTGGAAAGCGAGGGCAGCTTCAGCTATAAAAACCTGGCTAGTTGACTTAGCAGGCACATGCAGGACACGTGGTCATATTGCACCAACAGAAACAACAAAGAGGGGCAGAATGCAGTTGTTGAAGTTGGTAGCGGGAACAGATAAGGTACTTCCCTTAAAGAAATTAAATGAAAAGAGTGGACATACTCAATGAACTTGCAGTGGGTCGCATATCAACAATGAATAGGGACTCTTGCGGACAGTGAAGATGTTCAGACACTCAGAGAGGCATAGGGAAAGGGAAGGCCTCACACGTGTCTGGGACAGCACACCTAAATATAAATTACCTATCTAAAGTGGCAGATTTACAGGCCCCTTGCGACACTTTTATGCCGCCGTTGCGTCACTTTTGTGACTCAGCGGCGGCGTAAACAATGCGCCACCATGCGACATATTTACAACGTGACGCATCTACTGAGATGCGTCACGTTGTTAAGCCCTGCGCTACATTATAACTGCGTCAGGTATAATGTATGCAGGGTGGGCGCTCCGCCGCAAGGAAGCCCTGTAAAAGTGACGCAGTGAAATCTACAAGATTTCACTGAGTCACTTTTATGTCCCAGCTGCGTCAAATCCTTATGCCTGCTTGAAGCAGGCATAAGGAGTGACGCAGAATATAAGGTATAGGGCACCCCTGAGCAGTGCTGGAGTTGCGTCGCGCTTGCGATACAACTCCAGAACTGCTTTACCCTTACAGCGACAGATGCATCACGTATCTCTCTATCCTTGCGACATGGTGCACCTCATTGTAAATGCGGCGCATCCATGGTGGCGCAAGGGGCTTTCTTAGTCACCCATAATAACTGGCGCATCCCTGCTAATATGCAGGGATGCGCCAGTTATTGTAAATCTGGCCCATTGTATATACTGACAAATACTGATTTCAGAAGTGTAGTGACAATAGAAAAGAGAATGGGAAACCAGTCTTTGTTAAGAGTTTACTGCATTTTGTGTTACATTAGGAATTTTCTTATACATATTACTCTAACACAACGATGCTGTTACGACTTGTTAATTCCACAAAATGAAATGAATGAGTAAGGGGAGAGAATATACGTGCTACTGCATAATGAAAAACCCACAAAAGCAGTTTATATTAAAAAAAAATAGCAACACTCTCTATGGCAATGAAACAATGCATATCCGCTAAAAATGTCGCCCAAACAGTCTGCTCGGGTAAATATTCAGCTCAAAGTGAAATTTGAACTTGTTATTGGTGTCTGAAATTCAAGCAAGTCACTCGTGCTCGGTTCATTTGCGTTGTGCCAGTGTACCTGGCATAGGATTTGTACCCAATAAATCTCGTTTGTGGAACTTGGTCCCAGGGCATAACTTTAGACTTCCCAAGTCACAACTGTAATGTCAAATTCCGGAAATTAACTGAGATTATGCGACGTAAAGGACATTTTGCACATAGGTTTGTCTTACATCACATCACTATGGAATTGCCGGCCAATTCTTTCTTTTATCTGTTACAGCATTTAACTCTTATGTATGAAATTCCAAACTGTGTTCACCAAATTGGAATGCATTTCTACAGAACACAACTGCTTACTTGTAAGGCTCGGTGCATATCTGTCGCTCTGGCCTGGTGTTCTTCTCCCATCTGGATATTGCTTAAAGGAAAGACAGTGCACGCAGTGGATGCATCTGTCTCCAAGACGTGTTGACACAATCTTGCTTACCAACACATTAACGGAAAATGTGCTGGTGTGCTTTAATTGAGGTATACCCTTTTATTAAATCGTTTGAAGTTATAAGCATGGAATCTTTAGTTCCCGTCTTCTGAAATGTGTTTAACACCTATATGGGTAGAGAGCCGTGATATTAAAATACCACGATGTACATTATGCTCCGAGATGTGCTTAAGCGAGCACTTTCAATTGAACCCAGTGGCATAACGAAAATTGAAGGGGCCCCCCTGTAAGGTACACAGAGGGGCTCTAGCTCCAAATTTATTCCAGAGCACTCTGGCGTGAGTACAGTGCTGTAAACACAATGGGGGGGGGGGGGGGGGGACAAGGAGCAAAAGTTAAAGAGTAGGTCCTGTACCGATGCTCCTAGGGTTACTACACAAACAATAGGGTAACAGTTCCTCAGGAACTGTTACCCTATTGTTTGTGTGAGTACAGTGCTGACGGGCCCCCTGCAGCACGGGGACCCCGCACAGCGGGGGATGCGGCGGCCTGTGTTACGCCCCTGATTGAGCCTAGGTTGGGGGAGAGGAAATCTGCAGAGAACTGCGGGATCTGTATCTTTAAAGGTCAAACTTAGCATGGATGACCTGGTTTAGAGTCTGGTGGTGGGCACTATGTTACACACGCCTCCCACCCTATTACAAGTGCATTAGGATATAATACATTTGTAATAAGGCAGATAGGACATGCGTCATGTTTGTGATGAGTACCCACCTGCTGGGCTCTAAATCAGCACCCTAGTTATTAAAATCAGCTAATAAAAGTGCAAAAATGCACTGGCTCATTGTTACCATTCAGTCATATTGCTGCTGCACTGTGTGAAAGACCTTCCCCCACACAAGTTTCTTCAAGATGTGTTGTCTCATAGGAATGCCTCATATGGAAGAAATTATCTTCATCTCTCCATGCCAGGATACCCTCGTGTTTGATAGTTTGCTTTACAAATTGTATTGTAATTGCAGTTATTTAGCGCTTACTACCCCCGACGACAAATACACATAACATAACAAAACATAGTGAATTTGGCATCAATTAGGGTCTGTGCATTGGCTATCTTTAAAATTCTTAAGGGCATATTTACAAGAAAGTGGCGAAGCATGTCGTGATGCCAAGAAGGCTAGCGGCACGCTTCGTCACTTTAGAAACGCAGGGCTGCACCATATTATACTAGAATATGGTACAGCCTTGCGTTGCATTTCCCCCTGTGCTGGTGCTAAATTTAGCTGCCTAGCACCATAGTCCAAGGGTGCCTGTGTTGAGGGGAAGATTGTTTATGTACAGTAAGGTGTCCCTTCCTGCACATAAACAATATTGAAAGGCTGTATTGTATCTTCTATGTGTGGTGCTTAATGCAGCACACACAGAAGTTGCAAAACGTCATTCATTTTAAATGATTGTTTATGTGCAGGAAGGGCCACCTTCCGGCACATAAACAATCATTGCCCAAGGCAGCAAACATGGAGTCATGAGATCATTGTGATGATTCCACCCTGAGTACAGGAGACTCTCCTACGAGTGCCGGGCCTCCTCCATGAGTGTGGAGGCTTTTTGTGAATCAGGACCAACAAATGTAGAGTGATTGACAGTATCGATGATCACCTAAGATACGTTGATGATGAATGATCCAATACTGCTGGTGAATGTTAAAGCATTCCAAAAGGATAGCTAGCTTTCCAACCTAGCAAGTCTGGTATTTTTTTTTCAGAAATGATAGAAAATAAACGAATCGTGAAAAGTAATGACAAGAAAAAAAAAACATGTTATTATTAAACAGAGAGTCTCTAAATTTTACCAGATCTTTCTTGATATATTTTTATTTAGGCTATGTAATCATATATTTCCTATTTCAAATGTCATTATAGTGTCATGAAAATATGTTCCTGCAGTCCATGTTATAAATGTGGTGCGCACCGTGAAACGCAGCAAACGTGCGTAACGCTAAATGAGAACTTGAGAAGCTCCGCGGAGAGACTTGCAATACATTTTCCATATTGAATTCTCTGGAGACCTGTAAAAAAACATACTCTTCACATTCAAATATAAGGTAGCACAAATTCTGCTGAGCAGATGTTATAGTGACGTCTTCGTTGGTAGGTAGGATTTCATATTCTATTACAAAGTGATAAATCCTGGGGAATTGAAAAGGTTATTGTGATTTAACACCTGGCCTTTTCATTCTTTTATAATGGTCTATTTTCTTTCTCTAGAGTTTGGTAGGGATGAAGCTTTATCGCATTTCTTGTGGGCAAAAATAAAATGCCTTGGTTAATATTATTGTCTTTCAAGTTAAACAAACCATTCATGGCATATTGAGTACATTTGAGAAACAAATCATGTCGCAAAAGTTTTTAAAACGTTGCCAGCTTTGCCAGGTACTGTTCTGGCAAGTTTTTTTAAAATTAGGAAATAAAGATATTCTGAGCAACAGAAGGGGTGCTTCTTGATGATGCTCAGGGCCGCAAGCAGACCAATATCATTTGACAGACATGCCCTTTAGTCTTTCAACGGCCGGAAGTCCAGCTCAAGTGGGTGGGATGTCTAACAGCAGGTAATCTACAGCTGTGAGTCATTTATGTTTCTTCTGACTGCTAGTCGGAGAAACGAATAGCCCATAAGGCAGGTGGACAAGATAACTCCACTGGCAGCCAAAATCTTCAGCAAGATATCCCTCCCTTCCTGTGAGGCATACCAAGCTACAGAAACCCAGGGACCAACTCAAAAAGAAAATACCTATGGCATGGCCACACAAGAAACCTTGGATGCCTTTGCAAAGGGGAACATTTCATGTCTTGGACCAGTACTTTAGGATAAATGAATATTGATGAATCAGGTGAACATTCAATTAGATAGATACTACTGTGCCGTTACAATTTTTGTTCATCAATTAATACATACGCTATCTTGGTAAATTTAAGCATATGTATGTTTTGTAAAAATGAAGGGGCATATTAACAAGGGCTTTATATCCGCTTTTTTGGCTTTAAAAGCCAAAGAAGCGAAGATAAAAATATCGCCCTATCAACAACAGGGTGCTAACATGCAAAATCGCATGTTAGCACCCTTTTTCACTACGCTTCCCTTTGCATATCTAATGAGATGCAAAGTGGGCGTTCCAGAGCAAAATATTAGGAGAAATGTCGCTAAGCGATATTTCTCCTATTATCAAGCTTCACGCTAACGCTGTTAGAGACAAAAAAAGCAGCACTAACCACGGTTAACGCTGCTTTTTTACGTCTGCTAATTTTCAGACTTAGCAATGTAATCCAATGGGAGGTGGATTACATGGCTAAATCCAACATGGGCTATCAACAAGGATATCCCTATCCTTGTAGTTTTATCGCTGCATTACCAGCGTTAACCTCCCAAAATGCCTCTATCACTGGATTTTTTATCGCCTAGGCGGTTAGCGTTGTTAATAACGCGATAACCAGGCGATATTATCCAGCGATAGTGGGCGTTAAACAAATTAACGCTATGCGCCCTTAGGGTTAATTTTCCCTGTTCCTTGTTAATATGCCCCTAAATCATTCATGCATACCTGACATGCACTTTTGTTTGTGAACTTGGACAATGGACGCATTTCAATACGTAATGGAACCAGGTGAACATTCAATTAGATAGATACTACTGTGCCGTTACAATTTATTTCACCAATTAATACATACGCTATCTCGGTAAATTTAAGCATATGTATGTTTTGTAAAAATGAAGGGGCATATTAACAAGGGCTTTATATCCGCTTTTTTGGCTTTAAAAGCCAAAGAAGCGGAGATAAAAATATCGCCCTATCAACAACAGGGTGCTAACATGCAAAATCGCATGTTAGCACCCTTTTTCACTACGCTTCCCTTTGCATATCTAATGAGATGCAAAGTGGGCGTTCCAGAGCAAAATAATAGGAGAAATGTCACTAAGCGATATTTCTCCTATTATCAAGCTTCACACTAACGCTGTTAGAGACAAAAAAAGCAGCGCTAACCACGGTTAACGCTGCTTTTTTACGTCTGCTAATTTTCAGACTTAGCCATGTAATCCAATGGGAGGTGGATTACATGGCTATATCCAACATGGGCTATCAACAAGGATATCCCTATCCTTGTAGTTTTATCGCTGCATTACCAGCGTTAACCTCCCAAAATGCCTCTATCGCTGGATTTTTTATCGCCTAGGCGGTTAGCGTTGTTAATAACGCGATAACCAGGCGATATTATCCAGCGATATCGGGCGTTAAAAAAATTAACGCTATGCGCCCTTAGGGTTAATTTTCCCTGTTCCTTGGTAATATGCCGCTAAATCATTCATGCATACCTGACATGCACTTTTGTTTGTGAACTTGGACAGCGGACGCATTTCAATACGTAATGGAAGAAGATAAATCAATCATCAAGTATTGATATGTGATATACAGAGGTTTAGTCGATTCCATTATGCCGGTGTAATAATATCCAGAAACTTTTACATCTCAACATAAGTAAAAATGTCCCCATATTTTAAACCTTCTGAAAATTGTTTATTTTGCAAATCTGCTTAAAGTTGAAAATTTTTTCCAATATGCAATATACTCTTTATGCAAATATAACAAAAATTCGTTTTGATCATAAAGTATTTCCATAGAGCCTCATTCGAGGACTTCACTTAAATCTTAATATTTGTATGTTTTGTGACAGCTTCAGGTAAAATGAACATTTATTTTTGCGCATTATTTTCCAACAGAGGCACACTTATTTCGCACATCAACAAAGTAATTATTCCCTTTGGGAAGGCCACTGAACTCCTTTTCTCCTATGATTGACCTTGGTGTTTATTAGGGAGCTTTGAATTATATGTAAGGATAGGTACTTAGACGAATCAGGCTGTTAACATTGAGGACAAGGTTTGAATTACTATTTGGGTCTAATTCTTGGCTTAGGTAAAGGGAATAAACAAGGGATCGGATGCAACACATCTTCTTTTCCAGGTTGTTCTTCATTCCTGACCGGATTTTCACCAGGGGACTTGGGCTACTTTGAGCAAATGAAGACTCCAGAGAAACTCCATGGATGTTATGTTATGTTAACTGCCATTTATATAGCGCAAAATCACCAACGGCCTCCAAGCGCTTGTGATGTAAGATAGAGCAAGAATCAGAGTTAACCATCCCAGTGCCTGCTCGGTCAGGGCTTAGCTTGTCCAAAAACCTGTACAAACAAGACGGTCTTTAGTTTCCTCCTAAAGGGAAGTAGAGAGGCTTCCCAAAGGTGAGGAATCACAACCGAAAAAGCTCGGCCCCCCCATGATGACTTTGTCAAACCCTGGAAAAGACAACAAACTTGCCTCGGACGACCAGAGGCATCGTCTTGGCATGTAACTCTTCAAACGGTCTTTGATGTAGTCGGGTGCCATCCCATGAAGGGCCTTTTGTGCGATACACAAGCCCTTAAACCTGGCCCTACGCTTGATTGGGAGCCAATGTAATTGTTGCAGAAACTGTGTAGCATAAGTCTTCTTGAAAAATCAATCTCACTGCATCATTCATGACCCCTTGAAGCTTCCGTGACAGTTTGTCAGGTAGCCCAAGATATAGTGCATTACTATAGTCCAGTGATCCGAGGTATTCGGAAGCCCATGGACCCAGTAATTTCTGTTAGTGGGACAATACATAATGAGGACTGGATTTTAACTGCTTTCACAAGGTAACTAAGACTTGTTTGTCCAATTTAAATGACACCCCACAGCAGTCCATTATGCACTGAAGACTGTGATAAACAACATAATTAGATTCATCTACATTACTACTTTTGTAGAAATTCGGTGACAAGGTTTTTAACTCTGATTTTTTTCTTTTTACTTCAGGATTATGATGCACAACCATGCCATTTTGAAGTGAGAATTTATTATATTCCAATGTTAAATATGCCATAATTGCAATAATGTTTTTTTACAATACACTACATTTTCGCATTGTTTAGTGAATACGACTAAGGGTGAATAATCACAGGGCAGAGGTGGAGCCAAAATCTGTAAGGACTGTGCATGTTCAGTCTGTCAATGAAGAAGCGCTGCAACTGCACTCCCAACCACATGAAGTACAGTCTGCATGCATATATTTATTGGCAGTCAGTATTCATAGAGCTAAATCCTTCTAACGTAGAACACTAAGCTATGAGCTGGTTTCGAAAGCTGCATGCAAATTGCAAAAGAAGGTTTAAGAAACTTATTGTGTTTTCCCTCAATCTTCCACTATTTTAAGATTGCTAAAAATGGTTCCATTTGGTATATACACATTCTTATTAGTAACACAACCCAATCATTGTGTTACATTTTAAATTCTGTTTCTATGGGGTGGATTTACTAACACTTCGTGCCGGGTCACAATAGTAATGCAAATCTGGTGCAAAGTGTTATTTTACGGTATACATTCTATGGCAAATCATGAAGTGCCCTGGAAAGTAACCCTAACATAGCACAATGTAGCATTATGCACCACTTTGCATCAAGGAGGTGCAGCATGGGTGGTACATGGAAGTTCCCATGCACCCACCCATGGACTTTGATGCTATATCCTATCTACTAACTTTGCTAGAAATTGATTTGCATCAAACAATCACAGAAGTTGGAGAAAATATTTATTTTCCCCAATCCTTTTCATCTCTGCATGTGGGCTGCACTGTATAGCACACATAGTAAAGTAGTAAAGTGCCAAATTTGTCAAAGAATAGAATTTTGTGCAGGAAAGGTACCATTTCAGCTTAAAACATATGCCTGACACACACACACCTTTGCATTTCGATGCAAGTGTGTGTGCATTGACACAAGGCAGCTTAAGGTATGCAAGTCCTATAGGAGAGAGCAACAGAACCATATCTTAGTGCTGCTAATCTCTCTCCTTTTCATACAATGCAGCACAGCAACTTTAGTTACTGAGCTGCATAAACCTAATAAATCAGCCCTTTGTTTCTCCATACCAAGCACTCTAAACATATAGGGGTCGATTCCGATCCTGTAAAAAGGCCCTACGAATCGTCGTACGGAGCGTTTTCTCCGTACGACTCGCACCCGGTAAACTGTCCCTACAACCTAGGAAGTACGATTCGTACAGAAAGCCTATTTCAGTACGAATCGTACAAAAGACCGTACGTGGAAAAAATACCTACGATTCTGATCCGGAACAGCTTGTACGCGACGTCCGGATGTATTAAGGCAGCGGTTTCTGGCCCAGCAAGTACGATTCGTCCCTACGTCACTCCGTACGGCCCTTTTGTTAACGGGAGTCAAACACAGCCGGAAAAGCAGAGTTCGACGCAAACCGGTACGCAACGGAGTCCCGGTACGCAACGTACACACCATGAACCCCATCGTACGTGTCATCCCGGTCCTCTTGGCCTATGACCTGGTGCACTGCACCCGACGCACACGTCGCAGAAGGTGAGAACAACACCCAGGGGCCAGGGGGGGGTGAGGGGCAGGAAACATACCCCATACACAAACCCAAACTTATAATATGTAGGCCATACATTACCACCAGGCTCTGGTCACTTGGGAGGGCTTGTCCAGCAACCCCTGCGTAGCGCAACAACGGAAGTGGACATGTACGGTGCGTACCACACGTACCCCTACGGCACCATGACAACTCAGGGACGGACCGTACCCACGCATGAAACTGGAGGAAGGGGAGTGGTTTTGGAGGAACTGGGTTTTGAGGACTGCGGACTATGACTGTGGCTGCGTGTCTGTTGTCTTCCCCAGACCCTGTGGGTGTGCCTACATCCCCCTGAGTGTGCGTGCCAGGATGTGTGCACTGTGCCTTACTTGTGGGTGTGCTGGATGTGTCTGTTGGGGTGCATGCCCGTGACTGTTTGGGTGTGCATTGGGCAGGCATGGGAGAGGGCAGTGTGGATGAGTCCGGGGTAGGGGGGGACGGAGCGCTGCAGGGCAGTAACTGCTGCCGTCAGTGAAGAGTCCATGGACCACAGAATCCTGCATTGGTCAGACATCGTTGCTGACATGCCCTCCATGAACGACACTACCTGTGTGAGCAGTCTAGTGTGGTCATGGAGGACATTCAGCATCGATGCCTGCCCAACCTGCAACTCCCGGAGTATGTCCACAGACTCTTCACTGAGGGCAGCAGGGGTGACAGGGGCAGGGGGTGTGGTGCCTGGCACGAAGGAGACACGGTGGGACGCTGCACGGACAGCAGGGACGGGAGCAACTCTGAGGGCGGAGATGGGAATGGAGGAGGCAGGGACAGATGTGGGGATGCTGCCAGTTGATGTTGCAGCCTCCGCCTCCTCAGGGAGTTCAGCCTCGGACCCGTCGGCATCATAGCTGCTCTCGCCTCCAGACAGGTCCTCCAACTGACTCCCTGTAATTTATGGTGATTGTTCATACATTTTCTCGTAGTGACCCATGAGTAACCTGACACTCCTTCCTTTACATACACCTGTTGCACTGTGCCTTTCAGACCTTGTCTTTGTGTGCTACTTTTTGCCTAATTTCTAACTCCTTCCGCCTGCTGCTGCCTCACCTGCGGCACCGCCCCACCGAGTGCCCTGATTCTGCAACCCCCACGCCTCAAAAATGGTCTGCCCTTCCCCCTCCACCCATTCGAAATGCAGGCAGCAGCTTTTCTGTGCCACTGTAGCCCCAGCGCCGTGCCAAAGGCAGCAACGTCTGTGCCTGCAACATGCACAGTGCACGAACCTCTAGTCTTTGCATGACCCACATCACACAACAGGCTCATGCTGCAGCCACTCTCCAAGCAATGTCATCGTGACAATCATCCTCCTGCTATCAGGCAACCCCTAAGCATACACACGACATCTTCGCATGCTGAGTGTGCTACTGCAGCTGCCTACACAGCACTGCCCAGCCTACAAGACCCTGTCAGAACAACCAGGTAATGTGCCTCCTACTCCACACCCGCTCCGTCCACCAGCATGCCATTGGACTTTGTTACCTCCTCAACACAACAGCCCCACACATCACCTTCATGACAGTAACCTGGACAAAAGCATCCTCAGCACATGACGTTTTCATTGCCATCTCAGACGGATACAAAATCACCCGCAGGGACGGCAACACCAATCCCGGGGGATGAATTGCTATTTATTCACAAGTACACCCTCAGAGTCACAAATCCGGGTTTGCAGCAACTCCATTGCAACCCTCAGTGTAACACTCCTCTACAGATCTGCAGGCCTACATCCACTATTCCGCTAAGCCATCATCACGTACATCAGCATGCATGCCCTCACCTCCATGGGCTACATGTGGCTGGGGGCCAGTCACTTCTTGCTGGAGAGGAACCACCCCACCATCCATCATTGGTCCATCAACATTTGAATCCACGTTTCCAACAAGCAACACACTGCCCCACACCCCGCTACCGATCCCCCAAAGATGCTTGATGTAAGTCACCACAGACAAGCTGTGTAGGACACTCAAAACAACACCCCTGCCACACCCTGCAACCTCACGCACTGGATCAGCAACTGATCCAACAATCTTGCCACATTGACGGACTTTCCTGTGAAGCACAACAACAGTTAAGGCACCTGGGACAAGGAGGACCTACTGGACTCCTACAGAATTAGCCGGACTCTTGTGCAAACCTTGCAACACAAAGAGCCATCATTTGCCTTACAGTCCTGGTAAATACCACACACAGCCATCACCATATCATCAGCAAGGACAAGTGGAGATCCTTCAGATAGTGCCGAGACACCCAAACACACGACATCAAGGAGCTCATCAGCATTGTGAGTGAACTGACAGCAGATCTCCATCCAAGACACCCCACCCTTGCAAGGCAGATCACATCCCTTGCAACTTTGTACCACTGCAAGCTCATGGGCATACACGACACCCTTGGCACCCAGAGGCAGACAGCACTATTATCCGCAGGACAAACCCCCATCAGGTTATGGACTTCCATCAGCAGCAATGACACAACCTGGCTCACCTGCAACATACACTCTGGCTCTCCATCAGGCGCCTCCCCACACAACATCTAAACCACATCATTCCACATCCTTGAACCCCATGTCCAGCGCGTCCTGAATGTCTCCTTTGAGTTTGCCACATTCCATGGGTGCAGGAGGCATGCAGAGACCCAGGCCCTTCTTAAACAACGGACGGCAGTACCCTGCTTCCCTACCCAGCAAATGTCATCAGGAAGACACTCAGCAAGCAAATGACAGTTTTCCTCCATGCAACCATCTCCAGGCAACCGGCACCAGACCATCTTCCACAGTAATCACACCACTGCAACCGTCAGCATTGCCACCACCAACGACAACTTTGCCATGCTCAACAATGGTTAGGCCACCACCCTTGACCTCTCAATGGCATTCTACACCATGTGCTACCACACTGTCAGCTCACACATCTCGAACACTGGTATCCAAAGGAGGGCCCAGGGCTAAAGCAGAAAGTCGCTCACCAGCAAGGCCCAGGGAGTCTGCCTCCACCCTGCAACATGTAGTACACTGGGGTCATCTGGCCCATGCCACAGGGCCCTTCTCTCAGCGTGATGATCTTCAATGTCTCCATGACCCCCCTCTCCACCATCACATGCGCACACAACCTCATCATCATCTCGTATGCCATTGACACCCAGCTGCTCCTCAAACTCAACAAAGACCCAGCCATTGCCAGATCAAAACTTCAAGAAGGCATGAGATCCGTTGAGGAATGGCTGAACATCAGCCACCTGAGGCTGGACTTGGACAGGACAGAGGTCATCATCTGAGGATTGTCCCCTTTCAGCTGGGTCAACTCCTTGTGTCCCACTGGTCTGTGCACCGCAGCAGCGCCCAGTGGCCACGCACGCAAGCTGGTGTTCATCATGGACCCATCGCTGACAATTACCATGCAACTCACCACCATCTGTACCTCATGCTGCAACACCCTCCACATGCTTCAAATGACCCACAGATGGATCCACTCCAAGGCAAGACAGACCGTCCCCCTGGGCCACGACACCAGCTGGCTCAACTACAGCACCGGCCTCTACGGAGAACATCAGCAAAACTGCAGGAGAAGTTGTCCACATCCAGGGTGCATCCGCACACCTCATCTGCAACATCCCCCGCCCCAGCCACATCACCGTCCACCTGAGATAGGTACAATGGCTCACTGTGTGCTGCAGGATCACCTTCAGACTCCTCAACCACACTCAGGAGGCAGTCCACAACCCCAGACCCAACACCGACCTTGGATGTCTGTCATCCAACACCCTGTTGGCCCAACTCCATGCAGCCCACCTTGCCCTGGCCACCATTCATCACATCCACAGAAAAACTGCATGCAGGAGATAGTTCTCCCACCTCGCCAAACAGACCTGGGACTCCTTCCCCGGGCACATCAACATGACCCATGACCTCTACACCTTCATGATACTCTTCCAAATTGGTCTGTCTGAGCAATATTGCAAGCAACCCCTCAGCAGCTTGAGGCCATCACGGGTGAGTATTGGGCTCCATGTCTGTATTTTGTGAAACATTGTGACCCATGTGTGTCCTCGACCGGACTCAGATCCAAGTGTATGGATGGCTGGAGTTTGTTCCACACTCAGGCATACTTCGACACATCCCCACACGTATGTTGTGGACTCATGCTAAATGACTGCAACATAAAATTTCATGTCTTAATTTTTTATTTATAGCTCTGGGGCTTGATTTGTGCACAGAAAAAGGTGCTATGCAGGGACCATAGAATCCAAAGTTCACAGGGGGAGATGGGATCCTTGGCATTTGAAGTCATCAGAGTCCAGACCACAGTGTTTGGCATAATTGTCAGACTGTGACCAGCAAGTCCATGTGGCAGATGATGTCAGTCAATGAGGGGATGCTGTCACACATGAAGGCCAGGTGCCAGGCCAGGTGACCTGGGAGATGTGATGGGCCGCTGCCTCTTATGGCCTTTTCCGTGGACGACCCACCTTCCTCGCGGGACCCTCAGATGCAGGCCTTGACGATGCTTGGGACACTCCGTCGGACGAATCCTCCTCCTCCTCCCTCCCTGTGGCTGGTGGTGGTCTGCGCCTGGTGGCACAGGGAGGGTTGCCCATGTTGTCGGCGATCCGACGGAGTGAATGGCTTATGTCCCTTTGCACCGCCAGGAGCTCAGCTAGTCTTGCCTCCATCCATCATTGGTGTTTTTTGTTGACTCGCGTGTTGCTCGGCCTGCTGGTTCTTGATCTCTGTGAGGGTCACCACTACCTGACTGAACTCCCTGGTGTCACGCCGGTATGCCTCCATGATGTTGTGGATGTGTGACATAACGTTCCCTTCAGCTGGCTGGTCAGGTTCTCGCCTCCGCCGTCCTCCACTCCCACCACCCCTGCCCACACGAGTCTGGCCTGCCGTTGTGGGCACATCGGGTCTACGGAACTCCTGAGGGATGGCAGTGGCGGTGTTGTCTGCCTCCTCCTGGGTGCCCGTCGCACCTTGTCCCTCCTGGTCAGACTGGCTCAGTTGTTCACTGTGGGCAGGGCTCCTCGGTGTCTCCTGGGATGTGGCAGGAATGGGGGTGGTGGTTGGCACAGATGTTCCTGAACCAGGTTCTGCAGGGGCTTGGACACCAGAGGGTCCAGGTTGGTCGGGGTCATCCGCGGAGTGTTGAGAGGCGTCGCTGCCGGTGGGATCAGGTTCCTCCGGATTCTTCCCCCCCATTGTTGGGGGGATATTCATCACGTTGCCCTGTGTGTGAGAGACAGACAATGTTAATGCTGTTTCATGCAACATACATGTTTCATACACATTCAAGTTGGCACTGTTCCTCCATGTAGTTGTATGTGCCTAGCATTCTCCTCAATGTTCACTTGTGGATGGGTATGTTGCGGGGGACAGATTGATATGTTCTCCTGAGTCTTTGACATGTCGATTTGTGGCTTGGATGCTTCTTCCGTTATGTATTGGTCTTGTTGTGTTGCATGTCAATTGTGACAGTGGGTAAATCAATTGCCTGTCCTGGTGGTGTCTGCCTGTGTAAGGGGTGTGTGTGACAGGGCCTGCCGGTGGGTGTAGTGTGATTTGGCCCTGGGGCTCCCAGGTGATGTAGCTGTCCCCCAATGGAGCATGCTGGCATGACAGTGAGTGTGAGTTCCTGTCCTAGATATCTGACCTTGTTGTCTTGGTGTTTGTGTTTGCAGTACACTGGTCACAGGAGGGTCTTGTGCTACCTACACCAGGGCCAAGTACTTTTACCAATCCCTGTGCATTGCGCATGGTGCATGGGTATGTAGCTGGGCCATATGGGATGAGACAGACTTAAGACAAACTTAAGACAAAATCCTAACTTAAGTCTGTCTTAAGTCTGTTTTAAGTCTGTCTTAAGTCTGTCTTAAGTCTGTCTTAAGTCTGTCTTAAGTTTGTCTTAAGTCAAACTTAAGACAAAATCCTAACTTTACTACTACTAAATGCCTTCTGTGAATACCAAAAGTAGTAAGTTTAGGATTTTGTCTTAAGTTAGTTCTGTGAATAGGGCCCTATATATATTTGTAAATTGAGCTTTTAAAGTTTGCAGTGCTCAGGCCACCTAGCGCTAATAAAAGAGCGTTCCCAGTGTGCAGAATAAACAATTCAGCCAGCAGCAATATTAGAGCATGTTTATATTTAATCGTGCACAGCAGTAACATTCATTTACACAGTGATTATATTTCAAACGCGTTTTCACAAATTATTTACCGTAACCTCAAATATACAGCTCTTTTATGGAGTGCATGACTCCTGCAACACTGCCAGGCAATGGGTAAAGGGGAGGCTATGATCTAACTGATCTCTCCAGAGCAACACACAGCGGATTAATGCACGAATGCCCAATTGTGTGTGTCAGTTACTTGATTTCAACCTTTTTAACGCAGCCAAACCCATTATTTTTCATGGTCTGCCTTTTCTGCAAAACATAATTATTTGACTAGGGAGTCGGAAACTGTGATATAGTTCGTATGATTCATAGAATGTTGAATCATTTATCATAATACTAACAGGATGAACATTTCACATGAAAAATGTTCCATTTCAATTATTTGCAGAGGTTTCCATTAACAGCATAAATCAACAATAATTGTATTCTGTGCTAAATAAACCGTACTAATGATATTTGGATGTGTATGGAGTTGCTGAATTCTTCTATTTGCATTTTTATTGTACAGCTTTGATGCCAAACTAAAGAGCATGTCAGTGATTCATATGTTTTGAAAATGCAAAACATTCAGATTCCTATGTCACTGTTATCACCCAATTCTGATATACAGGCTACAAGTGGGAAAGGGGGGGAGCGAGGGTACCTGGGAGAAAGAAGACATTTGCATTTTTTTAACAAAATATACGTAAGGTTTTGCAAAGTTCTGTGAATTGTGGAAAATAGATGCAGCTGGTATCTTGATTAACTTTTCTGCGAGAGTATATCTCTTTAAACAGCCCTGTGATAGACAAACTGACACTACAACTGGAAATTCACTGTTCTCCACGAATCTGCTCCCTCACCTACCGACCCCCAAAAATATACAGACAGCATTTCCGTCAGTCTTTTTATGACTCAATTTCCCCCTTTGTTGCCGCCCATTCTAAAATCCTGCTGGTAGGAGACGTTCATTACTGGTCAAATAACGAGAAGGAAGGACATATATCCCCACATTCCTCTGATAATTTTAGGAATTTTATCTTGAGCAACATATGCTTACCCATTCACATCAAAGACCCCACATTAGACCAAATCTGGTCCATGCACTTATCCCTATCCAGTCTCACAGTCGCCCCAGGCGCTTGGTCAGACCATCATCTAAATAAATTCTCACTTACAGGTCTATCTCTCCAAAAACCTCCACCCCAGTCTGGACTTCTTTCCAGGAGCTGGTCACGAGTTAACTTGAATTCCTTTTGCAACTCACTGGTATCAACTACACCGGATCTGAACAATGACATCGACCAACACGGAAAGCCGTTATCCTACTGGCTTCAAAAGCCAGCTACATTCACGCACCCCTAAGCAGGATAAAACAGTCCATATGCCATGAAGCCTCCAAATGATTCACAGATGAATACAAACTTAAAAAGATGGAATCATGTCATTACAGAAGCTAAGATACTTTTCTTAAAACACCTTAAACAATATAACTTGCACATTCAGCAAGCCAAATCTGCCTCCTTTACAAACAAATCGAAGGAGGTATTTGGAATAATTTCAGAACAGTCCAACCATGAAAGAGTCACAGACATTACCCATCCATCCTTCCCAGACTCTTTGTGATGCACTTAATACCTATTTCATAGACAAAATCAAACAGGAACAACCCGAATGACATAAACCCTGTCACCTTGTCTACATTCCCAGAAATTAGTAAGGAGTGCCTCAAGAACCTACTGATAAAAGTAAAATCGGGAACAGGGTTAAGGGGCCTGGCACTCGACTTGATCACCTCCTGCTTAAAAGACCACTCCCAGTCCATTCCTCTGGCTCTCTTCATCTCATCTTAAGTCTATCTAGACTGTGGAGTCCCCCACGGACCTTCTCTATCGCTCCACCTCTTTCACATGTACATTAGCCTGCTAGTTCACATGTTCAAATTATTGAACTGTACAATTTGCAGTTATTCAGATGGAATGCAATTACATTTTATACTAGATAATTTCCCTGAATCTAAAGAGTACTTTTGATCCACAATGCTGTTCGTCCACGACTGGATGAACAGCAATCACTTGCAATTAAACACCAAAAACTGAATTTATTATCTACAAAAATAAGCTAAAACTGGACTGAATCACTTAGGCCACCCGAGTTGGGAGCTCCCTCCACCCCAAAAAAGCTGTAAAAATCCTCTGGAAAACCATTGATGCTGATCTATCCATGAAGCCACAAATCGGCTCAGGAATCTCTTCATCCTTCTTAATGCTCTGCAAAATCAAGAGCATTGTAAATTCATCAACTGTTAGGCCCTTGTCTAAGCCGTTATCGCCCTCGTCCTCTCATGAATACATTAAGCCAACTCTCTTTATGTTGGCTTGCCAAAAGGCCTCATCAAAAGTCTCCAAATTGTCCAGAACCAGGCAGCCCATCTAACTTACAAACAACCCAGACCACATAACCCCCCTGATGAAAGACCTCAACTGGCTGCCAGTGGAACAAAGAACAACCTTCAAAGTCAGCTGCATAATTTTCAAATCACAATACAGGAAAAGCTCCATCTTCAACAAAACTCATATCCAGAAGTACACCCCTAAATTCTCACTACTCTCTCCTCACATGAACCTCATATACTTTAAGAAGAAGAGACTGGGAGGCACCAGATTTTCGATTATCGCCTCAAAACTCTTGAACTCCGTCCACCTTAAGACCAGATGGCATCTTGCTGCTCAAAATTTAAGAAATCATTAATAACCTGGTTATTTAGACAACCATAGAGCTAACACTCTGCCTATCTGTATCGCACCCTCTTGTTTCCTCAATAAGACCGTTTGGTGTGCGCGCACTTCATAAGCTCAGTAGAATGCATTATAAACTCAGTAAAATAACATAACGTAACAAGTGAAACGAAACACAAGCAGGAGAAAATAACTCATAGCTTGATATTTTGTATGCAAATCAGCCTACTGAATGCAAAAATAATGCATCATTTTGTATCCTACAAAAGTTGGGAACTACGTACGATTACTCAGGCACAACAAACCTTTTGCAGAGACCAAGCTAAAACAATGTGGGCGATAGATATCCCACCTTTATCTTGGGTTTAATCATTCCTGTCCAATTAGTGTAAAAAATCAATATTAGAACAGCTTAATTATCCATAATTGTCTGTATTCTACTGTTTCCTGAAGGATCATCTCTGTCCGGCTTCTTGTTCAACTGCTCTGTACTTCCCCAGGCAAATCTTCTGAAGGGGTAGGAAGTAAGCATTTAAAATGTACTGAGATGGCACGGAAAGCCAATTTCTGTTAGATAACTGTACTCCTGAGGCACAGCCGGGAGCTCTGCTCGAAATTGAACTGTTTTTAAAACTTGTGTGTTAAATTGATTTTAATAATTGCGCACCTCTCCCTCACCTGCTAGTCTGGTTGGGGCACTTATCCAGAATCCCTAACACCCGTGCAGCCGATCTGAACGCTGCCACGGGGTAGGAAATCGCCATCACCGCCATCAGCGAGCGAGCCTGCTCACAGGCCACGCCCCCCACGCCCTCTCCCAGCATAAAATCATGTGCAGCACTCGGGCGCGCAGCGGACGGGCGCAGCGGGTGCGCCGTCAGCGTGCCAAAGGCAAGCCCGTCTGGGCCCGTCCGGGCCCGGACGGTCCCAGGCCCAGCCACTATGCCCATTTCTCCCAAGAAATGCCCTGTCTATACCCGAGATAGGCTTTTGGCCCTGAATACACTAAAACATCCCTCCTGCAATTACACCCTCATGGGCGATAATCCATTTACCGGCTGCAGTCTCTGTAATCCTCCCGGCGCAGATATTGAACGCGGTGGCCTCCAGCTAGGCCTACTCAACTGCAGGTCACTTGTTAAACACACCCACGAAATAAACCTCCTGATCTCAAACCACGCCATGGACATTCTGTTTCTCACTGAGACATGGCTCACCCCCAACAACGGCCCTGACATTGTCAACGCGCTCCCTCCGGGCTATCAAATCTGTTCTCTGAATAGACCGCGTGGTAGAGGAGGTGGCCTAGCCATAATATTCAAGGATTCCCTCACCTGCAGAATCTTAGATGGCAACATCAAAGACTGCGAAAGCTGCTACTTCACCATCCAAATTTCACCAGTAACATCCCTGTCGGGACTGCTTGTATATTGCCCCCCCGGCCTACTCGCCGAATTCCCCAGCAAGCTCATCGACCATGTCACTCTCGAGTCTACAACTACCTCTAACTACCTCTTGTTAGGGGATCTCAATCTTCACTTTCTGGACCCAGTGAACACTCAGGCAGCCGAATTTTTACTGGACATCTTCTCCTTTGGTCTCTGCTTAAAGAACCCACAGGCCACTCACGACAAAGGACAGCTACTTGACCCCATCTTCACAAACATTCAAGACCTTAATATCCGCGCTCACCTCCCTCTTCCCTGGACCGACCATTTCCTGGTCCCCTTCGAATGGCACATCAATATTCCTCCACCGCAACCGCCCAAAATCAGAACTCTTATCAGACGCTGGCACAAACTGGTCCCAGAAGAATGGGCAGCCAAACTTAGGGAAGATATCCCCCCTCCCTCCCAAAACACCATTACAGCCGACACTGAATTCAATACATGGCTCACCCAATCACTGGATTGCCTCCTACCGAGATCCAGCACCCTTAAACGTACCAAGAGAGTTAACCCCTCTCCCTGGTACACCCCCGAATTGAATCTCTTACGGAAGGAATGCAAGAGAAATGAACGCATATGGAGGAAAGACAAGACAGCAGACAAGAAAGGTACGTTCCGTGCTTCCATAAAAACTTACAAACGGGAGCTCCAAAAAACCAAGAGCGCATTCTACGAAGATAGAATTAAAAACTCGCCCTGCTCTGCCCAAGAAACTTTCGCTATTCTTAAAGAACTTCTTCAGGCTCCAGATCCCCCTGCAAAACCCCTGGACCCCAAAGCCGCGGAAAGTAAATGTATTCAACTGGCCACTTTTTTCGACGAGAAAATTCAAAAAATTCTCGCATCCCTACCCCCCGCCGGCCATACGGACAGGGACCCTTTTAACTCTCCCCACTGCCACAGTCATTCCACCGATGCCCCCTCACCCCTTCTCGACACCTTCGGCCCAGTATCCACGGAAGAGGTCGCCGCAACGCTGGCCACAATTAAAAGTGGCTCCCCCAGCGACCCTGCTCCGCTTCGTTTCCTGAAAAAAGTGTCCAGCACCATTATCCCTCCTCTCACGTCCCTCATCAATGTCTCCCTCACTCAGGGAGTAGTCCATCCCAGCTGGAAAGCGGCGGTGGTCAAAGGTCTTTTGAAAAAACCTTCACTGGACCCCCAGGACCTAGCCAACTACAGGCCAATCTCCCTCCTCCCCGGAAACAGTAAAATCACGGAGAAGCTAGTGAATAAAAAACTATCACTATTTCTTGAAAGTAACAACATACTCAGGAACTCCCAGACTGGTTTCCGCCCCAGCTAGGGCACTGACACCGCCCTCCTGGCGGCAGTGGAGAAGGCCAGAAGCATTCTGGACACAGGAGGATCAGTGGCAGTGATCCTCCTGGACCTTAGTGCGGCCTTCGACACTGTAAATCACCAGATTTTAATCCAGCGGCTGAGAGACACTGGAGTAAGGGGCACGGCCTTGAAGTGGCTCATGTCTTTTCTAGATGGTCGCTCTTTCCAAGTCTGGGAGAATGACAGCCACTCTCCCGCGATCCCCCTCCGCTGTGGAGTACTGCAGGGCTCATCTCTTAGCCCTACGTTATTCAACGTTTACATGTCTCCGTTGGAGGAATTGGTCACCCCGTTCGGCGTGACGATCATCAATTACGCCGACGATACCCAGCTGGTGGTAACCCTTTCACACCCACACCAAGATCCTTCCGATCTCCACAGCTGTCTCACCGAAATCCACAGCTGGATGAACACCTCAGCGCTGAAACTGAATGGGTCCAAGACCGATATCCTGCTGCTCGGACATAAAGAGCCCTCCCTGCCGCCTAACATCTGGCCCGACTGTTTAGGTGACCCCCCTGCCCCCAAGGAGGAGGTCAAGAGCCTGGGCGTATGGCTCGAAAAGGATCTGAGCTTCAGAACTCAGGCCAAAAAGACAGCAGGAATATGCTTTGGTCTCCTCAGGGCATGTAGGAAGGTCTTCCCTTTGCTTCCCGCCACTTCCCGGAAACTATTGATCCAGGGCCTCATCCTGGCAAGGTTAGATTACTGCAATGCAATCTACCTGGGTGCCCCGGAAGCTACTTTTAATACCCTGCAGAGAATCCAAAACGCCGCTGCCCGACTACTCACTCACACACCAGCCAGATCTTCGGCAAAGCCAGCTTTGAAGCTCCTTCACTGGCTCCCAGTCAGAGAGAGGGTTGCTTTCAAAGCCCTCTGTCTGGCCCACAAACTTCTCCATAACAAAGGCCCACCCATCCTCAATAATTTTATCATCCCCTACAAAGCGACAAGAGCTCTTCGATCAAACGGAGAGAATTTCATCACGGTTCCCAGAGTAAAAAAAGCTCGGTCTGGAGGACGCCGCTTCTCGGTCCACACTGCCAAACATTGGAACAGCCTCCCTCGGAGTCTAAGAACCGAACCAAATCTCCTTCAGTTCAGGAAGGCACTGAAAACTCTTCTCTTTCCCTGATTCCTCTTCCCTCCTGCTGCTGTTCCCCCCCGAAGTCAGGTTCAAGCGCTGGGATGCTCAAGGGTTACTACGCGCTCTACAAAAACCTTAAATTAAATAAATAACAAATCAAACAACAGTACCAGCATCCCCATGTGCCTGAACCATGTACAACACAGAAGGAAGGGGAACCAATGGAAAAATAGAACAGGTCTCATGACCCATAACCTAGCCACCAAACCTTGGGAGCCCTCGTTAAACCACTTCAAAATCAACAAACCTTTGGAAAATTCTCTGTCAGAAATGTCTTTTACTCCACAAACATAGCAATTGTCATAATGGTCAGTCCCTAGCTTTCCCGACTCCATTAAATACTCTATTTTGAAACCGACAAGAGTCCTCATGTCTCTTGTGGACTATTTCAACATCATCAACAAGAGCCTTCCTAAAGATACTCATTGGCAGGTTATTAATGCTCCAAATCCAGGCGGATAGAATGTGCCTTAAACTTATTAACCATGATCACATCAAGCCTGCTCTGAAAGCTAATCATTGACTACCAGTTGAAGTCTGAATCAAATTGACATTTCCCTGCAGCATTCACAAAGTCTTCTAAGAAAAAAATCCTATGGAACTCCAGTACCCAGCTTCAAGCTACACCCCAAATAGGCACCTATTCTCATTGGCTGCTAACTTGATCCACCAATGAACATTTAAACAAATGAAATTTTATCCCAGGGATTGAAGGCCCAATCTCCTGGAATGGCCTCAGTCCATCTGAACTGAACTCAATCACGTGTTTCAGGAAAGATTTGACAATTTGAACTGCTGAGACATTCATTCTAATGGTGCAACTGTAGTAAAAGGGGTATAGATCTCAGAACATCAGCTACAGCCACCAACCTACCTGATCAGAAGCATTCACCCCTTTCCTGCTTTTCTTCTGACCAAATATTGAAATATCTTTTTCCTGCACTTTGAAGTAACTAAGCGTTTGCTGCTGTAAAGGTTCATTAACCAATTCATTTACTTCATAGTGTGCCCCATATTATGGCTTCTAAAGCAGAAGGGTTATTGGGCTGGAAAATGTTTGAATGATTTTGTTAATAGTCTACCAGCAACTCCAATCGATTACCCCCACTACCCATGCATCAGAAGTTAGTAACAATTTTGAGACATGAAAGTCTGTGGAAAAACATGGGGGCATATTATCATATCATGGTGTGAACCTGGGCTTCTATTGGAATTCTCAAGGGCATATTACCAAGCCAATTATCGGCACTTTAGCGGCAGTTTCCTGCCGCTAAAGCGGCGATAATTTTAACGCCGTTCTTGATAATATGCCCCATGTAGTTTAGAACTATAGGCCAGATGTCCTAACAGTGGTTGCAAAATATTGGTTGCAGTCTGCAACCAGTATTTGAGCAACCAGTATGGTATTTTGCAAACGGACCAACGTGCTAATACATTGGTTCGCAAAATAGTGAATCATAGAGGATCGCAGGCTAACCTATCTCATGAATATTTATGAGGTGGGTTAAAAATTGCAATCAAATACAATAAGCGGCCTTTTTTACATTCACAAAGGGCGACTGATCACCTCCATGCAGGTGTTGGTTATGTATTAATATTTGCCACTGGGTTTCAGTTGCAAAAAATTATTACATGCCATAATAAATATGTATTTGGAATTGAAGCCCAAAACATGCCACTTCCAAACAATTTATTGTAATCGTTAGTGTAATATTTAATTTTATATTATCAATTCATTTTATGGGGAGCAAGGCCAAAATGGCAGCTGCAATGGACGCTTTCTAGAACAGCTCCGTGGCAGGCCCAACAGTTATCCTGCTATTCAGCGCCATCGACATGTTACTGGGCTTATTTTAATCTGGATCAGCCCGTCAGATGTGGATTTATCGCAACCTTTATCAGTTTATTGCAGTGGCAGCGAGTGGCCTGTAGCACATTTCCCCGGAGACGGTGGCCTCCCGCTGGGGGAGCAGCCCTGAGGACCGCCCCGGAGCACTAAACCCTGGGTCTACACCACCTGACACATCTAAGACATTAACAAAAACAACAGACAAAGTGTAGTGGGTCTAATGGAACATTTAGAGACCGGTGGATATATTCCCAAATAATACCTCACAAAACAACCAAAATATCCACGGGTCTAATGAGTCTAAACAGACCCTTAAGCAAACATAGACCTAAATAACTGTGATCCTATTCTCAGAGGAAAATCCTTAATAAAGGAAAATCCTTAAAAAAGGACGGATACCCAACATTCACTGAAGTGACATTCTTCATCATCTGGGATCTCCTCCTAGTTCCCCACTGGTGCAACCAAGGGCTACAACCCTCTCACTAAGAGAGGGGAGCTCACTGATTTAAAAAAAGTGTGATGTACATGGAGAGCTCTATAGAATCCAACAGATGTGAGAAAGTATTATGTGCAAGAGTGATGGGCACAGTGCATGAGGTGAAGAGTGAAAATAAAATTGGGTAGCAAGAGAAAAAGATTTAATAGGTATCTCTTGTTATCTAAATTAAAAACAGTGCAAAAGCAGTTTTAACAAAATAACTGCAAGGGTGTAATAACTGGGTCTACATGTTTCAGCCACATGGATTAAAAGTAATCCTAGGTCTTCCTCAGGACCACAATAAAGTATTGCTACTGCGTAGTGAAGATAAGATAAAATGAAAAAACATGCAGGGTTGGAACAAATACAACCATGTAATCTGATATTAAGGTATTCACATCCTCTGTAGTTTACAGGATGCTAATGGCACCTGCAAAAAAAGATGATTTTAGAAAACACAAACCTTTCCCTAGGAATTGGTATTCTTCCCCCTGTAAACAATGTATTTTCTTTTTAGATCTAATGGCAACACATTTCTTCAAATATTGACAGATTTTGTTTGTTTTAACCCCTTCAGCGCGGCGCGGATTTCCGCGCCACGCTGAAGATTCCGTGCGCGTGCGGGGCCATGATGGAACGGTTCCGTCATAAGCACAGCCCAACCGACGTGCATGACGGAACCGTTCCGTCAAGCGCGTCGAACGGGTTAATCTCTCAACTTTTATTGTTGATACAATAGTTCCAGATTCTCTGCTCTGGTTTACATGTTAGATTTTACTCTCCGCATGGTCACCCCCAAACATTCTACCTTCACCTCTCCTGGTTTCTGAAATTTGTTTTGTTAGCATTAGGACTCTGTGCACTTTGCCACTGCTAACCAGTGATAAAATACTTATTATCTCTCCATAAAACATGGTGGAAATTGTCTATAGCTGATTGGCACATTTAATTTACTTGTAAGTCCCTAGTATATGGTTCTACATGTACCCAGGCCCTGTATATTAAATGGTACTAGTGGGCCGGGAGCACTCATTGTTTCTCCGAATAAAGTAGCACTTTCAAACATGTCTCATGCCTGTCATTGCCGCCAACAGTGCAGTGTAAAACTGCCATTTTGACATGGCAAACCTTTTGCCAGGCCTAAACCTTCATTTTTAAACCATGTAAGTCACTCCTACAGTAGGCCCTAAATAATCCATTGGGCAGGTTTAATTGTAAAGAAAAACTAAGATGTGTTTTTAAATTGTACAGTCCTGGTAGTAAAAACACTCCTACATTAGTTTTTCACTACTATAAGGCATATCTCACTCTCCTGCTTGATAACGTTAGGTTGCCTTATTACTTTTAATAAGTGCTAACCTTTGAATAGGAACAGATAGGGATGTCAAGTCTGGACTCAAATGAATTGACATTTAAAATCCTCATTAATAGTGAATTAGGATTTGAAGTTACAGTTCTGAAAATGCCACATTAAATAGTTGGCATGTTCTTGTCTTAACCAGTTGGTGCCTGTTTCTAGGATCCTGGGTCACATGACCCTGCTATTAGGCTCTGTGTATTCCTTCCAGACAGTGAGACAAAAGGGTTAGATGTGGGCAGGATGGGTTGGGGTGGGGCCTCAACCAGACACAAATAAACATAACACTAGTCTTTTGTCATTTCCGACTTCCTAGAGCCTTGGTAGGGAAAATAAGAAACTTACCATAACAGAGGTTGTGTTAGCCTAGATGATTCACCCACTTCAAAAGCTGGCACCAAGTATAAATGTTGGACCCTCAGAACAACACTTCAGTACAAGAACTGACTTGTTCCCCCAGAAGACTGCCCTGCTGCTTGAGGCATGCTTTGTTCCCCAGAGGAATGCCCTGCTGCTACCAAAGGACTATCCTGCTGCTTGAGGCAGGTCCAGAGAACTGAGCTGCTGCTTGTGACCTGTCTTGTTCCTCAGAGGACTGCCCTTCAGAAAGAGGCCTGCCCTGCTCTCTGAGAAGGAATGTGGGACCTGCTCCATCCATCTCAGGCTAACCTGAGTGACTCCAAGGGTCAGTTGATTGACCTCCTGTTCTGAACTATATAGACATAACAAGCTCCATTGGGTTCCCAGGAACTGCCAGCTGATCTGCTGCAACTGGACCTGCCTGGACCCTAAACTAGACCTGCCTAAGCCCTGCTGGCCCCTGCTAAAATGAGTCCCTGACCCCCAAAAATTGCCTCCCCAGTTGCTGGATCCTTGGCTGGCATCAGAGTGGACTTCTTTCCAAGAAAAGTAGGCACCCTGAAGTTTGGGTTCTTCATGACTGTTAGATTTGGGGGTCTCTAGTTTGCGTAGGTAGGTACCTGTGACAAATAGGGACCCTTGCGTCTAGTCAGGGTAAGGGGCTATACTCCTAGAACAACCCCTGCTCACCCTCTTGGTAGTTTGGCACGAGCAGGCAGGCTTATCTCAGAGGCAGTGTGTAAAGCATTTGTGACCACATACAGTAATACAGTGACAACACGACAAAGGGACACCACACAGGTTGTATTATAAAAATAAGTATTTTTATATAGACTTAACACAAGACCAGACGACAAACATCCACAATACTATACTCAAAAAAGTCTCTTAAATGTTATAAAATAGCTCAGTTCTCTCAAATTGTAAATGCAACACTTTGTTCTCAATGTACCTTAGATGCGTAGCGCAAAGGAAACAAAAGGGTTGCAGGGAAGGTGATGTGTCGGTTCCTTACACGCAGGGGAGTGGATGCGTTGGTTCCTTACTGCTGCGCAGGGGAGTTGATGCTCGCTTCCTTACTGTGTGGCGAGTTGATGCGTCGGTTTCTTACTGCTCTCCGGTATGATGCGACATGCTGGCACCTCGATGCGATACTCTTCTCTGGTGTGATGCGACAAAATAGCGTCTTGGTTGCGATGCGACAACGTTGGTGTGATGCGACATGCCAGACGGCCGTGCGGCGACTTGATGATCTTGGGAGCCGCGACAGGCCCTGCGATGCGCTTCTCTGGTGATGCGACGATGACCTCTGTGGCAGCGTCCCGCTTCACCGGCGATGCGCCGCGCTTCGGCGATGCGATGATGACAGCGGTAGCGGCGGCTCGCTTCCTCGGTGATGCGATGACAGCGGCTGCGGCGGCGACACGCTTCTCGTTGTTGCGTCGCACTTTCAGCTCCCAGCGACACGCAGTCTCTCAGAAGGCCCAGCACAACAGCAGGCACTTCAGTTCCCAGCAAGGGAATTCAGGGGGAAGCTGGTTGGTGAAGTCTTGTATCCCTGAGACTTCAGGCAGGAGGCAAGCTCTAGTTCAAGCCCTTGGAGATTCTTCTTCAAGTTGATAGAAAGCACACTCAGTCCTTTTCTCCTCTCTTTGGCAATGAAGTAACCACTGCAGGCCAACCCCCCAAACACACAGCACAGGGTTAGTCTCCTCCTTCAGCTTCCTGATTCTTCTCCTCAGCAAAGGTTTGTCTTGATTCCCAGAAGTGATCTAAAGTTCTTGGGTCTGGGTCCCAATATTTATACTCCTTTTCCCTTTGTCCTCTGAAGACAGAGAGGCCTTTGCCTAGTCCAAACCAGTTCTGGTCAGTCCTGGAGCACTTTGTTGACATGTCTCCTTCTTTCCTTTCACAGTGCAGGGCAGGGACATCAGACACACCACAGGAGGTGGAGCCAGCATTGTGGAGGGAAGGCACATCCCTATTCAGGTCCCAGGAGGTGCAGCTCCTCCCTCCCATCTAGATGCAGATCTCTCTATTCAACACTGGGTCACCTTGCCCTGTCTCCTGGAATTCCCCAGCCCTGTCACTCAAACTCCAGACAAGGAATACACAACCTAGCAGAGGCAGGTTTGGATGGTTAGACAAGAAAATGCCTTCTTTCTAAAAGTGGCATTTTCAAACAGAATGGTAAAACCAACTTCACTAAAAGATGTATTTTATCATTCTGAGTTCAGGCATACTAAACTCGAATTTCTACCATGTTCCCTGACTCAGTTAGGATTATAAAATGTAATAACCAAACTGCCCATTCTGGCCTATGGAGAACAGGTAGCCTTGCAATAGTGAAAAACGAAAATGGGTGTAATTCACTATTAGGACATGCCACACACACGAGTGCATGTCCTACCTTTTACCTACAAAGCACCCTGCCCTTGGGCCTACCATAGCGGTGACTAATATGTATAAAAGGGAAGGTTTTAGGGACTGGCAAGTGGGTGCACTTGCCCAGTCAGCATGTCAGTACCAGACTGCACACAGGTTCTGCAATGACAGGCCTGAGACACATTTCACAAGCTGCTCCGGTGGGTGGCACAATCAGTGCTGCAAGCCCACCAGCAGCATTGGTTACAAGCCCTGGGCACACGCAGTGCGCTGGACTAGGGTCTGACAAGTAAACCAATCAAGCCAATCATGGAGTCACTAATCCATATATCAATTTACTATAGGGAGCACTTGCACTGTGGCACTGAACAGCAGTGGCACAGTGCCCAAAGCATCTATAACCAGCAAAAACACATGAGGCAACAGAGAAACAATGGATGGGAGACCCACGCCAATGGTGCCAGGGCTAACAATGACCATGCCTGCTCATGCCTAGATTCTGACGCCCATGACATCTGCCAACACGAAGCTCTAGTAAACCCGACTCTCTACACTACAGTGACCGCCAGCAAATACCAGGCAACAGGGAACTTATTGCACCAGACTTTGAGAAGGTAGCTTTTTCAGCTGGACTAGCCTAGTCCCTGTATCTGGCCTGCATTCCATTGTGGTGTGCTTGAACGTGAGATTTTCTCCTTGTCTAGCATGACCAGATAACTGCAAGTACCCCATTGTGCCTGTAAGCTCTATTTTACACTAAAAACCTTTCAAATTAATGACTTTGATCTTACTGATTGGATTTAATTTGCTTTGGTTTCATTTTGTTTATTAAAATGTTCTCTATTTTTCTAAATTGGTTTGGGATGTTTCTTGTTTTGTATGTTCACTTTACTACTGTTTGGGTGCTGCACGAATACTTTACACATTATCTCTTAGTTAAACCTGACTGCTTTCCCACCAAGCTACCAGAGGGTTAAGCACAGGTTAATTTAGTGACTTATAAGGTTCACCCTAACAAGGATTGTGGTTGTTGCTTGAGGAGGGTTTCCACCCCTCTCAATCAATAAGCCAATTTCTTACAAACAGCTGTAATTTCACATCACAATACCAACTTTGAGATAATTCTAAATGCACACTCATGCAGCCACCTTGATTGGCTTGACTAGAGCTGAAAATAGGGTAATATCACTTTTGACTCAACAAAGATGATTCTTATAGATACCTGTTCAGTTTCATAATTATTATTTACTTTTGAGAAATTTAGTAAGTTTCTGTGTCTCTGTAAAAGAGTATTATCACAACATAGAGAGACATAGGGTAGGCCACCATACACCCCTCCGAACTTTAGAGTACATCACAGAAAAAGTATGGGGAGTCACCAAGGAGAAAAATGCAGTGAGCACAAGGCACACAGTTTCCTACATTTCATGAGTGTTCATTAATTGGCTTAACAGATTTACTATCAGGCCGAGTGGGAAAACCATCCTTTATGAACGATGAAGCCTTAAACACATTATAGTGTCATGCTTCATCATCAACATCCTCTTTGTGTCTCTGTAAACAACAACACTTCCCTCATCAGTTGGAATTAGGATTGCACAGATGCGCCCCTACCTGAAGATCATGCCAACCTCAACTTAACCGTGCAGCAAAGACAAAATCTCTTTAGAGTTCGAGTGGCCAAACAGTCCTCAGTAACATTTAAGAAATAAAGTGCAAGGAAGCCCGGGTGGGGTTGATTCTATAATGTTGCCCTGTCCAATATGAGCACTGTATGAGGCATCATGGGACATGAAGTCCTTCTTAATACAAGGGCTGAAGTACAGCTCAAACAGTTACCCAAACTGCAGTTACAGCGCATGACAATATCTTTTTAACAATATACTTGTTGAGTAATTGGAGGCTACAGAATATGCGAGCTGGCGAGCAACAGTGAAGTTTGGCATCCCTTAGTGCAATTTTCTTACAATGTTAGTTGCCGGCATTCATGAGCGATCGTGGACAGAGGGGTTTCGTTCAAGTACATTTGCTGCTGCTCGAGTAAAGTTTCTCCTCGAGCTGCAGCAAAATCAATTTAAATGACCGTTCACACTTGCGCAACGCATGGTTCCATTCAAGCTGATTTTTGGTGATGCTCACACTACTGGCACTAAATTCTGTCCATTGGTGGTATTCCAAAGAATCTCGCAGAGTTTCTCTGTAACTCCACAGAGTTCCACTCACGCAAATTCGACATCAGCATTGTCAGGACATTAGACCCTACAATGATCAAAGGAGCACTGTATCTTGAAGTAGCAGTGGGGTAGAACTCTCAGATTGGAGTGGGAATAGTGAATCTTACCCCTTCAGAATCCAACACTTCATCTCTTGTAGCTCAGATTGGAGGGGTTTAGTAAATAGTACACCTCTAAAGTCCAATTGTTTCTCTGCTGTTGCTACGATTGGAGCGGAAATAGTCTGACCCTCATAAGTCCAACACTTTCGCTGCTGAAGTTCAGAATGGATTGGGAATAGTAACTTGGACCCCTCCAAAGCCCAGCCCTTTCTCTACTGTTGCAATGATTGGAATAGGAATATAGGATCTGACCGATCCAAAGTTCTAAGTTAGTGATACTTTTCCTTAATTTTAGTAGGAATAGTAAATCTGATCCCTCTAAATCCAAACACTTTCATTACTTTTCCTTAAATTGGAGTTGGGATGATAAATCTGGCCCTTAAAAAGTCCATCACTTTCTCTAATGTTACTCAGACTGGATAGGGGATAGTACATCAGACCCCTCCAATGTCCAACACTTTCCCTACTGTTTCTAATATTGGAGTAGAAAGAGTAAATCTAACCCCGCAAAGTATGCCACCTTCCCTACTATTGCATGGTTTTACTATTTCATTTTTTTTTTTTTTTAATGATTATAAAATGAAATATTTAGTATTTTCTATCTTCAATGTATATTTTTCTTATTCTTTTTACACATTTCATATAAGTTGCTACATATTTTTTGTTTTATATATATATATATATATATATATATATATATATATATATATATATATATATATATATATATATATATATTATCTACTGGCGGTCGCCTGTAGATAGTTATAGTTACAACCTAGTTTCCAGAGGAAATCTCAAAATTCTATTTTGAATAACTTTGGCGCCGGTTGACGAATCCTCGCGAAATTTTCAAAACTAATGAGGCGCTCCGTTCAGCTCCTACCCTGAAAGTCTCGGGGTGATTCGTCAAGCGGGGGCCGAGAAAAAGGGGGGGTCCCAAAACGCATTTTCCCCATGCATTTTTCCATAGGACCTTTAGTCGCAGCCACAGCCCGAACGGCTGAACAGAATTACGTGAAATTTGGCAGAGAGGTAGCCATAAGGTCAACGAAGTGCCTTTTGCAGGTCTGGTGTAAATCTGTTCAGTATTTCCTGAGAAAATAGCATTTAAAAGCATATCAATATCTATACGCGCGCACCGCGCGCGCACAGTGCGCGCACCCTGCCGTGCGCGAGCGCAATTCTGATTGGTTGTTAGATGTCGGTAAACATTTGAATCGGTCGAAACCAGGAAGTGTCGCCCGCCATTTTGTCTCTCGCAGTCTGAGGGGGTGAAAAAAAAAGGTGGAGAACGTGAAAAGGGGGCAGAGTGGACAGTTCCTGACCCCCTAGCCTTGGTCAGGGGGTCACAGAAGGACCCCCAAGGGCGAAAAAAAATAATTTTTTTCAAATCGCGAGGTGCGCGCACGGTGCGCGCACGGCGAAAAACCTGAAAAAAATAATTAAATAAATACATAACTTAGCATTTAAAAAACCGTACAAATTCACTGAAAAAACCATAGGTTTCACACACGTTATAGTTACGAATTAGCATTTTAAAAACCTTGCAAATTCACTTAAAAAACCATAGGTTTCACACATGTTATAGTTAGCTGGACATTTCACTCGTAAAAAACCAATGAAATTCCCCCGTTATAGTTAGTGCAGGCAACTATAACTCACGCGACCGCATCCTCTGCTGATGACGTCAGATATTACATCACTGATGACATATGTGTCTTTATGAAAAATAAATATTTGTAATATATGTATAGCTAAAGATTAATGGAAGAAGACATGGGTAGATAAGTGTCTAAATACAGTGATGTAATATCTGACGTCATCAGCAGAGGATTGCGGTCGCGTGAGTTATAGTTGCCTGCACTAACTATAACGGGGGAATTTCATTGGTTTTTTACGAGTGAAATGTCCAGCTAACTATAACATGTGTGAAACCTACGTTTTTTTAAGTGAATATATATATATATATATATATATATGTTTACTAATTGTCTTATTATCTTTATTAATAATTGTAATGTAATTTATTTTAATTGGTTAAATAATGTTTTAATATTTTAAAATGTATATAATTGTAATTTTTTTATTCAATTTTAATTTGCATTTGATTTTGTTAATATGTTACATTTTAATATCTAAATTACATGAACTATATTGGGATACATAGTAAAATAGATATACTTACCTCTACTCTAAGGATTTTCAGGTACCTGATCTTTTTGTCTTTATATTTTTGTAGTTTACATACAAAGTATGTTGACACCATATTTTTGTTGCAAATATTTGCAAAGCAACATTTGTGTATTGTGATATTTTGGTTCTCGATATAATGTCATGCTACTACTATTTTAGCACCTTTTAAAGTGGTAAACTGTTGCTTGTCTTTGGAACTTTCAAAGCATGTGCTGCTATTGGCTGAACCTGTGGCAGCTTTTGTTGACATATCTAAATTAAACAACTACGCATAACACAATAGAAATGCACACAGCAACATAACTTCGCAGTTAAACTCTACCAGAACACATCATAGCAAAACAGTCAAAACAGAACATAACACAGCATCCATGGTGCAACACAGTAACATCACATTCCCAAAAGGCAGTAAAACCGGAGCAACACAAAAAGGAATATATCGCATCACCAGAACAGAATGCCAAACAACAAATGTGCTCACACATTCTTGTCACACTTTACCACCTCCGTAATTCTGTGTCAAATCTTATCACTGAGGATATGAAATGTTTTGTAATCCGGCCCTCATCTCTGAAATATTTGCAAGAATGCTGGATGTAAGATGGGAACAATGAAGGAATACATTGTCAATTCATCATAGTCTGATGAAAACACTTTCAGGTTTTAAAGTGCAACTGCAATTTTACTGGCTGAATCTGACAAACTCTTTCACTTTTATCATCCACTTATCTCCCTGTTGCGACAATAAGAACCAGGTGTGCTCTCTTTCTTTCCTTCTCCTTTATACTAACAGACATTTCATCATTTTTTGCTGAACCTTTCTCATTTTGATATTTCATTGTACATCAGACTAATTGTTGTGTTTTAAGTAGTAGCCTCCTTTGTATCTGTGTGCAGTATGACTACCCTGAGACTAATATGCACTCTTCAATCACTTTATAACGTATGAATACTCTTTGAAACTTTCCTTTCATTACCTACTAAAGGAAAAAAATATTTCTATTGCTATAAAAACTATGCAAGCTCCATTCAGTCATGATTGCAACACACACTGCAAAAGATAAAAAGGTGCAGTTGCATTCAGTCAGTGGATAAAAGAGTATAAGATATTGTTTGCAATAGCCGGCTTCCCTCTGTCTGCCGAGTGACAAGTATTCACATATTTTTTTTAAATCTAATAATTAGATAAAAACATAATATGGCCTGAGAAAGCAGAAGGAGACCTAAGCTTTCTATTTACAAAGTCTACAATGGTAAATGTTAAGGATGTTTCACTATTACTTTTTCCTCTTATCTTTTGCCTCACTATGAATATAACCAGAGACTAAAATTCAAGGGAAGACAAGTAATCACAAAGCAAATGGAACAAGCAGATTGCATTTTGCTTTCAGTATGTAGAAACTGTAGGTGGTCCTGTGCATTGTTTATAGTGGAGATTGGATCCACATTTTGCTTTTGGTTTAGAAAGCAGTTCATGGTGGAAAACAACCTGCTCCTCAAATTGAAGAGATATCCTGCTGCTGATGGTGATGAGGTTTACAGAACAAGGTTTGGATATTAATGGAACTTTTTTGTTGACTTGACCTTAGTATATAGAAACCCCACTATTGAGCACAGAGATCAAAAATAACAAAAAACAGTGCAAGCAATGCATGGGAAAGTATATAGTTTGGTTAGATGTAAAATGTCTAAAACTTATAAAAAATCTATCACCAAGTCAATATGATGAATACACTGTAGCCAAATATCTCAACTGAAGAAAGCACAGAAGAAGTTTAATTGTCGACTTTAAAAATTTCAAAGCAATGTCATAAAGACTGGAGTTATCTTTTTTAATCTGAGCCAAACAGATGATCTTCCAAACCAAGTATATCCTAACAAAACATGCTGATTGACATCAATAAATTACTATCACTCAAAAGAAGGAATCTAAAAGTATTTGTTAACTTCCTACTGTTGCTGAAGGCCTATCGCCCAATCACAGAAGGGAGGTAATTAAGTTACTATTTAATGTGTGAGTCTGAAAAATGATCAGTCCAATTTAAGGTTGAGTGGTTCTGAAAAATCATGCAAAATCCTAAATCTTCAGGAAAAATACACAAGTGAATTTTCCATAACCATGATCTTCTTCTGATGCAGTTAATTACTTGGTGAATTTAGTTTCCCTAATTTTTCGAATTCTTTGCCTCCTTTGCATTTCCTCAAGTATCAATGAATTGTCTATTGCACACAATTCTAAACTCACTGATAGAGGAAGCCTTGTTCACTTTATTGTCTTAATCTCATGTCTTAATAAGAGAAATGTATTTCACAGTGTTGCTGGCTGAAATAATTATAGGTACTTCGACTCCTAAAACTGATGAAATTTCCAGATGAAAATGAGCCAAATTATGCACAAAGTGTAAAGTAATTAGATGTTGTATTCTGGGCACTTCACATTTCTCAGTGGATCTGTAGATAAATTGTAGATAGCGCTGGGTAATTCTAGGGATGGAAGTAATAGTTCAGTAATCCTTTAACCTTTGTCAAGATTCTTAAAACAGTGTGCAGAGCAGTAAAACATAATACATTTAGAAGACTACACACACTCATATGAAAATTAACATGATGTCTCACAGCCATTTATAGGTTTGTTTATGTTATATGTTTGCATTTCCAAGTCTTTCTCTCTGATTAATCCATGATATGATTAGGTATTCTTATCCACACAGACCAATACAAGATTGTTTATCATAATAATAGTAGTCTGCTCTTTTGCAGTTAATTTAATTTCCCCTTAATTTTGAGTTTACTCTTTTTGAACTTTCTTGAAATTCCTGGCGGCCATAATTTAAGAAAAAAAAATACATGCTTAGACCTTGCCACTGAAAGGCCAGGTACAAATTGAGCGTTGTATCACTGAATCACATTTCTGTAAAGGCACCACACCCATAGCTTATCTCTTCAAATCAAATTGAGTCAAATCAAAAGTGTTCTACATGCAACATCCCAGATCCTTATACTCTATGGGGCAAAGGCCTGGTTTCCCAGGTGTTGCTGATGGAAACCATAGGTTAGTGAGGGAGCAAGAACTTGGCTAGCCACCTCTCAAAGCCTTTCCTATATGTTGAATGCTTTCAAGTAGGCAGAGACCGTATCCTGCCATGAAATGTCTTAGGGCCTAATTACTAGTCGGTCAGTTATCCAACAGTCACACACTGGCTGGAATAACCAATTAAAAGGCATTTACCATTTCTAATAATTATCAGGTGGGTTGAATATCTCAAGCTTAATTCAGTTTCGATGGGTTAAATCTGCTGAGGTTTGACTGGGGAAAAGTGTATGGTGTTTACTGTACCATTCAGGTTTTGGTGCAGTAAACACCAAAATCTGATTTTTTCCCCTCAAACTTGCAATAAATGCTATTTATTGTATCTGATAAATGACGTACCTCAAGGAATCATGGTTTATCAATAGCGCTAAATAGGGCCTATACTTATAATCAAGGCCTTAAAATCCAAGATAGTCCTTTCCTTGTTGCTGAAAATATCATCAAGTTTAACGATTTATGGGTGAAAAATTGTACAGAAGATTTCAGATGATGATGGTCCTTAAACAGAAGCATGGCTTTTGTTTTGAATTAATCTATTGACATTTATGTCTGCCCTGCCTATTGATTTATTTTTTATTTACTTGTTTGCTTATTTTGAAAAACAGTTACCCTCTTGGTTGGTCAGGCGCTAACTGACAATAGCTAAATATGAACCAGGTGACAGCACTAAACAAACAAGCAGGTTTCCAGTGTTTTCTTAAATTAAAATGATCTGAGTCTAGGAGCAGAGAAAGAGGCAAAGAGTTCAACAATTCAGGACCCACAAACGAGAAAGATCTTCCTGCTATCTGAATGCTTTTCATCGCTGAACCTTCATTAAGGCGGGCTCCAATGACTTGAGTACTCTGCCAAGAATATATCTCTGTGATGTCAGACAGACGGAATAGGTATAATTCAATAAATAAATAATACCTATTCCGTCATCTGTCGGCTTCCCCCTCCACCACGCCCTGCCCTGCCCACTGGGCTTACCTGTGCCGGCCGCCGCTGCATGCAAGATGTGGAATGCAGGAGATAAAGCAAAAACAACCCTAAATTCTGCTTTTAACTCATGCTGTGGTAAACTATAACTGTTGCTGTTCGTTTACCAACAAGGTGGGAGGGGTGTGGAGTAGCATAGTAGTGGGGCTGTATTTGATTGGGGAAGTTGCACAAGAGGTAGCTAGTTAGAAAACACATGCACTCTCAAGGGGTGCTGGTTTGAAAAGAAAAAGGTTTTTCCCTAAATTTGAGCACTGGAAGGATACAAGTCAGGCTGCTCAAAAGAATCTTAAACCCTTCGCCGCGGCAGGAATTCCGCCACGGCGCTGGGGGGGTTTGAGGGCAGGTGCGGTGGCGCTGTGCTCGTGACGGAACCACTCCGTCACGAGCCACGGTTGAGCTGTGCTCATGACGGAGTGGTTCCGTCACGTCTCCGCCCACTGCGCTAATCGCCCGCACAGGCGGGGAATTAGCGCCGCGTGGGCGGAGCGGCCGCCAACGGCCGCAGCATGACGGAACCACTCCGTCATGCGCACAGCGCAACCGTGGCTCATGACGGAGTGGTTCCGTCATGAGCGGGGAAGGGGTTAAAGAGGAGGGATGAGCACAAACAAAGGAAGGCAAGCCATTGAATAAGAAGCAGGCAGATGAGTGTACCAATAAAGGAAATGAATGATAAGCAATAGGCAGACTCTAAGCCCATTGTAAAGTTCACTTCAGGTGTTTCCAACCAGACTGATTGCACTGGCAGTTAGGCGAGACTTAAAAGTGCTTGTTTTTCATACTAATGCCAAAGGTTTGGTGAAGAGGGAAACTTCCGTTTTAAGAAGTTATAACTTTGTCTGCTGGCAGAGGCTTCAGCTCTTTGTCAGTAGGCTGGAAATAGAAGTAACCTTTTTTGGAAAGATTACTGACGAAATGCTGGTAAATGGTGACGTAAAATTATTTCTTTATCCTTCCCAGACGTTAGTCTATCCTCTTGTATTTTCATATGTGTTTTAGTTCAGTTTAAAACTCATCAAGAAACACAATGCATTTGAATTGAAATTAACAGTTACTGAGATTGTATATAGATTATATTATCGTAGATGTTACCGATTGGCTGGTCACTATGGCCAGTGCTCTCCAGTCAAGAGTTAGAAAATCACATTTTCATGATTACAACATACAACATAGGTCTTTAAAATTTAAATTACTTTAATAGAAATCATTTTGTTCAAAAGGTGTTCTTGACTTGGTTCATCTTGTCAAAGTATACTAGCAGTAACAGGTTATTCTCCAATCAAAATTAGTTTGGATTTTAGAGATGTGACTATGTGTAAGTGACTTTAAATCAATGGAAAAGTTTATCAGTTTTATGAGGCCATGAACAAATACATATGTGCTTTTGCTACCAGGGTTCTACTGCAGTAAACTTAGAAAGGCAGACCTAAGTAGTTTTAAACTTCCCTTCATATATTGATGTGGCAACCAAATGGTCAACAGGAAGTAAAGCCAGTTCCACTTTAAGGCGTGGACAAAGTGGGCAATTGCCAAAGGCTAAATGTGTTAAAAAGAGGGCACCCCTGTAACTGGATGCGCTCCTAAGTCAGGGATTAAACAACAAATGTATATAAAAATTCTTAGGGAACTATTAAGAATATGGGCAACCAATCAAATTAAGAAACGGAAAACTCAGATCCATACCTATAGCAAAAATGGTTTAATAGTATCAAATATACAAATTTCATATACTATTTTTTTTTTCAATACGTTCAATAAGATTTATGGTCCAGGTTGTATTGTTCATAATTAATAAACATGATTCCTATGGCAGCAATGGTATCTCCTTCAATCAATTAATGAAAAATATGCCTAAATGGTCACTCACACTTGCGCATTAATTCATCTAAGGTTGATACATCACAAGATAGTGGCCCATAGAAAGTCACCAATATGCCATTTTACATCCATGGCCTAATATTATTGATCTTTAAGCTTGGTTTAAGTTAGGAGGAGAAATTACAATACTATTAGCTCAATTAAATTGAAAACATGTGAAAGGACAACATGGCTAGTGGATTTGGCTCAATATATCCTACGCGCATTTCGGCCATACAGCCTTCATCAGGAAGCCATGATGAATAACATCTTAATGCACAATGTATTGTCACTAATCCGAGGTGCCAAGCAGACTTTCACTGTGGAGTCCTAATCTTGATGTTGACAGTGAAGCTAATCTAGCAAAGAGTTGTTGTATAACTTGTTATGTATACACGCTGTCTACCTCTGTGGGGACTTTGAAATCTTGGAGGGTAGTAACGTCCGACTGCAGTTAAATCGGCACGATCATAATCAAATTGGCGGTCCAGTGCCTTTTTATGTTTCTATGTGTCCGCTGATGTCTGGCCAGCACAGTCTTTGTGGTGAAAGGACTCGAGGTGTAGACCTCCACGTATCTAGCGTCCGTTCCGGTGTTGCGAAGTGGATCCCTGATTTCAAATGCGGAGAGGCTCGTCAAGGGCTTGCACAAACTATCACCGAGGCTAAATGGCCATGAGTGCACGTGGAGAGGCTCCCTGGCTTCCATTGTGCTGCCTTTGAAATCTACATTCAGGACGCTGATTCCCAGTTGGATTTTATACAGTGCCCTTCCCTTTTCCACCATAATCTAAATCCTATTGAACCTCAACAGGTTATGTAAGCAATGTCGCTCTATCCAACTGGAAAGCATATACGTTTGTTGGGCTCAGAGTCTCAATGTTGGAGTAAAAGGAACGAAAGTGGACTGGGCATCACTCATGGGCATTCTCACGAGCAGATAATCACAAGTCACATGCTGCAACTTTGATTTTAAAAAACGTGGCCTAAAATTCTATGCCGGTTGATACTCATCTGGAAGCAGAAATTTTCAAATGATGTCGTCTGCCAGTTTTGGAGTAACTGTGGGCAGCTCACTGATTCTTCTTACGCAGTTTCTGAGACTATGGGCCCTATTTAGGAGAAACTAATGCAGTGCAGTGCCACAAGTCATTTTGCTGTGCCGTGCTGTGTTAGTTGCAAAGCACAGGGATGAGACATGTTTACAATATGTCACATATCTGAGCTCTTCCCTGTGCAGGCACGCAAACTGCAGCCATGCGCACGCACCCTTGTACCATGCATTGGAGATTGTTTTGTGCAGGAAAGGGCACCTTCCTGCACAAAAACATTCAATTGAGGTGATTTCCTCTTCCAATGCGTGCTGTAGAATGCAGCACCCATTGAAAGAGGAAAAAAACAAAAAGAAATTAAAACAGTTCTCCTTGTTGCACCCTGCTGCGCCACCCATGGGCTGGCATAGAATTCTGATGCTTTTTCAGGTTTACGATTGCTCGTAATTCAAAAATGCATCAGTGGACATGGGTGTTGTTTGGGAACACCCACAGCAACACCATGTCATGCCCCTAACACGCAAAGTGTTGCATGAAAAGGGGTGATATTTACAAGCAGTAGCGGCTCGTGGAGGGACTGCTGCGGGGCGGTGTGGCAGGGTGCCAAATGCGATGCAGCGCACGCAACAAAATTTGTTTTATTTATTTATTTGTTACTTACCTCCGTTCGGACGTATTCCACACTACATTAAAAGAAAACCAGACATTAGCAATTACCAAACCATTGACTTCTGTGAGTGAACTGATGATTTGAAGAATGGCCCTCCATACCCTAAACCACACTTCCTCATCATTTAAAAACTGGAGGAATCTGAGCGCGTGTTTCTTTAAAAGCAGGATTAAGGATTTTTTTAGTATAACCAGCAGGAAATCAGCAGCATAAAAAATGCAAAAACGACTGGTTGAACGCCCCTTCACATGGAGATGTATGAGCAGGTGATTCATGATAATGGCCCAGGGGGAAACAGAGCAAGTATCAAACGGCACCCTCCTTAAATTGAAACAGCAATGACCTTTTCAATTTACCATATGTCACAAATAAATAAGATTCAATGCCAATGCAAGTTTTATGAAAGGCTTAGGACTTTGCAGTTAACGTCACAGGCTCAGCTTTTTCCCTGGAAGTGTGCCTGTTCTCCAAATACTGTAGCTTAATTGATTGATTTTCTTGTTTTGCACACTGGAAAACGGATCATAAAGAAGGAGGGCCGCCCAAATCCTGCTAATGTTTTATGGACATACGTAAGTCAGGGTCTACTGAGACCTTTGTCACTGGAAAGACAATCTTTGACTATAGATTCATTCAGTTTGCGTCTGCATTAAGTCATACAGATAGACACAAAGAAAGTGCGCCCAATTTTATTCGATCTACGTAAGGGATGTCCTCATGGCATACATAATACAATGTAGAAGGTGGTTCTAAAAGGAGCATGCCTGCAAAAAAACAGTTCTCAACAGCCTGAATTGTGTAGAAATTGCTATATCCCCAACCCTCAGCTTCATGTGCAACATTACGGGCACACTGCGGGTTGTATACTTCAAGAGCAGGTATAATTGGATTGCTGTCTGATGGTTGGTAAATTAAATAAGGCAACCACAAAATTCTCCAGTAATTTTACATTATTTAGTGGACTCTCAAGGTCCAACTTATAATGGGCCAGTATTGCCCATCCCATGGTGTTCCTGGTACTGCCCAAAATCAGAAACTCTCTAAATGAGGAAAATCCATCCCATTTACTGGGCCACTCATATTGACGGCCCATGTAGTCAGAACAGATTTGGTAATTCCATCTGTAGTTTATCAGTTTCTGGTTTTGTGGAAAAAAGTAATGGTCCGCGTTACTACCAGTCTCGGTCATGAACCTTCTGATGGGTGTGTGGGGGGTCTGGACACTCTATTCACCCATTCCATTCTGTAAAATATGTAAATGTTCTGTGGTACAAGTGCCTGTACATTTTTATTTTTTTTACATGCCATGTACATGCCATTGTTGTTCCATATATGAGCCAAGTCTGCAACTTCAATATTTTCAGGGAAGCAAACCACTCAATTATTATTCCATCTGAAACTCTAAGTCTGACTTAAGTCCAGGAAATGTACTCTCTCAGTGAGATCAGTTGCTTGATTTCACAAAGTGTCTGTGCTAGCACATAATTCATTTAATGTACTTTTATTCTGTTTGACCCATGCAGTGAGTTTTTCTTTACTGCTAATAAAAGTCCTATGTCGCTCACAACTGAGTATATTATTTTTCCAGGGCTTGGTTGATGTCTGCAATATCTTCAAGGATTTTTTCCAGCTTATCCCTTGGTGCATGCTCAGAGGCCTTCATGAATGGTTCTGTTCAGATGTTCGATATGGTAAAAACCTCAGGGACTGTTCCCAATCCTTTTACAGATTTAGGTTTTCACATTTTCTTCATAATGATGTCACACTTGGTTAAAGGAACATAAGTAGCATTGCCAGGTACAAGCGATCAATTCTCCTACAAGGTTTTTGTGGAGACTGTTGCCAATATTGAAATTGCTGCTCTTTCCCTCTGTTGCTGTCTTTTTTTTTATTTATGTGACAAACTGCGGATCTTGACAAAGTCCGTTCATTGCCATTCTCCCTACCATGTGGAGTCCCTCAGGGGTCCTCCCTGAGTCCCATGCTCTTTAATGTCTATGTCACACCTCTAGTTGTGTTAATTAGATCTTTTGGATTTCAGCTCACATCCTACGCAGATGACACACAAATAGTGATGTCACTACGTCCTGGGCAAGAAGCAGAGAAACGAAAAAAATTCCACGACTGCATGAAAGTAGTCGGGCTGTGGATGTCAATGAATTGCTTAAAGCTGAACTCTTATGTATTGTATATAATTGTCTTCTTGTTGATATGTTTAGTTAAAAATATACATATGTATATATGAATAATTTGGATGTATAGAGACATACATCTGACTTATAAACTAGTGTGAGTGCTTCTATGAAGAAGATAAAAGGTTTCTAACAGAATACTTTTTCACTAATGGATTAATTCAGGTCTCCGTCAGAGTCATTAATTGTTTACCACATCTATTCCGCCACATCATTTTTTTCTTTTATGGTCCCTTGTTGCCCAGGTGTGGGTGGAGTATTAAGGCAAACCCCCTTTCTTGTTCCAATAAAGCTGAACTCTAGCAAGACGGAGGTTCTCATATTTGGTAGCAATACCAATTTCTGGACACCAGGTTGGTGGGCAGAAGAACTTGGGTCGCTCCCGGAGCCAACCAGAAAGGCCAAGAATCTAGGAGTCCTAACTGACCTTCGACGATCAAGTGAATGCGGTTTTATCGACTAGCTTCCATCTTCTTAGGATAATACAGAAAATCATGACGTTCCTGCCGGCAGATAGCCACAAGGTAATAATAACATCCTTAATATTATCACACGTGGACTACTGCAACAGCTTATATCTAAACACCCAAAAGAACCATCTTAATAGGCTCCAACTTGTGCAGAACGCAGCAGCAAGACTCCTGACCGGAACACCTAAATTTATCTCAGTAAAAAAAGGGCTCAAACAGCTGCAGTGGCTCCCTGTAAAACAGCGGATCCAATTTAAATCCTTATGCACAGTTTTTAAGGCCCTCCATGGAAGAGGCCCAGAATACCTAAAACAATGCTTTAAATGGTATGCTCCTAGGAGACTCCTAGGGACTGAGATCAGCAGGAGCAAGATTAATGATAGTACCCTCCTTCAGGAAAGCCAAATGGGAGGGCAGAGGCTTCAGCACCTGCGCCGCTAGAGCCTGTAATGAACATCCATTCCATCTTTAGGAATACCACTGAACTACTAACCTTTAGGAAAGGACTCAAAACCTGGCTTTTCACCTCCTAGGCATTTCACACTCTGACAACCGGAAGGTAGTACGCAGCGCCAGGACATCTTCGGGTAACAGTTGCGCTTAAGAACTGTAAATAACATACCATTGTAATCTGGACTGACAATTGCAAAAAACGTATCTGCTTTTTAATACACGCTTGTGTCAATCAATCAATCAATCAATCAATCAATCAATCAATCAATCAATCAATCAATCAATCAGAGTTTGTAAAGGGCGGCTACTCACCTGTGAGGGTCTCAAGGCACTGGAAATGGGGCTGGTGATCCATCCGAGTGCTGGGGATCAGTCGAAGAGCCACATTTTAAGATCCTTCCTGAATTGGTTCAGCGACTGGGATTTTCTGAGGTGGAGAGGTAGGGTGTTCCAGGTCTTGGCGGCGAGGTATGAGAAGGATCTTCCTGCAGTTCTAGTCTTGAGGATCCGAGGGACATTGGCCAGCTGGGGGGAGCTAGGTGTCTGATGGGTACCTGGAATGAGAGGCGGTGGTTCAGGTATGCTGGTCCTGCATCGTAGAGGGCATTGTAGGCATGTGTGAGGAGCTTGAAAGTGATTCTCTTGTTGACTGGGAGCCAGTGGAGTTCTCAGGGGTGTTCAGTGATATGGCTGCAACGGGGGATGCCGAGGACCAGTATGGCTGTGGCATTTTGAAAGTTCTGTAGTTTCTAGAGGAGTTTCTGGTTGACGCTGGCATAGAGTGCATTGCTGGAGTTGAGTCTGCTGCTGATGAGTGCGTGGGTGACCGTTTTCCTGGATTTGGTGGAAATCTATGTGTATTTCTTTTGAAGCAGTTGAAGCATGTGGAAGCATGACGAGGAGACAGCATTCATCTGATGTTTCATTGTGAGCGAGGAGTCCAGTATGATGCATCGGTTTTGTGTGTTGTCTGTGGACGTGGGCTGGGTTCCTAAAGCGGAGCACCACCAGTAGTCATCCCAGGCTGAGGGGTTAGGTCCCAGGATGAGGACTTCTGTTTTATGTGAGTTGAGGTTGAGGCAACTGCTTTTCATACAGGTGGCAATGGTCTTCTTCCCACTGTGAAAGTTGTTTCTGACGGTTGCAGGTTCGTTGGTGAGGAAGAAGATCGGTTGGGTGTTGTTGACATAAGAGACGATGTTGAGTCCATAGTTCCTGAAAATGATTGTGAGAGGCGCCATGTAGATGTTGAAGAAGGTGGGGCTCAGGGAGGAGCCTTCGGGTACTCCACAGCTGATCACCGTGGGTTAGGAGCAGAGGAAGTCAGACTCACTGTGTTCAATGGGTGAGGAAGGAGTGGATACAGTCCAGGACCTTGCCGTGGATGCCGGTGTCTTGGTGTTTCATGATTACTGTCCAGTGGGAGACAGTGTTGAAGGTGACTGAGAGGTCCAGAAGGATGAAGTCTGCAGTTTCGCCCCAGTCAAGGAGGGAGCGGAAGTCATTGGTGGCAGTGAGAAGTGTGGTTTCGGTGCTGTGTTTGCATCAAATGCCAGATTGGGAGCTGTCCAGGGTGTGGTTTGCTTCGATGAACTCGGGAAGGGGAGCAGGGATATGACCCTGAAGTTCTTGAGGCCTGTAAGGTCGGTGGCTGGTTTCTTTAGCAGAGGGTTGATCTCGATGTTTTCCCAGTCGTTGGAGAAGGTGGTGGTCTCGATTGAGCAGTTGATGGTGCAGTGGAGCTCGAGGGCAATGGAGGTGGCTAATCTATAGAAGATGTGGTGTGGGCATGGGTCAGAGGGTGCTCTGGAGTGGATGCTCTTCATGGTCTTGAGAGTGTCATCTGTGGTTAGCATGGCCAAGTTGAGCAGGATCTGTTCAGGTGTGGCGTGGTTGGGTGCAGAGGTGACAGGCTTGGTGGGAGGGTCTTGGGTGTCCAAGTTGTCTTGTGGTGGAGAATGCGCCAAGTTTATCGCAGAGGCCTTGGGAGGGTGGGACGCCCGTAGTCTAACTGTTTGGCTTGGCAAACTCCTTAACAATGGCAAAGAGTTCTTTACTATTGTGTGCATTGGCACTCATTCTGTTCTGGAGGGTCATTTTCTTTGTGGTTTTGAGGAGGTGGTGGTGTGCAGTGTTTGTGGTTTTGAAGGTTGTGTGGGTTTCCGAGGTTTTGTTGTTCTTCCATATCTTCTCTAGTCTTCTGCAGGTGGGTTTGCACTTGTGGATGGCAGGAGTGACTCAGCTGGCTTTCTTGGAGTGTTGCTTGCCGGGTGCATTTTTAGAGGTGCCAGAGTGTCTGAGCATTTGGAGATCCATCTATTTAGGTTGCGTGCTGTGGTTTTGGCGTTGGCAGCTGTCGGTTGTGTGGTAGTGCAGAAGGAGGCAGTGAGCTGTTCTTCAGTGGCTTTGTACCAGCTGCAGCCAGGGGGGGCAGTGAGGGTGTTGATGTACAGTGGGTTTATTCAAGGAGAAATGCAAGCAGTGGTGGTCAGTCCAGAAAAGTTTGGTGGTGTGGCTGTAGATGAAATTTCTGCTGGCGGAGAAGACGGGGTCGATTGTGTGTCCTGCTCCACTAGCTGTTTGAGACAAAAAGAGAACAGGAGTAAACCCGTTAACCCCGTTGAGACCGGGTAATTATTGTAACAATAAAATAACGTCTCAACAGGTAAATCAAGCAGGGGGACTGGTTTATAAAAAATTTATCTAGCACAAGAAAGGAACAAGGGAGACCAAAGGAGAGTGAGAAGATTGTTATTTGCATATAGAGGCACATAATTACAACTAAATTGCAGTAACCATAACAATTAAATGTGCACTGGAAGTGTTGTGGTGAATAAACTGCACAGTGACACATGTGATTAAGGAACAACATGAGGTGGCGCAAAGAAATAATAAGGTAATCAGTGAAGGTCAAACAAAGTATCTACAATCACAAAACATAATTTCATTGTTTGTGATGACCCATAAAGATGCCGCAATTGGCGTTGTAGAGTCAACGGCGTTTCGACCTTTCTAACTTGAGGTCATCATCAGGACGATGGTTACACGATTCAATTTGGGGTGCTCTATAGAATTAGAAGGAGAAGGAGGGAAATTCAATAGGGTAGAAACCCAGTAGGAAGTAAAGGAATCGGGGGAAGGAAGGGAGAAAAAGAGTAATACATGGTGGCATTCAATGTGGGGGGAGAGGCGAAAAATCCAGAAGATGGATCCTACACGTCTGGAGCCCAAAAGGCAAAGTGGCTTGAGAAAGCAATCAATTGCGGGAGGAGGTCTAGGTGAGGGAAAAAGCAATTAGGTACAGGCCATCAAGGATTAATTGTTCGGTGCAGAGGTCAGAGGGGCGCTTACATGGACTTACCGGAGGTGGCAGTCCAACGTCGTGGGGGACGAGCGAGTACAATGGAGGGCAGCGCTCTGTAAAGGAAAGGAATCAGGTAAATGGAAGGCGGCGATCGAGATTGGGAGATCAATGGTAGTTGGAGGAAAAAACGCTGTGGTCTTACCGGAAAATTAGGCTTGTGTGGCGGCGGGTTAAGTCCAATGAATGTACACTCTCTGTGAAGGGCTACGGGAACCGGAATCAATCCAGACACGGTCAGGAACGAGTGAAGCGTCTCACGGGTGTAAACAAGGGCGTCTCAGGAAATAGGCAGCGGCAAGATCACGTGACAATGCTTGCCGTGCGCGAACCAGAAAAACAACTAGAGCATTGGAGCAATTGTATGGTGCCCCAGGGGGAAGTAAGGTGAATGTAGGAGGGGAACCAGAGAGTAGGGACTAGAGAGAAGTGCCCAAGGGGGCTGGGGAGGAAAGACACGGCAAGAAGCAAACCGCCGTCTTAAAAGGCACCGAGTCTGGGTGACATGAACAGTATATTACAAAGCATTCAAGATTGTGCAATTACATTGAAAAGAGGTGAATTGTATTAATCGAGAATTACAGATCATGGGCAATGAAAAAACTGACAGTATACAGTGGACTGTAGAAAGGAACTGCATAACACAAAATTGCAAGTGATGTTAAATACAAAGGATAATAAAAGAATACGAATGTATCAGACAAATTACAAATTACAAAAACAATCAAATTGTAGAGTGCAAGGATAATTATCGAAATAACCGGGGAGAAAGACAACCAATAGCATCTGAGTAGGTCACATTTAAATTTAGTGAAATGCGTAAATTGGAACATGTCATGTGACCCAGATGAAGTAATAATAGTTACATTTCATAAGTTAAAAACATACATTAGGGAAGGAGTATATACAGTAATATTCAGCTCAGAAAAAATGCCCATACAGAATAGAAATAAGGGACATTGCCTTGGAAAGTAAGGTTGGCGATTCTATGTTATAGTGGTGACAGCATTCCACTCATCAAGTGAATTTAGGTCTTGGGCTACGGAGTTACAACGTGTGATCCACCTGCACTCACATTTATGCATCAAGAGTTGGAGGTTACCACCACGGATGGGTAGTAGTGGATGGTCGATGACCTGCCAAGTCATGTCTGTTTCTGAGTGATTATTATCTTTGTAATGTGTTACCAGTGGTGCAGTAGTGACATTGCATCTAATACGACTCTTGTGTTGAGAGATGCGTTCTTTCACCATCTGTGTCGTCTGGCCTATGTAAAGTAAATTGCACGGGCACCGAATTGTGTAGATAACATTTTTGGTGCTGCAGTTGGAAAATTGCTTGAGTTGGTAGGTACGTTCTGTGGTGACAAATACCTTAGTGTTACTGGTAAGGTCACAAACACTGCAATTCTGGCATTTAAAATGGCCTATGATGGGTGGGAGGCCCCATAATGATGTTACTGACTGATCATTCTTCTCTTTAGTTGGCCATGTAACGGCATGGACCAACTTGTCTGAGAGGTTGTTTCCTCTTTTGTAGGCTATTAAAGGGGGTTCAGAAAAGTGTGCGAAGGTACGGAGCAATGCCCAATTTTTCTTGATTATTCTGCCAACCTTGTTGCTGCAGGGGCTATAGGTTGAGACAAAATGAATACGTGTGTTTTGATGTTTGGTAGACGTTCCCAAGATTATTTCCCCATGGCTGTACCAAGCACGTTTGAAAGCCCTTTTAACTAGGTATTTAGGGTAGCCTCTGCTAGTCAATTTTTCTGATAGGATGGCTGCCTCACGGAAATAATCCTTGCGCCATTTGCAATTACACCGTATGCGCATGAATTGACCATATGGTAGGCCGTAACGTAGGCCGCGAGGATGGTAGCTAGAATAGAGGAGCAAGGTATTCCGCTCTGTGGGTTTTCGGTAAGGGTCGTACCAATGGTACCATCTTCTGCGTGTAATGTGAGATCGAGGAATGGAAGGTCATTTTTTCTGATGTCAGAAGTGAATGTAAGATGTGGTTGGTTATTATTGAGCCAGATGACAAAAGACGAAAGGTCTTCTAGTTGCCCTTGCCATAGGAGGAGGATGTCGTCTATATATCGATGCCATAGTATAATCTTATTCAAGAATGGGTTTTGGGTTGACAAACAATCTTACCAATCTCCTTTGGTTTCCCTTGTTCCTTTCTTCCACTAGCTGTGTGAGTCCTCCATTGGCAAGGTTCTCCAAAAGGGATGTGGTGTTCTGGGTGTTGGGGTTGTCCAGGTGAAAGTTGAGGTCACTGTGTAGGATGTAATCAGTGGATGTATGAGCCTTGGGGGCGATGAAGTCAATGATGGCTTCAATGAAGGGTTTGTGGGGGCCAGGCGGTCTGTAGACATGGATGCCTCAGAGGGTTGTGTTGGGGTTGGTGTGGATCTGGAAGTGGAGGTGTTCTATTGCAGTCATTGGGTCGTCCGAGTGGGTGGTAAGGCGGGGGGGGTTTTTGTGGATGATGGCAATGCCTCCTCCTGGTTGTTTGGTGCGGTCCTTGAGGGTGATCTTGTAGCCATCAGGGGTGGTGATGTCTGGGCAAGAGCTGTTTTTTGGGGTTTCTGTAAGGAAAGTGACATCGGGAGAGACAGAGTCAAGGAGGTCACAGATTTCTGTGGTGTCTTTGTGGAGGGAGCGTGCGTTGAGGAGGAAGTAGATGGGTGGTGGGAAGGGTTGGTGTGCGGAGGTGGGACAGCGCTCAGCTGCAGTTTTGGCAGGAGAAGGGTTCTTGGGTGTCCTTCGGCGATGCAAGGTGGCAGGCAGCATGGCATCCAGATTTGAGGGCGAGGAGGGTGCTGGTGTTCTATTGGTGGAAGCTCAGAGGACCAGGGTTCATGGTGCTGGGTGGAGAATAGGTGCAAACGGGTGCAGTCCGCTGTGGCCATCATTTAGTAGTGTGCAAAGGGGACCTGGACAGTCGAGAGGTGGCAAACGCAGAGAGTGGAAAAGTATCACTGTAGGGGGGTGGGGCACCAGGGAATCGCAGGGGCAAGCGCGGTAAAATGGCACAAGAAGAAAAAGAGGAAAAAGTGCAAAAAGGGTGAAAGGGACAGAAAAAAAGGCAGAAAAGCCAGAAGAAAAGCAGAAAAAAGAGACACAAAGAGTAGGGCAGCAGCATATCAGTGACGCTCTACCACCAGACCACCAGGGATGAGGGAAGAAAGAAGTTAAGGCAGAAGAAAGCAGAGAGAATGGCAGAATAAAGCAGAGGGCGGTCCAGCAGCAGAGCAGTGATAATCTACCACTAGACCATCAGGAATGAGGTGCAGGTGGGTGCCTGAGGGTGGAGGAAGAACATCAACCACTGACCTGTGGGTCAGAAGATCAGCAGCAGGGAGCTCTGGGGCAGCAGCTAACAGGCAGAGCTGCGCAAGGAAGGGAGCAGTCCACTGAAAGGTCAGTAGATTGCACCTTTACCACTCAGCGGCAGCCATTAAGTACTGTGCGGGGGCTGGACATCTGGGAGGCGGGAAATGTGGGGAGCGGAAAAAGTGACACTCGAGGGGGCGGTGCCAGGGGGATTGTAGCAGCAGGGCAACGCATTGCAAAAGTGCACAAGAAGAAAAAGAGGGAAAAGCGCAAAAAGGGTGAAAGTAAAAGAAAGAAAAGGCAAAAAATAAGCAGACAAAAGAGAGACAAAGGTAGTCTAGCAGCAGAGCAGTGATTCTCTACTACTAGACAAACAGGGATGAGTTAAGAAAGCAGTAAAGGCAGAAGAAACCAGAGAAAGGCAGTATTCAATACTCGCTTGTGTCATTAACATCTGCATCAGCAATGTACTACAGAAGCAGGGGCTTACTTTTTTAATATAGATTCATGGACCCGCCTCTCTTGCTAGGCCTGCTGCGTTCATGTTACAGGTTCAATGTACTTGCCTTGCCTGCCCCCACTCTCCACTGGTTTCAGCACATCAGTCGTCCCAGCAAATGTTCACCTGACAGAGGAGCAGTGAGCCACCACTCTCTGAGCGTATGATCTATCACATACCTCCTCAATCTCCTGCAGCAAGTTGCGGTGCTGACTTACCTCTTCAGGTCTAATGCTACACAGGATCACAATAAGAAACCCCCCCAACTATTTGCCACTACCAGTAGGAATCGGGGCATCCTCCTCTCTCCATGACTCCAGTGAACCCACTCTTCGAATTTTGGACCTGATGTGCTTCTATCATACAGTGGCCCCCTGTTCCAGCTCTGCCATGGGTGCCATCTTTGAGTCTAATGTGGCCAATACAACAGCAGCCTGTTGAGACTAGTTTAGTCCTGTGGTGCAATGCCCATTCCTGCTAGGGTTCCAGCACATGCCCTCAGCATCGGAGCTCTGTATCAACTGGAAGAAGAATGCAGATGCCGCTTAGGATCAAGGGTAATGCAGGTGGCTGGCAAGGAACTGCCTTAGAGGAAACCTACAATATCAACCTTTACACACACACACCCCAGCAATCAAATACAAAATCATATCTCAGATGTAACTTGGTTTGCATGATGCAAATAATTGAGTTACCCAATTTAGTACCAGTTGTACCAATATATTGGTGGCAAAAACCAACTGCAATTTACATATGCTACTGTTAGGTCGATTTGCAAAATCACCATTCCTAGGGGACACAGAATGACCCTGCAATAGGCCTCAAACACATGGAAGATGGCCTGCAAGGAGCAGCAGCTCACCATCCCTGCCTCTGCATTTCCAAATGTAAAACTATTTGTTAATGCCAGACATATTCCTTGAAAGAACTGTGTGGCTTAAAAAAACATAAAAGCTTTCTGTTTTGAAAAATCAGTGGACCACTGGCTACTCCTCTTAAGATGAGTACCATAATTTCTAAGGGAACCCCTCCCCTTTGCAAATCAGTTGCCAACTCCTTTGAGGTGCTGGTAACCATACAATGGTTTGCGATTGGTACTGTGGTCTCAAACACTTATATATTGCATAATAAATTGCAATTTGGAATGAATATCCCTTTTTTACTACTACCAAATTGTGACTCGATATGGATTGCAAAACCCATTTTACCAGTCAGAAAAACATATCTGCCCAAATTTCACAATTAATTGAAGATAACTAAATACTTCCAAACAGGATTCCATCCAGGAAGAGGCTTAGAATCTTCCCTCATCGCCATCTGGGATTACCTTAAAATCAAAAAAGACAGGAAAGGGGTTGCTGCACTACTTCTCCTGGACCTCTCAGCTGCCTTTGATACAGTTGACCATGTTACTCTTTTCCAGAGTCTCTATGAAGCCGGCATAGAAGGGACTGCTCTCGACTGAATCACATCCTACCTTACCTTAGTGATGTCATCAGTGAGGTCATTTGAGATGTCATCAGTGATGTCATCAGTGATGTCACTGACCATTTCATGAATGATGTAATATGTGACATCATCAGCAGTGCATTGCGGGCTCGCGAGTTATAGTTAGCTCAACTAACTATAATGGTGGAATTTCTATGGTTTTGTATGAGTGAAATGTCCAACTAACTATAACGTCCCTGAAACCTATGGTTTTTTCAGTGAATTTCAAAGGTTTTTTAAATGCTAATTTGTAACTATAACGTCCCTGAAACCTATGGTATTTTCAGTGAATTTCAAAGGTTTTTTAAATGCTAATTTGTAACTATAACGTCCCTGAAAACTATGATTTTTTTCGGTGAATTTTAAAGGTTTTTTAAATGCTAATTTGTAATTATTTTCTTCTTTAAACCTATAATTTGTTCAGTGATTTTAAATTATCACTTCATTTTCAACCTAGTGAAAACAGCCAATATCCCCAGTTTTCCAGCGGTAGCTTCCAAAAAAAAAAATTGGTCACAAATGAGAACAACAGCTAACGGTAATAATAGACGTCCCCGTGCAAAAATTAACACAAAAGCACCAGTTCCTGATATTTTCAACGAGTAGCCAAATCTGTTTGCAGTAGGTATATAACATCTGCATTTTACTGGTGTAAACCAGGACGACTACCTACAATGTGAAAGGGATCGCAGCCCAGAATCACATCTGAAGCGCAACATATGTCATAGAGTTATTGATCACACAGCTCAAACATCCATCAAGGCCACAACACTCACTGCCACCAGGACGTCCCCCCAGATCACCCCTCTACCTACTACCACCGAGGCAGCACAGAACAGGACAGCGGACCTTCCAAAAACGGCATGGTCCCTCAGCCACACAATACTTGAATGTTGGCAGATATGGCAAGCAAATATGTGTGAAGGATGCAACTCATCCATCAATAATAATAATGCACACAATACCAAGTGTAGCGGTGATGTGCTGGACAGACCTCACTATTTAGATCATAAACCTCTCCATAAGTACATATACTGCTGGTGCTTGTAGTGTGGACAGTGGACGCAACCATGTTACCTCAGACAGTGGGGAAGATCTCGGTCATGTACCTGTGTCGTCGTCCCCTGTAAGCGGAAACGCAATGGGCTGGTCCAACGTACGCCACTCCAGCATAGGAGTATGAATAAATAAGCCGGGGCTCTGGGCGGGGTTCACTTGTGAACTGTGAAGAACAACAAGTGTGCCTGAGCGGCGGGCCTCACCCTGCCAGGTGGCTGCCACCATGACTGCGGGCCTCCTCGATACAGGCCCTCTGCGAACAGAGTGGCACAGCACCGCAGACTTATGTCTGTACAGACTACTGCCTTCGATCTACACTGCGGACAGCAGGCATCACAATTCAGATGGAGTGGCGATTGCAGATGACGCAGTCCAGTAGGCAAGGCACATTGCTCCAAGTGCGGCCCGCTTGGACCACGCATCATCGCAGGCTGCATACACACTGAGCACCAGAGGTACCACTAACTCAGTGCACCACAAGTCATTGCAACGTGGCCTTATTAAGGCAGAATTTATTAAACAAAAGACATTGCTACCAGTGCAGCCCGCCCGGACCACGCATCATTGCAAGAGTCCAGTAGGCAAGTAACTACAGCATCCCTGAAACCTACACACTATCCTTTTAGTATCCTTGCTTCAAGAACTTCTTTTATATCAGTTATAGCTTTACTACAATGACCAAATTCATCTTGCAAGTCCAAATGAACACTAAATGGCAGTTGACACTGCGGACAGTAGAGCTGATATTTCAAATTCAGTTTTGATTTATTAATTGCAGAGTGAACTGTACTCTATGTCCTCCGATTTTGTCAGGAGGAAGTGACAAAAAGCATTCCTCGATGTCTGAGCTGGCTACTGCCTTCGATCTACACTTCGGACAGGAGGACTCACAATTCAGATCAAGTCGCATTTGCAGATGACGCAGTCCAGTAGGCAAGAGACATTTCTCCCTGTGCGGCTGGCCCGCACCAAGCATCATCGCTGGCTTCGCACATGCTGAATGCTTCTGATGCCCCTACCTCAGTGCAGCATAACTCATGCACCCTTTCTGATACAATATTATGTGTATAATTTCACACCTGCTTTCCTACCTCAGTGTATCACAAGTCATGAACCCTTTACGATAGAATCTTTGCTGTATGATTTCATATCTGGTACCCGTCACTTACTACAGCACAAATCATTGTCCCTTTATGATTGAATCTCTGTGTCTGATCCAATGATTACTGTTGTACTTGTTGCCAGCACCAACCATTCCCGGAGGGTTGGCTTACAATCACCCCACACGCATCTACCACAGATGTGACTGGACATGTGACCCTGGTAATAAATATGAGTCGAGCGCACGTGCCTGTACCCGGTTCCACTATCTATCTGTGTCCATGTGTTCATTATGTATGCAACATGCTGCCCCTAGGCCCTACCGCATTATATAGTGCTCTGAACAGCGTATGAAAACATCTTACTTTTGACCATGGGGGAAAACTTTAGTTATGTAACTTTTTCTCGGTCATTGTACAAGTACGAACGTAGAGACTGCATCATTAGAATACTGAAAGCAGAGTGTATAGTGAATTTATAAGTGCATGAGGATCAGCTCAGTGATTGTATAACTACATATGTTGGCGCTGCCTAACTCCGACAACAAGCTTGTCTCTAATTAGCTGCCCTCCATGTGCCAAAAACTGAAACTTCAACTTTCCATGGCCCTGTATTGCCACAGCTGCAACACTCCACTGAATTTGCAATAAACATTCATATCCACAGATGTCTCATGTCCACCATCTTTCTTGTGTGGAACTATGATGAATATAGGGTCAGTAATTTCCCGTACCTTCCATGTTAGCCATATTGTTGGACTAGGCTCACAGAGTGACACTTTGGCTTTTGCAACCCGGATGACGGTAGCACTCCAACACGGACACCCGCATCCAGTGTTGTCAGATTTTTTAAGCTTTCTATAGTCCAAAGCCAACCAAAAAGTACCCCAATATTGCTACTTTAGGGAAGGAGGGGCAGGGACATCATCAAGCAGGCGGTGAATGCATTGGATATAGCCCAATTGTGCTTGATTTAGCCCAATATGGCAACACTGATGACACTCCCTCACGGCTGGTATACACCCACACAACACTCATCCAGCACAGGCGTCACAGGACACGTGACCCTGCTAATATAAAAGACAGGGTGCACGCCATTTTACAGTTTAGAATACATGGCCTCTCTTCTCACTGAGTTAGTAGCACCGCAACCACTGAGCGGGTGTACAACCTGACTATGATGATAGGTGCACTAGCATGTCCTCTGCCATGGCCATATCAAGACTCAGTACCCAATGTGAGATCTATTACCTTCCAAAACAGAGCTGCATGATGTGGAGGGTGCCGTGACCACGAAAAGGTGAGCAGTGAGGTCTGGGTGCACAGCGGCGGGCAGATATCTCAGGGTGGGGGGAGTGCATGTGGTGCAGCAGCCTGGATGCAGAAAGGCTGCACATCGATTTAGGTGTACGCAGTCGTATATACCCTGCCATTACCCTTTCTTATTGCATTTTGAACAAGTTTTCCAATAGCAGGACAGTTTTTACAGTCGGCCAAATGTCCATCGCTCCCACATCTGTAGCAAAGTAGTTGAGTATTTCTTTTTTCATACTTTGTATCCTTAAATTTACCATCAAATTTTGACGAACTTTCCTTTCTCTGTTTTTTTTTTTAAAGAGGTAAGGTGTGTTGGGAGCATCAAAGCATGCAGACACGAGCGTGACATTCCTCTCACACCTCATGGCTTCCTCGTGTTGCTTTGGGAATGTTATGTTTTGAATGTGAGAAGGTTGGGAGGTAGAAGTTGACGGCATTCAGTCATTCTTGCTTTATACTTGCTGCTTACAAAACATGTTCTGAGGATTAAACCACATCAAGAGAATTACCGTCTCTGTCTTTTCATTCATGCATTCTGGTCTTTCCTACAATTACTAATTCTGTACTATCTTTCAGATGTGGGAGCTTGAGGGTGCACTATGTCCTGGCACGTGGTTGGAGACACACTGGTGACACAAAGGTGAGCTGCGAAGATTTTCTCCAATGTCACTCTCTCACTCTTGCTCTCTCTCTCTTTCTCTTCCACTCTCCTTTGATGGACGCATGACACACAATCTTATCTTGCTTTTTATCTAACAGACTCTTATTCACAAACTGATGTCCCCCCCCAACAACACCAGAGCTGAACACGTGTAGAACCTGTGAAGAAACGTGGCCATCCTGGCAATCAACACCCATTCTGAATTGTGAGCTCAGTTGACCACGTGTACTGAGGCTGAGGAGGTTCCTTTGGCACGTGGTCGACTCTCTTCGACACACGCCGGTGGCGGAAGGTGAGCAGAGAGGCTTGTTTGCGCAGCAGCGGGTACTCACCTCCGGCCAGTGGGAGTAGATGGGGTGCAGCAGCCTGGATGCGCAGTGGCAGCTCCGGATAGTGGGAGTGCACGGGGTGCAGCAGCCTGGGTGCGCAGCGACTGTTATACACCTCTGGGCAGTGCAAGTGTATAGGCTACAGCAGACTGGGGACCATAATATCAAGACCGGCGATAACATTATCACTGCTTTAGCGACAGGAAACTGCAGCTAAAGCGGCGATAAGTGGCTTGATAATATACCCTTGAGAATTCCCATGGAAGCCCAGGTTCTGGTGTGAACGACATCAAACCTAGGCTTCTATGGGAATTCACAAGAGCATAATATCAAGTCCTTATCGCCACTTTTGCAGCAGTTTCCTGCCGCTAATGCGGCGATAATGTTATCACCATTCTTGATAATATGGCCCTGGGTGCGCAGCGGCTGTTAGACACTTCTGGATAGTGGAAGTGGATGGGATGCAGCAGCCTGGGTGCACAGAGCCAAAACAGAGAATTACGCGTGTGCACTTGTATATAGTCTGCAATTACTAATTCTATACTATCTTTCAGATAACTAAACTTGAGGGTGCAGTATGTCCCGGCATGTGGTTGGAGACAAACCGGTGAGTTGCAAAGATTTCTCCATTGTCAACACTCCCTCTCCATCTCTTCCTTTCTCTCTCTCTCATACTTTCTCTCTTTCTCTGTCCCTTCCTCTCTCTCACACTGTTTGTCTCTTTTCCTCTCTCTCACACTCTTTCTTTCTCTATTCCTGGTATCTCACTCTTTCTTTCTTTCTTAATATTTCTCTCTTCCTCTCTCTCACTCTTTGTCTCTCTCTCTCTTCCTCTCTCTCTCTCTTTCTCTCTCTATCTCTCTCTTTCACACTGTTTCTTTCTTACTTATATCTCTCTCTTTCTGTCTCTCACTCTCTCTTTCTGTCTTCCTCTCTGTCTTCCTCTTTCTTTCTGCTTCCTCTCTCTCTTTCTCTTTCGCTCTCTCTCTTCCTCTCTCTCTCACTCTTTCTCTCTCTTCCTCTCTCTCACACTGTTTCTCTCTTTCTATCTTCCTTGTATCTCACTCTCCCTCTCTTTCTCTCTCCTTTGCTGGACGCATTATTTTTGTCTTGCAGGCTGTGATTCCAAAATTGTTGAGGGATGACACGCCATGGCTGTACAATTTTATTTGTTGTTGTTTTCTTTTCATAAAATATTTTATACACATAGTTTTATTTGTTGTTGTTTTGTTTTAATAAAATGTTTTATATGTAAATCCATATATGAGATTCTTATTTATCCAACATCACAAGCATCTTTTTATTTAAACTGCAACACCAGCCGATTTCTAAGGCTCCACATTTAAAAACGTTCCTGTCACATTTGTTTGTGGGGGTGAGCGGGGATGGCGGACAAGCAGCTGCTGCTGGGGGATGTTAGAGTACTGTTGGGTGTCTGACCTGCATCCTCGTTGCCTCCATTGCATCTCTTCTCAGAGACCTGCAAACCGGCGGCCTGGCTCGTAAAAGTGCGGGCCCGAGAAGACGCACCGGAAGAGCTGCGAGCCCACCAGTGGTTCACAGAGGTAGACTTGCGGGCCCAAGAAGGTTGTTGACGGTTAGCTAGTGATGTGGGAAGAGGGTGCGTTACCTGCTGATAAGGGGAGAGGCAGCGTGAAAGGGGTATCTCTCACAAACAGAGCTCAGGTATGTTTTCAGAAATGCCTCGGACAGATGCTAGCTGATGGACTGAATCACAAAATGGCTTTTCAATGCTCATCTAGTAAGACTTATGAACAGTTCGTACCCAGGCTCGCAGAGGGACAACTGTGGCCCGTCCGCTCAACTCACAGAGGCAGAACTACGAGCCGTCCGCTCCCAAAGAAACAGCAGCGTAGTAGCTCGCAGAGGTACAGGCACAGCAGCGTACTAGCTCGCAAAGGTAGACAGCTGCGAGCCGACAGACTGGCTTCTAAAGTCATACCTTCGAAGTGGTGATGTTGGGCACAGGGAGTGTGAAAGGCTTATCTTCCTACTAGTGTCCTGGAGTGGAAGTCGTGCTGCCTGGTGCTCACCTGTTTCTCCTTTATTGTTAATAAATGTTAAACCTTCACTGCGTCCAAATCATCATTACACAGAGCTCTGCTATATTAAAAAAACGACGGAACCTTTCTTTTATATTTTCACTCGATGCGAGGCACAAGATGGCTGCGAACATTTACAGATTTCAAGTGTTAGCAGCCAATCAGAGGACACTTCCTGCTTTGAAGAGTTAGCAGCCAATCAGAGGCAAGCTTGTGCTCAAGAGTAAGGCACCAACCAGATATATATATATATTTCTTCCCTTTAATATCTCAAAAACTACTCAACGGATTTACACTATTTCAACAATACCGTGCTTTCTGGACCAAGACCTTTCTCCCTGCCAAATTTGGCGTAATTCCGTTCAGCAGTTTGACCTGTAGCCTTGTCTAAAGTTCCTATGGGAAATCAATTAGAGAAAACACGTTTTCACACCCACCCCCTTTTTTCTCAGCTCCCCTTCACCAATCACCCCTGAACTTTCAAGATAGGAGCTGATCAAAAAAGAGAAGCTTTTTGGAAAATTTCATAAGGAATCGTCAAACAACGCCAAACTTATAAGCAGATGGAGCTCCAGGAGGGGGGCCGCGCAACCCCCCCTCCCAACATGAGTGAAGCCCCGAGACTACGGAGACCCCAGCGGGCACCCACAGCCCCAGCGAGCCCCTGCTATTATTTTTTAAGAAATGCCCCCGGGACCTAGCCCACCCCAGGGTCTCATTAAAATAAAACACGGAAACCCGAGACCCCAGCATGAATTTTGCCGATTTAAAAAAAAAGAATTAATGTGGGGGCCCTGGGGGTCCTTCTGGGACCCCCTGGCCAGGTCTAGGGGGTCAGGGTGTTTCTACTCTGCCCCCTTCTCTTGTTTTGTACCTTTGTTTCTCTGTTTTCTAGCGACTCGCTTCTACCAAGTCACAAGATGGCTGCCAACACATACTGGTTTAGAGAGTTGGCAACCATTAACAGTGAAGCTCGTGCACGGGACTTAGGCTCTGCCCAGATATTGAAACTTTTATTTTTCTAATTTTTCAGCAACTACTGAATGGATTTACACCATTTAAAAAAAAGGTAGCTTTCTGACCCACGCACTACCTTTGTGCTAAATTTGGGGTAATTACGTTTAGTAGTTTCAGCTGTAACCTTGCACAAAGTTTCCTATGGGAAATTGATTTTTTCACTCTTATTTTTTGAATGTCTCAAAACCTACTGAATGGATTTACACCATTTAAAAAAAAGGTCGCTTTCTCAACCAAGCTCTACCTTTCTGCCAAATTTGGGGTAATTCCATTCAGCAGTTCGGGCTATAGCACGTCGCAAAATTTCAAATGGAAATTAACATGGGGAAAACGCGTTTTGGGACCCCCCTTTTTTCTCAGCCCCCAAACTTTCAAGATAGGAGCTGACTTAAAAAGTGCAACTTTTTGGAAAATGTTATAAAGATTCGTTCATCGGCGCCAAAGTGATTGGCAAATCAAGAAATGTTTTCCTATGGAAACTAGGTTGTAACTATAACTACCTACTGGCGACCGCTAGTAGGTAATATATATATATATATATATATATATATTACCTACTGGCGGTCGCCAGTAGGTAGTTATAGTTAGGACCACGTTTCCATAGGAAATCCGCATCATTCTATTTTGAATAACTTTGGCGCCGGTCGACGAATCCTCGCGAATTTCTCAAAATAGGTGGGGCGCTACGCTCCGCTCCTATCCTGAAAGTCTCGGGGGGATTCGTCAAGCGGGGGCTGAGATAAAAGGGGGGTCCCAAAACGCGTTTTTCCCATGCATTTTTCCATAGGACCTTTAGACAGGGCTACAGCCCGAACGGCTGAACAGAATTACTAGAAATTTGGCAGAGAGGTAGTCCTCAGGTCAAGGAAGTGCCTTTTGTAGGTTTGGTGTAAATCTGTTCAGTAGATTCTGAGAAAATAGCCTTTAAATCAATATATATATCTGAGCCAGCTTACGGTACGCTTACGGTACGCTTACCGTACGCGTACGGTGGCGTGCGCGAGCGCGATTCTGATTGGCTCTTAGATCTTAGTAAACATTCGAATCGGCCGAAACCAGGAAGCGGCGGCCGCCATTTCGTGTGTTTCACTCAGAAAAAAAAGAGTGATAACAAGAAAAGGGGGCAAGGAGGAGAGTTACAGACCCCCTTACATTTGTGAGGGGGTCAAAGAAGGACAGAAAAGTACAAAGAAAACAGTTATTGATTTTAAAAAAAATCACGGGGTACGCGTACGGTAAGCGTACGGTAACAAAAAAAATAAATAAAAGAAATGAAATGCAGATTTAAGAGTTTAGATATTAGGGGGCTCTAAAAAGAGCCGTTGTGTTTATGAAGTTATTTTGTAGTGGTACCTACAAGTAAGTACCGATGCAGAGTCTAAGGTTCAAGAGGAAGACTCTGTTCCCTTCATCATTGAAGTGCACACCATCTCCTCTATAAATGTCTTGCATGTCATAACGCAAGTTGTTGTGGTAAATGGAACCCATACCATAGTCACGGAGGAAAGCAGAAACAGATTTGTTGACGTGCTTTCTTGCTTTGTCAATCTGCGGACAGAAATGATTGGACCAGTTCCATTTTTGCCTTTGGCATATGTTGGAAAACACAAAGGCAGTTTTAGGGAAAAGTGAAAACAGTTGTGCAAAGGTATCCTTCATAAGCATTTCCAGACCTACCCCAGTCAAAGTGCCTAGGTCATTGCCACCACAGTGCACTATTATGAGGTCAGGGTGTTGGATTTGCATGAAGGATTTCACCAATGGCATCAATTGGTGCCACTTTAACCCTCTCTGACCAATCCATTTAATGTCTACATTTGGCAAAGCAAGGTCTCTCACAATACCTGTTTTCTCTGCAAACTTTTCACTCCAGAAGACATAGCTGTGCCCTACAATCCACACTGTGAACATCTTCAAAGGAGAACTGGATGCACTCAGGAGGTGTAATTCAGTAGAATGGTAACAAGAAATGAAAGACAGTTTGGAAATGGAGGCATACATATTTTTTTCATAAAAAAAAGAACTGATTGGCTGTTTCATACCATTCTACACTAAAAACTAGGCTGTATGTGTAAATTTATAGAAGCATGTTTTGTATTGGTACAGAAAAATGTGTTACCAAAGAACAGTACTATGGATTTGCTGTTAGGTTTGAAAAGTCAAGCACTCTTGCTCTGTGGAATTGAAACATTGTTTGGCGAACTTCTGACCTAACTCCACACAGCAGTGTTCCATGAGCTGTTGCTATGGTAGCAGGCAGAAGTCAAGTTGGGGGAAGGGTACTAGGCAGAAGTCAAGTTGGGGGAAGGGTACTTTTGGAAAAGGGTTGGTTTTCAACCAATAGAAAGAGAATAGGAGAGAGGTGTAAAGAAAAGAGATCCTGGCTCTGATAATCTGCTGTTTGAGTGCCACATTTCTTTCACAGCTAACTAATTTTAAAGGTGAGTTTAGAGTTTGAGAGGGGATGTATATGGTAAATTAAGAAATGAATAATAGAAATGGAATTCCTTTTGTTGAAGTTGTGTTTATCATTTTCTGTTTTGGGAGAAATTTAAATGTGAGGAACATGTAAAATAATATGGACTATGTTATCACGATAAATTAAGGTGTACTGGTATAAAAAAAGAATAGTTTAAGGGTTTGAGGTTGGAGTCAGTAATGCAAATACATTCAGCATCACTAAGGCTGGTTGCCCTTGCTGGAATGTAGGCAGTCACCCAGGTTACACATGGTGGTGGTCTGAAAAAGCAGTTTGGACATGTGCAATTAAAAAAATCTGAAAAGTGGATTCATAATGTGTCAGTCTGTAAAAGTGATTATCACTTGTCAAAAAAAAGAGCAGTAAGTGTGCTTTCAAATTGGCAAAGAAATTTCGTTTTGTGACTAATGTGAAAATATGACTCTGTGTGCATATAGGAATTACAGGCAGAGATTTATTGTGTACTGCTCTGGTGATTTCATAGTTGCATTAGTAGTAAAAAGGGGGAGTCATTTTTTGGTGCAGAAGCAGACTCTTAGCACACACCCAGCTGCTTTCCATGTGGAATCATGCACAGTATTTACAAGCGAGTGGGGTTTGAGGTTTCAGTCTGTAATGCAAATACATTCAGCATCACTAAGGCTGGTTGCCCTTGCTGGTATGTAGGCAGTCACCCAGGATACAGATGGTGGTGGTCTGAAAAAGCAGTTTGGACACGTGCTTTTTTAAGAATCTGAAAAGTGGATTCATAATGTGTCAGTCTGTAAAAGGGATTGTCACTTGACAAAAAAAAGAGCAGTAAGTGTGCTTTCAAATTGGGAAAGAAATTTCGTTTTGTGAGTAATGTGAAAATATGACTCTGTGTGCATATAGGAATTACAGGCAGAGATTTATTGTGTACTGCTCTGGTGATTTCATAGTTGCATTAGTAGTAAAAAGGGGGAGCCGTTTTTTGGTGCAGAAGCAGACTCTTAGCACACACCCAGCTGCTTACCATGTGGAATCATGCACAGTATTTACAAGCGAGTGGGGTTTGAGGTTTCAGCCAGTAATGCAAATACATTCAGCATCACTAAGGCTGGTTGCCCTTGCTGGAGTGTAGGCAGCCACCCAGGTTACACATGGTGGTGGTCTGAAAAAGCAGTTTGGACATGTGCTGTTTTCAGAATCTGAAAAGTGGATTCATAATGTATTTTTCTTTTCCAGAGGGGGAGAAAAAGGTGAATGCTCAATTGGTCACTTGCATACTTTGTGGTCTGGTCCACTTTATCTCTAAAAGATTTAAAAAAATTAGTTATTAATTTCTCAAGGATCTTGAGATGTGGTAATTGATTTTTCGTGGTTTTTTTATAAAAAAAAAAAAAAAATACGCTTACGGTACGCGTACGGTAAAAAAAAATAAAAAAAAAGTTTCAAAGAAAAAATAAAAAAAAGTTGAGAGGTAAGGTTGGCTCTTATAAGAGCCGTTGGGTTCATACAGGGATGGAGGAAAGACAGAATGGGAGTATTATGAGCGTCTACAAACATGCTGGTCTATCTTATTGTTAATAAGGGTAAGACTGATCTCCCCAAAAACAATAAGACCACCACATTTTGTACACCTCATTTCAACGCTCCCAAATCGAGGGTTGATGTCCACAGGAGAAGAAAAAGGTGATGCTCCCACATCAGAGGAAGGGCTCAGCTGAGCTGCCGATGATGTACTCGGCTGAGCATCTGAGGCTGGGCTCTGGTGACTTACTGAAGGGTTTTCTTCAGCATGTCGAGCAAAGGTCCTTGGGTGTCTGTCCTGGTGGTGTCTCTTCATAGAGTGATTTCCAAAGGAGTATTTCCTCCTTGGATTTCCTCTTGATAAAACACGACCACAAAGTTTGCAAGTGACCAATGGAGCATTCACCTTTTTCTCCCCCTCTGGAAAAGTGAAATACTCCCATACAAAAGAAGTCTTTTGTTTCCTCCTTCTCTGGATCATGGTGGTGCTGCTGGCCTCACTCTCAGAAGAGGTCTGCTGTTCTGCCATTGTATCCCAATGTCAATCCAGCTCCTGCTCCTAGAGAATCACAAGCAGAAATGAGGGGAATGGGTGTGGTGTGGGAAGAATCTGGAACTGAAAGTAGTTTCAACCAATGAAAAGTGTTCTTTCAAGCAGTAATGAGGGGAATGGGTGTGGTGTGGGAAGTTTCTGGAAGTGAAAGTAATTTCAACCAATAAAAAGTGTTCTTTGTAAGTCACATGACCTGCCGTGCGCGCACGTGACGCTTACGGTGCGCTTACGCAGCGCGTATGTCACACTCGCGCATGCGCATTACACGCCCCTGCGTAACCGCGACGTTGCTTCCGGGTGTACGCGTACGTCACGCACGAATTGCGTATCGCGCATGCGCATTACACGCCCCTGCGTACCCGCGACGTTGCTTCCGGGTGTACGCGTACGTCACTCACGTACGCGCACCGTACTTATGACGTACGAAGCGCGTACCGTCAGCTTACCGTACGCGCACGGAAAAAAATGCATAAAAAAAAAAAAAAAACCTTTCCATAATGCAGGATATAGTACATATATTATTTTATACAAAGGCTTACAAAAAATGAAAAAAAAAAATTGCATTTAAAAAACCGTACAAATTCACTGAAAAAAACATGGGTATCACACACGTTATAGTTAGAAATTAGCATTTTAAAAACCTTGCAAATTCACTGAAAAAACCATGGGTTTCACACATGTTATAGTTAGGGATTAGCATTTAAAAAACCTTGAAAATTCACTGAAAAAACCATAGGTTTCACACACGTTATAGTTAGGAATTAGCATTTAAAAAACCTTAGAAATTCAATGAAAAAACCAAAGGTTTCACACATGTTATAGTTAGCTGGACATTTCACTCGTAAAAAACCAATGAAATTTCCCCGTTATAGTTAGTTCAGCTAACTATAACTCGTGCGCCCACAATGCACTACTGATGACGTCACATATTACATCACTCATGACATGGTCACTGACATCACTCATGACATCACTGATGACATCTCAAATGACATCACTGATGACATCACTGATGACATCATCCTTGTGAAATAGTAGCAGACCTCTTCTTCCCCTAATATAACCTTTAATACACACATTTAAAAAAATGAAACTAAAATGTTCGAAATAATGAACATATCAATATCAGTTACAACAACCTATTCAGTAATTCTAAGAACCACATACACATCCACTCATTCACCAACAGTCCTATACAGTCACTCATACATGTACTCACTCATCATATGTATTCATACACCTATACATCCTGTTACACAACGCCACTCATCCATAGAGTTACTCACACACAAAGTCACTCATGCTAATAAAGAATCAAACATCCATTTACTTGCATATACAGTTATACACACACCACCACACCTACTTCTACAGAAACTTACACATACTTAGTCTTTTAAACAATCACTTATAGAAACACATACTTATTCATACAGGAACTCTTTCAATCTCTTACTCTCACATATACTCAGTTATATACACCAAAAGACACATATAACAGTTAAAAACATATGTAGTTACTCATGGAGACACTATTGAGACAGTCTTTCACTCACTAACACACCTTTACACATACTCATCCACCCATATAGTCATGCACACATGCTGTCTTCAACACATACAGTGAGTCACTCATTCATGCACCTATGCACTACGTAATACCCCCCACCAAACCATGCAGACACTCAGACTGATACTCAAAAAACCAACTAATAACCTATATTGACTCCCATGTAGCTACTCACCAACCCATGCAGCCACTTATACACAAAGTGAGAGACTGATACAGATATTTACATATTTAAACATTACTCACTAAGCCATGTATTCACTATGATACATTTTAACAATCAGTTACACAATACATTTTTCTAAAAAAATCATCCATTTAGACACTTATATACCCATTTAATCTTCCATCGAGCTTGAGATATACTTATATAAAACCTATTTAATTTTCAGAAAAACACACATTCACTGGATGATGTCATCAGTGATGTCATCAGTGATGTCATTTGAGATGTCATCAGTGATGTCATGAGTGATGTCAGTGACCATGTCATGAGTGATGTAATATGTGACGTCATCAGTAGTGCATTGCGGGCGCACGAGTTATAGTTAGCTGAACTAACTATAACGGGGAAATTTCATTGGTTTTTTACGAGTGAAATGTCCAGCTAACTATAACATGTGTGAAACCTTTGGTTTTTTCATTGAATGTATATATATATATATATATATATATATATATATTACCTAAAGGCATTCACCAGTGGGTAGTTATATAATCTATCCAGGTCAGCCCCTACCCTGAAAGTTTGGGGGTGATTCGTCAAGCGGGGGCTGAGAAAAAAGGGGGGTCCCATAAAGTGTTTTCTCCATGTTAATTTCGATAGGACATTTTATTACAGTCTACAGCCCGAATTCCTGAATGGAATTACATCAAATTTGGCAAAAAGGTAGAGCTTGGTTCAGAAAGCAACCTTTTTTTAAAAAATTGTGTAAATTCATTCAGTAGTTGTTGAGAAATTCAAAAAATAAAAGTCAAAAAATTAATTTCCCATAGGAAATTTTAGCCAAGGCCACAGCCCGAACTGCTGAATGGAATTAAACCAAATTTGGCAAAAAGGTAGTGCTTGATTCAGAAAGCGAGTTTTTTTTAAATGGTGTAAATCTGTTCAGTAGTTGCAGAGAAATTAAAAAATAAATGTTTTTATATTTGGGGCAGCGGTAGGTTCGCGCACCCTCCCATCCACGTGCTTCACTCCAAACCAGGAAGTGTTGGCAGCCATCTTGTGACAAGAAAACAGTCGAAAAAAGATTAAAAGAGAAGGAAAGGGGGAAGGGTAGAAACACCCTGACCCCCTAGTTCTGCTCACGGGTGTCCCACTAGGCCCCCAGGACCAAAAATGATTTTTTATTTAAAAATAAAAAAGTCAGAATGCGTGCTGGGTGCGTGAATCCGGTCGAAAAAAATTAAGAAGTGGGGGCTGCCCCACTTCATTTAAATGAAGCCCCGGGTGGGCCAGGTTCCGGGGGCAATCCTATAATTATATTGCGGAGGCCAGTGGGGCCTCTGCAGCCCCATGAACCGCCACCTCCCGGGGCTATGTAAATTAGGTGCGGGAGGGTACACGGCTCTCCTCCAGTCTCGGGTACCACCACCTCCCTGGGGCTTGTTTTGTAATTTTTGGGGCGTGTCCGAGGCCCCCCAAGCCCCGAGGATCGCCACCCCTAGGGGCTTTAATGAAATATGCAGGGGGGGCTTTGCGGGCTCCAAGAAGCCCCAGGGAACACCACCTCTCCGGGGTTTTGATAATAGAGGGAGGGGGGCCGCGCAGCTCCCCTGCTGGAGCTCTTGATGGTCCTGGGGACCGCCACTCCCCAGGGCCGGCTCTTGCAATGTCCCAGCGAGCTCAACCCCTGGACATTGTTGTTTGCTATGAGAGGGTGGAAGCATGTCTCGCACACTGTCATACGAAACCGTGGTTGCTTCGTTGAAGCGAGAGGAGGAAAACCTGCTCTCGGTTCAAGGAAGCAAAGCAGAATTGCTTTTGGGCAAGGGATGCTGTATGTTAGCAGGTCCCGTTGCCCAAAAGGAATGCCGGCTCCCCAACAGAGAGGCCAGGCCCCAGGGTATGGGGTCCCCGGGGCTAGAAGTGGCCTGGGAGGGGGGCCACGTTGCCCCATCCCCTTTGAAAAAAAAAAAAAATGTTCATGTGGGCATGCCTCAGGGGATGGGGTATCCGAGGCAAATCTAAATTAATGAAATATTCAAAAAAGTTTGGAGTTGCGACCCTAGAGCGGCCCCCTAGTGTGAATACGAAGGGTGCACGGCTCTCAGCGCGGCCCACTAGTGTGAATACGAAGGGTGCGTGGCTCTCAGTGCAGCCCCCTAGTATGAACGTGCTGGGTGTGCGGCTCTCAGCGCTGCACTCGAGTACTTCTCAGGTGTTTAAAACACTGAGGGGCATATTCTCAAGGACACATCGCCGAGGTAACGGCACTTTATCGCAGCCAAAATAGTGATACATTTAACGCACCATTCACAAGCTGCTGCAAACAGCCCATATCACCAGTTTACCAGCGATAGCAGCCTCAAAAAGGATTGTCACAGATGACCCCGGGAAATATTGCTAATGAGATGTGGAGTAGGCGTTCCCGTGCAAAAAGCAGCAAACACACCACTTCGCAACTTTCTCAACCACCAGCAAGATCGGCGAAGAGAATACAAAACAGGCAATAAGGTGCGTTAGCACCAGGAAGTTTACACCTGCTCTGACCTGGTGTAAAGTCGGACTACAACCTGCAATATGAAAGGGAGGCCAGTCCACAGCCACACCTGGACGACAACAGATGCAATGGAGCCAACGATCATGCAGCTCAGACACCCAACAGTGCCCCGACACCCCCCGCCACTAGCCCCTTGTCCGCCATCCTCCCTGATCCCCCGACAAACAAATGTGACAGCAACCTTCCAAAATCTGGAACGTAATAAATCGGCTGATGTCACACAATTATAATAAAAAAGATGCATGTGAGGTTGGACAAATGAGAATCTCAATCATCTATGTATTTACATATAAAACATTTTATTTAAACAAAACAACAAAATAAAAGTAGGTACAGCCATGGCGTGTCATCACTCGACAATCTATGAATCACAGCCTGCAAAACAAAAAGCAAGATAAGATTGTGCGTCATGCAACCATCAAAGGAGAGGGAGAGAGAGAAAGAGTGAGAAAGAGGAAGAGAGAGAGAAAGAGAGAAACAGTGTGAGAGAGAGAGAAAGAGTGAGAGAGAGAGGAGGAGAGAGAGAAAGAGTATGACGGAGAGAAAGGAAGAGATGGAGAGGGAGAGTGAGTGCCAACAGTGTTGACAAAACACTCACAGCTCACCTTTCCGCCACCGGTGTGTCTCCATCCACGTGCCAGGACATAGTGCAGCCATCAAGCTCACTCATCTGAAAAATAGTACAGAATCAGTAATGGCTGAGCACATTCAACTGCACACGCCTAAATCGCTGTCCCGCCCCTGCGCACCCCGGCTGCTGCACCTCATCCACTCCTGCCGCCCAGAGGTGTCTGCCAGCCCCTGCGCACCCAGGCTGCGGCACCCCATCCACTCCCACCGCCCAGAGGTGTCTGCCCGCTCCTGCGCACACAGGCTGCTGCACACCATCCACTCTCACCACCCAGAGGTGACTGCCCACCGCTGCGCAAACAAGCCTCTCTGCTTACCTTCCGACACCGGCATGTGTCCAAGAGGGCCCACCACGTACCGAAGCAATCTCTTTAGCCATAGCGTACGCGCGGTCCAACCGAGCTCACAATTCAAATTGGGTCTTGATTGCCAGGATGATTTATCAAGGCCACACATCATCGCAGATTGCACACCCGCTCAGCTCTGGTGGCACCAACTCAGTGGAACTCAAGTCATCACCATGTGGTGGGAGGACTGTGTAAGGGGGGGGTCGACAATCTGTGAATCACAGTCTGCAGGACAAAAAGCAAGATAAGATTGTGCGTCATGCACCCATCAAAGGAGAGAGAGAGAGAGAAATAGTGAGAGAGAGGTAGAGAGAGAGAAAGAAACAGTGAGAGAGGAAGACAGAAAGAGAGAGAGAGTGAGAGAGAGAGCAAGAGAGAGAAAGAGAGAGAGAGAGAGAGGAAGAGAGAGAAAGAGAGAAACAGTGTGAGAGAGGAAGAAAGTGAGAGAGAGAGGAAGAGTGAGAGAGAGAGAGAGAAAGAGAGAAAGAGTGTGAGAGAAGGGAAGAGACAGAGAGGGAGAGGGAGTGATGACACTGCGGACAAAACCCTCACAGCTCACCTTTCTGCCACCGGTGTGTCTCCAACCACGTGCTGGAACATACTGCAGCCCTCAAGCTCACTCATCTGAAACATAGTATAGAATCAGTAATGGCAGAGTACATACAACTGCACACGCCTTTATCACTGTCCCGTGCCTGCGCACCCAGGCCTCACTGCACACCTTCCACAACCTGGTGTAGAAACGAGGGCCCACCGCGTGCCGCAGCAAGCCCCAAGCCCGGGGCCCACAGACAGGGCACCCTCCATATCATGCAGCTCCGCTCCGCAGGCCACCAGGTCACACATTTGGTGCTGGGTCTTGATTTTACCATGGCAGAGGACATACCAGTGTACCCGGCTTCATCGCAGGCTGCACACCCACTTAGCCCTTGCGGTGCCACTAACTTTGTGACCAGCGAGGCCATGTCACGTGGCGGTAGGCCCCCACTGTCTCAGGCCTACACTGCAGTCCAGCAGGGCACACAAAACATGAGCTGTCCAGACTGCCGGGAAGGGGTATGATCGCATCACTGCACCTGCTCAGCAGTTACGGTGCCCCTACCTCAGTGCACCGAAAGTCACCATCCCGTGGCGGTGTGCCTGTGCCGGCCACAGTGCATCCAGTGCCACCAAGTCTGTGCCCCAAAAGTCATGGACCCTCTATGCCATCATGTCACATCCGGGCCACCAGAATGTGATGTCGTAGACCCACATGCACACCACACGAGAGAGGTTGGAAATGCCATAGAGCACGTGCGCCCGCCCTTTATATTGGCAGGATCAAGTGTCCTGTGATGCCTGTGCTGCATCGGTGTGGTGTGGGTGTAAACCAGCTGTGAGGGAGTTGCTGTGGCATGCTGACAACTAGACCTGTGATCAGCAGATCACTACAGGGAAGACTTGGGACATGTAGCAGTGTCGTTCCTCCCTCTAAGCGTAAGTGGAGTGGGCTGGCCTGGCGTATGCCAGTCCAGCGTGAGGCTGTGAAACAATGACTCCAGACCTATGGGCGTGGTTCGGTCCTGGGCTGTATGAGGAATGAACTGATGCGGGTGTCTCTGTTGTAGTGTTGGCGCCACGCTGGCTGCAAGCGCCAATGTGTCACCCTGTGACCCAAGTCTCACAAAATGGCCAACATGGAAGGTAGGGGGAGTCACTGACCCTACTTCCACACATGAAAGATCGTGCACATGACATATCTGTGTGGATATGAATGTTTATTGCACATTCAGTGGAGTGTTGCAGCTGTAGCAATACAGGGCCATGCAAAGCCCACATTTCTGTTTTTGGCACATGGAGGGAAACCAATTAGAGTCAAGCTTGTGCTCGGGGGTTAGGCTCCGCCAACATATGTACTTATCCAATCACTTTGCCAATCCCAAAGCACTTATAAATTCACTATACACTCTCCTTGCAGTACTCTAATGATCCATTCTCTACCTACGTACTTATACAATGACTGAGACAAAGTTACATAACCGAAGTTTTCCCCACTGCCAAGGTAACATGGTTGCGAGTGCTGTGCACAGCACAATGTAATGTGGTAGGGCCCAGGGCCAGCATCATGCATACATAATGAACACACCGACACAGTTAGATATATAGTGGAACTGGGTACGGGCACGTGCACTCGGACCCTTTTTATTACCAGGGTCACATGTCCAGTGACGTCTGTACTCGGTGCGTGTGGGGTGAGTGTAAGCCAGCCCTCAGGGAATGGTTGATGCTGGCAACAAGTACAACAGTAATCATCGGATCACACATAGAGATTAAATCATAAAAGGTCCATGACTTGTGCTGCACTAAGGTAGGGGCACCAGATGTGAAATAATACACAAAAAATTGTATTGTAAAGGGTTCATGACTTGTGGTGCACTGAGGTAGGGGCAGCAGATCTGAAATCATACACAAAAGATTCTATCATAAAGGGTCCGTGAGTTGTTGTGCACTGAGGTAGGTTCATCAGAAGCATTCCGCGTGGGCACAGCTAGCGATGATGCGTGGTCCAGGAGGGCCGCACTGGTAGCAATGTCTGTTGCCTACTGGACTGCGTCATCTGCAATCGCAACTCGATCTGAATTGTGAGCCCTGCTGTCCGCAATGTCGATCGAAGGCAGTAGTCAGCACAGACATTGAGAAGTGCTTTTTGTCACTTTCTCTTGACAAAATCCGAGGACATAGAGTACAATTCTGTCTGCAATTAATAAATCATGTCTCAATGTAAATTGTGAGCTCTGCTGACCGCAGTGTGAACCTATGGAACAAAAGATGAAATATGTATGGACTACATAGTCAAAATATGCAGGTTTCAGGGACGTTAAAGTTAGTTGCCTACTGGACTCTGAAATTAATGAATCAACACCGAATTTGAATTGTGAGCCCTGCTTACCACAGTGTAGGCCAGAGGCAGCAGTCAGCAAAGGCCCACAGCCACGTGGCGTTGACTTTAGTTGCACAGATTGGGAGAATTTGGTCTTCTGAACCGATTATACTCTCTTACACAATTTGCATCGGTGCTAATCTTGAACTGTGAGCCTTGCTGACCACGGTGTAGGCCAGAGGCAGCATTCAGGAAGGGCCCACAGCCACATGGCGTTGACGTGAGCTGAACATAGTTAGCGGTAGCTGAAGCACTCAGCGTGTGCACAGCCAGCGATGATGCGTGGTCCGGGCGGGCCACACTGGGAGCAATGTCTGTTGTCTACTGGACTGCGTCATCTGCAATCGCGACTCGATCTGAATTGTGAGCCCTGCTGTCCACAGTGTAGATCGAAGGCAGTAGTCAGCAAGGACATCAAGGAATGCTTTTTGTCACTTCCTCTTGACAAAATCCGAGGACATAGAGTACAGTTCACTCTGCAATTAATAAATTAAGACTGAATTCAATTTGTGAGCTCTGCTGTCCGCAGTGTAGACTGCCATTTAGTGTTCCTTTGGACTTGCAAGATGAATTTGGTCATTGTACTAAAGCTATAACTGATATAAAACAAGTTCTTGAAGCAAGGATACTAAAAGGATATTATGTAGGTTTTAATGACGTTATACTTAGTTGCCTACTGGACTCTGCAATTAATGAATCAAGACTCAATTTTAATTGTGAGCCCTAATGACCACAGTGTAGGCCGGAGGCAGCGGTCAGCAAGGACCCACAGCCACGTGGTGTTGAGTTGAGGTGCACCTGAAGCAACCAGCGTATGTGGAGCCTGCGATGATGCGTGGTCCGGGCGGGCCACACTGGTAGCAATGTCTAATGAATTCTGCCTTAATAAGACTACGTGGCGATGACTTGTGGTGCAGTGAGTTAGTGGCACCTGAAGCAACCAGTGTGTGCGCACCCTGACATGATGCGTGGTCCGGGCTGGCCGCATTGGTAGCAATATCTAATGAATTCTGCCTCAGTAAGGCCATGTGGCGTTGACTTGTGGTGCACTGAGTTATTGGCACCTGAAGCACTCAGCGTGTGCGCAGCCAGCGATGATGTGTGGTGTGGGCGGGCCACACTGGTAACAATGTCTTTTGCCCAATTAATTCTGCCTTAATAAGGCTATGTGGCAATGACTTGTGGTGCAGTAAGATAGTGGCACCTGAAGCACTGAGAGTGTGCACAGCCTGCGATGATGCGTGGTCTGGGCGGGCTGCACTGGGAGCAATGTCTCTTGCCTACTGGACTGTGTCATCTAGAATCGTGACTCGATCTGAAATGTGAGCCCTGCTGTCCGCAGTGTACATCGAAGACAGTAGCCTGTACAGACATAACTCTGTGGTGCTGTGCTGCTGGGCCTGTGTCGAGGAGGCTGGCGGTCATGGCGGCGGCCTCATGGCAGGGTGAGGGCCGCCGCTGTGGCAGACACGTTGGCCTTCTTAGAAGTGAACCACACCCAGAGCCCCGGCCTATTTATTCACACTCCTACGCTGAAGTGGCGCACATTGGACCAGCCCAGTCTGCTTCCGGTTCCGTTTACAGGGGGGGACAACACAGCTACATGACCGAGATCTTCCCCACTGCCTGAGGTAACATGGTTGCGTCCACTGTCCACAACAGTACAAGCACCAGCAGTATATGTACACATGGAGAGGTCTGTGCTCTGCATAGTGAGGTCTGTATAGCACATTACTGCTACACTTGTCATTGTGTGTATTGTTATTGATGGGTGACTCCAAACATTCAGCTATTGTGTGGCTGGGGGGCCATGCCATTTTGGGAAGGTCCTCTGTCCTGTTCTGCGCTGCCTCGGTGGTAGTAGGGGGGGTGGTCTGGGGGGAGGTCCTGGGGGTGGTGGCGGTGGGTGTTGTGGTCTTCTTGGGTGTCTGAGCTGTATGATCAGTAACTCTATGACATGTGTTGGTCTTCAGATGTGGCTCTGGGCTGGGCTCCCTTTCATACTGTAGGTAGTCATCCTGCTTTACACCAGTAAAAGGCAGATGTTAAATTCTTACTGCTAACGCGGCTTTTCACCTATTTTTTGATCGCATTGCAGATTTAGCTGGTCGTTGAAAATATCGGGAAGTGGTGTTTTTGTGTTATTTTTGCATGGTAACGCCTACTCTGTATATCATTAGCGTTAGTTGTCACTCTCATTTGTGTTGATTTTTTTTGCGGAAGCTATTGCTGGAAAACTGGCGAAATCGGCAGTTTTCACCAGGTTGAGAATGGGATGAAAATTTAAAATCACAGAAAAAACATAGGTTTAATGAACATTATAATTAGAAAAGAGCATTTAAAAAACCTTTGAAATTCACAAAAAAAAAACATAGGTTTCAGGCACGTTATAGTTTGAAATTAGCATTTAAAAAAACCTTAGAAATTCAATAAAAAAACCTTAGGTTTCAGTGACGTAATAGTTAGTTGGACATTCTTCTCATACAAAACCATAGAAATTCCCCCGTTATAGTTAGTTCAGCTACCTGTAACTCGCGCACCCGCAATGCACTGCTGATGACGTCACATATTACATCATTCATGATATGGTCAGTGACATCACTGATGACATCACTGTTCACATCTCAAATGACATCACTGATGACATCATCCATGTGAAAATCTGATGCACCTCTTCACACTCTGATATAACCTTTGATACACTCACTGTAAAATACAGACTACCATTTTTGAAACCGTTGACACACCAATACCAGTTACTACAAACATACTCACTGATTCCTAGGTCTACACACACATCCACTCATTCACCCATACAATCACACATACATGCAGTCACTCATCAATTCAACACTATCATAAGCACTCATACACCTATACATGCACTCACACACCACCACTCATCTTGAGTTACTCACACACGTAGTCAGTCATGCAAAGAATCAATTACACTTCCATTTACTGACCTATACAGTTATATACACACCACATCACGTATTCAAACAGAAACAAACGCATACTTACTCTCTTATACACAAGAACACATTCATCCATACAGCCACTCTCACAATCACTGACTCTCACGTATAGCCATTTATATACTTCAACTCTTATATACTATGCCTTTTACATATGTAGTTACATGGATATGTACCATTGAGACATCCATTCACTCACTAACACACCCATACACACACTCACCCACCCATACAGCTGTTTCCACATCCACTCTTGAACCCATACACACAGTGAATCAAACACTCAAATATCCATGCACAGAGTCACACACCTTCCAACCACCCACACACACACACTCAGGCACCCATTCAAATATTCAGGCAACCAATCGATAACCAATATAGACACTCATGTAGCTACTGAGGAACCCATGCAGCAGCTTATACAACAACAGAGAGACTAATACAGATATTCACACAGTTTAGTCACTAACCCATGCATTCAGTAAGACACATGCAATCACTCACTTAAACAGTCAGTCATGCACCTACTAAATCCTCCATCCAGACACTTATACACCCACTCATTCTTCAATACACCTTGGCATATATATAAGATATATTTACACTTTAATGAAAAACTCTGTCACTGGATGATGTCATCAGTGATGTCATTTGAGATGTCATCAGTGATGTCATCAGTGATGTCACTGACCATGTCATGAATGATGTAATATGTGACGTCATCAGCAGTGCATTGCGGGTGCGTGAGTTATAGTTAGCTGAACTAACTATAACGGGTGCATTTCTATGCATAACATGTATATAGGTCACTGCATAGTTTTCAAATAAGTTATTTGATTAGATTCTTATGGTTTATACATCGATAACAATATGTAAATATTATCAAACCTATATATCTACATTTGCTTCACGATAGAAATATTGAAAATATATTTATTTAAAAACATATACAAATAAATTAGCTTAAAGTACAGCAACACATGAAAGTCTGAGTTTATTAAATAAAACTTAAATCATTATATATAATCTTCCTTATACATGTATACCCTCCATGTACTTGTATGACAATTTATGGATTAGTTTACTCCTACTGTACAATAAACTATCTCAATATATCCTCTACCTGCACTCGCTAACTCATCCCAAACCTCATTCTACTGCTATGATTTCCAAAAAAACCCTTTCCAGACTCTTCCCTCTTGAATCACACAAAACCTCATTTTACCATTAGGGTCTCCCAAACAATCCTTTCTAAATTTGTCCCTCATGTACCCCCCTGTAGACTCATCCAACAACTAATTTTACTACTATGATCTCCCTAATCTATTTCTAGAGACTCTTCCCTCCTCCATCTCTACTTTACTCATCCCAAACATCCTCCTACTACCATGATATCTTAATAAACACTTTCTGGACTCTTCCCTATTCTATACCTCCGTTATCCTTTTTCTAGCTAACTAACGTTTCCCTATCCTAATTCACCACTAATACTTTGTGGGTTCCGGGGCAGACTGCTACTAGCCGTAAAGCGCTTGATTGCCTCATCAGGGGAAGTAAATGCTATATATAACTACAATAACAATTACAAAAAGGAATTTTTGGGTATAGACCCAGTAATTTTGTGAATTACTGGGTTTAGAATCTTATAATTGTTTAGTAGATCTGGCCGCTAGCTTAGTGACTTTTTGCAACATGGTATAATGAGCTCATAATCCTACAATGACCTACAGTTTTTTCTTAGTATTTTATTTAGTTAGTTTTGGCTATTAACTGAATTTGATTTGCATCTTAATGTTTCTTATTTCTTAACTGTATTGCTGTTTCACTGTGGAGTTATATATAACATCTCAGTCATTTTCTCAGTAAAGTGCCTGGCAGACCAGCTACCAAAACTGAGAATCTTGTTTAGTTCTGTGGACTGGACTGTGAACAATTCCTCCTCAGATCAGTTCTTAGACAGGTTAAGACCAAGCACCAAAATTAAAATCATATCATATGCTGGTGTCCTATATATGCGGATAGCCCAAAAACACATCACATACATTATATTATCACACATCCTATAACATTAATGTTTTATATTAATTAGATCTGTGGTAAATATTTCGTTACCGGTACTATTTTTTTATGCGGTAAAATCTATCAAGAATAACTCAGTAAATATAAGAGGCAGAATCCGTGGTATTAGAGGTTTTTAAAAGGCTTTATTCCTATAAAAAGGGAGACAATTCGAATTGTGGGCCTTCTATTCCATCACCACGAAAGTTCAGGAAGGAAGGAACATATATTATTGACAGTTAAGCGGTTTTATAGAAAATGCATTACAGTGAAACAGATGCAAGAGGCGTGACAGCTGATAACTCAGATAAACTGTACATACGTAACTAAACATGGGTGTAACTAAAATACGTCATTTAAACATGATGTTACAAGTGGGTGGATCCATAAAAGAATCCTGCAATGTCAGCAGAAATATGTGGCAGAGATGCGCGCGCAGCTGCATGACGTGTGATTGACGTGCAACTAGAGGGTGAAGGAGACTTGACATTTAGCTCTACATGTGGAGACAGAAGTCTGGGGTTATGTCAACCTAATTCCAAATCATATCTAATATCCTATGTTTAAAGAACTGTGTTATCCAAAAGAGAGGTCTCTTAGGATAGAATCTTATTCTATACTGACTATACTGACTGTTAGTGCGTGTACAAGCGTCTAAGTGTCTACACTAGATGCGAGGGGGTAGGAATATTCCATGGTAACGGGGCTATGAATTACTGGCATGAGGGCAGCGAAGCCTGGCCCTTTGCACGGAAGCTGGAAGAATGTTTACCTAAACTACTAGACAGGAATGCATCGGATGAGGAGCGAAGGAGATAATCTCGAAGGTGAAATACAGTTTTTGGCAGGCAATATGGTGGATCAGGCACCGTTAGCCGTGCAGGGAGTAGGACAAAGTTCATGGTCACGGATGCAGGCTCAGACTGGAGCTTTCAGAGGCAGAAGGCAGGAAAAGGCTCGATGACAGAATTCGGGCCTACTCGCCTGAATCTGTGAGATGTGGAAAGTGAACCACATAAAGTCGGTGGCCTTTCATACTTAGGAATGGAATATCTGACCCATTCATGGCGGATCTGAAAGAGGACATGTTGACGGTGGACGCACATATATTTGCGTCTTCAGAACTGGAGCAGGAGGGAACATACATGTACTTATAGCATGCACATGGAGCCGTTGGGGTCTACGATAGGGGACATAACTGATCACAAAATTCATATTTCCTCATTCCCTCCTTGTCCCCTTCGGACCCTTAGGAGATATCGATCTTCATCAATCCATCGATCTGTTCATATAGCATCATTTGTTCTTCTTTCTTCTTCCGGGATCTCGAACGAAAACTTGGATGTGGGATACACGAGGTGGCACACAGACCACAAATCGCTGGCCCACATTGTAGACATAAGCAGCAACTGAATAGTATGAGAAAGCCAATACCTAGGAAGGATAGGATTCTCCATCCCCAGGCTGACAACACGCCCCAGAACCAACCGGACCAAGTCCAGGTGCCTGGACTCTGGTGTATCTGGCTTACAATCTTATGAAGGCGGGTTATGGCTTTATATACTGACGGTGAATTTTCTGGTATGAAAATGCAACAACTTGATCCGATGACCCTACAAGCTCCGCCCCTATCGGCCAGGATGACGTCAAGGACAAGACGATTTTGAAGCACAACAATCCGCATGGCAGACTGTTCTTCTGTTAAATTGCCTAAGGCGGAAATAGTTTCGTTCACTACTGCTTCAAGGGTTCTGGTTAATCTACGTATCAGCTTACTATTAGTGACTGTACCTATATAGGGAAAGAAACCTTTATTGAAATCTGTGTATTTCTCCCATGCTGTTTCAGTGTAATCGACAATTGGGAGGTCTCTCTGCTGTCTATTGTGTACTAAATGGGTATTTCTATGATAATCAGGAGGAGCTAGGAAAACAGGTGGCAGAAGGAATGCTATGTAACAGGTACCATCCCAATCTAAAGGTAGACATATATATGCGGTCTGGCCACATATGAAGTAGGAATGATGGGAAGCTCTAAATGTAGACTTGCCTTGATCACTGAATTTTATTACAGTGGTGCATTTACTATGGCCCATATGTATGGAACAATTCTTTCTTATACATAATTCCCCTTTTACTGGGAATACTGACATGGCGGGCAAGATTGGTGTAGCTTCAGATTCAACGTTCAGGATCATGAGGTTAAGTGTAAAATTACCTAATCCATATACTTCATTTTCTAGATCAGTTCCTGTTCTTTTGGGAAGTCCCTCCTTGTTAGGGTAGCAGACTTTAAGTAAAGCTAGGTTCAGGTTTCCCCATACCCAGTTGTCTTGATAAACTGCGGAATTTGAATCTAGGGTATTAATCAAACTAAACCATGCTCCACAGGAGCCATTGTGTGTGAACGGATAGGGAAAGAGGGGCAAGACTCCCTTATAGTTCTGATAGGGAGGGAGTCGGCCACATATCCAACAATTTGTGGCATTGCTGGTTTGATGGGAATGATGTAACATACTAATAAAAGTGTTGTTGCGCAGCGCAAATCTATAAGACAATTCATGTGGAGGAAATTCACTAAAAGAATGTTCTGCAGTTATATTATAAGTACGCTTAGGAATAGGGTAATACATGTGCAATAGGATGCTGACAATGATGATCAAAAGACTTAGAAAAAACAAAATTAATAATGTTACTGTACAATGACTACGAAATGATTTACAATACGCTTGCTTCTTGAGCAGCATTTCATTATTTCTTTCTCTATTCCGGTCCAGGGGATACATGTCAGAGACAAATTCAACCGATTCACCTTGGAGAGGACTTAAACAATCAAATTGTCTGACTTATTAGACCTCAATTTTAGTTTATAGATTTCTGAGTTCGATTGCTCAACCAAGGGGAGCTTTGAGTCTGTCTTTGAGGAAATACAGGGTTTAGTCTCTATATCGGATGGTAGTCCATAAAATTTCTTGATATGACTCGAGTGCAACCATCCTTTTCTTCCTTCGATTTTCACGGCTGTCCTTGTGGTGAGTAAAACTAACTTCGGTGACTTCCACCTAGGATCCAGTTGGGTCTTCTGGTCAAAGTTCCTGACCAGCACCAGATCCCCAGGAACCACGTCATGGGGCTTCACCTCAGTATTATCGGGAAAAGCTGCGGATACCTGTGAACGACAAGATTGTAGTGCAGACATCAAGGAAGCCAGGTAATCTGTCAGCATATTACAGTCAACGTCAGTGATTTTACGAGGTATAGGCGTCCCCCACATATTTGGTGGTCTACCGAAGATCACCTCATACGGGGATAGCCCTGTTCGAGAATGTGCTACCATTCTCATGTAAAAGAGCGCAACTGGTAAGGCTACTATCCAATCGACTCCTTTTTCTCTACATATTTTGGACAATCTAATTTTCAAAGTTTGATTATGGCGTTCTACGAGACCTGCTGCCTCGGGATGTCGGACACAGTGAAATTTCCATTGATATCCTAATAGAAGGGAAACGTGTTTCATTAGTTCGGATGAGAACGGCTGGCCGTTATCTGAGTAGACAACACGTGGTAAACCGTACCGTGGGAAGAATTCTCGAACTAACTGTTTGGCAGTAGTCGGGGCAGTGTAATCTGAAACCGGGTATGCTTCTGTCCAACGGGAAAGAGCACAGACAACTACGAGAACATATTTGAATCCTCGACATCGTTCCATCTGGATATAATCCATCTGGAGGACCTCAAAAGCATGATTAGGAGGTTGAAATCCACCCTGTTCTACGGGGATGCTTTTACCTGGATTAAACTGACAACATATCATACAGGTACGAACTTTTTGTTTAGCTGCAGCTCGCAAATGTTTGTTGAACCAAATGTGTTGAATGCTGTCTAGCATAGCTTTTTCTCCTAGGTGCGCTGGACTATGTATAGTGTTAATGATGACCTGGACCATTGAGTCGGGAAGAAACCATATAGATTTTTCCTTCGTCATCCATCCTTGATCTGTTTGGATCCCTCCTAATTCAGTCCATTTCTTTATTTCGTCTGGTGTAGCATGTGTCTGTATGTCGATTACATCAAGGGCGGGATCCTTAACTGTCATGCAATGTGTTGGTGTCGGAACTATTGTCTTTGTCATGTCAGTTGTGTGAGTCTGATTCTGAGCAGTCTGTTTAGCTGTTCTGTCAGCTAGGTCATTACCCTGAGAAATGATATCGGTAACTTTTGTATGGGCTTTGCATTTCATAATCGATATTGCAGTAGGTAGATGAATCGCGTCTAATAGGGCTTGAATGAGGGGTCCGTGTTGAATGTGGGCACCGTGAGAAGTTAAATAACCTCTCTCTCGCCACAGTACGCCGAAGTCATGGACGACTCCGAATGCATAACGTGAATCTGTGTATATGTTGACTTTTTTATTTGTGGCTTGAATACAGGCTTGTGTCAGAGCGGTGAGCTCTGCTGCTTGAGCTGACAAAGTGTTAATACAATTTGTTTCAATGACTTCAGTGTCTGTTGTGACTGCGTAAGCGGCCACTAACTCTCCTGTACTTGTTCTCATACATGACCCATCTACATACAATGTCAAGTCTGGATCTGTCAAAGGGATGTCTGTCAAGTCTTGTCTGGGTTTCGTCGTGATAGTAATGACTTCGACACAATCATGTGCCAATGGATCTGTTCCGCCCACTGGTAACAGTGTGGCAGGATTTAACGTATTACAACGTCTGATTTCTATATGTGGCTGAAACAGTGTTAATTCGTAACCAGTGAGTCTTGCTATCGTCAAGTGTTGTGTTTGTGTGCGGTTCAAGAGAACCTCTACTGCGTGTGGTACTTGTACTGTCAGTTGGTGTCCTAACACTATGGCATTGCTTTGTCTGATTGCTAAAGCTGTTGCTGCCACTGATTTCAGGCACGCTGGAAGTGCCTGAGCTACTGGATCTAATGTACTAGAGAAATAAGCACATGGTTTGTGTGATCCTGCTTGTTCCTGAGTGAGTACTGACAAAGCAGTACCTTCGCGTTCTGTCACAAAGAGTGTAAACTGTTTACTGTAACATGGTGTTGCTAGGACAGGTGCTTGGCATAAAGCTTTCTTTAAGCTTTCAAAGGCGTGTGTATGTTCTGGAGTCCAAGGGAGGACAGTCGATGTGGCTGCCTCCTGTGTTGTCAACTGGATGAGTGGTTTTGCTAGAAATGCATATTGAGGGATCCACTGCCTACAGTATGAAGTGAGGCCTATAAAAGCCCGTACCTCCTTTTGTGTCTTGGGTGGTGGCATGTTAGCGATTAACTGTATGCGGTCGGGTGTAAGCTGCCTTCCCTCCTTGGACAGCGAGTGCCCAAGGTAAACAACTCGCTGGACACAGAATTGCAGCTTAGAAGGGGACACCTTGTGCCCCTTGTCAGCCAGAAATTTCAGAACCGTCAGTGACGCTTTTTCACATTCAGGTTCGCTTCGAGCGGTGATCAGCAAATCATCAACATATTGAAGCAAGGCAGTGTTAACTGGCATATGGATACTGTCAAGTTCTTGTTTCAGTGCTTGGCTATAGATGCTGGGGCTTTCTGTAAATCCTTGAGGTGCGCGTGTGAATTTAAAACTTCGTCCATTTAAACTAAAACCGAACAAATATTGACTTTCCGGATCGATTGGGACACTAAAGAAAGCATTCTTGAGATCAATTACAGTGAAAAACGTTGCTTCTGAGTCAATAGCTGTGAGTAATGAAGAGATATCTGGGACCACAGGGTATTGTGGTACAATGCATTTATTTAATTCGCGCAGATCAATAACTAATCGATATACTGGTGGAGCTTTTGGATCCGTTCTTTTAAGAATCGGAATTATCGGAGAATTACATACATTGGAGTCTGTTTCGACAACCACTCCTTGTGCAATGAGCTCGTCAATGATTTGCAGTAAAGCCACTACAGCATCTGGTGGTAACTTGTATTGTCGCATTCGTGGTAGTACTATTCCTGTTTTCAGTGTAACTCGATATGGTGTAATGTTCATGCAACCAACATCAGTGGGGCCTTGTGCCCATAAATGTGTAGGTAAATTCTGCAGTCGGTGATCCATGTCTCTGGATACGTAGTGACCTTTAAAGTCGCGTAAAAATAGTCGTACTCCTTCCGGAGAACAACATATTATGGCTCCTAGAGCTTTCAATGTTTTTATACCTAACAAGTTTTCCGGACATGATTTAGTAAGTAACAAATCTGTTGTACGTGTTAATGGACCTACTGTGAGTGCAAGAGGTTGTGTTACGTCGTTAATTATAGGTTTTCCTGAAAATCCAAGAGAAATATTCTGTGAGCCTGAGAGGGGTGCCCCTGGAACTTCACTACGTCTTATAGTTGTTCTGCTTGCCCCTGTATCAAGTAAAAACTTTCTGTCTTCCCCTAATAGTTCACTATGTACATAAGGTCCCTCTTGGTCTACAGGAACCTCAATAAGGGGTAAGCCAACTTCCCTCTCTAGGCTATCTCATGAGTATCGCTGATAATCGGGATAATCTGTTTGTGCATACTGATACATTTGTTGTGTTGTTGCTTGAGTTGCAGCAGCAGGCTGCGCTTGTGGTGGTACTACAATTTGTTGTGGAGCTGCCTGTTGCGGAGCTAACCTAGGTTGTGCCTGCTGAGGCATCTGTTGTTGATTCTGATCCTGTCTAGGTGGACGTGGTCTCTCATGGGTTCTACCTGTGGCTATATTATGTTTCAGGACTGGACAATCGTGTATATAATGACCTTGTTGTTTACAATAGTTGCATGTCCCTTTCGTAGGGCCTGCGGAATCACCCTTTTGATGACTATCAGCTGGAACTGACTGTGCAACAAGCATTTTCATTTTCGTATCTTTCATACGTCTTTGTTCGTGTTCTTGTTCTTCTCTAATTCTATTGTGATGATATTGTAACATCTGTAGCATCTGTGATGGGGTATTACCTTGCCAGGTACTTTCGAATTTCAATACTCTATTCTTAACTTGTATCAGAGAATTTTCAACTAATTTTGTCACAAACAGATGTGGGTATGACTCACTACTGGCTTTTATACCACTATTTATACTAAAACATTTTTCAAATCGGGAATAGAAATCACTTGTATCTTCGTCTGGCTTTTGTTTACAGGCTGAGATTGCACCCCAGTCTTCCTTTTTCGTAGTTAATAAACGTGGCAATACCTGTATTAGTAATCCTGCTAGTGCTGTAGTTTTATCCCCAAGCCCTGCTCCTGCAGCTCGGGCCTTTTCTTCGTTTTCTAATGCTGTCCAATCTATCTTTTGGTCTCCTACCTCCCATTCTTTTTCTTTGAGTTTTTCATAAACACCTGCGGGTAATAGGACTTTTAATATTTTCATAATGTCGGGGTAGGTATACTCTCCCATGAGTAACATGTCTTTTATCTCACGGTGGAAACCTGCTGGATCTTTGTCATGACTGGATACTACTTTCTTCATTTCTAATAATTCCAGTTTAGTTATAGGCGTGTATACAAACACACGTGTGAAATTATCGTCGGCACCTCTGATCGGGTGCACTTCGCGTAACGGGTTCTGTCTATCTATGTGATACATTTTTCTTCCCATTATGGGAACTGAGACGTGTTCTGGGCATACGAAATTTAAATATTGGTTTCGGGATTCTAGTATTTCCTTAATCAAATCAGTACCTGACCCTCTCCATATATTGGTGAGTAGTTCTGTCAATATGTCAGGTAAGGGTCCTGGATCAGAGTGTTGGCTTTTATATAATATAAGGAGGTGTTGAATCATGTATATACTAGCTAAACGCTGTTCATATGGGTCTAGATTCAGAAACGTGTGTGCAAGTACATCATCATTGTATTCGCCGGGACTGTCAGCCCATTGTACTGCTGACCTGGCTAATTCTTGTTCGTCCATGGAATCGAGCACGTGGTACCCCCTTCGATCTCGGAGTAATTTATCAGCGGCTTGGAATAGGTGTTCAGGGGATTTTGTATTCAGCATAGGGTTTGGAAAATGTCTATTATATTCTGGACGTATTGGACGTATTGGGTCGTTAAAACCTCTGGTATTATTATGGGGTCTTCCTTTACCTACATAAGCTATCGTGTCTACTTGCTCTGATTCTTGCTCCTCCTCCTCTCTGTTTAGATCAGCGGCGTCTACCTCTAATCTTTCTTCGTGTATTCGTTCTACCTCTTTGCGGATCTTTCGGTACATAGCTACTATACATAACTGTTTATCATGTCTTCCTTCTGATATATTCCGACCCCAAGTGACAAGTGTTTGCATTTCTTCCGGATTTACCCCAGGCCGGTCTTGATTTCTAATTACACAGTTTATGAGGAAACGTAACAGTTGTCCCTGTACCTCCGCTTTTTGGTACTCCATGGCTCTGCTAATACTTTCAGGACCTCGCCCTGACTGGACAAAGTGATATATATTTTCTAAATGTGTATTCATTCCTGGTAACTTCGTTAAATATATTGCAGCTCGTCTAATACGTAATGATGACAGTAGCATTTCGTCCCGTTTACCGGGCACAGGATCATATCTACAATCTACTAGAAGTTCCTTAAGCATGTCGGGAGTGGCTAGTTTGGGCGTACGTTGGAGGGCTAAATCTCTAAGGGAAAATTTATTTCCTCTGGGTGGTGTAGAAAAAATGTCTGTCGTACCTCCTGTAGCACCGTCTGGGGTGCTGGACGTGAAAGGATTTGTTGAGGGTGAGACAGCAACCGTCGTTGTGGGAAAAGCTGTAGAAACAGATGTGCTTGTCGGAATGTGTGTCGAAGCGTGTTGTTGCGGAGGTACAGACGAATGTTCTTGGCGATGAGCATCATCGGCAAGCGGTCTATGTGGTGCGGTATTAGCATACTCGGGAGCTGCGTCATCTAAATAGCGGGAAAGGAAAACATCTTCTGCGGTTCGGGGATGTCCCTTGGGATGTGCTTTTATCGGAAACAATGGAGTTGGCAAGTCTTTTGGTATTTCCGGAGTAGCCTTAGGTAACCCTTCGGCCAGAAGTGGATACATACCATTCATAAGAGCGTTTCTTTGTCTATCTACTTGTTCTGATTTTACTCGGGTACCTTCCTCAAGTAATAGATTTTCTCGGACTTTATTCGAATTCTCCTTACCCTTATTTTCCTGTCTGAGTGCTTTTTCTGTACGTCGATATGATTCTTTACGCCATAATTCAATGGCATCTTTCTGTGACTGTCTGGCTTTCTTTTTCCATAATTCTTCTTCTACTCTCATGATGCAATCTGCATCCCAGGTCCCCGCTGCGGGCCATCTCTGACTCTCTGGTAATTCTTTGGTGTAATCTACCCATAAATCAAGAAATAATACGGCATCTAGGCCATGCTTATGATACATGAAGTACCCTGGAGTGTCCCTCGGTGGGATGGGAACAGCTTCTTCGAGTACACCTTTTCTAGTTTTGATTTGTCTTAGTTTCGAAAAGAGCGGCATTTTTAGATCTTGTTTCTAGAACACACTTTGTACGAGAAAACACAATAATGAACAGTCATTCATACCACAATATATATAGAACGTATTTAAAACATTTAACGCTTAACAGTTTTTAACGAACAATGATAACTAATAAGAAACTAGTTACTGACATTATACTGACACTGGATAATACCTATTTATATGCACAACATACTATATATACTGCTAAACAGTACAGATACACTGCTAAAACAGTGCAGACCGGATTTGTGTACCCAAACCCGTCTTGACCGGCACAGACTATGTGCACGTTAAATGCCTCCCCGGTAATGGTACTCACCGGGTAGCTCGGAACGGAAGGCCTCGGAACGGAACTTGAAACTGGACCGGACTGGATTCGACTCGACTGGACTCGGAACTTCGGAACCTGGCGGGTCTCTGTATACCTCGGATCTTGCTCTCTCAGCTAGGCTCTGGTCGGGATACTTCGCACTTCTCACCGCCTCGTCTGGGTGTTGATCGCAGCCTCAGTCGTCCCCGCTTGGCCGGAAGGAGACACAGGAAATCCTGCAGATACGCGTTTTTGTTGTCCGTTCAGCTGTGGCAGGAGACCGGGCCTGCAACGCACCGCCGGCGCGTGAGATGGGAAAGTGTCCCTGTTCGGGCGCCAATTTATGTGGTAAATATTTCGTTACCGGTACTATTTTTTTAAGCGGTAAAATCTATCAAGAATAACTCAGTAAATATAAGAGGCAGAATCCGTGGTATTAGAGGTTTTTAAAAGGCTTTATTCCTATAAAAAGGGAGACAATTCGAATTGTGGGCCTTCTATTCCATCACCACGAAAGTTCAGGAAGGAAGGAACATATATTATTGACAGTTAAGCGGTTTTATAGAAAATGCATTACAGTGAAACAGATGCAAGAGGCGTGACAGCTGATAACTCAGATAAACTGTACATACGTAACTAAACATGGGTGTAACTAAAATACTTCAAAAAGGAGGAGGAACCAAGAGCTTTTTAATGAGGTCCTGCACCGTGCTCCAAGGAATACAGAACAAAACCAAGGGATGCAGTTCCTCTAGGGTAGCAAGGGAATGGGAGGGGGGAGAGCGATTAGTCTCTATAGAATGCCCTCACACACCTAGCAAGGTGTCATGCTTCATCATAGGGCTGTGCTCCTCGTCGGGCCGGCGCTGCAATGCCCGACGGGCTCCCGCGAAGGGGCTCTTTTTCGGAGATCTTTTTTAGAGACAGCCGTATGGGTGCGTGGGGGTCAGTGCAACAGGTGTAGTGAGTGGTGGTGTAGTGAGTTAAAATAGGTATGGTATTGCCAGACAATGAACCATTTTATTCTGATGGTATACCAGCCTAAGTAAAAATAGGTGATCCCAAGGGATTATAATGATCCCTAGGGAGATCAGACGGTCGACATGTTTCTTGCTCTATGCCCAAGCGGGTCGGTGGCAATTCATCAGGACCACGTGAGAGAGTGCTCAAAAAATGTGTATCAACTCTACTACATAATTTAGTGATGCAGAAATTATCAATACATCACCATGCAATCCAATTGGGTCCCTGAGAGTAATGGACCCGTTGTTGCGGTACCTGGAAGAGAAAGGGGACAAGGGAGGACAACACAGACACATAAAACAAAATTAGAGAATTAGGTGCTATTGGGCTCCTGAAGGGAACCGTGCGTATGGTGTGGCTGCCTTATGAAAGTGCTCACACAGTGACCCAAAAACAGAGTCATATCTAATCCATATGGGTGTTTGCCAAGTAGGTAATCGGTACAGGCGCTTGGCGGATGCTAAGATATGGAAAACGTTGTGAACAGCTGGCACAGAGAATTAACAGGCGTGGGGCATGCCTTAACGTAACTTGATACGTGCGACTAGGTGCACACCATAATGAAAATATGCCACAATAATATCCTGTGCGCTAGACATGCTCTGAGGTGGATAAATAAAGGGTGAGACTACGCTCTGGTGAACAGCCCTTCGAATTTGTGACGCGCACTAATGTGGAGGTGGTTGGGATTCGAAATAACGAAAAAAGTTGAGGCGCTAATTCAATGGATACTACTGAGCCCGGCTCGAAGGCCGGGATCGTAATGTAAGTTGTCGGTCCCGTGCGGAGCAAACTCACCCCAATTTGGGACAGAACTTGAAGTACGGGTTCACCTGGCGGCCAGGGAGCGCCTGTCCTAAAACAATACGAACAAGGATTGTTTATAGTGCCTGGCGAGTAAAAGTAACTGTGACGGAACCCAGGGAAGGAGGATTACTTACAGAGTGTCGGCGCATTCACGGCCGGAGACCTACTGCGGCTCAGGCTTCCGTAACTCACCGCTCGGGGTGTGTTGCTGATAAAGGAAGTGAGCGGGCGTGGCACAGGCGGGAGACTAGACCGCTAGTCATGGCTGCCATGATGGAAGTGTCAAACAGCTTTATTGTCCAACGAGAAAGGGGATGAACAATCGGCCCGGTTTTACGTGCAAAACACGAGCGTGATAGGAAAACAAAGTGTGTGAGGGATATGTAGGTAATTGGAAGGGATAACATGTGGTTTGATATCCCCTAGACAGACATAGGTATAGATTCTGTCATGAAGATAAAAATAATAAAAAATAATAAAAAGAGTTTTATGTATTGACTGAAATTCCGACTGACAAGCCAAAATAGGAGTAAATTATATTTTGACTGGATGTCGGACTCACTAGCCCATGGGTCTTGCCCAGGGTTATCCCTAATAGTCGCTGTCGGTCTTCGCAGATGTTGGCAAAACCCAAGTCATGGACCTTAGTGGGTATGCCCGTCTTAGATGTGTAACGGCCATCTCATATCGCCAGACATTCATGTATTATTGAGAGTGGCCCAAGGTATATCATCGTTAAGGCCGTTGGTATGGCTCGAAATTCTAAAGATCCACTGTTGTTCCTTGCGGAAGAGGGCTTCCTTGCTGATTATTGGGAAGGCTTGAAGGACTGTCCATGAGAGGTCGTTGGCAGTGTGATTAGCTTCCAAGAAATGTGTGCACATTTTCGTGCTGATCTTTTTGCATCTAATGTTACTCCGATGCTCGGAGATCCTGATCTTTACTGGACGTGTCGTCATGCCAATGTACAATAGGTCACATGGGCACTGGATTAAGTAAATGCAATTGCGGGTATTGCAATTGGTATGGGATCTTTGTTGCCAATTCAGAGTTTCCGAGAAGGTTATAGATTTACTCGTTTTAGTGAGGTTACAAGCTGTGCATTGTCCGCATGGATGGTGGCCTATCACAGGTGGGAGTCCCCACAGTCTCTGCTCAGCTCGTGGGGCTGGTTTGGGTCTGGTGCTGATAAGCATAGTTTTCAAATTGTCGGTTCTTTTGAATGCGAAACGTGGTTTTGGAGCTTCCCAGCCTCCTACCGATAAAAGTTTCCAATGCCTTTTGATTATTTTTTGGAAGGTGTTTGATTCAGAGGTGAAGGTGCTTACACAAGTAATTAGGTCGGTTTTCATTTTCTCTGTAGAGGCCAGCAAGACATCTCTGTTGGTATTGCGAGCCCTTTTGTAGGCCGTTTGTGTAATGGTGCCCGGATATTCCCTGCGGGCTAGGTGGCCAGTGAGCTCGTGTGCCTGTGATTTGAAGTCCTCCAGTGCGCTACAATTTCGACGTAGTCTAAGATATTGCCCGTATGGCAGGTTGTTACGTAAAGCCTTGGGGTGAAAGCTACTAAAGAGTAGTGGGCTATGGCTGTCAGTCGGTTTTTTGTAAGTTTTGGTGTTCAACCCCAAAGTGCTTTTTTGAATGAGCAGATCCAGAAACGGCAGTTCAAGCACGGAGGAGTTGGCTGTGAACCGCAGGTAGGGGTTTAGGGAATTCACCCACGCTACAAAAGGAGGGATGGCATTCAGATCCCCTTTCCAAAAAATGAGTATATCGTCAATATACCTCCGCCAAAGGGTAATGTTACCCTGGTAGATATTGGTCTCAGAAAGGATGTGGTTGGCCTCAAAATGAGCCATGTAGAGGCATGCCAGGCTGGGAGCAAATGTGCTCCCCATCGAAGTGCCCTGGACTTGATGGTACATCCGGTCTTCGAATTGGAAGTAGTTTTTTGTTAGGGCAATCTCTGCACACTCCATAATGAAAGAGATCGGTGTGGGCGAGTTCCATGTTTGTGCTCGTAGTACTTCTTCCACAACATCCAAAGTGGCCCTCTGAGGAATGTTGGTGTAGAGGGCCTCTACATCCATGGTGACAAGTGCATCCACACTACTGCCAGTTTCGTTGATTTGTTTGATGATGTTCAAGACGTCCCTTGTGTCTAGTAGAAAAGTTGGCGTTTTTTGTACCAGAGGGCGTAAAAAGTGGTCGCAGAACCGCGAGAGGGGTTCCAGCACCGAGTTGATACCTGACACAATTGGCCTCCCAGGTGGGGGCAGGACACCTTTGTGGATTTTAGGTAATGTGTAAAAGTACGGTATCCGGGGATCCTTATTCATCAAGAATTCTGACTCATTTTTCGAAATCCAGCCTTGTGTTAAGGCACTGGTCACTAATGTTCTTATTGTAATGACCAGTTTGTTGGTTGGATCTTCTTTGATTTGTTCGTAATACCGTGTGTCACTCAGTTGTCTAAGGCATTCTGTTCTGTAATCGGGGGTGGACATGATCACTATTGCTCCCCCCTTATCTGCCTCTTTGATGGTAATAGTAGTATCTTGGCTAAGATCAGTTATCGCCAAGTTTTCAAGGCGAGAGATGTTGTGGAAGGATTTCTTCTCTGTCATGTTGTTAATGTCCTTGAGGACTGGTTTCTCAAAAGCCAAGATTTCCGGAGGGACCATTGCGGAGGAAGGAGTGAAGGAGGATGGTTTACGTAGGCCTGAGTCAGATAAAGGAGGGGGATTTTGGCCTGTGAAGAAGTTTCTCAAACGGATTTTCCGAAAGAGGTCATGTACCTCACAATGAGTTCTGAATTCGTTGTGTCGTGGTGTGGGTACGAAGCCCAGACCCTTAGAGAGGATCTTGATTTCTGGTTGGTTTAGCTGTCGATCTGATAGATTTACTATCAATTTTTCTTCCCTCTGTGACTCCTGAGTTCCATCGGGCCTTGGTCTGTTTGGTCTTTCCAGTGGACCTGTTTTTGTTGATTGTACCCGCCTCTTCTTCTTCCTCTGCCCCTGCCCCAGCCTCTGCCTAAAAAAGGTTGTGGTAAGTAGGGGTTGAATGGAACAGGTCCCTGTTGGAAACCCGGTGGTTGCCACATGTGTGGGCCCGGAAAAGGGGGCATGGGGTAGGTATACTGTGGGTTCGGTGGTCCATGTTGCTGGTAAGGTTGTTGGCCTCTCCAACTGTCAGAGCTAGAATTGCTGCTGTTGGAATTCGTTCTTCGGCGGGAGTTAGAACTGTCGTCTGACGAATAATCACTCTGTGCATTTTGGAAATCGTCTTTTAGATAAGGGTAGATTTTTTCTTTATTGAAGCGACTAATATCTTTTTGGAGTTTGTTGATTTTTTGTCGCATGAGATAATCCTTATTTTCTGCGATTTCGCTATTGATTTCTGATAGCTTGGCTTTAAAGGCCGCGATAGTGATGGTCGCTTTTAATGCTCCTTCAGCAATGGTGATCTGGATGATCAGGTCATCAGCAAGACGTTTAGCGGTCTTAATAATCAGTATCAACCAGTCCCTAGTGCACTTCCAGGCAACTAGGGACCATTCTTCCTTAAATTGCTTATCCTCAAGGAAGATTCTTGGCATGTTAGACACAATAAGCCCATTGGGGGCTATATTTGCGCGAAGGTATTCAGTCATAATTGCCCCGTGCATTATGATCTTCATTAGTTGGCGTTTCATGTTGGTGATGCTGTTCCAGTCACTGCCCATGCTCGTAGTCGCCATGGCTCCATCTGCGTCTAGTAAGGATGGTGTTCTGAGAATTTCTGTCACCAGATCGTCATCAAAGGATAAACCTTGGTGTTGTTCCATGGTCGGGGTTGTCCAAAGGGAAGGGAAGGGGAGAGAAGGGGGGGAGCGGTAATTATCCGCTAGCCACAAGGGCTAAGGTCCCACGGCTGAGCCGCCGTACGTAATGCTTCAAAAAGGAGGAGGAACCAAGAGCTTTTTAATGAGGTCCTGCACCGTGCTCCAAGGAATACAGAACAAAACCAAGGGATGCAGTTCCTCTAGGGTAGCAAGGGAATGGGAGGGGGGAGAGCGATTAGTCTCTATAGAATGCCCTCACACACCTAGCAAGGTGTCATGCTTCATCATAGGGCTGTGCTCCTCGTCGGGCCGGCGCTGCAATGCCCGACGGGCTCCCGCGAAGGGGCTCTTTTTCGGAGATCTTTTTTAGAGACAGCAGTATGGGTGCGTGGGGGTCAGTGCAACAGGTGTAGTGAGTGGTGGTGTAGTGAGTTAAAATAGGTATGGTATTGCCAGACAATGAACCATTTTATTCTGATGGTATACCAGCCTAAGTAAAAATAGGTGATCCCAAGGGATTATAATGATCCCTAGGGAGATCAGACGGTCGACATGTTTCTTGCTCTATGCCCAAGCGGGTCGGTGGCAATTCATCAGGACCACGTGAGAGAGTGCTCAAAAAATGTGTATCAACTCTACTACATAGATTTAGGACAGGCGCTCCCTGGCCGCCAGGTGAACCCGTACTTCAAGTTCTGTCCCAAATGGGGGTGAGTTTGCTCCGCACGGGACCGACAACTTACATTACGATCCCGGCCTTCGAGCCGGGCTCAGTAGTATCCATTGAATTAGCGCCTCAACTTTTTTCGTTATTTCGAATCCCAACCACCTCCACATTAGTGCGCGTCACAAATTCGAAGGGCTGTTCACCAGAGCGTAGTCTCACCCTTTATTTATCCACCTCAGAGCATGTCTAGCGCACAGGATATTATTGTGGCATATTTTCATTATGGTGTGCACCTAGTCGCACGTATCAAGTTACGTTAAGGCATGCCCCACGCCTGTTAATTCTCTGTGCCAGCTGTTCACAACGTTTTCCATATCTTAGCATCCGCCAAGCGCCTGTACCGATTACCTACTTGGCAAACACCCATATGGATTAGATATGACTCTGTTTTTGGGTCACTGTGTGAGCACTTTCATAAGGCAGCCACACCATACGCACGGTTCCCTTCAGGAGCCCAATAGCACCTAATTCTCTAATTTTGTTTTATGTGTCTGTGTTGTCCTCCCTTGTCCCCTTTCTCTTCCAGGTACCGCAACAACGGGTCCATTACTCTCAGGGACCCAATTGGATTGCATGGTGATGTATTGATAATTTCTGCATCACTAAATTATGTAGTAGAGTTGATACACATTTTTTGAGCACTCTCTCACGTGGTCCTGATGAATTGCCACCGACCCGCTTGGGCATAGAGCAAGAAACATGTCGACCGTCTGATCTCCCTAGGGATCATTATAATCCCTTGGGATCACCTATTTTTACTTAGGCTGGTATACCATCAGAATAAAATGGTTCATTGTCTGGCAATACCATACCTATTTTAACTCACTACACCACCACTCACTACACCTGTTGCACTGACCCCCACGCACCCATACGGCTGTCTCTAAAAAAGATCTCCGAAAAAGAGCCCCTTCGCGGGAGCCCGTCGGGCATTGCAGCGCCGGCCCGACGAGGAGCACAGCCCTATGATGAAGCATGACACCTTGCTAGGTGTGTGAGGGCATTCTATAGAGACTAATCGCTCTCCCCCCTCCCATTCCCTTGCTACCCTAGAGGAACTGCATCCCTTGGTTTTGTTCTGTATTCCTTGGAGCACGGTGCAGGACCTCATTAAAAAGCTCTTGGTTCCTCCTCCTTTTTGAAGCATTACGTACGGCGGCTCAGCCGTGGGACCTTAGCCCTTGTGGCTAGCGGATAATTACCGCTCCCCCCCTTCTCTCCCCTTCCCTTCCCTTTGGACAACCCCGACCATGGAACAACACCAAGGTTTATCCTTTGATGACGATCTGGTGACAGAAATTCTCAGAACACCATCCTTACTAGACGCAGATGGAGCCATGGCGACTACGAGCATGGGCAGTGACTGGAACAGCATCACCAACATGAAACGCCAACTAATGAAGATCATAATGCACGGGGCAATTATGACTGAATACCTTCGCGCAAATATAGCCCCCAATGGGCTTATTGTGTCTAACATGCCAAGAATCTTCCTTGAGGATAAGCAATTTAAGGAAGAATGGTCCCTAGTTGCCTGGAAGTGCACTAGGGACTGGTTGATACTGATTATTAAGACCGCTAAACGTCTTGCTGATGACCTGATCATCCAGATCACCATTGCTGAAGGAGCATTAAAAGCGACCATCACTATCGCGGCCTTTAAAGCCAAGCTATCAGAAATCAATAGCGAAATCGCAGAAAATAAGGATTATCTCATGCGACAAAAAATCAACAAACTCCAAAAAGATATTAGTCGCTTCAATAAAGAAAAAATCTACCCTTATCTAAAAGACGATTTCCAAAATGCACAGAGTGATTATTCGTCAGACGACAGTTCTAACTCCCGCCGAAAAACGAATTCCAACAGCAGCAATTCTAGCTCTGACAGTTGGAGAGGCCAACAACCTTACCAGCAACATGGACCACCGAACCCACAGTATACCTACCCCATGCCCCCTTTTCCGGGCCCACACATGTGGCAACCACCGGGTTTCCAACAGGGACCTGTTCCATTCAACCCCTACTTACCACAACCTTTTTTAGGCAGAGGCTGGGGCAGGGGCAGAGGAAGAAGAAGAGGCGGGTACAATCAACAAAAACAGGTCCACTGGAAAGACCAAACAGACCAAGGCCCGATGGAACTCAGGAGTCACAGAGGGAAGAAAAATTGATAGTAAATCTATCAGATCGACAGCTAAACCAACCAGAAATCAAGATCCTCTCTAAGGGTCTGGGCTTCGTACCCACACCACGACACAACGAATTCAGAACTCATTGTGAGGTACATGACCTCTTTCGGAAAATCCGTTTGAGAAACTTCTTCACAGGCCAAAATCCCCCTCCTTTATCTGACTCAGGCCTACGTAAACCATCCTCCTTCACTCCTTCCTCCACAATGGTCCCTCCGGAAATCTTGGCTTTTGAGAAAGCAGTCCTCAAGGACATTAACAACATGACAGAGAAGAAATCCTTCCACAACATCTCTCGCCTTGAAAACTTGGCGATAACTGATCTTAGCCAAGATACTACTATTACCATCAAAGAGGCAGATAAGGGGGGAGCAATAGTGATCATGTCCACCCCCGATTACAGAACAGAATGCCTTAGACAACTGAGTGACACACGGTATTACGAACAAATCAAAGAAGATCCAACCAACAAACTGGTCATTACAATAAGAACATTAGTGACCAGTGCCTTAACACAAGGCTGGATTTCGAAAAATGAGTCAGAATTCTTGATGAATAAGGATCCCCGGATACCGTACTTTTACACATTACCTAAAATCCACAAAGGTGTCCTGCCCCCACCTGGGAGGCCAATTGTGTCAGGTATCAACTCGGTGCTGGAACCCCTCTCGCGGTTCTGCGACCACTTTTTACGCCCTCTGGTACAAAAAACGCCAACTTTTCTACTAGACACAAGGGACGTCTTGAACATCATCAAACAAATCAACGAAACTGGCAGTAGTGTGGATGCACTTGTCACCATGGATGTAGAGGCCCTCTACACCAACATTCCTCAGAGGGCCACTTTGGATGTTGTGGAAGAAGTACTACGAGCACAAACATGGAACTCGCCCACACCGATCTCTTTCATTATGGAGTGTGCAGAGATTGCCCTAACAAAAAACTACTTCCAATTCGAAGACCGGATGTACCATCAAGTCCAGGGCACTTCGATGGGGAGCACATTTGCTCCCAGCCTGGCATGCCTCTACATGGCTCATTTTGAGGCCAACCACATCCTTTCTGAGACCAATATCTACCAGGGTAACATTACCCTTTGGCGGAGGTATATTGACGATATACTCATTTTTTGGAAAGGGGATCTGAATGCCATCCCTCCTTTTGTAGCGTGGGTGAATTCCCTAAACCCCTACCTGCGGTTCACAGCCAACTCCTCCGTGCTTGAACTGCCGTTTCTGGATCTGCTCATTCAAAAAAGCACTTTGGGGTTGAACACCAAAACTTACAAAAAACCGACTGACAGCCATAGCCCACTACTCTTTAGTAGCTTTCACCCCAAGGCTTTACGTAACAACCTGCCATACGGGCAATATCTTAGACTACGTCGAAATTGTAGCGCACTGGAGGACTTCAAATCACAGGCACACGAGCTCACTGGCCACCTAGCCCGCAGGGAATATCCGGGCACCATTACACAAACGGCCTACAAAAGGGCTCGCAATACCAACAGAGATGTCTTGCTGGCCTCTACAGAGAAAATGAAAACCGACCTAATTACTTGTGTAAGCACCTTCACCTCTGAATCAAACACCTTCCAAAAAATAATCAAAAGGCATTGGAAACTTTTATCGGTAGGAGGCTGGGAAGCTCCAAAACCACGTTTCGCATTCAAAAGAACCGACAATTTGAAAACTATGCTTATCAGCACCAGACCCAAACCAGCCCCACGAGCTGAGCAGAGACTGTGGGGACTCCCACCTGTGACAGGCCACCATCCATGCGGACAATGCACAGCTTGTAACCTCACTAAAACGAGTAAATCTATAACCTTCTCGGAAACTCTGAATTGGCAACAAAGATCCCATACCAATTGCAATACCCGCAATTGCATTTACTTAATCCAGTGCCCATGTGACCTATTGTACATTGGCATGACGACACGTCCAGTAAAGATCAGGATCTCCGAGCATCGGAGTAACATTAGATGCAAAAAGATCAGCACGAAAATGTGCACACATTTCTTGGAAGCTAATCACACTGCCAACGACCTCTCATGGACAGTCCTTCAAGCCTTCCCAATAATCAGCAAGGAAGCCCTCTTCCGCAAGGAACAACAGTGGATCTTTAGAATTTCGAGCCATACCAACGGCCTTAACGATGATATACCTTGGGCCACTCTCAATAATACATGAATGTCTGGCGATATGAGATGGCCGTTACACATCTAAGACGGGCATACCCACTAAGGTCCATGACTTGGGTTTTGCCAACATCTGCGAAGACCGACAGCGACTATTAGGGATAACCCTGGGCAAGACCCATGGGCTAGTGAGTCCGACATCCAGTCAAAATATAATTTACTCCTATTTTGGCTTGTCAGTCGGAATTTCAGTCAATACATAAAACTCTTTTTATTATTTTTTATTATTTTTATCTTCATGACAGAATCTATACCTATGTCTGTCTAGGGGATATCAAACCACATGTTATCCCTTCCAATTACCTACATATCCCTCACACACTTTGTTTTCCTATCACGCTCGTGTTTTGCACGTAAAACCGGGCCGATTGTTCATCCCCTTTCTCGTTGGACAATAAAGTTGTTTGACACTTCCATCATGGCAGCCATGACTAGCGGTCTAGTCTCCCGCCTGTGCCACGCCCGCTCACTTCCTTTATCAGCAACACACCCCGAGCGGTGAGTTACGGAAGCCTGAGCCGCAGTAGGTCTCCGGCCGTGAATGCGCCGACACTCTGTAAGTAATCCTCCTTCCCTGGGTTCCGTCACAGTTACTTTTACTCGCCAGGCACTATAAACAATCCTTGTTCGTATTGTTTTAGGACAGGCGCTCCCTGGCCGCCAGGTGAACCCGTACTTCAAGTTCTGTCCCAAATGGGGGTGAGTTTGCTCCGCACGGGACCGACAACTTACATTACGATCCCGGCCTTCGAGCTGGGCTCAGTAGTATCCATTGAATTAGCGCCTCAACTTTTTTCGTTATTTCGAATCCCAACCACCTCCACATTAGTGCGCGTCACAAATTCGAAGGGCTGTTCACCAGAGCGTAGTCTCACCCTTTATTTATCCACCTCAGAGCATGTCTAGCGCACAGGATATTATTGTGGCATATTTTCATTATGGTGTGCACCTAGTCGCACGTATCAAGTTACGTTAAGGCATGCCCCACGCCTGTTAATTCTCTGTGCCAGCTGTTCACAACGTTTTCCATATCTTAGCATCCGCCAAGCGCCTGTACCGATTACCTACTTGGCAAACACCCATATGGATTAGATATGACTCTGTTTTTGGGTCACTGTGTGAGCACTTTCATAAGGCAGCCACACCATACGCACGGTTCCCTTCAGGAGCCCAATAGCACCTAATTCTCTAATTTTGTTTTATGTGTCTGTGTTGTCCTCCCTTGTCCCCTTTCTCTTCCAGGTACCGCAACAACGGGTCCATTACTCTCAGGGACCCAATTGGATTGCATGGTGATGTATTGATAATTTCTGCATCACTAAATTATGTAGTAGAGTTGATACACATTTTTTGAGCACTCTCTCACGTGGTCCTGATGAATTGCCACCGACCCGCTTGGGCATAGAGCAAGAAACATGTCGACCGTCTGATCTCCCTAGGGATCATTATAATCCCTTGGGATCACCTATTTTTACTTAGGCTGGTATACCATCAGAATAAAATGGTTCATTGTCTGGCAATACCATACCTATTTTAACTCACTACACCACCACTCACTACACCTGTTGCACTGACCCCCACGCACCCATACGGCTGTCTCTAAAAAAGATCTCCGAAAAAGAGCCCCTTCGCGGGAGCCCGTCGGGCATTGCAGCGCCGGCCCGACGAGGAGCACAGCCCTATGATGAAGCATGACACCTTGCTAGGTGTGTGAGGGCATTCTATAGAGACTAATCGCTCTCCCCCCTCCCATTCCCTTGCTACCCTAGAGGAACTGCATCCCTTGGTTTTGTTCTGTATTCCTTGGAGCACGGTGCAGGACCTCATTAAAAAGCTCTTGGTTCCTCCTCCTTTTTGAAGCATTACGTACGGCGGCTCAGCCGTGGGACCTTAGCCCTTGTGGCTAGCGGATAATTACCGCTCCCCCCCTTCTCTCCCCTTCCCTTCCCTTTGGACAACCCCGACCATGGAACAACACCAAGGTTTATCCTTTGATGACGATCTGGTGACAGAAATTCTCAGAACACCATCCTTACTAGACGCAGATGGAGCCATGGCGACTACGAGCATGGGCAGTGACTGGAACAGCATCACCAACATGAAACGCCAACTAATGAAGATCATAATGCACGGGGCAATTATGACTGAATACCTTCGCGCAAATATAGCCCCCAATGGGCTTATTGTGTCTAACATGCCAAGAATCTTCCTTGAGGATAAGCAATTTAAGGAAGAATGGTCCCTAGTTGCCTGGAAGTGCACTAGGGACTGGTTGATACTGATTATTAAGACCGCTAAACGTCTTGCTGATGACCTGATCATCCAGATCACCATTGCTGAAGGAGCATTAAAAGCGACCATCACTATCGCGGCCTTTAAAGCCAAGCTATCAGAAATCAATAGCGAAATCGCAGAAAATAAGGATTATCTCATGCGACAAAAAATCAACAAACTCCAAAAAGATATTAGTCGCTTCAATAAAGAAAAAATCTACCCTTATCTAAAAGACGATTTCCAAAATGCACAGAGTGATTATTCGTCAGACGACAGTTCTAACTCCCGCCGAAAAACGAATTCCAACAGCAGCAATTCTAGCTCTGACAGTTGGAGAGGCCAACAACCTTACCAGCAACATGGACCACCGAACCCACAGTATACCTACCCCATGCCCCCTTTTCCGGGCCCACACATGTGGCAACCACCGGGTTTCCAACAGGGACCTGTTCCATTCAACCCCTACTTACCACAACCTTTTTTAGGCAGAGGCTGGGGCAGGGGCAGAGGAAGAAGAAGAGGCGGGTACAATCAACAAAAACAGGTCCACTGGAAAGACCAAACAGACCAAGGCCCGATGGAACTCAGGAGTCACAGAGGGAAGAAAAATTGATAGTAAATCTATCAGATCGACAGCTAAACCAACCAGAAATCAAGATCCTCTCTAAGGGTCTGGGCTTCGTACCCACACCACGACACAACGAATTCAGAACTCATTGTGAGGTACATGACCTCTTTCGGAAAATCCGTTTGAGAAACTTCTTCACAGGCCAAAATCCCCCTCCTTTATCTGACTCAGGCCTACGTAAACCATCCTCCTTCACTCCTTCCTCCACAATGGTCCCTCCGGAAATCTTGGCTTTTGAGAAAGCAGTCCTCAAGGACATTAACAACATGACAGAGAAGAAATCCTTCCACAACATCTCTCGCCTTGAAAACTTGGCGATAACTGATCTTAGCCAAGATACTACTATTACCATCAAAGAGGCAGATAAGGGGGGAGCAATAGTGATCATGTCCACCCCCGATTACAGAACAGAATGCCTTAGACAACTGAGTGACACACGGTATTACGAACAAATCAAAGAAGATCCAACCAACAAACTGGTCATTACAATAAGAACATTAGTGACCAGTGCCTTAACACAAGGCTGGATTTCGAAAAATGAGTCAGAATTCTTGATGAATAAGGATCCCCGGATACCGTACTTTTACACATTACCTAAAATCCACAAAGGTGTCCTGCCCCCACCTGGGAGGCCAATTGTGTCAGGTATCAACTCGGTGCTGGAACCCCTCTCGCGGTTCTGCGACCACTTTTTACGCCCTCTGGTACAAAAAACGCCAACTTTTCTACTAGACACAAGGGACGTCTTGAACATCATCAAACAAATCAACGAAACTGGCAGTAGTGTGGATGCACTTGTCACCATGGATGTAGAGGCCCTCTACACCAACATTCCTCAGAGGGCCACTTTGGATGTTGTGGAAGAAGTACTACGAGCACAAACATGGAACTCGCCCACACCGATCTCTTTCATTATGGAGTGTGCAGAGATTGCCCTAACAAAAAACTACTTCCAATTCGAAGACCGGATGTACCATCAAGTCCAGGGCACTTCGATGGGGAGCACATTTGCTCCCAGCCTGGCATGCCTCTACATGGCTCATTTTGAGGCCAACCACATCCTTTCTGAGACCAATATCTACCAGGGTAACATTACCCTTTGGCGGAGGTATATTGACGATATACTCATTTTTTGGAAAGGGGATCTGAATGCCATCCCTCCTTTTGTAGCGTGGGTGAATTCCCTAAACCCCTACCTGCGGTTCACAGCCAACTCCTCCGTGCTTGAACTGCCGTTTCTGGATCTGCTCATTCAAAAAAGCACTTTGGGGTTGAACACCAAAACTTACAAAAAACCGACTGACAGCCATAGCCCACTACTCTTTAGTAGCTTTCACCCCAAGGCTTTACGTAACAACCTGCCATACGGGCAATATCTTAGACTACGTCGAAATTGTAGCGCACTGGAGGACTTCAAATCACAGGCACACGAGCTCACTGGCCACCTAGCCCGCAGGGAATATCCGGGCACCATTACACAAACGGCCTACAAAAGGGCTCGCAATACCAACAGAGATGTCTTGCTGGCCTCTACAGAGAAAATGAAAACCGACCTAATTACTTGTGTAAGCACCTTCACCTCTGAATCAAACACCTTCCAAAAAATAATCAAAAGGCATTGGAAACTTTTATCGGTAGGAGGCTGGGAAGCTCCAAAACCACGTTTCGCATTCAAAAGAACCGACAATTTGAAAACTATGCTTATCAGCACCAGACCCAAACCAGCCCCACGAGCTGAGCAGAGACTGTGGGGACTCCCACCTGTGACAGGCCACCATCCATGCGGACAATGCACAGCTTGTAACCTCACTAAAACGAGTAAATCTATAACCTTCTCGGAAACTCTGAATTGGCAACAAAGATCCCATACCAATTGCAATACCCGCAATTGCATTTACTTAATCCAGTGCCCATGTGACCTATTGTACATTGGCATGACGACACGTCCAGTAAAGATCAGGATCTCCGAGCATCGGAGTAACATTAGATGCAAAAAGATCAGCACGAAAATGTGCACACATTTCTTGGAAGCTAATCACACTGCCAACGACCTCTCATGGACAGTCCTTCAAGCCTTCCCAATAATCAGCAAGGAAGCCCTCTTCCGCAAGGAACAACAGTGGATCTTTAGAATTTCGAGCCATACCAACGGCCTTAACGATGATATACCTTGGGCCACTCTCAATAATACATGAATGTCTGGCGATATGAGATGGCCGTTACACATCTAAGACGGGCATACCCACTAAGGTCCATGACTTGGGTTTTGCCAACATCTGCGAAGACCGACAGCGACTATTAGGGATAACCCTGGGCAAGACCCATGGGCTAGTGAGTCCGACATCCAGTCAAAATATAATTTACTCCTATTTTGGCTTGTCAGTCGGAATTTCAGTCAATACATAAAACTCTTTTTATTATTTTTTATTATTTTTATCTTCATGACAGAATCTATACCTATGTCTGTCTAGGGGATATCAAACCACATGTTATCCCTTCCAATTACCTACATATCCCTCACACACTTTGTTTTCCTATCACGCTCGTGTTTTGCACGTAAAACCGGGCCGATTGTTCATCCCCTTTCTCGTTGGACAATAAAGTTGTTTGACACTTCCATCATGGCAGCCATGACTAGCGGTCTAGTCTCCCGCCTGTGCCACGCCCGCTCACTTCCTTTATCAGCAACACACCCCGAGCGGTGAGTTACGGAAGCCTGAGCCGCAGTAGGTCTCCGGCCGTGAATGCGCCGACACTCTGTAAGTAATCCTCCTTCCCTGGGTTCCGTCACAGTTACTTTTACTCGCCAGGCACTATAAACAATCCTTGTTCGTATTGTTTTAGGACAGGCGCTCCCTGGCCGCCAGGTGAACCCGTACTTCAAGTTCTGTCCCAAATGGGGGTGAGTTTGCTCCGCACGGGACCGACAACTTACATTACGATCCCGGCCTTCGAGCTGGGCTCAGTAGTATCCATTGAATTAGCGCCTCAACTTTTTTCGTTATTTCGAATCCCAACCACCTCCACATTAGTGCGCGTCACAAATTCGAAGGGCTGTTCACCAGAGCGTAGTCTCACCCTTTATTTATCCACCTCAGAGCATGTCTAGCGCACAGGATATTATTGTGGCATATTTTTATTATGGTGTGCACCTAGTCGCACGTATCAAGTTACGTTAAGGCATGCCCCACGCCTGTTAATTCTCTGTGCCAGCTGTTCACAACGTTTTCCATATCTTAGCATCCGCCAAGCGCCTGTACCGATTACCTACTTGGCAAACACCCATATGGATTAGATATGACTCTGTTTTTGGGTCACTGTGTGAGCACTTTCATAAGGCAGCCACACCATACGCACGGTTCCCTTCAGGAGCCCAATAGCACCTAATTCTCTAATTTTGTTTTATGTGTCTGTGTTGTCCTCCCTTGTCCCCTTTCTCTTCCAGGTACCGCAACAACGGGTCCATTACTCTCAGGGACCCAATTGGATTGCATGGTGATGTATTGATAATTTCTGCATCACTAAATTATGTAGTAGAGTTGATACACATTTTTTGAGCACTCTCTCACGTGGTCCTGATGAATTGCCACCGACCCGCTTGGGCATAGAGCAAGAAACATGTCGACCGTCTGATCTCCCTAGGGATCATTATAATCCCTTGGGATCACCTATTTTTACTTAGGCTGGTATACCATCAGAATAAAATGGTTCATTGTCTGGCAATACCATACCTATTTTAACTCACTACACCACCACTCACTACACCTGTTGCACTGACCCCCACGCACCCATACGGCTGTCTCTAAAAAAGATCTCCGAAAAAGAGCCCCTTCGCGGGAGCCCGTCGGGCATTGCAGCGCCGGCCCGACGAGGAGCACAGCCCTATGATGAAGCATGACACCTTGCTAGGTGTGTGAGGGCATTCTATAGAGACTAATCGCTCTCCCCCCTCCCATTCCCTTGCTACCCTAGAGGAACTGCATCCCTTGGTTTTGTTCTGTAACTAAAATACGTCATTTAAACATGATGTTACAAGTGGGTGGATCCATAAAAGAATCCTGCAATGTCAGCAGAAATATGTGGCAGAGATGCGCGCGCAGCTGCATGACGTGTGATTGACGTGCAACTAGAGGGTGAAGGAGACTTGACATTTAGCTCTACATGTGGAGACAGAAGTCTGGGGTTATGTCAACCTAATTCCAAATCATATCTAATATCCTATGTTTAAAGAACTGTGTTATCCAAAAGAGAGGTCTCTTAGGATAGAATCTTATTCTATACTGACTATACTGACTGTTAGTGCGTGTACAAGCGTCTAAGTGTCTACACTAGATGCGAGGGGGTAGGAATATTCCATGGTAACGGGGCTATGAATTACTGGCATGAGGGCAGCGAAGCCTGGCCCTTTGCACGGAAGCTGGAAGAATGTTTACCTAAACTACTAGACAGGAATGCATCGGATGAGGAGCGAAGGAGATAATCTCGAAGGTGAAATACAGTTTTTGGCAGGCAATATGGTGGATCAGGCACCGTTAGCCGCGCAGGGAGTAGGACAAAGTTCATGGTCACGGATGCAGGCTCAGACTGGAGCTTTCAGAGGCAGAAGGCAGGAAAAGGCTCGATGACAGAATTCGGGCCTACTCGCCTGAATCTGTGAGATGTGGAAAGTGAACCACATAAAGTCGGTGGCCTTTCATACTTAGGAATGGAATATCTGACCCATTCATGGCGGATCTGAAAGAGGACATGTTGACGGTGGACGCACATATATTTGCGTCTTCAGAACTGGAGCAGGAGGGAACATACATGTACTTATAGCATGCACATGGAGCCGTTGGGGTCTACGATAGGGGACATAACTGATCACAAAATTCATATTTCCTCAGATCCACAAATCACTTTACAACTAATTTGTGTTGCAAATGGTGTGATAATCTCGCAGTATCACAGGCTATCACAGATTACGTGAAGATAGAGATCTGACATGGTTTATACAGATTTCCATGAGAGAGGGACACACCAACAATATAGGCAGCAAGTGACGTGTTTTCTATTGTACATTTATAAAACACTAAATCAGTCACCCAAAAGGGTGCCCAGGTACTTAATTCAGAGAAGCCCTGAACAGTCACTACTATCAGTAGGGTAATGAGTACTGGAAGGAAAACCCTGAATTGTGAGTGCCTTGCAAATTGTGAGGTAGTCATTAACCTACCAAAGGTACACTGGTACTTCATCCAATGCTTCCCTCAAGATAAGAAAAGAAGCAGTCACCTTATCACTTTTTCTTGGTATTTGGATGGCTTTAAAGAAGTCAAGAAGACCTCAAGGAGCAACAGGGAGTATAGGAGACAACACAATCTTTCAAGCAACAAGGCCCTATGCAATGAAAGGTATGGTGTGCCATAGAGATTATATGCTTTATATCAATAGTCAGTAAAGAATTGATTCCAAAGGGAAGATATGCATGTTTCATTGAAGGCCAAAAATTAATTGAGGTACAGAATTCTGAATGTATTGCAGTTTAGCCAAATAAAATGTAGGAGCACCAAAAGAGAGTGAATAGCAGTAGTCTAGGTATGATCATAAAACATGTTGAAATACTGCTTGACAAGCTTTAGAGGAAGGTGATGAATGGTTTGACACAAGATACATTGGTAGAAAAGATGAAATATTGAAGCTTTGTTGAAATGAACAGCAAGACATAGTGATCAAAAAAGAATCCAAGATTTCAGATTGAATTGACAAGAAGTGGATGTTGGCTAGTCACCATCCTCTGGTCCAAGCAGAGGAGACTTGCTCTACTATTAACAGCTTGCTTTTATCTGCATTTAGCAGTTACACTCCATCCACGCAACAAAGTAGGTCATGTATTGGTGAAGTTGCTACTTCAATCTAAAAAGATCCGTATATAAACTACTGATTATTTGTACCATAGGCATACAAGGTTATAGAGTAGCCAACGCATTGACGAAGACGAACTGCTTGCTGACAATTGAAGTGTTAGGAAGAGATCATGTGTGAAGCATCAATAAGGCAAGAATGAAGACTGGTCATATCAAAAGCAGCACAGAGGTTTAGTAGGACAAGTGCAGCAGTGCCACCTCAATCAATTATCAGTCTTTGCTCATTCATAATAAAATTAAGAGTTGTTTTATTACTGTGTGGCTCCTGAAATACAGATCAAGATGAAAGAAGAATGTGGTTTACTTCACGAAAACCTTATCACTGTGAGTTAATAATTTTCTCAAGATTACAATGTGAGACAACAGAAGTGAAATGGGGTGAAAGTTAATCTAGAGGGTGAGCCTTAGCTTTTTTTAGCAGAGGTATCAAAATTGCATGTTTCCTGCATTCAGTCACAGAAGCAGTGGTATTTGAAAAATTCCAAATCTTGTTGATGGGAGATCCTGATAACATATCACGGTCACTGATTTAAGCACATCAATTACAATTATATTAAAGTTACTTAATGAAGGATGGTCACAATCAGAGTTTTGTACAGTAGCCATTAAATAACGATATGAATTTGTGGATGACAGTGGCATACCAAAATCCCTCCCCCCCAGTGTGGAGGGGCCCCCGAGCTCTGGAAACCTTCTGCAGTACTGGCTGATCCCTGTCCTGAGAGCTCTGGACTGGGTCCGGAGCTTGGGGAGCCCCTGCATGTACTTTGAAGGTGGGCCCCCTCAAGGTAGATAAAGGGGGAATAAAAATTACTAAGCTTACTTTTTTAAACATCTGAACGAGAATCCCCTAGAGACTGAGAGGGCAATGTAGCGAGGCTATAGCATGTGGGGTCCAGGAAGTTGTTACCTGTTTTTTATATGCCTTTAGATGGGCTAGGAAAATTGATAAAGACAATTGCATAATACTGACTACCAAAAAAATGATTTGCAATCTCATTTTGATGCTTGTTGATATATACTCATTTTGTCCACTGAATAGTCTTTTCTTATGTATTTTTTCAATCACAGGGCAGCTTAGTCTAGCACAAATCTAAGAACTGGTAGGGCAGTGGACTGTGCAAACTACACTATAAAATAACAATTCCCGCTTTGTAACAAAGACAATCTTGTCCAGAAACAAATGAACTAACAATGCAGAAAATCTATGTATAATCTCTTATGCAGGAACTGGGCTAAAGATTAACTGTTAAGGTACGTATGAAACAGTTCAAGTGACAATAACTGAAACAGGTAAAAATTGTTTAAGAGTAAATAGTCTCTCCCTACCAGGCAATGTAAGCAGTTACATTAAAATCTACAAGTGGGAGATAGTAAGATGAGCAGCTCAAAAAAACATAAAAACAGATCTCCAGGCCAGTTTCTTTAGTGCTGGTGTTAGCTGGTGCAGTGGGTGAATAGATGGAAGGGAACTGTTTCTCATATAATGTATCTGTGGAATCTCTCAATAAATGTCTTTAAATCTAGAGGTGCCTTATGCAGTCGGGCAAGTACAAACAAAAACCCATTGTGCTAGGTTGCCATGGTGCCAGTGCAAGGTTCTGATGAATCTTTTTATTTACGAATTAGTGGGCAATAAAAAGTAGAGTTATTGGCAATCGAACATCCTGCAAAGCTGGCACCTTCAATTCCAGAGTGTTCATGAAAAGGACCCAAACAGGCAGGACTGGTTTCAGGAAAGCCAATGCAAGGTGGTCATCACAGACATTAGTAGAAGGAAGCCCCAGAGTGCCCCTTTAACCAGAACACTTGGCCACTGTGCTAGGGAAGCCGCCACTTGCTTTGAATGGCAACAATGCTTGGAAATTAGAAACTGTTATGAAGTAAACCATCCAGTGCTTATGATACAATTCTAGCTTCTCAGCATTTTACGGGCACTCCAACGGCTTTAAGAAGTACATTGAGTAACTAATTAATTCACCTCCCTTGTAGAACCAAACAGTTTAAAGTCTCGCTAAATACCTCTAGATGCAATGTAGTTTGTGTACAGCAATCGAAGGCTCTAACCATGAAGGTCTACCTGAAGCCATATTATAGGTAGGGCGCACTGTCCCTGTTTGCACTGCGGTACACCTTTAGCAGGGTGTGCCAGGTGCAAACAGTGAGAGTGTGTCCTATTCGAGATAATGCACTGACTCCAAAGCGGAAGCAATTCATGGCTGCCCTCGGAGCAGGGCATGAATGAAAGGTGCAGCAACTGTTGAGGCCCCACTTGGTCTGCACTTTATAAGTGAGCAGAGATCTCTCTGTAGATGAGCGCAGTGAGTGATTGTATCTGTATGCAGGGGAATGTCTGGGAGGGTCTAGGGGAACTCTTTTCCCCCTTTCATGACCCCCATGTGGGCCCACTGACTGTGAGCCACCTCTTTGTGGTGCACAGTCAGTGTGCCTTTCGATATCCTCTTTGCCTCTGCACCACCTTACATAATACAGTCATGGCACAGAGGCAAAGTGTTTCCCTCATTTGCATGAGGCCAGGCCCGATGAAAATAAGGGAGCACCCATTTGGGATGGGGCTGGCACTATCTGTATTACAGAAAGAGTAGCACAAGTGTTTGTAGCTCCTTCTATAATACCAAAGTTCCCTGGTAGGCACAGAAAGTGGGCTCACATGCATATTGTGCAGCTAGAGTTCACTATGCTTATGGGCCTAGGCAGGGAATTCTGCAGCAATACTTGTGTCTTCTGTTCTCAAGGGGTATTGCTGACAAAATCTGAACTAAACAATCTTGTGCCTCTATTGGTAAGCTCAGTTGGATGTACTAGCTATTTAAAATCTGCCATTATCAGTTTGCAGCTGTGTTAACATGCGATAGGAGACTTAAGCTGTGAAACAAAAAGGAACTATGCAGTCTATCGAAAGTAAGCCAGTCAGTGACTGCACCGAAAGTTACACGACCAGAGAGAGACAGATGCTATCACAGCCTTATGTGCTTAGAAGACATTCATAACACAACAAAATGTTGAAGGCACCAATGCTTAACCATTTAATTGGTCACATAAAACAACTGAACCATTTTTACATTTTTAATGATACAACAATACTCCTATTGCTAAATTATTCGACTCTAAATTGCATACCACAAAGCTGTCAAAAGTCAGAAATAACGATAACTCAAACAACTCATATCGAAGCACCATTGATTCATGACCATTGAATGTACTACCTAAAACACATATTCATTGACTACCTTTCACACTAAGGTAATTTAATTCAGTAATAATTCATTGGGAACAGATTACATTACCGAATTCGATCGCCTGCCATAAAAATTACTTTATTGCATTGATGCTTGATTAGTCAAATATAAAGAACCATTATTCAAGATTTCACAATGACCTATCATTGACTTCAATGTTAATGCAGTGAAAAACTTTGGAGGAAGGCAATAGTTTCATTTTGTTCAACAGTGCCTTTCCGAACTAGATAGGATTAGAAGTAATCATCCAATCTTCCAGTAAGTACTTTTCTATAAACTATGGGCCTCATTTACAATATTTTGATGCCCGTTAGTGCATCAAGCCTTCATGTTGCACTGCTGTGAGTGAATGTAAAAGAGTAGTAATGCGCCGTATCTACAAGATACAGCTCATTTCTGTCCTTCTCCCCTGCACGGCGCACAAATAGCAGCCCTGTGCCACCACAGATACCCTTGCTTCATTTTGCTAGGGTGCCTGCACTGAGGGGATGGTTGTTTTTGTGCAGGAAGAGACACCTTCCTGCACAAAAACAATCATTAAAGGCATTTTCCTCTTTCTATGCATGCTGCAGAAAGCAGCATGCATAAAAAGAAGAAAAAACAAGAAGAATAAAAGTATTTCTTCTCGTTGTGCCTCATTATGTCTCCCCTGGGGAGGTGTAGTTTTCTGATGCATTCCCAAGTTTACAAAATGTTGTAACTCTGAGAATGTTTTAAGTTCCATGGATGTTGCGTGGGAACACCCACAGCAACACCCACAGAACTCCCCTTTCATGCAGAGTTATGCGTGAAAAGGAAACATATTTACAAGGCCATGGAAAGTCACGCAGGGTGACTTACATGGCCTCGTAAATATGGGAAGCCCATTGTGCTGCTTGTGTGCCAATAAATGTGGTGCACTGGTGGCGCAATGGGCTTGTAAATAAGCACCTTTATTCTAGCAGTATAAAAGCCTTTAATGCAATTTAAAAACAGATAACTGGGAATTGTTCCTGTAGGTAGTCACAAGTGCATACTGTTTTCATGGTGTAAAAACTACTTGCCGTAGGCATGCAAACTATTTGTGGAAACCAGCCATTCTACACAAACTGGAACTCAAGACTTAATTTAGAGTTTGGCAGATGGATTAGTCTGTGACAATTTGTTAGTTGCCCTGTGGCCTGTGAAGGAGAAGGGTTCCCAAAGAGGACCACTTCCCCCTTTCTGAATCACTTATCATCTTGGATGTCAATAACTGGTCAATGGTAATCACTTCTGCAAACTATTGATACGTCAACGAATGAATCACAATTTACAAGGGACGCTCAATAAACACCACGTCCAAATAGCGGTACGTAATCCATTTCTAATACTATTTGTCGATAAGGAACCATTTGTTTAATGGATACAAAAATGCTTTGTTACTTTGGCAAACCCTTAGATATAATCTCTAATCTCTTTTTGACGGTGAGTAAATCTAGTCAACATTTATTAATATGATTAAAAATGTCAAAATCACGCTCAGTATCTTTGGGCTGCAATCTCAATAACAGGTTGTATATTTACTACATCGTAAAGATGTAGATAACGTTTTGAAATTTACAAGCCTTTTTCAGGTTTTGGCAAACTCTTAGATATAATCTCTAAATCTCTTTTTGGCCGGAAGTAAATTAGTCAACATTTATTACTATGAAAGCAAATGTCAAAATCACTATCAGTATCATTGGACTGTACATCGAAGAAATGTAGCTAATGTTTTTGAAATTTGCAAGCCTTTCTCAGGATACTCCTGGAAATCTGCCTCAGTTGCAGTATCCCAGGTGTAATTAGTTTAAAGTTTTATGAATTCCATTTTTTAGGCAATAATATACACATGCAATTTTTTGTCTGATAACCAAAATTATGAGCAAGGTCAAACACTGAAATCACTATATTATAGGTAAAACCTTTCATGAATGCAAAACCAACTTTTTCGAAATATTTTTGCATTCATATAAAAGGCTACTTGCACATGCACAGTACATTTAGATGTGGAAATAGCTTTGCTGCTGATCAAGAGAAAATTTCATTTGCTTTGTAGGGCTGCATCATAATCACGGTTAAAGCAGGCTGGCATTATATCTTACAATTATATTAATGTGACGTGTTAGAATTGTGAAATGTATCAATGTAACTATGTGAGGGTTTTAGGTTATTGACAAGTAGTAAGGAGAATTAACGTACGAAATGAATGTAACTAGCAGAAAATGTTAACCTCTTCGCTGCGGCGCAAATTCTGCCGCAGCGCTGCCGCAGTGCTGGACATTCCATTCCTGGGCATGGTCATGACGTCTCCCGGCCATCGTCCGCAGACGCCCATCGTGACTCATGACGGCCGGGAGACGTCATGAGCATGGAAGAGGTTAACGTCACTCATATACTGAATATATTTAACACTGATATTTCTATAATTTGGTAAATTTGTAGTTAAGGCACTATAGAGTTATGCCAATCTCTAATGTTTGAGGTAATACGTTCTTTTGTTAGCTAAATCATCGGCCTGAAATGCATGTCCCTGACAACAATCGCTTTAGAGTTAATAGGTTAAATTTCATGTGCACTGTAGAATCTGTTCTTTCTCGCGTTTGCATTGCAGGTGAAGAAGCATTCATTAGACAAAAGAAATGTCTTTGTTTTAGTAGCTATGCAAGGAGAAAATAAGTTACAATTGCATGGCTCGGAGGTGATAAAGATAGAGACAGATTCACACGTGAGAAGGCATGGGCCAAGCACGAATGGTTACGAGGGACGTACATGGAGAACATTGTGGAAAAATACTCCCATTACTGTACACATTGTGGATTATGCTCACGCTGTGCATTATGGGAAAGCTGCATGGGGAAATCTGATTGTTGGAATTAGGGAAAGTGACCACTTCTTTCTTGCCTTCAGAGAGAGAGCATCCTAGAACACGCTTTTTGAAACCTTTGCTGAAAATGCCTATGTAGGGATGTCATCTTAGCACTAGAGTAGGGAGAGATTTAATGATTTTAACTCACGAACCCTCGATGCAGGGACATTTGGACTCATGCTTTCTGATTTTCTGTATCCTACATCTTGTAGTAATAGTGTTGTTCATGCTGCACCATTAAAATTGGATGCGTAGATTTAGCTTCACACTAATTCCTTTGTATTTCTAAACCCTCGTGTTGAGGTGTCTCTATGTCCAGTTTTTTTGGGCTATGTATTAAATTAACTAACTATATTTAGCTGTCAGTTATGTATCTAATGAACTGTGTATTAACTTTTTTCTCCCCTTCACACGTTCATGCTGCTGAAAAGACCCACTGGAGAGTGTCTCTAGAAAAGGGCTAGAACTAATGGGCCCGGCCCTTTCATTGCAAATGAGCTTTGGTATTCAGGGTTTCTTATGATAAAAATTTAAAATTATACCTATCTGCGTTATGCCAGCCACTGCATTTAGCTGAACGTGCTGTGACTAAAGGATGGTGGCCATATCGAGAACATGTGCGTTTGGGTACAGTACACATTTATGCTTGTTGTTATTCAATTGCTCAATGTGAATAATGGATAGTTAATGCAGGATCTTCCTGAATTTGTTTATGAGATGCTGACAGCAGAGCTCCAAAACTGTGAGCTTTAGTTGCTTTTCTCCATTTGCAAGTTGTGCTGTCTGCAACATAAGCAAGAACATGGAGAAATTCCTAGTTAAATGTATGCGTTTGAGACTGTAGAATTATATAAAAACAGGGTACAGCTGTCCCATGCGCAAGTGCACACATTCAGCACATGGCCCTTCAATGTCTTAAAACAGGAGCACACCTCTGCTCTGCGCTGGTACACATCTCCATGATACAAATGATAGAGTCTCAGTTCTGGATGTGCACATATATAAGAGCATTTGTTTTGTAAATCAGGGACCAAATTTATCAAATGGTTGGGTTTCTCTTGCGTCATGCAAGGTGATGCAAGGCAAAGCAATCCTTAAGCCAGATTTACCAAGCCACACAAGGTTACCTTGCATGACCCGGCGTTTCTGGGAAAGTTTGGAGTAACGCAAGGCAGTCAAGTCGCTGCCTTGCACTACTGTTTGACAGAAAGGAGTTACATGGGTGGAGCATGGGTGTTCCCACACACCCACCCATGCTTTTTAGCAAATTCCCAGAATTATCAAGACTAGCAAACCTGGGAATGCTTAAAAATTGTATGCCTTTCCAATAGAGGTGCAACAAGTATAACATCTCAGTATTTCTCCTTACTGATTTCTCTTTCTAAATGTGCTTCATTCTACAACACAGTTAGGGAGAAGAAAACACCTCTAAGGATTGATTTTGTGCAGGAAGGTGTCACAACAATCCTGCCTGTAACTCGGGTATCCTTGAAGCATGGAGCAAGGTTGCCTACAGTGGCGCTAGGCAGCAGATAGTCCACCAGCACAGTGAGAGAGCAGGAAAGTGCCATATCTTGGTAAATATGGTGCATTCATGCCCTCTCCATTTGATGCAGTGCAGAAAGTTGTCTTGCTACATTGGGCTGTGTCAAATAATGATTAATCTGAACCCAGGTATGCTATGTCATATGGACTTGCTACCCCTCAGGTACGGTCACAGCAGCATAAATGTGCATTCTAGCACAATGATAAAAAATTACTCAAAATGCATATGCGCAGTACCAGATGGGAACAGCAGGAAGCAATGGATGAAAGTGTGTCTGCATTTTGTGCGCTTTTTGTTAGTTTTGCAGAGCATACCCACAATAATTACATTTCTATTTTTGGAACTTGGTATCAGCAGGTCCATATTATATCAGGTTAAATATATATTTGTTTTTATGATTTAGCGTGCATGGGGTCCAATTAGAATCCTAGGCAAATGATACAAATCTAGACAACACAGTGATATGACAAACTTATGAAATGCAACGTTGGAACACAGCAGAGTCAATAGCTGGATCCAACTTAAAAGACTGAAAACAGAGGACATACCCTTTGTTTTAGTGAGAGTTTAGCTAAGTGTTCCCTCCTTCCACCATCTAGAAACATTTGCTGCTTCTGCTAGTCAAGTTAGCCCATACAATTCCAAATTAATCCCCATTAGAGGTGAGGGACTACTGTGACATCTATCTCGGTCGGTAAATCCCACATCTCAGTCCATCATTATTTTCATCACCATGCCACCTTAGATTAGACCGATCTATATGCCAATCACCTTGGTCCTGCTGCAAAAAGAATATTCCAGCCCTGAATGCTGCTCGAGTAATTTCCTGTGGGTAAGCCTAATTCAAGCATTCTATCCATCACTTGTTTGTATATTGCTGCTGAGTCAGCAGAACAAATGTGCGATAATTCTTTAAAAATTCTTTTGACTTTCGCTAAACAGCATAAAAAGGGAAACTGACCATGTTTTATTATTAAATATTTCATTTCCGGTTCATCAAAATGTTAATAGGCGCAAATGATATTGTTTGTAAACAACTAATCTCAGGCAATACTTTTGTACAATGGACAGTTCAGGTAAAGTTTTGGCTGTTCCTCAATCCCCTATGCAATATATTGAGACACAGAATCCTTTTGAAAGTCCAAAGTGTTATTTTGGCAGGAAAAATATATTACTTACAGCAATTAAGTTCTAGTAAATGTTTTGAGATTTTCCTGCCATATTGTTTTTGTTGAAGAGCATGGTGCATAAACTAATACCTGGGAGTCTTCACTTTACTTGGAAGTTTCCATTAAATATGATATATTAAAGAAAAGAATACTAATATTTCAGAATACTTGCTTTTTAACTTGGCAGGAATGGGGCATTTATTTATATGATATAAGCACATGGAAGATACAGTACATCCAAGGCTACCATAGAACATCCGCAAACCCATGTTAAAGTCTACATTTTTCATAAAAATTTACATTCCGATTGATGTTGATGTTGAATAGTAGGCACTCATACCTAATGTGCTTCTACGACTAGGCCTGAAAATAGTTTTCAACTTCTGCTTGCCTTTTAGAACTGCTGATCTACCTCACTGACTGTAAAATCGTTCATCACTTTAAAATGTGCTGCTCTAAGAGAAATGTATTTCTTTGCTTCCTCACATCATATGATTTCCTCATTTCACTAAACAATGTTTTCCACTATATTTTATAATGAATAGCATACTAGCAAAGTTGAGCTTATTGAAGATATAGTTTTGCATTGTCTCATAAAGACTTACTGATAGAAATCTTTCGATGCTTTAGACTAGGCCTTTGTTCACACAATGGGATAATGACAACAACTAACAGAATAGGCCTGCAAACACATTCGTACTTTCCTTCATGTATCTAGTGCAAGACATATTAGAAACATATTGATAACTGCTCACCGGCATGAATGTTTACCATGGAAAATGGGGGGAGAGACGACAGGACATTGGGGGGCCTGTTTCCATTGGTTGAAGATGATTCAACTATGCTGAATGTTGCAAATTATTTATGATTTCTTATATAGGTGTTCCTAGAGAGGCTATGCCGTTCTTCTTTTCCATGCCATCGTACCCTCGATGTTTTATGCATTATCTTTCCCTTATTCTTGCCCAGATTGCTGTGTGCTACTGCTACAGAGATTTCCTTTCACCCTAATCATTTTGAATGTAGACGTTTTCCTACAGTTGATCATAACTACTGCTGTGATTAATTTTCCTTGATTTAATTAACAGTGGCTACTGCAACTTGTTCGGGAACTAGACTGAGTTTCTGGAACTGCTCTTTATGGGAATTCATTCTTTGACTAACTAAAATCTCCAGAATCTTCCTCTTTTTTCAAGAAAATTCCTTATGCATTCTTCTTTAGGTTAGGACTCTTAGACTAAGATAGGGACATTGGGCCATAGGTACTAAGTAACCGTTTTGCAATTCCCTAATTTCAAATCCTTGCGATCCGCAGTTAGGAAAACGCAAAATAGTATGTGTGTTGCACACTTTCTGCGGGGGGTCACAAATAACCTACCTCTTGAATATTAATTAAGTAGGTCGCAATTTGCGACTCCCGAGGAGCTGCTAAAATCATGTGGATGGCAGTCTGCTGGGGTAAGTAGACCACCATGTCTGTGATTGCTTTTAAATAAAGCTAACAATATTTTTTTTAATGCAGCCCATTTTCCTCACAGGAAAACGGGTTGCATTTAAAAAAGAAAAATGAAGTTTTCTTTTCCGTTTCCATCGAACCACTGTCTGCTATGAAAAATAATTTTTGCTGCGATTCCCAAAGGGGAAGGGATTCCTTGGTGACCCCTTCCCATTTGCGAATGGCTTACTACCTACTTGAAGTAGGTGGTAAAATGTGATAGTTTTGGAGCTCATTCACACTCAAAAACATTCAAACATACCGTTACGATTTGGTATTTGGAGGGGACGGTCTAAATACGCCCCTTCCAAATACAGAACTAACAAGTAACCAAATCACAAAATAGGGTTTGATACATGTCATGAGCATTTTTTGCTTTAGCAAACGGGCCTATTCTGAGAATCGATCCGTTTGTTAATGCAAAAACTCTTGATACATGTGGCCCTCTATCCTTTATGGAACATGCTTTCTATATTATGGTGACTCTAATGAAAACTTTTCTCCATATTTCTGTAATTTGACTAATCTGAATAAAAACAACAAAATCAATAACAATCTCTTGATAAGAAATAAAGCTTTAAAACTATTCCAAACCTCTCATCATTGGCTGAAGATTACATTTCTGGAAGTTGATAATAATATTTGAAATGCAATTTATTACAGCCACATTCTGCCACAGTGGCCTAGATCTGTTGGTCTGAAGATGGAGGAACGCCAATATTAGGAGGTCTTTGCTATAAGTGCTTTTTGTTTGCACTGGTCATCAATTGGCCCTCCTAGATTTTGGGCGCTAACACCCACAATCCTTATTATAAACTCAAACACTTCTATTTTATTTTCCTATGAAAAAACACTCCTCTAGAATTCTAAGTCCAACGAAAGGTTTTGAGTTTTGCTGCTTTTTTTTCTTTGAGGGAAAGCATGACCCAAAAACTGTTGTGCAAGATCTGCATACTCACAATATGTATTACAGTCTCAAATACTTATTTTTCTTCCTCATGGTACAAAATTATTCCTTATTAGTATGAAGTACTAGGGAAGGGTTCCTGCTATTGTTGGTTGTGCTGTCATATTCTATTTGTGAACATGCAGGATGTATGAAGATACAACTTTTACATCGAAGGTCTGGTTTTCCTTGCTAATATCCATTGCATTTAAAAAAATGAATGTTTATAGTTTTAGAGTCTTTACTTTCAAGGGGGTTGACAAAGGACGATGATCTTCATCTTGAGTGATGTGGAAAGTATAAGCCTACATGAATGTAGTTTCGATTAATGTGAATGGAAAACCCAAATATAAATTGACACTCTTTTGGTCTTACAACTGAAAAATCTCTTAACAAGTGTAGTGATACGCTCACTGAAACCATCTTAAAATGTACTTTTTTAGCCTTCAACCACAAACGTGAAGCTACCTCGCCTGCTTTGGAATAACTGTCCCCACAACCGCTCATCAGAATCTCCGAACCCAGTTATTCTACCAAGCACCATGTCAAAAACCCTGAGCAAGAGAGAAGATTACATTAATTACAACATATCTATTTTCTTTACACACACATAACTATTAAATTAAATTAAAATAAAATATGTGTTATAAACAATATTTACCAGTTCTAAACAGAAATACATTATATTTTAACTCGAATAATGATCTAAAACATCAACAATATTACTAGTTCTAAACAAAAACATTATAGTTTAAACTGAATAATGATCAAAAACTTTATGAAAGAGAAATCATAGCATATCCTATTTCTCCCCTTTATCTCAACTAATGGCATTAAAAGGAAACATTCAAATCATTACATTAAATAATCAAAACACCTAACTGGCACACAATGTTGTCTGCTTCATTGTTTACTTGTCCTCATTTCCTCTTCAACACCACACCTCACTGTTGTCACATCTTCCATTCCACTTATACATCCTTCCAGCACTTCTCCTCCCCTTCTTTACTCCGCATCATTCATCAGCATACAGGCCCTGCAAAATTGCCCCATTTCACCATTGTGTTTCCATTTCCTGCTGCATTCATCACCATTCTTGCAATGCAAAGCCACCCTTCTTTTGCTCCATTTCTGCTCTTTCTTCAAAACAACATGCTAAGCATGAACCTCTCGCACTTGCAAAAAGTCAGAAAATTAGATTGCTCCATCTCCTCTTCTTCCTAATATAATCTTCACAAAATCCCCTACTTCTATTTTCCCTTTACTCACAACTACCCTGACACTTTTCACTGCTTTACTTTCCCACAACCATTGAGGCGATAACTTTGTTCTGGCTTATCTTCCTCTCATTCTCCCGAAAGGCATCTCGCCTGAAACACTATTCTCTGTGGTATTGTATGCCTATCTAACACACTCCACTGCTCTTCTGACTTTCTTTCCATTCTATTCAAGGTAAACCTGCCTGAGGTAAAAATAATTGAGGGCTGTTAATTTTGTATTACTTACCATGGTTGATTTTAGTGCTCTATTTACTAATGACTATGTGTAAAACATACCTATAAGTCTCTCTTCAGTACTGATACACTGAATAGCCCTCCTTTTATTTCTGCATATATGCTATACTCACCAGTCTTTCATTTGTGTTGGGTACACAAACCCCTCCTTCTGGGCGGGGCCATAGATCTACTTTACCACCAGTTCTCCAAATGCCTTGCTGCCTCACTGAACTTGGCTGTTCTTTACCGGGTACTCTTTAATTGTTGACCGTCTACTGCTATTACTTTATACTTGCTGATCTCAATCTGCCCTGATGAAAGACGCGCTCTTTACAGTGTAAACTTTCCTTATGAGACCTCGCACCTGCTGTGAACTCACTCCACTGATGCGCTGATCAAAGAGATTAATGCGTGCTGATGATTGTTTACTTTGCTCGCGCGACTGCATGCACGCTCTGTCTTAGCTGTTTAGGCCGGTCCACTTACTCTTCACTTGCTATGCTAAGATGATGGATGGATCATGCGCTGACTCTGTTACCACTCACAGCCGGTTCGGCAGGCTGCAAACACATTTACTTCACTTCTCACTGCGTTCAATTCACAGACTCTTGTTTGGTCATAAAAAGTACTTAATAGCCTCTTCAATACCATAGTTCTTCTGCCGCTGATTGTAATAATGCTGCACGAAAAGTCACCTAAATATGTTAAAGCCGCAACTTCCGCACAGTGTCTCTTGTAATTGCCGATGTGATCCCCCCATTTTTACCGACTCCTTAGTAGCCCAAACAGCTTCTGTTGAGACTTTACTTCAGGAGGAAGTGCAATTAAGGTTCTGACACACTGGATTCGACTTCAATATGGCTCAAATGCCGCTGAGGAGGCGCTCAATGTCAAATTGGAGTAACTGGCTCACTGAGACATCTCACAATGTACTTTTCTTAGCCTTCAACCACAAACGTGAAACTCACTCTGCTCCTTCAGAATAACTGTCCCGACAACCGCTCTTCAGAATCTCTGAACCCAGAGATTCGCAAGCAACATGGTGACAACAATGAGCAAGGCAGAGAGCAGATTTTATGTCAAGACCTAGGGGCTAATATTATGTATTAAATCCTTTATTGCCACCACTCAGCAGCATGTTAAAAGCTTCTTAGAACAGAGAATAAAGAACTTTGAACAACATTCCAATTCAATAAAACCCCCCTGCAATCAGTCCTCTTCCTTTTTTCATTGCTGCTGCTCTATGAGATAAGTACTTTTATAATTTGGATTTGTAAATGATTAATTAAAAATTGTTTTAATTATATTTTGAGTATATGTGTTAATTGGATGATATGTGTTAATTGGATGAAAGTTTAATGTCTTTTCTGGGGAGTACATGATTATTTCATTCTAACATGTTTTATTATCTTTAAGTATTTATTTCGTATTTACGAGCAAGTAAAACTCCAATTTCATTTGAAGTCTATCGTCTTGTGAATTGATTCTTAGGAAAACGTTTTTTCTTACTTTCATCTCGAATTATATGGCTTTGGTAATGTTTTGTTTATTATTAGCCTGGATGTTGGTTCTTTTCAAACTTGAATTTTGGGTCTTTTAAGATTAGTTTTATGAGTTGAATATTTTAAAATGGTAGGAATTTAAATAAAATTAAAGATTTAAAGATAACTGAATTTTGGTCGTTATATGCTCGCGAAGCCGTTACTATGGTTACGGCAACACGAGCGCATGGCTCTTACCCTGTATGAAGAGAAGCTTTGTGATGAAGGCTTTTTCTGCGAGTAGACATTGATTCTGCTTCCACGTTTGGCTCACGTGCGTGTGTGCGCACAAGACGTTTCTGAGCAAGAGACGCTTTCAATGAAAATGTATTAGGCTTTGGTTTTTTGGGCGTGCATGGTTGCCGTAGCAGCTAGTGACGCTGTTGCCATGGAGATGTATTGTCTTTGAGGCAGCCAATTATTCTGACTAGATCATACGTCGCACTTGAGGAGATCGCTTTTTCACTGTTCGCTTCAATTTTTGTGGTGATCGCAGAGGAATTTAGTTATACAGTTGGTCTGTGAGACTTACAGAGTGTGGAAGGATTTTTAAATTATATTTTATTTTAGGGAAAAAAGTTTTCATACTTTGATAAGTACTAATTATAAATATTTTAAAACGTGTGGGTTTTGAAGTGTTTTATGAATTGTTTATGATGATTATTTAATAGAATTTTTACATACATAGTTTGTGCAATATGGAACAAGGAGAGGGCACACTTGAAGATAAGCTTAATAAAGCGATTGAGAAGATTACTACTGAAGTCTCTTTACATATGGAGAGAAAGTTGGAATTGCTAGCAAATAAATCTGCTAGGCAAGAAGAAGAGACATTTTGGTCAGCACCTAAGACAGAGGATGCTCATGGCTCTAATAAAAAGGCTTTACGTAAGAGGAAGCATGTGTATACCAGTGTGCAACTGGGAAAAAGGAAGAGGCACCCTCTCTCTCCTGAATGGACTCCCTTTGAACATGTGGCTGAATACATTCAACATTGGATCAGAAGGGCGATACCTAAAGAGGTGTGAGTTAGACTAAGATCGGAGTGCCCTCGTCCAACAATTGAAAATAAAATGTTGGTGACCCCAGAGCTTGATTCGAAAATCATTGCTTTTATTGCCAAAGGGGATCGTGATCCTAGAAAGGGTATTGATCAAGGTTTGAAGTCCTGTCAGGACATGTTGTTGGATGTAGTTTAGCCATTGTCAAAGATTTTCGACATGGCTGAGGAAGCATATGTTTTAAAGACCAATATTAATGTAGAAGAACTGCGACAATGGATTCAGAGAGTTTTTTTTGCTTATTAGGTAACGCTAATGCAGCACTTTCTATCGAATGAAGGAAAAGTATTTTGCTTAAAATGGATCCAAAATTAGCTGATCTGGCATTAAAGGAGGAAGGGCGTTCAGCAAATGGTCTTCTTTCTGTAGAAGCTTTTATAAAGGATCTATCTAGGTATGTTGGAGCTTTCAGCTCACTCCAAAAATCTCAAAGGGAGGTTAAAAAGGTTTTTAATGATCGTATTTTTGGGTCAGCAGGGAGAACGAGGAGTCGGTTCTCTGGCCGAGGCCAAGGCATCACTAGAGGCTCCTTTTCTCATGGATACCGAGGTTTCCAAGTTCAGCAATATTTACGTGATGGCGGATTTTACCCCCAGAGACAAAGAGCGAGGGGGCGATACAACCGTGGAGATAGTTGGAGCAGAGGATCGACTGGTAAGTCTAGACCATTCTGTTATCCCCTTAAAATTGGGCGGCAGTCTTGCCCAATTTTGTCATGCATGGTTTTCCATCACAAGGGACCCTTGGGTTTTCGAAACTGTACAGGGTTTTTGGATAGAGTTTATTGCTCTCCCAATTCAGAGGGATTTTACCAAAAAGATTACTTTTTCCAAAAGACGTAGTAAAATTGATAGATTTTGAGGTTCAGGATCTATTAATGAAATGGAGGAGATACACTTTGTGAAGGATGTGTTGTTGAATTGGGATTGGATGACACAATTGGATTTGAAGGATGCTTATCTTACAATTCCAATTTGCAAAGAACATCAGAGATTTCTGAGGTTTGTGTGGAAGGATCAAAAATGGAAGTTTGTTTGTTTGCTATACGGCCTGTCATCAGCACCCTGGTGTTTCACAAAGGTGCTAAGACCTATGGCATTATATTTGAGAGAGAGGGGTGTACGTCTTATAATTTATTTGGAGGACATTTTGATAATGGATCAAGACAGGGAGACTCTTCTCTCTCACACTGGGATTACTGGAGTCACTGGGATTTGTGGTAAACAGGAAAAAATCTCAATGTGTTCCAAGTCAGCAAACTCAATTTTTAGGATTTGTAATAGATATAATGGAGGGTGTTCTAACGTTACCCAAGGAGAAGTTGAAAAGAATTCGAAAGGAGTTGAAAAATACTCTCACGTTGAACTGTATCTCTTCAAGAATGTTGGCATATATTGTTGGTCTTCTATCTTCTACAATTCAGGCTATTTTCCCAGGTCTGTTACATTACAGGTCCTTAAAGAGAGTGAAAGCTTTACATTTGAGAAATGGTTTGAAATATTCAGAGAATGTATGTCTTTCTCCGGAGGCAAGACAAGAATTGACTTGGTGGCTGAAAAATATGGAAGCTTGGAATGGGCGAGCAATTTTTGGAGAGAATGCGGATCCGATTGTGGAGGTAGATGTAAGTTTGGAATGTTGGGGTGCAAGATGTGGATCGCAAAGTACTGGTGGACGTTGGACAAATCAGGAAAATAAACTTCATATATTTTTTTTAGAATTGTTAGCTGGTTCTTTTGCAATAAAATGCTTTAGTGATCAGACTGCCAAATGTTCTGTCATTTTGAGGATGGACAATGTTTCTGCAGTGAGGTATGTGAACAGATTGGGAGGACCACGTTCAAAAGGTCTAGCGGATTTAGCGAGGGTGTTCTGGGAGTATTTTTCGTAGAGAAACATTTATGTACAGGCAAATCATGTCCCAGGCAAGAGCAATTCAGTAGCAGATCATGAGGAACTTTCACGATTCCAGAGACTGAATTTAGATAGAACTGTTTTTGCGCGATTGAATCATCTTTGGGGCCCTTTTCAAGTAGATCTCTTTGCATACAGAATAAATGCCCAACCAAGAAGGTTTTTCAGTTGGCATCCAGACCCGGAAGCTTTAGGGATAGATGTTTTTCTGCTAGACTGGAGGGGTCTCCGTCCATATGCTTTCCCTTCTTTTTTAATGATCAGCAGAGTAAAAGGTATGATTCGCAAGTTGAAAGAAACTGTGCTGGGGATATCCCCATTTTGGAGTTCTCAGACTTGGTTCCCTATGTTGTTGGAGATGAGTGTGGATTACCCAGTACTTCTTCCGATGTTTCAGGGGATTTTATGAGGTCCTCTAGGTGAGATACATGGTCTGGTAGAATCGGGTCATCTTCAAATTCTGGCTTGGAGACTTTCAGGAAATATGGAGAAAGCCTGGTCTTTCATCGGAGGCTTCAAAACTCATTGAGGAATCCTGGACACCTGGATCTAGAAGGGCATATAAATCGGCCTAGAATAAGTGAAATGGTTAGTGTGTGGAAAGGGATCTGGATCCTGTATCAGCGATGTAGTTCAGGTGTTGAATTTCTTAACTGATCTTTTTTCTAGGGGGGTTAGCTTATAGGTCAGTGAATTTTCATAGATCTGCTATCTCAGCAGGTCATGCTCTTGTAAATGGTATTACAGTTGGTCAAGATATTATGGTGAGAAGATTGCTAAGAAGCATCAGATTGACTAAGCCTCCTGGTGCTAGATATACTATACTTTGGGATGTTTCTCATATACTAATTTTTCTTGAATCATGGAATGACAATATGGAATTAAGTCTGAAGGATTTATCCTATAAACTTACAATATTGTTGTGCCTTCTTTCTTTCCGTAGAGTTTCAGATGTTCGAGCTTTAGAGGTCACTAGTAGGTGTTTTACTCCTAAGGGTATTTGTTTTTTTATAAAGCAAAGAACTAGAACGAATTCTTCTACTATTTTTTAAAGGAAAAACTTTGTGTGGTGCGATGTGGGAAAGAATATGAATCCAGAACGAGTTCTCTAAGGCCCGTTGGGGTGGATCAATTACTCATTTCTTTCAGGTATCCTTATAAAGCTGTTTCTTCACCCTCTTTGGCAAGGTGGGTGAAGGATTTGATGAAGAAAGCAGGTATTGATATTAGTATGTTTGGTGCGCATTCAGTGCAAGGTGCGGCTGCTTCTATGGCTTGTTTTATGGGTGGTAGCATGCAAGACATATTGCGATGTGCTGATTGGTCTTCAGACTCAATTTTTAGACGTTTTTACTTTAAACCAATTGAAAGTGCAGCTAGATGTTTGATTAATGTGCTTTGTATTTGCATAATATTGGCCTCCGGGTCTTGACATAAAATGTAGATTTTCCACAGCCTTGGTGGGCTGAAAATCTGGATTTTATTAAAGACACGGAGACTAATATTATCCCTTCCATGTTTTTCCCCAACCCTGATGTTTCAGTTTTCCTGTCAATGCAGGTCAAACTTAAGCTGTTTGGAACTTGACTGGATTTGTTAATTTCTCATCGTAGAGTCTCAGGAAGCATGACGTTTTTCCTATATTTCATGGATTGTTTAGAGACTGAGATTTTGTTATGGATTTATTGTTTTTCTTTATTTTGCAGCTAATTTTAAAAAGGAAGAGGACTGGTTGCAGGGGGGATGTTTTGAATTGGAACGTTGTTCAACGTTCTTTATTCTCTGTTCTAAGAAGCTTTTAACATGCTGCTGAGTGGTGGCAATAAAGGATTTATTGCATGATATTAGCCTCCGTGCCTTTAATAAAATACAGATTTTCAGCCCACCAAGGCTGTGGAAAATCTACATTACAATAATTACAACAGCAAGCAAACATTGGCATAGGAAGTAGTCCAGTGGCAAATAATGGCAGCAATATTGAAGAAAGACCACAATAGCACACACACAAACAGCATCATAAATGAAGGACCACCATGCAATACACAACAGTCAGAAAAACAAAAAAGCACAAATTAAAAATAAATTGGCTGATCTGAGTTTTGGAATGAGTGTGGGCTTAAGAAAAGTAACGTTTTATTTATTTTGAAGCATTTTGTTCCTGACAAAAAAATGATTTTATATCCTTTTTTTCCGGATGCTTCAAGTAGGCGTTTCCCTATAAGGCAGAAACTGTTGATTTTAGAGAACAGAGCTTTCCTTCCAAAATGGCTTCTTTTACCAAATAGTCGCCACCATAGGGTGATAAAATACGACTCCCACATTGAAATGGAAATACTTCCTAAAATGTGGAATGACATGCTAAAATAGCCAATTTTGTGATGTGAGAGGTGCGCTCTTATAGGCTGACCTATGATGTATTTGATAGTCTCAAAGCAATGTCTAATGAGGATGGACCCAAATAAGCCAGTGGCTGAAGGCTTCTGAGACAAGAGTCACTCTCTATAATAGGTCAGGCAGGCTGCTACAGTTTCCAGTGAGACCCAAAAGACAAGGCGAGAAGTGAAGGCTGGCTCATTTTAAAGCAGAGGTCAACACTAGGGCCCCAGTCTCCAACTTCATATTAAATACTTGTTTTTTTCCGACATATTCTGATTTCATCAAGCATGCTAAGATTTTGTGTTGCAGGGAAATGAAACATAAATCTTTTAAAATAAAAGCATATCTGATAGAAGTATATTAATGACTTGTTGATCTTGTCAACATATGAAAGTACATAAACATCATACATTTCTACTTTCTCTCAAAATATGGAATCGGTTGTTTAGAAAACAATTGTGTTTACAATGCCTCTTTTTAATTGACTCCTAAATCAAAGCAGTATTCCTGCACTGCAAGTGGAAAGTGTGATGTGGTAATTTTTCTTTCTAAATGGGGTGCATCAGACACTGACTTCTGTGCAAAAAATGTTAAGCATGGATATGAAGCAAAGGGATGCCGACTCATTTTTCATTACAATCATTTCCAAGAATATTGCGCAGTGTTTGCACTTTCCAATTTACATGGAATATGTTAGCAGTTGTAGTAAAGGGTGTACTGTTATAAACACACACCTCACGAAATGAAACAGTATGAAACATAGATTTACAATAAATAATTTCCTAAACGTAACATTGGAATAGATGATACTGCAGCACTACAAGAAAAGCAGACGATGTATACAGGTGATCTAATTGACCTAATTAAAAAAAACAGACCTTTATATAAACCAGTTTGCACTGTTATAATGTTGTATGATCGTTACTATTGCAACACGATCATCAGAATGTAAATAGAATAATGACATTGATCTTTAAAATATATATAACTTAAGTATTTAATTTATATTCCTGTGCCTCTAAATATTTTTTTGAATAAGAGTTATGGAAATAATTTAACGTAACATTACCGTAATATATGCAATGTATACTGTTTCATTTGGTATTCACTGGCTATTCTTCTTCTAAGATTTCTGAATGCCAGAACAGCTCACAAAAGCCCCACATATTTTTCACTGTGATTAACATTATAATACATTTGAGCACAGAATCATGATAATAAATTGCAGGTACTCGACATATGGGTCTGCGCTAAAGTAACAATTACAAGTGTTATTGGTTTACTAAAATAATGATCACTTCTTCTACTGTTAGAAGCTCACTCCTCTCCCTCTATGCCCTGCATTTCATATTTACCCTTTTTAATCGTGCCACTCCCTCCTGTGTCCACCAAGCACTCCACTCCTCCCCTCAATGTCCCCCTTAGTCATTGGCAACATATTTCACTATCTACTGTACCTCCTCTGACACATTCACCCCTACAGAAATCACTCGAACTTCCCCCAAGGATGAATGTTCACATCTATTTACACCTGATGTCAGAGAATTCAGGGGTGGTGAGCTGCTGAACAGTGAGTCATCTACCCATAAAACTGGGGCCAGGAAAAGGATGGTAGAGTTCCAAAGAAATATTTTGCGGGCACAGGAACTTCAGGTCTGCCATTATCTGGCAGACCACTTCAAGGCAAGGAGCAGAAAAGATAAGAATGTATTCGCAACTCCTAAATGACTGGTGCAGTTTATTGACTCTCCTCTTCCAGTAGTTGGTGAATAAAGTCATCAATAGCCTAGAGACCTTCTGTGTTGTCTGTCTTGACAGCATGGCAGCATTTACTGACACTTGTCTGCATCACTTCATGCAGCAATTGCCAGCATTAAGAAAACTTAAACACATGATTTCAGCAAACAAGTTTTAAGTTAGATGCAGTTTGATGGTCTTTCCTGGGCACTGAATGAGTTATGATTCAATTCATTAGTTATTGGAGGGCTTTAACCACCTACCACCTTACGCAGGAAGTCTTTTGTCTTACTAGGAACTAGTTGAACTTTGTGTTATACTACATTTCAATAGTGGCACCTCAAATGGTGATGTCGGTCCGAAGAAACCCAAGAAAGTTTATTAAACTGAGGAATGTTAGCAGGCCGTTGACATGCTGAAAAAAACTCTTTGTGGCAATAGGTTCAATGTGTTGGACTTTCTTCTACTGTTTCTTATCTATTCTCATTCTTATGGCCAGGTGATTACATGTATGATGTTTCAATTTAACATAGACAGTTGAGATTCAATTATCACCTTCCTAGCTGAGGGAGAAAGAATTGTGAAAGAATGATCCACCTCGGCTTTGGCCAGGATCTGTCTATACTTGCTTGAGACAACCTTCATCTTTACTCCCCTGGTTTGGTCTTCACTGTCAGAACTTCCTTTCATAATGTGGATAGAATTTTAGAAAAGTTCATCTGCCAGGGAAAACTCTCCTCTAATGGAATATTTCTCGTTGGTTTCAGTCTAATCTAGGAGGGGCAAGCTATAAAGATAAATGTTTACTAATGTTTGAAGTTTTTGCCATTGTTCGTGGCCCTTGTTTGAAATCAAGTATTAGGCAATTGGGAGAGAGCAGCTAGAGTCTTGATGCTACCATTGAAGTATCTTTAACTAGGCCCACAGATTCTGACCAACAAAAGTAAACTGGTTACGGTGAGTAATCCCTGGATTACCCATGATATTTTGGTGAAAGCAGCAAGTTTTTTCATAGAAAAAGCGTGGCATATATACAAAAGCTATCAAAAATAACAATGCCACTAAGAAATAAAGAACAAAGAAGGTTGAAACGAAATTAGTTAAAAAGATAGAATGCCATAGGAAATCGTAAAAATGAATGAAAAGTTATGAAGAAAGCAAAAAAACTTTCCAAAGGAATAACTTGAAAACAAGTATTCTATGTTATCTTCTGGAAAATGCAAAAAGAATTGTGAGAACATTTGAACATGTCAAGATGTTGGCAGACTCACTACGGCTAACTCCCAAAATACTCCAGTCAGGTAAAAGCTTATAAACGGCTCAGCTGAAATTAGTTACCTTTCAACTTAGAAGCTATTCAGGAAGTAGAAAAAAATTCAGTAGGTCAAACCTGGAAGCTATAGCAGAGAAAGGATCAACTAGCCAATATATGTTGGAAAATATTCCCAATGTAGCCTCAATCTTCCCACTAAAAATCTATATTGAGAGCAGACACTATGGGGAAAGCACTGAGGTCACACATTTTCAGTGATGTTCGACCTCTTCTTTTTTTCCTTTCAAAGTATTTTAAGTCTCAACTTTGCTATAAATGAAGTAATATGCCTGCTTTGAAAAACACTCCTCAAATCATCTGAACCGGTAACTCAGACCAACAAGTTTGTTATGCAAATGGATCATAAGCCATTGTACTGGTTGATGATTATGAAGGGAGAGAATCCCAAGCTGTTGTGATGGTTTATTTCTTTGCAGGGGTTAGACTTTGCAGTGGAACACAGAGTCAAATTGAGCCACAGAAATTCTGATGGACTTTCCCACCAGTTTTACCGATCTGGCTGTAGTGGGTTCAGTGGCAAATAAATAAAATACTGCAAACCCTTAGAAGATTTCCAACTGAGATGTTTATTCCAATACAGGACTCATGGCCACTTCCCTACACAGCAGCCCATCGAGCGACTGCTGATGCTTACATTCTATAAGCAATACACATTCTTTTATTGCATCCTATATTCTGCTGAGGTCCAACATCTATGCAGTGCTGATGGTAGGACATAAATGAAACATACCTATATACATTACATACTACATCATGCTCCCTTCATTAAACAAAACAAAATGAATAAAAGAACAACCATCATAATACCCCTATAAACAAACACTTCAAAAAGAGGCATAATCCCTAAATCTAACAGGAACAGATCTCACTCTGCTACTATGATTAGATCCATATGTATCTCCAAATACCAAACCCGCCTGAACTTCTCCTCTCACCTCAGCAGCAGATAAGAAATACCCACTGTCAGCAATGCTCACTAGCATCTCTTCACATTTTCTGTCCATCACACCTCTGAACTGCAACCACCCTTTATTGTCACACACATTCACACCCTTTGCAATTAACCTTACACCAATGATTCTAGCTTGATCTTCACTCACCTTAATTAGAGAATTCTTGTTCCACCATCCTTTCTCTTAAAACAACACGGCCATTTTGACACCTTAACAACGCTTGCAGGTTCTGAAAGTTTAGATTCACCTTTCACAACTGTTCTAGGTTTTAGACCAAAACCCAATCCCCAGGAACCAAACATTTTTCTTTCACAACTTCTTGTTGTCGTAATTTACTTTACCAGCATCTTGCCTGGAATGCACACATTCACAGGCCTCCTCCAAAATCACTGTCACATTATGCTGTCCTACCCTGTCCTCCAACCATGCTGGATTCAACAAAGAAAAAGGTTTTCGACCTCTCAACAAAACAAATGGAGCAACACGGGTAGTACTATGCGGAGTGGTAGCTCCAGACTTTCTGTTGTAAATATTTAGCTACATTCAAATTATAAGAAACTGCTGTTTGCACACCTGCCTTGACCATACAGTTCACCCTCCCAACTAAACTGCTGGATGAATGTCAATATAGCGGAAACTTAACATGTTTAATGTCCCTTGAGATAAGAAAAGTAGTCATCTCCTCTGAAATTAAATGATCACCATTGTCAGGGACCAGTTCTTTAACAGCACCCTCCAAATGAAATATATGTTCAAGAAATTTCAATGCATTCAAGGAATCAGCTGTTCTCACAAATGCAAAATACAGCCATTTGGAAAAATAGTCAATAGCAACAATGAGATATTTCTTTTCATTACCCAGCACACTTTATGAACCAGCATAACCAATTCCTATTTTTTCCTAGGCTCCTCTCAGCCATTAAACTGGGCATAAAGGTGATGTGGTAAGTTTCCAGTGTTTATCTGAGCACAAGCCCTCACAACATCTCTCTATATATTTCTTAACCTGCCCAGTGATCCGGCAGAAACATTGCTTAATCTCCTTAACTGTGGTGGAAATTCCTTAGTGTCCCATGTGTGCTAAGCGGTACAAAAGGGGATGGTGATGGATGGAGCATCAGAACCAATCAAACACTCACACCCAGTCAACAGATCTGGGTTTGATCCATCACCGTTCTTTAGCCCACTCTGCCACCCCAGTTCAGACATGGCCATATGCAAATCAGTCTGACCCTGTGCCTCATGGGAACAGTCCAGGCCGAACTGCCAAGCCATGTCTTCCCTGGACCGGAAACAAGCTTCCTAGGACCGGTTTCTGGCATTTCAGCCGTCCTCAGCCAGGCTTGCTTGAATCCAGTGGCAAAGTGAGCAAGGGACTCACGTCTGAGCATACCCTGCTAACTTATGGCGAACAAAGCGGTACAAAAGGGGGTGGTGATGGACGGAGCATCAGAACCAATCAATCACTCACACCCAGGCATAAGATCTGGGTTTGATCCATCACCGTTCTTTAGCCCACTCTGCCACCCCAGTTCAGACATGGCCATATGCAAATCAGTCTGACCCTGTGCCTCATGGGAACAGTCCAGCCCGAACTGCCAACCCATGTCTTCCCTGGACTGGAAACAAGCTTCCTAGGACCGGTTTCTGGCATTTCATCCATCTTCAGCCAGGCTTGCTTGAATCCAGTGGCAAAGTGAGCAAGGGACTCACGTCTGAGCATACCCTGCCAAGTTATGGCGAAGAAAGCGGTACAAAAGGGGGTGGTGATGGACGGAGCATCAGAACCAATCAAACACTCACACCCAGTCAACAGATCTGGGTTTGATCCATCACCGTTCTAAAGAACGGTGATAGATCAAACCCAGATCTGTTGACTGGGTGTGAGTGTTTGATTGCTTCTGATGCTCAGTCCATCACCACCCCCTTATGTAACGCCATGTGTGCTAAGGACATTATTTTATACCGTAAACGCATAGGTCGGACTAAAAAATCTTGTCTGACAATGATGTAATTGACAAGAGATAACTAAGCAGCAACTTGTGAAAAGGCCTTTAACTCCACTCTCTGACTTTTATCACCAGGCAATCCCTTCACAAGATACTTAATTAACTAGTGTCAATCCATCATCCTTGGATAACATGCAGCCCACTCTGTTTCAGCAAATCTAAACTGAGTAGTAGCATCAGTCACCGTCATGACACATTCATCCTCATCCTGGTATTTTAGACACAATACTTCATCCTTCACAGGTACACGAGACAAACAGTCCGCCCTAATATTTTTACCAGCAGGAACATTTAAGATGTCAAAGTTGATTTCTTGCAGTCTTGATAATAACAAGTAGAGGTCTTTTTAGAACAACTGTTCCCCAGCATGTAAATAGAAGGCTTTTTGTTCTTTTATCAAATCAAACTTTGTTCCCCAAATGTACATTCTGAACTTTTCCACTGCCCATGAACATGATAAGCATCCCTTTCAATTGTGCTGAATTTCTGTTCAGCTATTGTTCTGTCTTCACTTTATTGAATTAGTACAGCACCTAAACCCTTGGCACTGGCATTGACTGTGATGACACTTTTAGCTCCCTGTGTGAAAGGGCTGATTGGCTGATGCATTAACAAGCAAACCCTTGACGCTTTCAAAGGCCAGTTGCACTTCATTCGACCATACATTTCACATTCTTTTTCAGAAAACACTTTACAGGTTGCACAGTCAATGCATATCCATGTACAAACTTAGCATAATATTTGCTGATACCTCAGAATGCTTGGAGTGTATCTTTGTCCTTAGGAACAGGCGCTTCACTTATAACCTTCAAGCTGTTCCCCCTAGGTTTTATGCCTTCGTGTGACAGTTTATGCCACAGATAATCAACATTGCTCACCATGAACTTACACTTCTCACAATTAACCATTATATCATTTTTCTCAAAATGTTCATGACAACCCCCAAAAGTGCCAAATGCTGACCGACATTATCAGAATGTATAGGTATGTCGTCCTGGAACGTCTAAATAACTTCAGGCCCTGAAAAATGTGATCCATCAACCCTTGGAAAACACTTGCAGCTGATGTGAGTCCAAAAGGTAACCATTTTTACATGCAAACTCCAAATAAGCTAATGAACGTGATCAAGTGTGTTGGCTCCTAACTAAGTGGTATCTGGTGATAAACCAACCGAAGATCTATGGTCGAAAACTCTCTACTAGACCCTAAATGTGCAAGCATGTCATACATTTTCGAGAGCGGATGACAGTCCACTAAATTATTTTGTTTCAAAAACCTCAAATCTACACACAAACGGATCTTGCCCGTCTACTTACAGGCAATTACAGTAGTGGAAACCCAATCCGATGAGTAATAATTCCTTTGGTGCACATGTTATTTAGTAATGCCTTTAATACTTTTGGCACAGACAATGGTATGGGTCTGATGTTTTGCTCAGCTAATTTGCATTTTTAATAATATGACTATGCCGATACAGATTAGGTGTGTGAGTCATTAGAATAAATATCTCTCCTTGGGATCCATTAAATATCGTAATTAGCACACAGATATGACCGTGTTAGGAAATATAAACAGAGTGAGACTTGCCTGTATCTCAAACTCGGGATATTTCTTCTTCTTTCTTCCTTAAATAGTACAAGCTAGACTAACGAAAAAATACAAAAGAATATTATTTTATACAATACCACTGTTTGAAATTAAGAATATCACCGAGAGACCGTGCAATTCAGATCTGCTCTAAGGAAGGAGGCTTTCTGCCTACCAGGGGTAAATAAAACGGAAGAAGACTACTATTATTTTTAGATATCACTCATGCTCACATGATATATAAATTTATCTTATTGTGTTTGCAGCTGTCTGCCCATTGACCTACTGAAACCTGGCCTGGAAATCATCTAATCAGACTTCCTCCGTATAGCTGCAGGAGGTACAGTCCCTATGTATATATAAAAAATCACTCTAACTTAACTTTGCTATCTTAGGTACAAAAATAACTGTTTCTACGGAAATATGTATTTTATTCTAGAACTCTACACTTCTCAGACATAATATAGAAGGTAACCTGTAAAGATTCTATGTGGTCTCACATCTCTCTCTAAGGTTAGCAACAATGAATTTTTATCTATTGTAGCAGGTCTTACTTCTAAATCCAACTCTAACTCTGGGTGAAGGTTGTAATCTTTATCACTAGTTTCAATTCACTTTTCTTCGATCTTTTTATCCCCACCCGAAATGGGAACCTTTTGGTCTTCTCACCCTGAGAATACATCTTCTATTGAAAATAAATTGACTATAGCATTTGGTCACACCCACCGGTATCTGAGCACCTAAAGCAGTAAAGAGAAGAGTCATAAGAGGTTGCATGTAAATATTAGGAAGTATCTCCTTTTGCAAATTAAATATACAACCATACCTCCTGCTAAATGTCATTATCTCCTTTTTCTTCACAGACATCCTGAGAATTTTTTTTTTAAATGTATGTCAACACATTCTTTTTGGTCCTGAAGAAGATGGTCTTCCACTGAAACGCGCGTAGACCGCAAATTGTTTCAAGAAAAAGTGGTGTTGGATATGTACCCCCAATAATGATGGTTTTAAGAAATGAATGATTAAGTCCACCGGACGATATCTTTAAGACCAAACTTAGGGTCCCCCTTTCTTTTCTCTTTTCCTTTTTTTCTTTAATTTTTCTCTTCTTAAACAGCATGTTTTGAAAATGTTAGATATGAATGGAAGTATGTGTGAGTATGAAAGTAGTTTTGAATGAAGGGTTTCTAGTTAGTATGTTTTTATATGTATAGGATGTCTTTTGTAAAATTAGTGTATTAAGCATTCACAATAAGGTATAGTGCGGAAATTAATCAGATCGCTTGTGATATATAATCTCTGTATTTATGCACATAAAGGTATATAAAACAAAAAAATGTTTACAAAAAGATTAATAAACTGATGTTTAAAATAACATGTTATGTTGTATGATATGCAGTAGGTTTGGTTAGTAATCGAGAACCCTTTTGGGTCATTCCTAAAATCGAATAGGCCAGTATAGAGGTGCCTCTATTTTATATTTTGCTCCGACTCCCTCCTCTAAGGCCTCAAATTCCTTTAGGGAGTGCCTTCTTGCCCTTTCTTACTATTATCTCGGTCTTCGGACACGGTGGTGTACCCCTTGGTGGCTGTAATAAGTGTTTTTCTACACACTAGACAAAATTTGTCCACATCTATACACATCAATTGTCATTTTCAGGACTGTTCTCTACTTTAATAAACCTTTACTATTATGGAAGGTTTTAAAACTTTTGGTTTCACAGATGCTGACTTTTCAGCCCTTGTGGGACAGATAACGGGCACCAGTGGAAATAATGGCATAATGGGGAAAGATAATGGTGAATGGAACAAACTGATAAATCTGAAGAAAAAAGAAAAAAGAATGGAGTCTCATGCCAATTACATGATGGAATATCTAAAAGCAGGATCGATCCCTTTGGGTCTAAGAGTTAGAAACATACCGGCATTATTTGTGGAGGTGCGTCAGTTCCTGGAGCGGTGGTCACATATCGCGAACTGCTACTCCAGGGATTGGATGGTTCTGATCATTGAGACAGTGAAGGAAATGATACAAATCCTTAACCAGGAAATCTCAGAACTGGAAGACAAACTTAAAGCTAATACCAGTGTAGAAGAAGGGAAGAATAAAATCCAGAGTATTAATGAAGAACTGCAGGAATTTGAGGAGTACCTTTTTAAGAAAAAAACAGAAAAATTAAAAAAAGACATACACTGGTTCTCACAAGAGAAAATGTATCCTTACCTTCAAAGCAACTTCTTTCAAGTAGAACGTCATGAGGGGGGACAGGCTAACACTTACCCCCAGAAGAGACAAAAAATTCTGACTTTTTCAGATACCAACTCACCAGACTCGGATTATGATGGCCCAACTATGAGTGAGGGGCCTGGGTTTAACCCAAGAAATCGCAGAGGACCAATACATAATTACCAACAATTTGGACACTCGCCTTTTTTAGAACAGGGCAGGGACAGGGGACGAGCGCGATTCCAGAGGCAAGACAGGAACAACTACCATCAGACAGAGCAAGCACATCTACAGCCCTATATGAGAACAAGGAACCATCAATACTGGAAGTCCTAGATGACAACTTTTTAGAAGAAGATAGTATACCTATCTTTAATCTTTCTAGCCACCAATTGGCATTAGAAGAAATCACCTTACTTAGTAAGGGACTATCTTTTGTTCCAAGTACTTCTCCAGATATTTTTACCATGAATAAAGATCTATTCTCGGTTTTTCGAAAAATTTGCTTGCAAAAATACATGTCTGACAAGATACCAACGGAAGAAGAAGTCAATTATTCAGGATGTAGACCACCGTCTAAGTTCACACCGACTTTAGAGATGGTAGGTCCAGAAGTTGCAATCTTCGAGAAAACAGTGATAAAAGAACTAGAAAAAATCACTAAATACATTTGCAAGGCCCCTCCTAACCTTACCAAATTGGAAATGAATGCTCTAAAAAACTTAAAAAACAACAGCCACATCACGATTAAACGAAGTGATAAAGCAGGAGGCATAGTGGTTATGGATAGCGATGTATACTCACAGGAAATGGCAAGTATGTTACTAATACCAGAAAACTACCAACCAGCCCGAAGATCAGCCTTAACAGACCTTAAGAATAAAATAGGAGCTAGTACATCGAAAGCTTTTATAGATGGTTTTATTTGCCAAAAGGAACTGGAATTTCTGAATAAAAACAATACAGTAACCCCAGCTCTATACGGTGTCCCAAAAACTCACAAAAATATATTAGATCCTCCCATGCGTCCTATAATCTCATCTATCAATTCTTGTACGGAGCCACTTTCTCAATATGTAGACTAATTTCTATGTCCTCTCACTAAACTATATCAATCATACATCAGGGATACAGGTCACATGATAACAACTGTGGAACATGCACCGTTTAATCGAGAAACTCAATTTCTTGTGACCTTAGATGTAGAATCTCTTTATACAAACATACCCCAGGATCTAGCTATGGAGGCAGTGGCAGCCCTCCTAGACAGAGTACCTGGAGAAAGACCAAATACTTTAATTCTAGAATGTTTAGACATAGTACTACATCATAACTGCTTTGAATTCAAGGAGAAGCTATATAAACAAACCCAAGGTACCAGCATGGGTGCTTCATGTGCACCGAGTGTAGCCAATACATATATGGGAGAGTTTGAACTAAAGCACATCTACAATGAAATGGCCCCCTTCTATGAGAATATAACAACATGGCACAGGTTTATAGACGATATATTTTTTGTGTAGACAGGAGATGAGGTGAACCTAAACCAGTTTATTGAATGGCTTAATCACAGTAAGTGTAATTTTAAATTCACTGCTAAAGACTCGCAAGCCAAAGTAGAGTTTTTGGACATCTGGATTAAAAGTGGAGAAAAGAGTGTTGAGGTCAGTCTGTACAGAAAACCAACTGTCAAAAACACAGTCCTACAACATGCTAGCTACCACCCCTCATGTCAAAGAGATTCCATTCCCTTTGGGGAATTTCTTAGAATCAGGCGGAATTGCACCAATATGCAGGACTTCATGAGACATGCAGAACAAAGAGGCTATCCCAAACGCTTGATTAAACCATCTATGAAACGTGCCAAGTACTACAACCGAGATAGTTTGATCATTGGAAAGGAGAAAAAAACCTTTGGAAAGAATAGTATGTGTGATTAATCACACATGTTACAATAATAAGATACAACACATCCTAAATAAAAACTGGAAAATTCTAAACACTGATGAAAATAGTGTGGCTCTTAAGCAACCTATAGTGGCCTTCAGAAGAAACCCTAACCTAAGAGACAAACTAGTTCACAGTAGAATGAAACAAACTACCAGCTACCTGGAACAAAGCACAATTGACGGATTACCAGAGATTTTGGGAAATCACAGATGTGGAAAGTGTCATGCATGTCCAACAGCCATCACTACAGAAGAATGGTGTTATGGCACCAAGAAAGGTATGCTCAAAAGCCACAACGTAATCTATCTTATCCTCTGCCCTTGTGGCCTTGAATATATAGGTGAAACCAGTAGAGAATTTCGCATAAGACTATCAGAGCACAAATCTGCCATCAGAACGCGCAAAACACAAGCCCCTATGGTAAAACACTTTATAGATCAAAATCATGGTGAGCATGATCTTAAATGGTTGATCTTAGAAAAAATAATTCATAAACCAGGCCAAGACACATCTAAAGTGCGAAAAAATATGGAGACTTTTTGGATCTTCCACTGTGATACAGTGCATAGAGGCCTCAATGAAGATATCACCTGGATTATCACATAAACAGTAGACGTTAATGATGGACCTTAGTCTAATTTTCAGACTGACCTATATCTCCATTTAAGAGCTTATGCCTTTTAAGACCTTCTATCAGATACATCCCTTGATTGAAGTAGATACCTGATTCCATCTTTATAAAATTGCTGGGTACTCTAAAGACTTCTAACATTGCTTTATGTAATATTAATATTAAAGAACAGGTAGGATATTGAACACGAGTCCCCTCATAATTGACCAACATGGCACTTTCACCATTTCATCATGGCGCGCACTTCTGCATCTTTGCTAGCTTGTTGTCAGCATTTTTATCCTTATCATACTGCTGGATCCTCCAAAGATCCCCACTATTGCTGCATGCAAGCTCAATGCTAAAATATAGATGGGGAACAGCTAAATATTAACACATAGTTAGGAAATTGCAAATTGGTACCCTTACGTATATTTAGTATGAGACGTTTACCATCATAACATGGCGCCCACTTTTGCATCCTTGAAAGGTTTTTGTCATTAACCGGGCGATCTCTAAAAATGTAAACATTGGCACCTTGTGCTCATTGCATGGAGAACACTTAGACACCTTCACTGCTCCCTCGCTTTAACCATTCGAGGGTTTTCACAATAGCACATAAACAGGGTGCTCGGCGGCGATTGATCCACTGTAATTTTGGATAACACATATCGTGATTTCTGGCCATAGCCACACTCGCGCGATGTAATTAAAGCATGCTTGAATGCCTGAGGGCTTTCCCGTGGCGCCTTAAGTGGCTCATTATGTATATGACACCGCGATTTCCGGTTTCAGTCACTCACGCGAGACCTTTGTATATAAAAAAACACTCCAAGTGACCCGGATCTCTTCGGCAAGTCTTACAACGACCAGCGGCAGGAGATCCATTGAGACATGTATGCTGATTCATTACAGTAACTGGTCCTAGATCCAGTGTGCCCCAGTGTTTGTTTCTCTTCCTTAAACGACGCCCGCGACTATCGGGGGCCCCATAGATAGACACCTCTTAGTTGCTCATTGAACCTTTGTGCCACGCGCGCTTAGTAAGTAGACACTGTGACCACTCTTTGCTCCTGAGTTTATAACTCCAGCATTTCCCTGAACCTTTCGTATGCAAACATCATGTAGAACTAGTGCCATTATTGGGTACAATGTAGGTCTTCCATTACTGCTCAGCGTTATTTAGCGCCGGCCTTCCTTTCTAAATGTCGATACCACATAGAAGTTCTACATCCCTGTATATATTTTTTCAAGTGGTTCTTTGCTCAGCTAATTTGCATCTATATAAGAGCATTTTTAATAATATGACTATGCCGATACAGATTAGGTGTGTGAGTCAGTGTAACAATCTGTCAAAAACTCATTAGAATAAATATCTCTCCTTGGGATCCATTAAACATTGTAATTAGCACACAGATATGACCGTGTTAGGAAATATAAACAGAGTGAGACTTGCCTGTATCTCAAACTCGGGATATTTCTTCTTCTTTCTTCCTTAAATAGTACAAGCTGGAATAATGAAAAAATACAAAAGAAAATTATTTTATACAATACCACTGTTTGAAATTAAGAACATCACTGAGAGACCGTGCAATTCAGATCTGCTCTAAGGAAGGAGGCTTTCTGCCTACCAGGGGTAAATAAAACGGAAGAAGACTACTTTTATTTTTAGATATCACTCATGCTCACATGATAAATAAATTTATCTTATCATGTTTGCAGCTGTCTGCCCATTGACCTACTGAAACCTAGCCGGGAAATCATCTAATCAGACTTCCTCCGTATAGCTGCAGGAGGTACAGTCCCTATGTATATATAAAAAATCACTCTAACTTAACTTTGCTATCTTAGCTACAAAAATAACTGTTTCTACCGAAATATGTCTTTTTTTCTAGAACTCTACACTTCTCAGACATAATATAGAAGGTTACCTGTAAAGATTCTATGTGGTCTCACATCTCTCTCTAAGGTTAGCAAAAATGAATTTTTATCTATTGTAGCAGGTCTTACTTCTAAATCCAACTCTAACTCTGGGTGAAGGTTGTAATCTTTATCACTAGTTTCAATTCACTTTTCTTCGATCTTTTTATCCCCACCCGAAATGGGAACCTTTTGGTCTTCTCACCCTGTGAATACATCTTCTATTGAAAATAAATCGACTATAGCATTTGGTCACACCCACCGGTATCTGAGCACCTAAAGCAGTAAAGAGATGAGTCATAAGAGGTTGCATGTAAATATTAGGAAGTATCTCCTTTTGCAAATTAAATATACAACCATACCTCCTGCTAAATGTCATTATCTCCATTTTCTTCACAGACATCCTGAGAATTTTTTTTAAATGTATGTCAACACATTCTTTTTGGTCCTGAAGAAGGTGGTCTTCCACTGAAATGCGCGTAGACCGCAAATTGTTTCAAGAAAAAGTGGTGTTGGATATGTACCCCCAGTAATGATGGTTTTAAGAAATGAATGATTAAGTCCACCGGACGATATCTTTGAGACCAAACTTAGGGTACCCCCCTTTCTTTTCTCTTTTCCTTTTTTTCTTTAATTTTTCTCTTCTTAAACAGCATGTTTTGAAAATGTTAGATATGAATGGAAGTATGTGTGAGTATGAAAGTAGTTTTGAATGAAGGGTTACTAGTTAGTATGTTTTTATATGTATAGGATGTCTTCTGTAAAATTAGTGTATTAAGCATTCACAATAAGATATAGTGTGAAAATTAATCAGATCGCTTGTGATATATAATCTCTGTATATATGCACATAAAGTTATATAAAACAAAAAAATGTTTACAAAAAGATTAATAAACTGATGTTTAAAATCACATGTTATGTTGTATGATATGCAATAGGTTTGGTTAGTAATCTAGAACCCTTTTGGGTCATTCCTAAAATCGAATAGGCCAGTATAGAGGTTCCTCTATTTTATATTTTGCTCCGACTTCCTCCTCTAAGGCTTCAAATCACTTTAGGGAGTGCCTTCTTGCCCTTTCTTACTTGCACCAGAGGTGATTCATCAGTCTTTAACTTGATAGAATATTCAAAACCTTTAAAAAAAAGCCAATTTTCTCACTGAGTACATGTCAGTACTTTTCTAATAGGGCGTCCAGTGTCATTTCACCGTCTCTGACATTTACATATCCTATGGTTAACACTAGTACATCACCCAATACTACAGGCTTACTAAGACCTGGTTTGAGAATGATACCTAGGTCTGCTTGATCCTGCCACCCCAAGATTTCACGCCTGTTTTCAACTACGTGAATTTTCATTAAAATGCTTCTTCCTTTAAACATAACCACATCAGTAAAATACCCTCTCATGAGAATATCGTAGTTCCCAAACGCCTTTGGGTTGACATCAGATGGCACCAATATTTTCTTTGGTCACAACCTTTCAAAAGTTTTGTCAGCAAGAATGGTAATAGGTGAACCAGAGTCTGCCATTACACCCAGGTTAACCTTACCGATACTTACATCACAAATGGGACCTTGGCACCTTTTTCTTTGACCTGGTACAGTATTAACACAGTTAGCAACACATGATTAAGACTATCACATAGTTGGTCCTAATCCACACCAACCTGGTTTACTTTGGTTCTAGGTCTAAGTGACTTACACACTGAATAAAAGTGCCCAATATTCCTGCAATTACTGCACTTCTTCCCTTGTGCAGGGCTTTGGGCACTATTACCCTTGTGAGATTCTGAACCACATCTATAACATGCACCAACTCTTTTACCTGTATTTCTTTTAAATGCATTCTTGTTGACAACAGCATTAACTTCCACATCATCCACTTTGCCCAGAGTAGCAACATGTGAGCTAGTCTGTACCTCACCAATTTTAACTCTGAGTACCTCCATAAGAATCTTTGAGGATATTATAGACTGTTCAGTTCTGCGGGCATTACTCATAACTTCATCTAGGGATGGATTTTTACACGTTAAAATCCATTCTTGGATTTTCTTATTATGACACTTAAAAAACTGATCACACAAAGAAGTGTCTAGACTGGAGCCAAACTCACATTTATGCTTTTGTTTAAATACATTGTGCCTCTCAAGAACTACAGATGGTTTATCAGTGTGCTGTTTTCATATTCTAGCTACAGCTTCAAGATAAACATCCCAAGCATCCTCAGAATTAGGTGGACACACTACAGTCAAATTATCAAAGACTTGCTGGCTAGTTTCTTCCAAAAGATTAAACAGTAAAGCCGTCTGACGTATTTCATTGTATTTGGATGCATCAATTGCAACAAGGTATCTCTCAAAAACCCTGAGCCATTCGTTCCATGGCTTTGAATGCCAGGATTCCGTAAAAACAGAGGTAGTTGTACCACATTACTGGAAGAAGCCACACTACCCGCAATTAAATTCAGTTGGAAGAATTATGCAGGTTAAAGAAAATAATGAAGGAAATTAAAGTAATGAGAAAATATCAAAACTAACTGTAATCCAATTTGCGAAGATTGTAGAATCCAAATGTGTGTCTGTGACAGCAAATTGCAGGCCGGTCAGGCTGCCGAAAATGAGCCCGTTATTGGAGTCTATTGAACATGGACAATAGTGAGCCTGTCACTGAAATAAATTGGCTGACAAGGGTGAGCCTGTCACTGAAGGCACTTGAACAAAGAAAGTCATATTCCCCAGTCAAATGATTAGAAAGTAGCCAGAACATCCATAATGGCAACTAGAAATGAGCTGAACATGCTTTCTAGCAAAAGTGGAGCTTGTTTTGACATTCGTAATGAAGTGCTTCGTGTCATGAACCTCCTTTCCGGACAGTGCCACAACGAGTGACCTTCTGTATAACATCATGTTACAAGCACAATGAAGATTACAACCACCAAGATGGCAAGCAAAACCCGCAGAATTTGAAAGATGCTGGAAGGTCCGTTGTCCAATTGAATGGTGCAGCAATAATGGTAATGGCAAATATAGGCCTGAATAAGATGTAGGCATCAAGCAACATACCTCATAGAACCGTTCAGCTGTCCAAAAATAGCTCAGCAGGTCCACAAAGGCTCATAGAAATAAACACAAATGAACTCCTCCGTTTGAAAAGCAAAAGATAGGTAAATCCAATAAATATGTCCACTGGGAGTCGGTGGGTCCACCAATTCCCAAATCGCTTGTCGCCAAATAAATGTAGTGGGTTTGGTGGCAAATGGATAAAATACTGCAAATTCCCAGAAGATTTCCAACTGAATTGTTTATTCCAATACAGGACCCACATCCGTTTCCCTGCACAGCAGCCCATCAAGTGATTGCTAATTCTTACCTTCTAGAAACAATACGCATTCTTTCAACACATTCTATCTTCTGCTAAGGTCCAACATCTTTGCAGTGGTAATGCTAGGACACAACTGAAACAAACGTATATACATTACATACTACACTGGTCACCCAACCTCTCCAGGTTGGTTCAGGGTGTTCTGATCTGAGAGGGGCATCTGTTGGGGCTGAAAAGTCCCTCACATGGTGATGAACGAGTACCTCTGCCCTGAGTGCCCCATCTGTAATGAAGTCAGGATCCCCGAGGCTAATTAAGCAGGAACTACTGGCCCCAGCTGTGTGGGTTGAGGCCTTTTACACCTAATGTCCTAGGGCCCGACCTACTATTGATTCTGAGCAACTGGGCCAAGTACCCCTTCAGCACTTGACTCACAGTAGTAGTGCAGTTCCAGCAGTCCAACGCATCTCAGGGGAATGGTAGACACAAGGAGGCGAACACAGGCTCACTACTCAAAATATGTTCAGTAGCAGCAATAAATGGTTGTGTGGTCAAATACTTCCTTTTGTGAAAAAAAGGTGTACATCAGCAGGACATGCACAACTGAGTCTCCAACTGTGCCCCCTTCATGGGCACTGATACTGCAGCGACTGTCTCCAATGAGTTCCTCACATGCGACACTTCCAGGGCAGCAGTATGGAGTCCTCAAGTGTTCTCACATGCAGTTCTATGGAGGCAGCGGTCGAAAGGGGCTTTGATGCTCTTCTGATGTTTACTTAGATCCCTCGCACAGTTTGGGGTGAGAAATTTGACACTCGTGGTGCTGGTCCTCAGTTGGGGCGTGGGCCCACATGGCAGCCTCTTCCTTTCAATGACAGTGTCAACCAAAACAAGTGCATTAAAATAATATAGTACATGAATCCACCAGCAAAACACACATTGATTCACAAATTGGGATTCCAAATTATTCCCAATAACTATCCTTTACATAGCTGAAAATCTTTAAAATAATATATTAGTAAGCAGCACCAGCACAAAAAACCCTATATCACTGCTCCGATCTGGTTGACAGTAACAGCACTATAATCAATGCCTCTAAACATCCTCAGAAAACATTTAAATATAGGTATCCCAATTCTGCCCTGGCCTTAAATATTGGTCATTCAAGCTTGAAGCATTCAAAAAATATAGCACTCTACTGCTGAAAATTTGGGGGCTATTGATAAATCCATTGATAAATGCAACGTTCAAATATACAAAACTGTGATGTATAAATAAAATTAAAGATGACATTTTTAGGAGCCATATCATCTATACCTAACACAACTGGCTCCTCTGAAATATTGTACTGGTAGTAGTCATAGTCTGCATCATACTTGAAATCCAGGTCAACTATTCCACAATTGCACACAAACAGTATTTGTATAAACTATCAGCTTCTTTTTTCCACACTTTTGACATGGTCCTAAAATGTAGTATTTTATGATTAGTAGAATTCAGAACCTCCTGCATACCATATGTTCCAAATTAATGCTTCACACCAGTGTTTTGTCTGATATGTCAATGTTCATTCACATTCACCAGTGTGAATAATAATGTGAATATTGATGTGCCAGATTATCTATTTATTCCCCTCAGAGGAAACAATACATGGCTCATTTTGTGGTGTTTCTCTGCCCTGGGTTTTTTTTAATTATACTTAAATTTATCTCTCCACTTTTCTGTGTAAATTATGTATTTATAAGGATCTACTAAAGCCGGATGTAAGAATGAAATTTATTTTTATGATCTATTTAAAATAACATCATATTTTTATCCAATTTTATTTACCCTGGCACTTGCTAAGCCCTGTACTCTGAGTATTGAAATATTCTGGGAATGCAGCAATTCTCAAAAATGAGGTGTAGGATGGTTATTCAAACTTGCCAATCCACCATGCACACCATCAAAGTCTTCCAGTCCCAAAATCATTGAACCCTTATCTCACTTATCCCATGCCTTATTGTCCCTGACTTCTCTCTTTAATTACTCTCTCAGCCCAAGGACATATCCACCTCCCTTTACTTGCAGCAACAGAGCTACTTTCCCAATTACCCTCAGCCTGCTTGACCCCTCCTATCTGGCTTCCTTTCACTAACTCAACAGAAATTGTCCTCTTTCAGACATTCATCTTCTTATGCTCTTTCCATCGCAATTACTTCTCCTCCATTTTCATGATCTGTGTGCTTCATTTGACACTGTTGATCACCCTTCCTTATTATTGACACTATTCAATCTTGACATCAAAATATGGGTAATAAACTGATTTGAATATTGTCTTTCAGGCTGATATTATTTGTTATCTTGGTTCTTTCACTCTTCACCCATATCTATCTGGGACTCTCCTAAAAGGTTCAGTCTTAGTACCTCTTTGTTTTGCTTCTATGCTTCAGCTCTCAGATAGATCAATGTTTCCTTTGGGTTTCTAATTGCCACATGGACATTCATCATTAAATGACAGGTCCTGTAAGCTGGACTCCAAGCAGAAGTCACTTACTTACCTGTCACTCCAGCACCTTTGTCAATTCCCAAACCACCCACTTTCTCCTGATTTGCAATCTCTTATGGCTTTAGCCAGATACATTGGTGTACACATTAACATTCATATATAATATATCCAAAGTAGCCTACTGAAAGTTTGAAATAGCTGGCTATATATTTTCTTACCCACAGCAGATGCACTGATATCATCACTAGTGCTCAGCAAACCCGACAACTGCAAAAGCCTTCAGTAAACTTAACTATTGCAAAAGTCCTTTGGTGGATGTGACCATATACAATTTTTCCTCACTAGACAATGTACTAAGCTTCACCATAACGTCCGTTATTAACCTTCATACACTCATACCTCTTGAAACGATCACCAAGAGGTCTGGCTATAAACCAAGAGTAGTGTTCCTTATAAGCTGCAGATCCAGGTATGCAAAGCCTTATGCAAACTCCCTTGACTTTATCCTGTACAGATACATCCCAAATTGCAACCTACGCTCAGCAACCTTAACCTCCTGGCCACCTCCATGTGCAGATTCAAGATGCAGGTCCTTCCATATACTGAGTCTTCTACTTTGAAACCCTATTCAAGTGGAAATGTGCTCCATCACTTTGCTAGCCTCCTTCAAGATTGGTCTCAAAGATCACCTCATGTTATGAGAATATTAGCTACCATGACCAAGAGTCATTTCTTTGTAATGTCTTGTCTATATTAGCCATCCACCTTGCATCCACCAAGTAACCTTTTCCTGTTCCTATCATCATCATAAACTGTATTTTTAATTACATGGATTTTATAGAGTGCATCTCAGGATTATTACAAACAAAACAATCAAAATTTTAAAATAGTTTGAAAAATAATTAAAAAAACAGTAAAACACAGAAGTGCCTCCCTTGAAAGACGGTGCAAAAGGCACATAAGCAATATAATATGACATTGCTATATGGGACATTACCCTAACTAATCATATATAGTCCTGTATACGCTCAATGGTTTCTAGAGCAACACGCATGCCATTCATTTTTAAGTAAACAAGAAAGCAAGGCCAGCAACCCGGCCCATACATAAATATTTCAAGGGAAGGGCATACCACCTAAAAACATACCTCTCAATAAATAGAATAGCAAAAAACCTTCACATAGTAATAAATGAGAAGTATTACACAATACACTTCGAACGTCTAATCCATAGGGCCATCAGGAATTCTGCTAAGCCAAATACCACACCTCTTCTTGTGTCAGTGCTAAGAATTCAAAGCACTTCAAGATGGTATCTAGATCCAATACACCTACATAGGAGGACAATCCACTTGGACCTCAAATGTTTGTAGTAAGGGCATAAGAATAATAAATGAACCAGGGATTCAGGTCCTCCTTCACATGCTGGCCAATTTGAGCTTGGGTTCGCCAACGAATGCAGAACACACTGGCAGGGAGTGTCCTGTACCTAAATCGAAGGAAAGGTTTCCGCACAATAGCTGGAACATTCTTATCAATAGTATGCTCATATTGGGGATAGGGTTTAAAATCTATGAACACTAGAGTAAGCAATCCCGTCAATTTGGTCACATATAATTAAATTCACAGTAGATTTCTTTAATTGTGTCTCTGGAAATCTGGGACATCTTCTCCGGATCTGTCCAGTATGTTTCCCACCCCAGGTTCCTCAAAAGTGCCCTAACGGACCGTAACAAGAGAGTTTGATAAGACATGGGGATAGGTAAAGATCCATAAAGCCCACAAGGTAGGGAGAGAGTGCTTCAGTAGAACATACCCAATGCCAAAACTTTAACAGCCTGCACTCTTTTTTGTGTACAATCTTCCTTTGGGCCAGATCTAGGAAAACTGGTGTTAAAGGGTTACTTGCTGGAAGATTGAGTAAAGCTCTTATAAAGTGATGCTCAATCACTGATATACTGTCAGTGTTCCCACATCCCCACAATTCTGCTCCGTACATAACTGAATCTTGGGCCTTAAGTGTTGTAAATTTTGAGTGCTGGGGTCACTCTTCTTGATACAGTTATTCAATGTGTCTTTCTTTTATGTGAAGTTTACTGGATAAGTGAGAGATGCGTTTTCGTAGAGCCCATTGCAAATTTGGGGTGGGATGTATACCTAAATAATCGAAGGTAATCGAAGGTGGAGACCAATTTGACAGGGTTCCTCAAACAAACATGTATCTCTTAGATGGCTCTAAAACCCCATTGGAGAAAACTATATGCTTTGTCTTTGTATCGTTTAGCTCCAACCCTTGCTCATCACAAAAATAATTAAAATCATTCAGTAGCTTTTGGAGCCCTTAAGGAGACTTTGATAACAGTAGAATATTGTTGGTGACGACAAAGAGCTGGAGACCTGCTCCCCCTGACATTTTAGGCGTTGCACCCATCACTGTCAGGCTAACCCACTCCTCCATTAATGAATAGCTATAATACACCCCTGTCTGACTCCACACATGATCTTAAAGGGCTCTGTTAGCTGCCCTGCACCTCCTATCCCCACCTGACCTGGGCCCTATTATCTGCACGTGGTTTCCTCAGGATCTCCAATACATTTTATGGGATCCCCATTTCAGCCAGCACCTTCCAGAGTTTGCCCCTTGGCACCAGGTCATAAGCAGTTTGAAAATCCACAAACTCTGCAAGCAATTTGCCCCCTTTTATTATGACTTCTTTCCAATAAATACAGACGATCTAGGGTAATAATATTGGCGTAGAAACCCACCTGAAAATTGAACAAGATATTAACTTCTGTAATCCACTTCTGGAGACGCACCAATATTTGTTTAAAAAATATTTTCTGCAAAGAAGTTATTAAACCGATAGGTATATAGCTTACAGGAATAGCCCTATCACCCTTTTTTGAAAATTGGTATAACCTCCGCTAGCTTCAAAGAAGCGGAGTTTCCATGCTCAAAAGGATAGCATTAGACAGAAGGTTAATATAAGCACTACAGACTTCTGGGTCTTCCCTGTAAAAGTAATTCAGCATCCTATCCGGGCCTGGGGCTTTGGGTGTGATACATATGCTAATAGCTACCTAGGTTTCTTTGGGGAAATTATTAAGTGGGGCCTTTTCCAGAAGGCTACAATTTTCCTCTTCCTCACCACTTTAACATGAGTACAACTCACCAAAATGATTCACCCAGTCATTAGGTTGGACAGTAAATTCAAGAGTGGTCTTTGGGCCTTTCAGACATAATGCTGCTTTCTTCCAGAAACCCTTGTTATCTTTTCCTATCAGGGCTTTGTGCAGGTTGAATCATAGCAAGCATTCTCATTGCCTCATGGTGTGGTCCAGTGTCAGTCTGTACCTCGCTCTGCACCTCACTAGATCCTGAGATGAATTGGATTTTGTAGAAAAAGGAGCTCCCCCTTCACCTTTCTGCATTCCTGATTGTGTCAAACTGATGCGTTTGACAGTTTTCCCCACCTGTTTGGCTTGGCCCAAGCTATCCCTAATCTGCAACTATAATGCAAAGTGAGTCGTTTTCATTTTCTTTATTCCAGCTGTTTGGGGAAGGGAGGACAGAAAATCTACTAAATTTGTTATTTTACTCTTAACAATTTCAAGGGCCACAGGTTTTTTTCCACCCAGTCCCATCTTATAGTCCTTAAATTATTGGTTTGGGACAGTGCACCCCAGTCCCTGTAACCCCTGTAAGTGGCTTCCATCTCTTTAGAATCATATATTTAGTTAGGCTCAACGTGTTGTGGTCACTATCTATTCTTTTGATCACTTCCATTTCATGAACAGCAATCCAAAGTCTGATGTCAACCAAACAGTAATCCATACGACTTAAGTATTCCGGTCTGTTGTAGGTCATTTTGCCTTCTTTATTGTAAATGGCCCTACCATTGGTAGCTCTCAAGTCAAATTGTAGTGTTAGGGTTAACACCTGGGCTGATGTTTCAGTCCAGCTAACAGTAGGTAGCTCTATCGGGGGATGTTCCAATTTCTATCCCATTCTAGAGTCATAACTAAAGGGGTGGCTGCAAAGGGTTCAAATGTACAGTTGCAATCCACTGCTACCAATAGTGGATTGCTACACTTGTACTCCGTAACAGCGTAGTCAAGTTACAGTACTAGTTTTCTCCTTGCTGGGTCCCATTTGGTTGCATAGATTATAAACTCTAGTTTTCAACCCAGATGGAAAGGTGAGATCAACTGCTGAAATATCTGGAGAATCAACAGGCACAATTTTGATTTAAAATTGGAGTGCAATTTTGACTACAATCACTAAGCCCCTGGATGATCTCCCTCTGTTAACCGCATTTGGGCAGTAAGTAGTAAACCCACTACTGTGTAAGGGAGTCATACTCCCTGTTTCTTGAAATAAACACATATCATGAGAATCTATCAATTTGTCTCATTCCTCCTCTAGAAGCATCCTTGAAATTTGGTAAAGAGGTATTAGGTTTTGGACACTGGGTCGGGGTCACAAAATTACGTGCCTCCTGGGTATCTCCATTACTGGCATGAGCTTCACTCCTCGGACCCCCACAGCCATAATCTTGGACAACTGGTAGTGAAAACAGATTCTTAATTGGAACCTTACCTACCAAACATTGTGCACCGGGCAAAACATGGGGACCGAGGTGATTCACACAAGGTGGTTTCTGCTATAAATTCCTCCCCCTCTGCACTGCCTGCACCCTCTTCCTGAAGTCAATCCTGATGTCCAACCGTCCCACCGACCCTGCCCCCTCCCTTCAAGTAACACATCTATTCAAGGGAGTCTAATCCGGAGTTAAACTCTATTCAAGTAGAAATGCGCTCTATCACTTTGTGAGCCTCCTTCAAGACTGGTCTCAAAGATCACCTCATGTTACGAGAATACTGATAGCCAACTACACTCCAACCTCTCCCTTTCAATGCACTGCACACTGTAAATATGAAAATATGCTTAAGAGTAATTTCTTTGTAATGTCTTGTCTATGTTAGCCATCCACCTTGCATCCACCCAGTAACCTCTTGTGCATGTTCCTATCATGAAAACTGCTTGTTAATTGTGTAACTGTTGCTATGCAACCATTTCTTGTTGGAATGTTTCTTGATGATGCTTAAATAAATGCCCATAAATACAAAATATGTGTTGTTATTGTATATATGTGTTGCCATTAAAGCCATGTGTGATAATAAGCCCTATAGTATTCAATCAAACCTGCTTATAATAGCTGGGCTCAATGAATCTTAAAGCACAAACTTCTGCTTTTACACTGATAGAAAGATATAACATGGTTTTTGAACGGGTGGAAACCAGAGTAGGTGGAACTCACATTGCCATCCTCTTCCCCATTGCTGGCAAAAAAAAATAATTCAGTGAAGTCCACTGCTCTCTATTTACCACCAACATGGTTTCCTACAACCCCAAATAAAACTAATGTCAGATTTCAGCTTGCGAAAAACAAATAATAACTGCCAGTGAAGCAGCACGAAGCAAATACATAAAACTGAAGAAGAATGGTCATTATCCTAATATTGCTTGATCGAGAAAGGGTGCCCGGTCTCCCTCTTGTTACATATAGCAGGAGTAGTGGTTCATATTTTGGAAGATTGCTTCCAATGTTCAGCCAGATGAGTCTCCAAGTATGTGACAACTTGAACAAACCTGGAACTACAAATACAAGAGGAAAGAGTGGTCCTTAAGACCTATTCTTCTGTCCTTCCTATTATTTACTAAACACACAGTAAGGAAGAACAGGGCTTCCTATATCTGTGAATATTGATTTGAGACAGATAAGTCATTGAAATTGCAAGACCCTCATACACACAATAATGTCATGCTTCATCATCAGGCATTCCCACAATTGAACTTATATGGGCTCAAGTTGGTTACAGGTAACCAACATTTTGGGCTGAGGGTTTTTTTCTTCTGTTTTAGAGGGAGAGTAAACCTTCCAGTGACAAGGAAAAGAAACGTTTAAATAGCCTTTAATACTCCTAAGTATTATTTATTTTGTGGGTACCTTGATTGGTTTCAAAGGTTACTAGGGAGAGATTGGGGCTATTAGTACCCTATATCTAACAAGGTCAAAGTCCTAGAAATGATAAGTTGGGGTTATTTAGAGACTGATAGACATAGATAATTATGTTAACTCTTATTCATAAATCAGCAAAGTTTAACCACCCCACTTCATGAATAAAGGGAGCCCTTTGGTGCACCTCACAATGGAATAGATACACACAGAGCAAATATGGCAACTGCTAACAATGTTAAAAATGTACTTTTTAAATTGATTTGTACTTTCATTTAGTGTGGACCAGGCTCACCTATTCCGGAGAGCACTATACATAGGGGCATGATATACCGGGAATATACAATAGATAGTATTTAAGTTGGGATAACCTAAATGTTAACTAAATGAGGCAAAAGTAGCATACATGAATAGATGGCTTTGTGTTAGATGAGTCTTATAAGTTGTAGGAGAACCCACTACATATGAATATAGGGGCAGATTTATGTTTCCTGGCGCATCCCTGCAAATCAGCAAGGATGCGCCAGGAATGATGCGTCACGCAAGTTTACCCTTGCGCCACACATGATGCGCCGCAGGCGCAGGAATAAACAGATGCGTGACACATCCGATGGCGTAAGGTTGGCGCAGTGCTTCAGTTGCGTCGCAAGCGCGAGGCAACTCCTGCACTGTTCCAACCTACCCTATCCCTAACATGGTGCGTCAAGCCTTACGCCTGCTTCAAGCAGGCGCAGGGTTTTGGCGCATCAGCGTTGGTAAAGTGACTCAGTCAAATCTTATAGATTTGACTGAGTCACTTTTCAGGGGTGTTCCTGCGACGGAAGGCCCCCCCCCTCTGTCGACACGCCCACGTGAAACCTGACGCAGGTTTTACGTGGCGCAGGGCTTTACATCGTGACGCATCTCCATAGATGCATCACGATGTAAATATGGCGCAACGTGGCGCAGGGTTTACACCGCCGCTGCGTCACAAAAGTGACGCAACGGCGGCGTAAAAGTGGCGCATCGCCAATATAGATCTGCCCCATAGAATGTACAAATTGCAATTAACTTGGCAAAATACATGGATTTCATGAATTTGATGAATAACCATTAATTGAGGAATACCATGGAAATTCTGCACTGTTACAATTTAGAAGATTCCCTTCGGCATCCTACTGATCAGTCATGGAGTAAGACCCACAACAGATCACAAGTGGCAGTTAAATTGAACAAAATGGGCTTTTCTCCCTCATCCCTGTAGAAGGAATGGTATAATTCCAGACTATGAGAGTGTTCAATGAAAAAGTTTGCTTTAAAGTGCTTACTTTTTTAAAGGACTGAGTTTTCAGATGGAAAGCCTCTGTACTCTTGAGAAAGTTAGACCCATTGCAGATGACTAATATTTCTCCAGGCAGCGTGTAATACTTGGGAGATTGTAGACACTGGTTCTTCCAGGAAATCATTTATAGAGTAAATTCCTGTAAAGTGTTAGTTGGAAATGCTGAGGGAAGAAAGGATGCTGTTTTGTTGTTCAATTCATGGTAGGAAGTTTATTGACTGGAGGGAAAGAATGAGAGGAAAAAGCCAGTATTAAATATCAGACCAAACTCAGAAAGCAGTGTGTGGGGATGGAGGGTGAGGAAATCCAAAAAGAAGAGTTAAAGAAGAAGGTCACAGGAATTGTTGTAGGGTGGTGGAAAGGGGAGGCTATTTGACAGCTGGGGATGACAGGAGACATGGAAGGGAGTGGAAGGGCACACAGTATCTCAAATGTTCTTAAGGGCTGAAATAAGGGTAAGAAGAAGGAATTGGCATATCTGGGGGTATAAATGGAATATTACTACTGGAGACAGAGGATATCAGTGGTATTGATCTGCCACCGTGATAGGATTAGGATTAGGAGTATGTATGGGCTGAATGCAGATACATGACAATGTATATGACAGTAAAGTAAATAGAATTGGGTCATATCTGGAAATAGTCATGTCTGTGTTTGATTAGAAGTAAGGTTCTTACATGCAAAATGCTACAGAGGTGAAAGAAGTGTCGCTATATTCATTTTCTTTCGGGTAGAAATTGCTTCAAGATTGAGAATGTCTCCATGGGGTACTCCCTCAACCCCACCCACTTCAACACCTACATATCACCACTGGACGACATTGTCTGCGCCCATGGATTCAACATCATCCACCACGCCGATGACACTCATCTCATCCTTTCCCTCACTGATGACCCCGCCACCATCAGATCCCGCTTCAGGAATGCCATAACCAGCATCGCTGACTGGATGAGGTCCAGCTGCCTGAAGTTGAACACGGACAAGAGGGAAGTGTTCATCTTCAGAAACAAAACCTCACCATGGGATGACACTTAGTGGTGTCTGTCTGGTATAGGTTCTCTATTAGAGCCTTTATCCCAATTTGTAGACTTCATTTTAGGCCCCCCTGTGCTGGCTATGCCAACTTTCTTACAGGACACCAAAGCTGTTCTCAATGTGCCCCAGGACTTTGATTTTCATAAGGATACAGATGTTTTGTATCTTTTGATGTGGCATCATTGTACACTTGCATTCCCCAAGATCAAACACTTCTCACCATTGAATCCCTTTCAAGAACACAAAGTGTGGACTCAATAACACCATTCTCATTCATCATGGTCTGTGCAACACTGGCTATGAAAGAGAATTTCTTTCACTTTGAAGATGACCTTTTTCTCCAGATATCCTGGACATCAATGGGTAGTATATTCTCTCCTAGTCTAGCAAATTTGTACATCCATTCCATAGAGACAGAGCAGATCCTGACGTCCCAAAACCCTTTTTTGTCTAACATTGGCCTATGGAGGCGGTATATAGATGATGTGTTGGTCCTTTGCCAGGGCGCGTTGGAGGAAATATCTAGCTTTCATCAATAGCTTAACAACTGCAACGATTACCTCAAATTCACCTGCATATTTAGCCAAGACAAATTACCTTTTCTTGACTTGCTTATTTACACCACACCTGATGGATTACAAATGGAACTTTACAATAAACAAATGGCAAAGAATTCAATTTTGGCATATACTAGCTTTCATCCAAATTTGTTGAGAGATTATATACCGGTTGGTCAAATTTTACATCTCAGACGGAATTTTACAGACGTTGAGATATTTAAGAACCATCCACAGAACCTGGAGCATCAACTTTTGGATCGTCAATATCGACTGACCCTGATCAAGAGATCAGTCAAAAGAGCCAAGAACAACAACCGTGAAGTCCTCTTAGAAGCTTGTCCTCATAAAGAACCTTTGGATTGTTTGATTTGTGTGAGCACATTCAGCAATAGCTCTGGCCTAATACAAAAATCCATTGTTAAACATTTGGAAGATCTTAAACAAAGGCCCACCCATCCTATGTTTGCTTTTAAACGCAGCATGAACTTGAGTGATAGATTGGTGCACACTAGACCACGCACCAAGCACGCTACTGATCAAAACAGCCTTTGGGACCTACGACCAGTCAGAGGACACTTTCCTTGTGGGTCATGTAGTATCTGTGTCCAGACTGAATACACCACTCACATTAACAACGGCCTTCGTTGCTACAAAGTCACATGAACCTCTGATAACCTGATCTATCTAGTTACATGCCCCTGTGGCCTGAGATACATAGGAATGACTACCAGGAAAATTAAGATCCGTGTCTCAGAACACAAGAGCACAATTTGATGCAATAAAAATACCACTAAACTGACAACCCACTTCTATGACATGAAACATGGACTTCATGAACTTATATGGACTGTTCTGGAAAAACCAGACATCTCACAACCAATCACCAACATGACTCAATTCCTGTTTAAGAAAGAACAACGTTGGGTTTTCAGACTAAAGAATGACAGCCAAGGTCTTAACGATGACATTCCTTGGTTCTCACTGTCTTGTCCATGGTATTACCTGGTTGATTCTTCCTACCTAAGGTCTGTCTTTTTCCATTTTTGTTACACCCTCTCCGCAGACACATTTGTAGGGCTCTCTGTTCTGTGGGCTTCGGGGTCTCTGCTCACATTTATTGATTTCTGTGGGCACTGTAAGCATATGCACCTGAAACGTCCCTCTTTGTGGTGCCAGAGACACTACGGCCTGCTTCTAAACAGGCTGGGTGCTCATGTTTACTAAACAACGGGACACACCCTGACTTTTCGGCTTCGGATTTCAATAGTGTTTCAGGTTTTTTCTAACAATGATGTTTTACTTTGTTTATTAATTGCCACGTCAACTGTATATTCTGTGTGGGATTTCTTGACTATATATTATAGTCATATCTTTGCACCACTTCTATGTGTTTACAAAGGTATTGGATGCCGTCTTGAGTCTGTCATACCGGGGTTCTAGGTATCCATGTGCTCACTCGACATTTTCATACTACTCTGACATTAAATTAGATCATTGCATGCCCTTTAATAAGAGTCATGCATATTAGGGGTTGTGTGTTTTTGTTAACTCTTTTTAAAAGCACTTATTCTATTTCTCTTTCTAGGGAGTTTGATGACCAGTACAGTCAAAGTCTGAGTGACATACCACTCCATCTACTGGTTCTGTATACACAATGTTTTCCACTGTTTCATGGCAATTCAAGTGGTCACTGGCACTTTGTTCTATGCACACTCTGTTGGTCCTGATTAAAGCTGGTCCATCCCTACGGGGAGCGTCAGGCTGAAACATGTTGACCTTTCTAAAGCTTTGGCAGATTGAATCTCCCTCTGTCTTAGGTTTATCTTGTAACCCTGGCCTATGAATGCTGCTGCTGGGGGAGGGCACTGTGGATCCAGCAAGGGGATCTTAGATAGGGGTAAGGGTGGGTGGACATTGCTGGGTAGCATAAAAACTCAGTGAGATTCAGCAGAGTTGCGCAAGTGGGCAGAATTCGGCACATCGCTGTACTTGTGATAATTTTTAGCGCCGGAGCCTATTTCGTGCTGATTAAAATCAGCATGAATGGCACCATGTGGCACACCAGAGGGTGCTGGTTCTTTGTGCTGCTTTAGTGAATTTTCTACTCTAGTGGCAGCTTTCAATGAGAACAGTTGTGACCTGCCGCAACTACCTGCATTGAGAAAATGTTGCTCTAAATCACGCTAGGAGACGCAAATTCTTTGCTTGCACTCTCCAAGTTAATGTTGGTAAGTCGCATGCTGGAAAAACCTCTACTATACAGCGCTAATTGCTGGAACTCCATGTTATTCGCATAATGCGGATTGGGCAAAACTCTGATGAAATTTAATGGTGTAGTGGAATTTTCCACCCACCCCTAGTCTTGGGTTAGCCTCTTGGGAATCAAAACCCAATAGAAATCACACAACAGAACCAACACTTCCAGGCAGGAGCAGCCAATGACAGGGTAAGCTTCACTTTGAGCAGAGGAAAATGAACAAGCAATCTAATCAAGAGGGATTAGATAGAGAATCTATGGCATTTAGCAAAGAAGTCAACTCTGAGGAGCCTAAAACAAAGACCCTACTAATTGACCTGAAGAACAACTTACAGTGAATCAATTGGAAAACAGAAACTGCCACAATCAGGCTGGACCACCTCACTAAAGGAATAGACAGGAAGAAGGCCAGACTTTATGACACTGAACAGAAAATCTCTGCTCTGAAGGATAGTAGTGCAATCACCCAGCAGTAACAGTACCAAATGGAATAAGACTTAGCATCCATAGCAGTCAAAAATGAAGATATTAAAGAACACTCTAAATATAACAATTTGAAAATAATGCACATGCCTAAATCAGCACACATGGTGAAACCTGAAATATATGTTGATAACTTACTGATTGAGCTGCTTATAAGGGCTAGTTTCACTGAGGACCCAGTGATGCAAACAGCACATTGCACTCTGACACAACGACCACCACCCAGGTCAGCACTTTCCTCAATAATATTGTGTAGAGTAACCTACAGAGATAGAGACACCGGGCTTAAGATTGACAAGAAGAAAGCCCCGCTCCAGCACCAATGGTCCAACACTTACCTATCTATTTGTATTTCACTTCAGTTGTCCAAGAAGCCTGCTGGAAATGTCTGAATGTGAAATTACAAACAAGCCAAACTTTGGGTTGAATGACGGGGCAGTGCACTTTTTCATGGAAGCCAACGTAGCAATTAAAAATAAAATACCCGGAGTCCAGACTGCAGAGTCAGGAACCCCAAGAGTCAGCACAGATAAAGATCAACGGTGCAAGAACAATACTAAATGATCAATAACGACAAAACCTATAGGAACTTGTTAGGCAAGCAACTATACAAAAACCAATGTTTGTTTATATTACCAAAATTCACATTAAATCTTTGTAGAGAGTCAAGTCCACAAGGAAATGTTTAATTGACTATGACTCACTGGCACAAAGGGGAGTAGCCCACTAAATGGACCGGATTTTTCCCACACTTGGAGTTGCTGATACCACAGGTACCAATAACTCCAGGAATGGTGATAATCCAGCCTATTATGACTTCAATCCTTAAGAAATGAGGAAGTACTGGGAATTAATAGTTATGGGTCAAAATTCAACAGTAGTTCATCATTTTGGGCCAAACAGTCAACCAGAGATATCAGGTTAATGTTAAGGGATCGGTGGTATTTCCACAGATACCATAGTTACGATAGGGCCAATAACTACTGTTAACAGCCCCTTTGGAATTAGGAGGCCACTCGTAGAGGGTAGGAAAAGTGGCCAGCTAATGTTGCAGGCCTGCATGGGTATACCACACATGAAAGACCTAGAAAGCTCATGTTTTTTCACAGAAATAAGGGTTCCTTCCCTTATAAATTACAGAGATCAATAAGGGGTTAAAACTTGAGAATTTCTTTGTTAATTTTTTACATCAATAGCAATACAGATGCCTCACCAACACACATAATGACACATCTCAGTCATTCAGAAAAGACCAAAGGCAAAAGAAACTAAAGGAAAATAATTCCATATATCTTGCGGTATTGACAATGAACAGATTGTCAGAAGGGTAACAGCATATATTGATTAGAGATGGGATTGACCTAGCCATGCTCCATGAAACATATCTGGATTTAAAAACATCAGTTTTGTGCCATATACAATCAATATGCCAGAGGTGTCTACATATTAATCCATAAATCACTCAGCTTCAAGCACTGAATGATGATTAAGAACTCAGATGGCAGACACCTATCATTAATTTGTACTTGCCTTGACACATGATCTCGTTAACACATATATTCCCAATGTTTGCTTACCAGAGTATTTTGAATAAATGCTCTTTATATATAAAGGGAGGGATGGACCACCATATTGTGGGAGTAGAGAGTTTTACTAGTATTAAACCCAGTGTTAGCTCAATTGAAACATTAACCTGATAGAATCTGAAAAGATGCAGATGTGCTATTACAGAATAATGAGATCCTGGAACTGTGAGATATCCGATGGCTTAGGTATGACACAGAGAGAATCACTCCTTGAAGATGTTGGTTCAGAACTTTCCAACTGAGGCAGAGAGGCATGTAGATGTCCTCAGACTGCTGTATGACAAAAGAGATTTTGAAGTTTCTAATTTAGAATTGTACTACTGCGCTGCACAGACTCACTTTGCAGTTTGTGGTATAATTAAATAGGGGTGGACAGAACTTGTAGAGCTTCACTCTGTGGAATTTCGCGGAGGCACATAAAAACTCAGCTAGATTCAGTGGAGGTCCACGAGCAGGCAGAATCAGCATGTTGTGGTGCTCGTTTCTTATTTTTAGCTTTGGAAGCTTGTTTCCCACAGCTAAATCAGTTGAATAGCACCATGCGGTGCACCAGAAGGCACTGCTTCTTTGCTGCCACTGAAGTAGATTTTTCACTCAAGCGGCAGCTTTCTCATTGAGAACAGTCGCTACCACCCATGACCAGCCGCAGTGAGAAAATCTCGCCGGGTGCTATTTAAGCACCCCAAAATTGCACTAGAGAATGCCAATTCTCGCTCGCACTCACCAACTTAACATTGGCAGGTTGTGCAGAAGAAAAAAACTCCACCAAGTGGCAGTTGGAAAAGCTTTGCTAGAACTCTGTGCTACAAGCATAACATGTAGTGGGCAAAACTCCGCAAACTCCATTGGTGAAGCAGAGTTTATCGCCCACTCCTATTTTTATACTCCCCAAGCAGTCCCAGCTCATTTTGAAGGAAGATCAAGTTGAATCAAACTAACTACAATGAGCACTTCATGCTATGGGAGAGTGGTGTATTAGTCATAGTAGATTGGTGTCCACCACTAGTAATAAAGTCACTATCCTGTTAGGCCCTGTCAAACGATCTCGGCTCAACACCTTTTTGCTTTGGCACAAAGCAGACAGGCTTAAGCTAATGAAATGTAAATCATTTAGAAGGACCAAAACAGTTAAAAAATCAAAAACACAACACAAACACTTCCCACTCCAATTTGTAAAAATAAAGAAACATTTAATACACAAAATGACACAAAATGACAAAAATTAATTAAGGGCAAGCAGATATATGTTTTTTTTTTAAATAGTGCCAAAAGCACAAAGCGCTATTGATAGTAAATGATCACAGCAGACCGTGGCCTAGGTGTGAATTGAAACTGACCATAATGGAGGAGGAGTCAGATACACCACACCAAACAGAATGGCTCCACTAGTTCCTGCAAGTAGGGAAGATTGAAAAGATGTCTATGTCGCCATCTTATCAGTGACTTTGTTGTTTTTCTGGGGGAAAATGATTTTCCATGTGAGACAATTCTGAAATTGTGGGGCTGTCAGTTTGATATTTTTGTGGTCTGTCCCCTTGAAGCTCTAGAGCAAAAGTTTTGAAAAAAGTATTACAAGTTTTTGGGCACCCAAACAAGTAGAGGAATTTCCTTCCAAGACACCCAGGACCTCAAGGGGAGCACTTGAAGTCTCTCAGAGTGTCAGGCAGAGGGCGACAGCAAAGTCCAGTCCAAGTCCAATTCCAATTCAAAATCTTTATTGTTTAGGTTAATAAAAACTGTAACAATGTTACAATAAATTCATAGAAAAATTACATCAAAAATAAAACGTATTTAACAAAATCTCATTGACATTGCAGTCTCCCAGAGGACCAAAATCTGCCTTGGTGTTAATAAACATGGAAACCATCAGAGTAGTCATCAATAAAGTGACCTAATGCTAATAATGCCTAAATAATTAATAGGTAAAAGACCTCGTACTCAAGCCATTTCACCATTAAAGTTCAAACCAACAGGCTATCATAGGCCCTTATTGTGAACAAACTATGAAATCTCTATAAATTGTTTGTAATAGTCATCAGTAAGTGGTGCGCTTAAACTTGCAATTTATAGATAAAAGCTCAGTGTACACCCACCATTTCACCCAAAAACATTGAGTCTAATGCTGCCTTTGTTATTTGCCAAAGCTAAGTTCTTGTGGTCCAGGAAGTCATGTGTAATCAGACCTGAATGTTTTTCCATGTAAAATTAAATATTTCATCATTTTGCAATTAATCTGGGGGTCTGCTGGGCCAAGTTCTTTTATTACCACTGTCTCCTGCCCCTGGCATTAAAAGACTTTTTCATTAATAATACACACACTTTTTTTTTTAGAAAAAGGGGCATATAGAAATCAGATTAATACAATTCCTCTTTGCAGCAACAAATAGTCTACATGCCTTCGGCCCATTATATTTCCAGGATGGTTAGTCTGCCAAGAATGGTAGAGTGCCAAATCGAATTGCCATGTACTTTCTCTTTATATGCGCAGAGAACATCACACTTAGATATGAAGCTGTTTTCAGTTGTAGGACCCTCCAGGTGTGCATGTGCAGGCTGTCCTGTTCTGGATTGGTTTCTCTTCACAGCACTGGCAAGCATACCACTCTGCATAAAAGACAGGACCTGGCATCAGGCTATTAACTCATCTTTATTAATTTCTCAGCTTTTATACATGGCCTACTGGTGTGGAGCTACACTCCACACGTCCTATTCTCTCTGCTTCCCTCAATGTGATGAGAGGGAAAACTAGTACTTCCTGTCTCCACCTCTGAAGTTCCTGGCATCTCACTTCCGTCTGGATCAGCTAGACTGCTGACCTACTTATATAACAATGTCCTATTCTGGAGGACATGACACAGGGTAGTCTATTTTTTTTGTCTAAGAAAAAGTGCATTTTGGCTGCTTTATACAAAACTTGGCAAAATGTTGAGGGGCAAGTTTTTGTTCCAGAGGTCTTTTGTACTTTTTGCTTTGTGCGATGACTGCAGATATTTACAGTGAGTCGATTGAAGTTCAGTCTCCAGTGCCAGCCATAGGACATTATTTAATAAACTTCCTTGGTTTGAACATATTTTATATCAAAATTGTATTGTGGAGTAGCATCGCCATAGGGTTTGTTGCATAAGTTCAAATTCCAAGCGTACTGGGGCGGTTGAAGCTTTCTGTGGTAGGCAAAGCACCGGCATAAATGCTTTGACTTGTAGACTGTCTAGAAGCAGTGTGTCTCTACCAAACATGACAACACTTGCATAAGTCACTGTTGGTAACAATGTAACCGCTATGACCACCCGTAGTTGCTTAAAGGAGGGGTATTTCAGCTTCTTAGCAACTAAACAAAATGCATAAATTAGGGCATTTGCTTTTTTAATGATGCAGTGTTTGTGTGGTTGAAAGTTTAATCTATTATTTATGTATACTCCTAGGTACTTGTAAGTGCCAACTTCCTCTAAGACTTCCTCTCTGAGCTTGATTTTAAGAGGTGGCCCCAGTTGATTCCTAATAGTCAATATTTTTGTGTTTGTTATTTTGATTTCAAGCTTATTGTCAGTGACATAATCTGTTCGTTCATTAAATGATCGTTGGAGTGCCACTTTTGTTCAACTGAGGAAGATGTGAACAAAGACGTGTCAAACTTAAGGTTGTCAGATGCAGAGGATAAGAGTTGACCTGATCAAGTCTTGGGGACAGATCTGCCATGACCAGGTTGAACATATGAGGGGCTAACACACAGCTTGGTTTAAGACCTACTTCCATAGACATTTTACTCGATAATCTTGTGCCATCGGCTATTTTAACTTGAATCAAGGTACGTGTGTACAACAGTTCGATGGCTCTTAGTGTTATGTCTGGGAGGCCTCACTTTCTTAGTATTCTCCTCAAAAGCCCTTGATCTACTTAGTTGAATGCTGCTTTAAAGTCTATGAAGCATAGATGTAGCTTACACTTATCTGCTATTAGGGTAATGGCTAGGATGTTTATGGTTCTTTCGAACCCTCGTCAGAACCCTGTCTGGTTGACTAGAATCAAGTTGTTCATATTTGACCATTCACCCAGCTCCTCAAGGATTTATGATGTGTTGTACTTTGGTTCAGAATCTATTAGCGCTTTTAGCCTATTATTGACAGGGTTGAACTGATCTCCACCCTTTAAGACCGGGTTTATTATTGACCCCCTCCAGCTCATTGAAATTGAGCCTGTTAGTTTCACTTCCTTATATAGTGCTGACAGCGAGGCTGCCCAAAATTTAGGGTCACGTTAAAAAGTATCCTATGGAATGCCATTTGGCCCCAGCACAACATCCTTACGCCCAGCTGTTATTATATTTGCAACCTAGTTTGATGGATGGAGCTGAATCTCCTGCCCAGATGAACAGTCCAAAGAGATACATAGGTTGCTGGTGCCCATTATTTTGGAAGTGCTGATGTCTTTTATTACAGTGTCACCTGTGTTGTAGCTGCTATCCCACACTGTATTCTCTAGGCATGTACCATTGTTGAATGTCGCAGTTTTGTGGTTGAACTGTGGTAAATATTCTTTTACCTAGACTGAATTTCATACGGAATCTAAAATAAAGTAAAATAGCTCAGAATAATAAGAGGCAGAATCCGTGGTATAAGAGGTTTTCTGAATGGGCTTTATTCCAAAATGGCCGACTCGAGTGGCGGCCTTCAGGTTCCGTCACCACGAGGGTTCAGGAAGTGAAGTACAATACTTTATTGACAAGAAGTAACTTTTATAGGTCATACATTACAATGAAACGAATGTAGAAGGCGTAACAATTGATAAGAGAAATGACATAGTAAATACGTAATCGAAACTAGGCGTAATAAGGAGCAAAAAGAAACATGATTGGCTCTGATTATCATACATAGGTGGATCTATAAGATAATACTTAACATAGATGCGCGCGCAGCAGCATGACGTGTAATTGACGTGCAACTAGGGGGTGAAGGGGACTTGACATTTAGCTCTATATGTGGAGACGAAAAGTCTGGGGGGTCAAGTCAACCTAATCCCAAATCATATCTAACATCCTATGTTTAGAGAACTATGTTATCCACAAGGAAGGACTCTCGGGCAGAATCTATTCAATACTGACTGTGCGTGTGTGTACAAGCGTCTAAGTGTCTACACTGAATGCGAGAGGATGGGAATATTCCATGGTGACAGGGCTATGAATTACTTGCATGAGGACGGAAAGGCCGAGTCCTTTGCTTGGAAGCTAAAGGAAATGTTTACCTAAATCACTAGACAGGAATGCATCGGCTGAAAAGCAAAGTAGATAATTCGAAGGTGAAATACAGCTTCTTGGCAGGCAGGCGAAACTGGCCGAGGCAGGCACCGTTAGCTGCACAGGGAGTAGGACAAAGTTCATGGATACAGATGCGAGCTCAAGCTGAAGCTGTCAGAGACAGAAAGCAGGGAAAGGCTTTGAGGACAGAATCGGGCCTACTCTGCCTGAACTGTAAAAATAGAGTAACTTAGCCATATAAAGTCGGTGGCCTTTCATACTTAGGAATCGAATATCCAGCCCATTGATGGCGGATCTGACAGAGAACATGTTGACGGTGGACGCACATATGTTTGCGTCTTGGAAACTGGAATTGGAGGGAACATACATGTACTTGTAACATGCATATAGAACCGTTGGGGTCCAAGATAGGGGACATAACTGATCAGGAAAATCCACATTTCCACAGAACCAGGCTTTCTCTGACACACTTTAGTTGTATATTATACTCCCAAAATCATCTAGTGTTGATTTGCTTGGCATTAACGAGGAGCTATGTCCAAAATGCAATTTTCATTTTCCGCCCCTTAGTTGTTATTTTATATTGCTTTCTTAGGGTTTTTATTATCTGCCATGCATGCATTGGGGAGGAGGAGTGATGCTATACTCCAGAATCTTCTTTTGCCATATTGGCCGGGTCCCAAAGTCAGTTATATGACCACCTCAAGCATTTCAAATTGGTTGTGTGTAATTAACCCACTTACTTCAACTGAGGCACTTATGTGTCTTGCAGGGTTTATACACATCTCAAGTTGCTGATATGAATGATCACTTTGCGTGGTATATTTGAATGCATCTTTTTTGGGACTTGGACACAATGGTAAAGAGAGGATTATATAATCTATTTTTGATTGTGAGTTCGCTCCATCATATGTGTATGTCTGAGAAGTGTCGTCCTGCGATATGCCATCTACTGCTTTCAAGACTAGATGTTCCAAGGGAGTGACTAGTTTTTGCCCATTAGGATCAGGATGTTTTGATTGCGGACCAGACTGTGGCTGTAACAACAAAATTGCATTTTCAGCTGCTAAGTAGTCATCTTCGTCCACAGTTGCAGCTCCTCTGCCTTAGCAGAGGAGCGTCAGCAGTGGAAATAAAGGAAAAATAAAATGATTATAACTCGTTGTCATTTTATTTGTTCCTGCTGCAGCAGCTTTGCAGGGCGGGGCTTCTCTGCTCCCAGAGCAGAGGGAAGAGTGGTGGGAACTCTATAAAGTTCGCAAGACGTCCAAGACGGCCGGCCGTCTTGGACCAGCCAAGCAATCATACGCACCTTGCATGTTCACCACCCAGGCTGCATTACAGCCTGGGTGCAGAACATGCCCAGGTCCCCATTACCTGGCTGAGCGCTAAACCAAAGTGCTCATACCAATCACAACGCGGCATTGCAGCAATGTGATTGGCTTAGGGGAGCCTGGGTGCTTCCTGTTCCAGCCGGAGTGGAGGGATGATGAGTAGAGATTTGTCGAGGAGCTAAGTTTTATTTATTTTTCTTTAGCCCTTCACCCCCACTCTCCGCCCCACCCCGCCACTTTGATCTGTTTCAGCCCTCACTGTTCATCCTGGGTGCATTTTAGGTTTGTGTTGAAATTGTCCATGATGATTAACTCCCAGGGGCCATATTACGGAAGTGCCCCGGGGGCACAATGGGCTTTTGTACCCACTTAGAGCATCCCTGCGGCTCTTTGGTATTAAAGGAGGAGAGACAGACACTTATGCGTCACCTTTTGTAATACCAATACCTCCTGTACACATAAAACACAATCATTAGAGGTCATTCCCACATTTGCATGGGGGTGTGGCCCCATGCAAATGAGGTAATCTGCTCTTGTCAGTGTGCCCACTGATGGCAGCAATCTGGAGGGGGTAAAGAGGGTGACATGGACCCCCAGACATCTCCTTGCAGACGGGTGCAGTCATTCACTGCACCCACCTGCAAGAGAATCTCCAATCCTCCTTCAAAGTGCAGGCCGGTTCCTGCCTGCACTGTGAAACAGAATGCGGCTTCAAAGCAGCCGCTCTGTTTTTGACATGAATGTGCTGTCCACAGGGTAGCGTGAGTTCGCAGCTGCCCTGGGCTAAGTGCATCCGTCCTAATGCAGGGCATCTTCCTTGTCTGCGGCAGGCGCAACTTTTAATCGCAATTTGCATCGGGTCCAAACAAGGAAAATGAGCTGTATATGTGATAGGGCCCCAGGTTTGGTTTTTAAACCTTGCTTCAGTTATCCTGGAGGTAATATTTTTTAATAGAGTGGTCTTTTCTTGTGCATTAGTCAATAATACTTTTGTTGTTGGTTGTTTGTACCAGATGCTGAACTTAATTATTTGTAAACCGGGTTCCGAGGAATATAGCTGCTTCAAGGTGATATTTAATGCTGTTTATACATATGCTCTGCTGCCCTCCTTTAGCCTGTCAAATCAATGTGATTTTGTGGTACCTTGATGTGATGGAGTGTGCAGCTTACGAATGGAGAGGTTCAATTAGCCAGGTCTCTTGTAGAGCTATCATCTTGTATTTCCCCCAATTCAATGTGGGAATGCCGTCCTGAAATTCCATATTTTGCCCCTGCAATGTTCCATGAGAGGAGGTTTAGTGAGGCTGCCTGGGGCTCGCTTGTCCCTTATTTAGGGGATCACTCTTTTCTTGTAGCATTTAAGGCTGACGCCACGCAGTACCACTGATCCAGGTTCAGGTCACTTGGTTGTTTACTTTTTGTTTGCTCAGTTGATTCTGTTTTGCCACGGACACATTGTAGACAATACATTTGGGTTAGACCCAATTCATTACTTGGTCTCCTGGCCGGCATTAGAAGGGCTAGAGGATAACGTGGCCTTATGGGTTTTGAAAATGCTATGCCCCATGCTTCAAATTGTAGGCTAGTATTCAAAATTATGAGGTCAATTTCCTCGTCCAAGTACAGTTGCCACTGGTCAGTTGGGATTCTTTGAAGGAATGTCCTCTTTAGCATATAAGTTCTTGAATTCACCTGGGGATCAGCCTTAAGATCCTTGGAGATCTTTTGGTCCTTGGAGTTCAAGTGGAAGGGAGTCCAAGCTCCTCATCAGGCCACAGATGTCAAGTGCAGCAGATTCAGTTTGGCTGGTATCCTTTCACAACTGAAGTGTTCTGAGGAAGAGGCTCTAACTTTGTAAGTTTCAGCAACCTGTGAGTGAGGTACATACTAAGACACTCCTAGTTTCCATCTGACTCATGGAGTAAAGACTCCCAGTCCCTGATTGACATACATTCGAAGTAGTTTTTGTTTGTTCTACTGAAAATGGCCCAAATTGCAATGTGTCATGGCAAATCCAAGATGGATAAAGTCTTCGGCCATGCAAAACTTGTGTTTTACTATTTGGGGTTGTGAGTGGTGAGTGTACTATGGTAATTCGAGTGTCCTCCCAAATCTTATTCTGAAATACAGTTTGAAGCAGGCATTGTACCCACAATAAGCCCACAGACAGAAGTTTGGTAGAACAAAAACAGGGTCCTTCAGCAACCAGGCAGAGGATTCACAAGAATTGCCCTGGCATCCTGTTTTCTCCCTTTGAAGGGCACAAAACCTTTACATGTGCTTCAGGCAGATCGTCATGCAGTATCTAAAAATGTTGTATCAACAAGATGGGTTCAGGCCCTACCCTGCATATTTTATTGAGCTCAGAGAGTCATCTCTTCCCATTCGAGTCGGCACATTTTGTACATCTGTGAGGACCTTCACACTTCTTTCACTCCTCATTCAAGGCTGAACACTGTTTGGGAATACCTGGAGAGCCAATACAAACTAGCCCCCTGATGGTTCAGGCAGGTAAGGAGTAATGCTTTAAAAGTAATTTTTCCTTAATATGTTTTAAAAACCTGACTTCACCACTCAATTTGATTTTTAATACCCATTAAAAGTAGTGGTCCTATTATTTTGGGAGTTGGCCACATTCCTAACAAATATTATTATTATTTTAATGTGTACTCTGGTTTTCTTCATAGCACAGCTAGGTCTATTACACTGAAAATATTTTTAGGGCATTGTCGCTGTAGGAACACAGTTACATCAATTTTCTACACTTTTTAACTTTTAAGTCGGGAGAGGAGTTGGCCTAACGGTTAGGGCGGCCGACCTCCAATCTGAGGAACTGGGCTTGTGTCTTGGCAATGACGCTGAACATCCTTTGATTCTGGGCAAATCATTTAATCGCCCGTGCCTTTCAAAAATGAATGTGACTGTGACCTCATGTAATGCAACTGGTGCTATGTAAAGCACTCTGACACCCGATTCGGGTCAAGTTCAGGCTATATAAAACTCTGTAAAAAAAAAAAAGTCAGTTCCTAATATGTAAAAGAGAGGCATTTACTGTTAAATGGATTAATTTAACAGGTCGCAATCCAGGCTACAGGGTATGCCTGAAGCCATGTTTTATTCAGTCACACTAGTGGATAGCACAATGAGGTCTATGTCTACAGGTTTCAATTCCATATTTGCAGTTTCTACACCATATACTATGGATAACTATACTTAAATACACAAATCAGGAGTGAGAAAATTCATAAATGTTTTAGGGGCAATGCACATACACTTGGCAATGGGTGGCAGTGTACAGAGCCAAAAAACAGCAACACATTCAGCAAACAAGCAGGGAGACCAACTAAAAAGGGGCGCTTTCTCACAGAGACCATGCAGGGATGAGGAAACAGTAGTGAATGAAAAAACAGGCAATAGACACCTTTATTCTCAGGGCATCTTACTTAGCTCCTCATTAAAAGTCAGGCGCAGTGGAATTACCTAATGGAATTCTGCTCTACCTTAAATCCAAGTTGGTCGATTTCCTTCCCACCCCTATTTTTGCCTGGTGTGGTAGGACAAAACCTGTTTTTCCCATGTGGTAATTCTGCAAAGTAAAATACCATGAGACTTTGGTTGAAGCAGCAGCAATCCTCATCCCCCTTTTTTCTGACAGGGGTGAACATACAACACTCTCCTGTGCCTGGAATAATGTTTCTCTCCCCTAGTCCCCCTGAACACACACCCCCACCTGCAAAACATACAGTGGTCCCTGCATACATTTACCACCTGTTTAGAGTAAGTGGTAAATGTAGGTGTTAAAACGCACATAATCGGAAATTCTGGTTGGTGTTAATGATCAAAGTAATAGGTTTGATGTGGCAATTCCCTATTCATTGGGTTTTAACTTATAATTGCATGAGATTGGGTCAGATGGTCATAACAATAAATGTGCATGCAAATATACAGTGTGGTAAATCATCTCCAGCACCATGCAACTCTTAACGAGGTCCTAAGATGGAACCCAACAGTCCCAAAGACGAGGATAACATTTGTTTTTGAATGACTGGGGTGAGAACCTCATGATCCTTGAAAAGCTAAGAGAAGGGGCTTCATTGACAATTGATGTCTTAACCTATACTAGATTGTGACATATGATACAAAACACTTTCCCTAATTATCCTAAAGAACCATCAGAATACACATCACTGATTCTCTGACACACCTCATGCAGGCAATCACAACATATCGGTTTGTCCAGAGAACGTATGCATTGGCATGACATGAAAAAGGCAGGAACGTATGAAAAGCTGACATAACTGGAGCACAGATATAAGTAAAGGGATGGACGGCCAGACCTGGGTATATTCTGCAAGCAAGCAACACGTATCAATGAACTATTGTGACAAATCATGCATCTCAAATTCCTACGTGGTAGGTACAGCACACCCACAATAAAACACAAGAGAGATTCAACATGTGATCTCAGATGCAAAAATTTGTAGAGCCTCCTAGGCAGACTTTATTCACTTGGCATGGACAGGCTCAACATTATGTGACTATTGGTGACAGGTTGTATCGATTTTATCCCAATCAATTAAATATGAACTACTAAAAACACCTTGTTGGCATTACAAAGCTATGTGAAACAGATACTGAGAACTGTTAGAAATGTACAGACATTATCCTTTTGTTGACCAAGTGTAGATATCTGAATAAACAAATATATAGCTGTCATAATGATAAAAGATATCCAGTACACTAAATATTAGCAGATACAATGCTTAAAAAAGACATCAGACAAAATATGACAATCGTGAAAAATGGGGGGTGAGTGTGTGACGTGGTTATGTTGAGGGGGAATGACAAGTTTTTGGTATGCTCAAAAATGGTATCATTGCCTGTTGTAATAGAGACATGGTTCTATGGCCTTTGTATGGTATATATGAATCTTTAAATATAGAATATTTGTTTAAATCACTTGTTAGTGTGCAATTTGAAAATGCAAGGGTTTGGGTTGCAAATTGTCACCTATAAGCAAATACTGAGGAAGTTATCGGAACATGGTACTGCACACTCTAAAAAGATAAAGAGAGGCAGACAGTTACTCTGTGATTAAGGTTAGATTATCACCTGGGCCACACAATGTCAATGATTGAAAAATACTCCTTCTCTTTCAGTCACATCAGACAAGCAAAAAAGGATGTTTCTAGTGAGTGCCTTCACAACTTTGGGATGGTCCCTTTTCTCTTTTAATCCTGCCATGAAAGAAAATGTCATTTCAAGATAGTGGACTATAGACCAATGATGGAAGCTGCCAACACTGTTTAGAACTCCTTTCTATTCTCACCACCCTCAATGTCTATGAATTTCACAGCTGCTTCAATAGTCTTGTCGGGGTAAATGTATCCTGCTGCTGCCTTGAACTGCTCACCAAGTACCCAAGATCACAAGGCTCCAAGGACTTTGCCACCATAGAATCTTATCTTCTGCATCCAAGGCTCTCCTCTCTCCATCTGCCAATCTGACCTTCTCATAACTGATCCGCACTTCCAGTCCCTTTCTTCTAAGGCTGATCTTTCTTGTGGTGATCAGTGATCCATCTTGCTTAGGCAAGATTCCTTGTGCACTTGTCTATGTATGTGTTTATGAACATGATCCCTATTCAAAGGAGATCGCAAAGAAGCAGTTTCAGAGTTTGCCGTCTTGTCTACATTCAACTACTTGAACAAGACCTCTGAGGTAGGCATGATAAAACATGATTACCTTTAGTCACTGTGCTGGTCCTGTTTCCCTAACCGATTTTGGAGAAGTAAGTTAACCATTTACTATGAACTACAGAATGTGAGTGGTGTCTGTATTTCTTTTACATAAGTATGCCTTTATATTGCATGTTTGCCAGTGGTGCTTTAAAACGTGTATTTCGCAGAAATGATGTCTTACTGAATTATTTACCTTAATTCACAATCCGGAATTCATTTGCAAGATATTTAGCTTTCCTAAACAATACAAATGATAAATGGATGTCTAACACAGCATTTCATCTTTCTTTCAGTGCTAGCGTAAAAACATGTTCACAATGACAGTGCTATGGTTGGAGATTTATTTAGCACGCCTTACAAGCTTACCCATGCAGGTATAATCTTGATGCAAGCATGTACCAATGAATCCTCTCCAGTGTGTGAAAATAAACATATAATTGTAGAACCACGTCAGCGAAAAGTTGCAGTTTCACATATTGCACTTTATTTATTTTTGTATTTCTTTATATATGCACTAACAAAGAAGAGCTCATTTTGGAATGCATGTTTTTTATTTCCTTACTATGCACTTTGCATCCGAAATTGGACACACACAATACACATTGTTGCATAAAACACATTTTAAATTCTAGCACATTTTCCCCATCAAATACACACATTTTTCAGCATTGACAGGCATATTTGCAGTCACTGGCAAACAATGAATACTAAAAGTATTACATTTTAAATGCTCAAATCTTTCTAAAGAGTAATAAACTCAATTAATAAATCGTGTAATACAAAAAATAGGTAACATGTGTAATATGGTCTTATATTGCCATCTCGGGTTCAGGTTTATTTATAAACCACTTGACCTTCTGCCGCGTGGTTTATAAAAATCATCAGAATCCTTTGATTGCCTTATTGGTCCATATTACACAGTTACTCATTATATAATCTCTGTCTATATGTGAAAAAACTATAATATTATTTTCAATCTTAATTACAAGTATAACAAAACAAGGCATTAACCTTTTATCGAAAAGTTGAAAATAATTTATATTGCCAAAAAGAGCACGATTTTCAACTAAATGTTCTAAATGTGATATTACATTTTTTTGTGTGGGTGGGATTTTGTTACAACTATTGTTTACAATCTCTATTTATAGATGAATATAATTAAAGTAAATACAAATGTAATACATATTTAGGTGCCGATTCCGATCCTGGAAAAAGCGGGTACGAACCGTCGGACGGAGCGTTTTCTCCGTCCGACTCGTACCCGGGAAAAACACCTTACAAACCCGCAAGTACGATTCGTACAGAAACACCATTTCCGTACAAATCATAAAAAACACCGACCGGAAAAAAAACATATACGAATCGGATCCGGGACACCGCGTACGCGACATTTGCACGGAGTCAGGCAGCGTTTTACGGATCAGCAAGTACGATTCGTACCCACAGCACTTCGCACGTTAACATTTTTACGGGACCCAAAAAGTGCCGGAAAAGCTAAGTACGCCGCGATGCATGACGAAAAGGGGGCCCGGTATGCACCGTACCCCCATCCCTACACGTCTGCACCGTACCCCAGCATTCCCCCATGTACGTGCTGTACCCCCACCCCCCGTAGGGTAGGTACGGAGCGTACCCCCACCCCCCGTATGTACGGGGCGTACCCCCACCCCCGTATGTATGGGGTGTACCACCACCCCCTGTATGTACGGGGCGTACCAACCCCCCCGTATGTACGGGGTGTACCACCACCCCCCGTATGTACAGGGCGTACCACCACCCCCCGTATGTACGGGGCGTACCACCACCCCCCGTATGTACAGGGCGTACCACCACCCCCCTGTATGTACGGTGCGTACCCCCCGTATGTACGGGGCGTACCCCCACCCCCGTATGTACAGGGCATACCACCACCCTCGTATGTACGGGGCGTACCACCACCCCCCGTATGTACGGGGCGTACCACCACCCCCCCGTATGTACAGGGCGTACCACCACCCCCCTGTATGTATGGTGCGTACCCCCCATATGTACGGGGTGTACCACCACCCCCTGTATGTACGGGGTACCCCCACCCCCAGTATGTATGGTGCGTACCCCCCATATGTACGGAAGTAGTGGAATCTAGTGAGCCTTCCCTCGCTTTAATTCTCGACGAGCTTCATGCATTGCATGCAAATACAGACACCATTGCATCAGAGATTATAAACTTGTGCAAGGATATGGCCAGCAAGTCAATGAAAATCTCCGATAATTCAATTAAAATACAAAACAATAAAGTTAAGATTGATGCTTTTTCACCACTTGTGGCAAAGATTTCCCCCATGTCTACTCTTCTTCTGGATGTGGAAAATCGAAACAGGCAATACAATTTACGTATTTCTAATTTACCAGAGGAAGTGGAAGGCTCTAATTGTAGGCTCTACTTGGAAAACTTGCTACCTGGCCTATTAAATATCAAATTTACGGAGAAATTTGAAATTGATAAAGTGCATAGGATTCCATCCCATCGCAATTTTATGGTTATGCATATTTTCTGTTATTTAACCACTGATTTAATTATATATTTCTGACTGGATAATTTAATTAATTTTATTATAGATTTGTCGCTGGGCTCCGCCGGTTTGGTCATGCTTGTTGAGCGTGTGTGAATTTCATTTTTGCTATTGATGTTTATTTGTTGTCGTCTTATATATGTTAGCTTGTCTATTCTTTTTCCTTCTCTTTCTTTTTCGCATGTTCTAGAGCTACTATTTTTTCATACTATTTATTTAATTCTTACTTCACTCCTCTTGATCTTTTTTCTCTTCTTCTTTTATAATGGCTAATGTTCATAAAATTAAAGTAGTCTCATTAAATGTTAAAGGTTTACGTCATCCAGTTAAACATACAAAAACTTTAGATTATTTAAGTAGTTGCAAAGCAGATATTTGTTTTCTACTGGAAAACCATATTGATGACAAAATATTAGATTATATGAAAAAAAGTGGGTTGATAATATTGTCTCTTCAGCAAATGGCAAAAAAGTGGTGTGGCTATTCTTTTTGCAAAATGATTACATTGCCAAATTTTGAGTAAAATTTCAGATACTGAAGGGAGATATGTTATAGTTAAAATTAAAGTTCACAACTCTGTCATATTTTTACTAAATGTTTATGGTCCTACTGCAGATGATCCTGTTTTTTGGTTTCATCTTACAACTGAAGTTCTAACATCGGATAAAGTTCCTCTAATTGTTGGAGGTGATATTAATGTTATATTTGATTCGTTACTAGATCGATTATCTCTTACTAAATTTTCCCCTCCTCAAGTTTTTCATGCTTTCAAATCATTTATTCAAACCACAAAGTTAGTTGACATTTGGCGACCACACTTCCCCACAGAGAAAGGTTTTGCATTTTTTTCAAATCCACATAATTCTCATTCTAGGATTGATTATTTATTAGTCTCCAAGCAATTAATTAACTCAGTGAGTACACCTATGATTGGTAACATCGATATGTCGGATCACGCTTTGATTTCTTTTGTTTTGAATTGAAATTAAAATTTTACAAAGCAGTCTAGCTGGCGAATGAATACTGATATTGTTCTTAATGAACTTAATAAACCTAAACTCTTAAATGCCATTCAGGAATATTTCCTTCTTAATCCTGAAGGTTCTACTTCTTTGGTTAATAGATGGGACGCTTTTAAAGCTTATATTAGGGTGTAACTATTTCCCTTATGGCTCACGAAAATAAAACCTTTAATGCAAACATTAAAAATTTAGAAAAGCAAATTGATAAATTTGAGAGACTTTTTATTACGTCTAATGATCCTGAATATAGAATGAAATTACAAAAACTTCAATATGAGTTTAACTCAATCCTTAGTAAAAGAGCTGGCATTCAAATTTCTAATTCTAAAGTCCAATTCTGTTTTAATGTCAATAGATCTGGAAGACGTTTATCTAATTATTTGCGTATAAAAAAAGATAAAAGTCAAATAAATTCAATTCAGGGCTCTAATGGTAAAATTGCTTTATCCTACAACGATATAGTTAAATAATTTTGGGATTTTTATTCTAATCTTTATAACAAACCCAATTTTGATGATGTTTCTTTAATTGATTCTTTTTTAAGTAAATGTGGTCTACCTAAGGTTTCACAAATGAATAAAATGGAGCTTGACTCACCCATTGCTCAAGATGAAATTATATCAGCCATAAAATCTCTTACAAAGATAAATCTCCTGGTCCTGATGGTATTCCTGCTGAGTTTTACAAAGAATTTCAATTCCAACTTATTCCTTATTTATTTCAACTTTTTACCTTTTTTGGTTCTACAGGAATTACTTCAGGTTCTTTTACTGAGGCTTTAATTATTGTACTTCCCAAACCTGATAAAGATACCACACATGTATCAAATTATCGTCCTATCGCTTTAATTGGAATTAATCTTCCCTTAGCCACCTTCTTTTTAATATCTATGTTACTCCTTTGGTCTTTTTGGCCGAGGAGTTGGGGGCTAAGGTGATAGCATATACTGACGACACCCAGCTCCTCTTCACATGGGACAAGGATGCGGTCTCAGTACTGCCTGTACAGAAGTGCTTGTGTTCGGTATTTGGGTGGCTTGTTAGGGCTCAACTCAAGTGTAACGAAGACAAATCTGAGATCCTTCTCCACGGCAACTTTCCCCTGGACTTTAGAAATATGATTTGGCCTCCTGGATTTCCCCTTCCTTCCTCTAATGGGAAATCCGTAAAAAATCTAGGAGTATGGTTTGAGGACAACCTCTCCTTTTCTGTTCAGGTGAACAAGATTTCAGGTTGCTGTTTTGGCCTCCTCAAAACACTCAGCAGTTTTCTCCCTCTCCTCCCTAAGTCTGCTAAAGAGACGGTTATTCAGGCATTAGTCTTGTCTCATTTGGATTATGCTAATGCCCTGTATATTGGCATCCATGGCTACTTTATGAATAAAGTGCACGTGATCCAGAATGCGGCCGCCAGGCTGCTTCTGGGAATCACTAGGAGAAGCAGTGTGCGTGTTCATCTCCGCGCCCTGCACTGGTTGCCTGTGGTGGAGAGGGTCAAATTTAAATCATTGGTAATTGCTCACCGGGCACTCTATGATCATGGACCCATCTACTTACAGAAACGGTTCTCCTTTTATTTCCCGCCTAGACTATTGCGTTCTTCGGCCCTTTTGCTGGCGACAGTGCCTCACTTCTCCTGCTCCAAATTGGGTGGTTGCTCTCTTGCTGTTAGAGCCTCTCAGGCTTGAAATGCTCTTCCATTTTTCTTGCGTAACACTCAAGACCCGCTCCTATTTAAGAAACTATTAAAAACTCACCCGTTTCCGTAATTGTTGGCCCTTTGTTGAATTTCCTCTTGGCTCCGCACTGGGACACTCCTTGGAGTAGCTATTGCGCATTATAAAAGGATTTAACATAACATAACATAATTAATCAAGATTGTAAATTATATGCTAGAATACTTGCTTCTAGATTACCCCTGTGTTGAATTCTATTATTCATCTAGATCAATCTGGTTTTATGAAGAACAGCTATTCTGCCAACAAAAGAAGAACTTTACTACATGTTATTGATCAAGGATCCACTTTAACTTTAACATCAAGAATTCTCGCATTAGATGCTGAGAAAGCTTTTGCTAAAATTAATTGGCAATTTTTATTCCATACATTATTATCATTTAATTTTGGTGACACATTTATCCGCATGATTTCTGCTTTGTATTCTGCTCCAACTGCTCCCTTATTTATCAATGGCCAAGTTTCAAATCAATTCTCCCTTTTTAGAGGTACAAAACAAGGTTGCCCTCTTTCCCCGCTTTTGTTTCTTCTAGGTATTGAACCTTTACTTACTTCTATAAGAAAATGTGACAATATTATAGGAATCAATATTAAGGATGTTACTATTAAAACCTTAGCTTATGCTGATGATGTACTTTTGTTTATTAGTGATCCTTTATCCTCATTTCCTCCCCTTTTAGAGATTATTTCGAAATACTCCACAGTTTCTGGTTATAAATTAAATACTAATAAAACTGAGTTTTCTCCTTTAAATATTTATTGTACTCCTGATATGATACCTATGAATGAAATTGTTTGGCAAAAGGATAAATTGAAGTATCTTGGTATTCTGTTCGCTTCATCCATAAAATAAACAATAACATTGAACTGTGACTTTATATTAAATTACATTTAGGATAAAACATCCAAATGGTCTTCAATCCACCTTTCTTGGTGGGGATGAATGGACTCTATTAAAATGACTATTGCTCCTAAGATCTTTTATACCCTTGCCATGATTCCTACACAATTTTCATTAAAGTTATACAAGGATGTTGACAAACTTCTTTCCAAATTTCTTTGGAATAACAAGTCACCTCGTATTAGTTACAAACAATTTAAAATGCCCAAATGTAATGCAGGTTTTGGATTACCTGACTTTTTTCATTACCATAAAGCTTTTATTTTAAAACAAAGTTCCTTATGGTTTAATGAATCCTTTTTAAATAATCCTCCTATGTGGCTTCTTATTGAGAAATCAATAGTGAAACCATTCCCACTACCCACCTTTGTTACCATGTCTAATAAATCATAATTTTTTCATAATTCTGTTATTCTTAAATCCACTAAAATTATTTTTTATGATTTAGATACACATTTCAATCCCCCAACTTTAATATGTGTTGGACTTGGCCCTTTTGGCAGGTTCACCCCGAAACTTTTTGCGTTCTCTTAGCCTTTTTCTGTAACCTGGTGTTGGTGATTTTAGGCCTCTGAGCACTTTAGCACTGGGGTCCAGTGTAAAGTGCGTGCGCTCTCTGTGTATGTGTGGTGAGATGGACCTGCCCTCCCGTAGGAATGCATGGGGGATATGTGTGTCCCTGGTAGTTCCTGGTGTGGGAGGAGTGCAGGGTCGATTTTGGTATGTGCAAACTCGTGAGAATAAATGCTGCTCAATGGTGTGCGCAGATTTATGGTGACTGGTGGAGAAGTGCAACTTCTAGAAGTTGGCCTTTCTGTGTACTGTGTGTCTGCCTGCTTGATGTGGAGTGCATGTCAGGCTTGTTATTGACAGGAGCGGAGAGGGCTGGGGAATTCCAGGAGCCAGGGTGAGTCTGCCCGGTGGTGAATGGAGAGATCTGCATGAAGATGGGAGGGAGGAGTCACACCTGGGACCTGAATAGGGCTGTGCCGTCCCTCCACAATGCTGGCTCCACCCCCTGTGGTGTGTCTGATGCCCCTGGCCTGTCATGTGAATAGAAGAGAGGAGCTGAGCAAAACAAAGTGCTCAACTGCTCCTGAACCAGTTGTATCTGGTTCTCCCCTTGCCCTACAGTTGTAGACAAAGGGAAATGGTGTATAAAAGCAGGGGCTGTGACCCCAAGAAAAATGTTCTGCTTTGGATCCTTATTTTTGCGGGGCGTGCTGCTGCTGGGGCCCAGGAGGACTTGCCAGGAGAGCTGCCTCCCTGGGCCCAGGTATGCCCTGGAACCTTTTTACTTCTTCTCTTTCAGCCTTATGGACTTTAGGCTGCCCTAGCGCCCTGTGAGCGCTTTGCTTTATTTTTGAGGGCACCTGGCTCGTGTCTTCTAAGGGGAGCTCTGTGCTCCTTTACCTTGTGTGTTGCAGAGGAGCGCGGGCGGTGCAGCGCGGCGCTGCCCGTCCCTTTAGAGGGAGTCCCACACCGGAGGGATTCCCCCATGATGGCTGCCGAGCGGGAGCCCACCACGCTCAGTGATCGTGCTTTCGTGGATGCCCACTCCGCTTCATCTTTATTTTAATTTGCGGGTGCACACCCCACTTTATATTTTAATTTAGGCGGGTGCCCACCCCGTGTTATATATTGCTGGGAAAAGATACACCGCTGCTGGCCCGATCGATAACCGGAAGTCAGACAGGCGATGCCAGTAGCGGGGCGGGACTTCTGCTTGAGGAAAGGAAGTCCCGCCCGCCTGAGAACGCGAGAAGGAGGGAGTGCGGCCCGGAGTCTCGGAGGCTCCATGACTAAGATCCGGGTCTCAGGAGGGGGCCCGGGTGAAGTAAGAAGTGGCGGCAGAGGCTGCCGATGCCTGGGCAGGGCTCCCATGTGGGACAGAGAGCCCCGCGTGGTGATGGCAGGCCGCAAGAAGGAGACAGAGCCTGCCTTGCCCCATGTGCTGGCTGGAAGCCAACCGGGAGAGTGGCGCGAAGAGTTCTGCCTCCAGAGAGCAGCCCGGTGAGTGGTGCTGCCTGGGTGGGAGAGTGCGAGTGCTAGTGGGCTGCTCCAACATGCCCTCTCCCGTGTGTGTGCCGGATGAGGCACAGAGTCCGAGCGGCCCCGTCTGTCAGCGGGTTGCTCCAACGTGGTCATAGTGGTTTTCAGAGCCTACATGGCTCCAACGATGGGCGCATTTATTTTAGACAGGCCCAGAGGGGCCCAGGCTTTTTCCCCTGTTGTGTGACCATCCCTCCACAGTTGCCCCGCTTGCTACAGGGCAGCTGGGACTTTAGTCGTGGCCATGATTGTTTCAGGAGTCAGTGCGCTCCATGGGGGCATGTTTATTTCCCAAGCCTGTGTGGCTCCAACGTGGGCCATATTTGTTTAAAGGCAACAGAGGGGGCAAGTTCTTTTTGTTGGTGCATTTGTCCAAGGAGAGCCTGTATGCTCCAGTGGATTGTGGGGCCTGAGGGCGGCCGCAGATGAGCTCCCCCGAGGCAGATTGTCGGTGCCTGGAGCAGAGTAGGGGCCATATTGTTTTTAGAGCCCCAGTGGGACTTGAGATGCACATTTAGTGCCAGTGCTTGTTTTTGCTTGCCATCTTTCCCAGCTGCCCAGCAAGTAGTAGGCAGCTGCAACATTTAGGTCTGCGCAAGAGTGCGCACCCTTGACTTTCGCTGCTTAGGCAGCGCGCCCTGACTTTTGGGACACAGGGCATTTGAGCCCCTCTTTGGGGTGGCCAGTTGGCCAGGGGGATCGTTAGGTTTGTAGGGCGCCAGGCCCTAATGTGATTTTGGTGCTAGGAAATGTAATTCATGTAGTATGTTTTACGCACCCTGTGTTATACCTCGAAATGTGGTCTTTTATGATTATGAGGTTGTTTTGCATACCATGGTTTATGCTAGTGAGATTATGTCCCTCTGTGTGATTTATGCCCCTAATGTGAGTTGCGCTTAGGAGGTTAGGGTCTAATGTGTTTAGACTTGTGAGAGGATTGCATAATGTGTTTATGCTGGGGAGGTTGGCGCAGAATATAATTTGCGCCTGATGTGATGCTAAGTACAGTGGTTACCAGTAGTTACTGGTTGTGTTCTATGTTTATGATAAATTCTACATTTACTAAGTTCACTTTGTGATGGTACTGACAGTGGTCCAGTTGGCCCTGTCAGGTATAAATAATCCCTTGTAAATATTGCCCCATGCCAGTTGGCACAGTGTATATTGTGTGATTACTATTCTAATGTGTTATGAGAATACAAAGGCTAGTTTTTATATAACCTTGTGTGGAGTTCCTTTTGTAGTGTGCCTGAGATGTTGTTGCTGTGTGCGTGCTCAAATGCTTTACACATTGCCACCAGGATAAGCCTGACTGCTCGTGCCAAGCTACCAAGGGGGTGAGCTGGGGTTATCTTTGGCGTGTAACTCCCTTGCCCTGACTAGAGTGGTGGTCTCTGCCTGGCTTTGGCGCAAGCCTTAGCCAACCAGAAATCCCATTTCTAACAATATGATTTCAGTATTTTGGAATAATGAACTCTCAGTCTCCTTATCTAATGATACATGGAAAGATATATGGCTAAACGGTATTTCTGGTTGGTTACCTGTCTCGCTTTATCAAACTAACGCTTATATTTTATTCAACTGTTTATGGACTCCGTTATGCTTATTTAAAGCTAAACTCCTTCCATCTTCAATTTGTTGGCACTGTAAATTACATCCTGGTACGATGCAACATATGCTTTTTGATTGTCCTTTAGTTTTAAATTTTGGACTGATGTTTGGGATATTATAAAAAAGATATTTAATATTCAGGATGATGTTTCATTCAAATTGTTAATATGCAAATCTGTTGTTCTTTCGCAAAATCTAAAAGAGTTAGAAGGTAAACGCTTTGATTTTCTGATATCAGCTGCTTTAAAATCTATTACATTCTGTAGGAAAGATATTTCGCTATTGTCAGTTCATGCTTGGTGGTCATGGGTTATATTTACAAGAAGAGGAGCTCAGTTGTCCTTGAATTGTATTAATCATAATTCTTACTCTTATCACTCTTTTTGGAAACCTGTTGATATTTATTTATCTTCTTAATTATATATTTATGTCTAGTTCTCTTTTGAATTGCTATTATAACAGACCAAATTTCTAAGATATAGTAGCTCTATTTATAGTCAATGCATTAAATTTATATTTGTTTCCTTTTCCTCCCCTATTATTTTTTCAAAAAATATATGCTATTTCGTTACCTATTGTAATTCATTTGATGTTTTTATATCTTTGAATTGTGATTAGGTATTTCACTCAATAATATTTCTTCTGTATTGTCTTTGTTTTTTGTTCAATATGAAAACTCAATGAAATATTTTGAACTCAGCATATAAATATTTAGAATTAATTTACATTTTCAGCGTTTTTCTCGTTTTTGGCGAATAATGAGCGTAAATAATTTTCCCTATAATTTAGTATGGGACATCCATGTTAGGGTGGCAGAGATCTCCGCCTGTTTGAGTAAAGACAATACTCGTAACTTTACTCTCGAGCCATGTACATCTACACCTAGGAGTAGGCCTCCCCTCGGAACTAGTGAATAACATAGTGTAGAGTTACACTTAGGCAGCAAAGAAAATGTACATGTGAATAAGTATACACATGAATATTTAACTTTGTGAATAGGGCCCTGCGGGTGCAATGCCATTTTAACCTAAGTATATGTGACTGCAGATTTGTTAGAAGCAGACGTAAGACATCAAGAGAAGTCTAAAAGGTGAAAAACTGTGTTTTTCAGTGTTTTTTGTTCCTGATCACTTATTTCAGAAATCTATTAAATTGTATTCAACCCTTATTCAGTTATCAGTCTTCATTTAGAAACAGTATAAGCATGAGTGTCATTCCAAAATGCATAGCCTTTCCTCCACTCTTCTTTACCCCTTTCCCATCAGACACCTCGCATTGACAAATTGAGGACAGGATGGTTTTAAATTGTTTAGATTGCTTTGTATCATTCACTAATAATAAAGAATGTGCAATACTTCTATTAAAAATTGTTGGTCAAATAAAGTGCACGACCTCTCTCAAATGTGTTAACTAATTACTATCCAAGTCTTGCTTGATATTAACATTCTTGGTATTAGTGTTTCTGTCGTCTGTATCTCAAGAAAACAGGTCTCAATCTTTAGTACTCTTTTCTTAAATTGGTGACATGAAGAAGGACTAGTGAGTCCTTTGACAATTCCCTGCAGAATTTCCATTTGTCATACTTGCTTTCTTCCAGTCTCATTAAGATTTGCCACGAGGGACCCAAACTACATCCTGCTGCATCTGACACCCTGAAGTAAATAAATATGTCTGAATAGTTTTCAACACTTCTGAGAATAGGAAACGTGTTGATTCTTTTCTTCATGAGTTTTTAGAGTGTTTTAGTATGAGCCTAATTTAGTTCCTCGGTTTTAAATATGACAGGTAGATTTGGAGGCATACCCCAGGTATGAAGTTTGTTTGTGTAATCGGATAGGTCTATTTATTCCTTATTCCCTGCAAAGGTTAATTACTCTGCCCTTTGAAAACAACTGACATTTCCTAATGGTAGCTCTTTCGAGAGTGCTTAACCATGAGACGACATGAACAACAGAGATGCTCCATAGTTTTGTCCGTGGAACCACACCATTACTGCAACATTGTGTCATTGAAAGGAAAGGACTAACAGCTTAATTTAGATCTTAGCAGAGGGCAAGATGGAGGTCCTGTCTGCCATATTACGATCCCATTATATTCTACTGAGATCTTAATAGGGCGAGCAAGATATCCGTCACATTTGTGACAGAGTATTCCATCCATCCAGATCTAAATAAGGCCCTAATTCTTTCCTCCCACAGATTTATTCATGTGATGCCAATGTAAGGGTGGCTTCTCTCAGTACTGCTGAGCTTTTATGAGACTATATCATCAGCATCACTGGACTGTGCTACTTATTACAACCCCTTGATCCTTGAGGGAGGCATGTGGTGCTAGGGTTGCTACCACATATTGAGTAGTTGATTCCTTGACTTCCAGAATAGTCGATTCCTCAACTACACAGCTAAGGAAAAGATGTGAGTGGTGCTTTGCCCATGGTATGGAGGACAAACGTGCTCTTTGGTACTTATCAAAGTTCTATCCATTGACCAAGCGCTGTTTTCAGGGCAAATTTCTTTCCATAATATGGCATGAACTCAATACCTGGCTTTCAATGAGCTCAGAGACTTCTCAGCCACAGGAAAGTGCTGTGTGTGCACAGTGGTGGAACGCAAAATGATGGGTGAGGGGCCCCAGACACTCCCACATGTCTCAGATATTAATTTGTCTTGTACATAATAGGAGGTCCCCCTGTGACACGGGCTGCAGGAGCCTCAGTTACATCTGTGCATGTGCATCTATTCTGAAAGGGACTGGCTTGCTTCGATTATGGGTTCCAGTGGTCCACTGATCTTATCAGGGCCAGAAACTAAATAAGGACCCCACTTTTCCTAATTCTCTACACAAACCAACCATAAAGAAGGAAATACAAGCTAATTGTGACATGATGGTAAGACCTGGGAAATTCAATAGTGAGCAACCCCACTGTTCCAATTGAGGTAGGTGAACCAGAATAAGCAGCCTTGAGAGTGCACTGGTACCCCTTCACAACTTGGAACCCAAAGACCTGCAGAGTCCAACTCTCTGGTGCACTCCCACTCCTGTAAAGTCTGCTGCAGTCCGCCTCTGCTGCTTCCTATGAAACCCTCAATGGAACAAAAGACAGGTAGGATTCCCCTGCTACCTTTTTACCACAAGGGAGGGATTAAATGGAGAACATTTGTTATGAGACATACTTTACTCATCATCCTCCCGTGCAGCATTGTTTGCCACGACTCGTTTACTTTTATTTCCATGTAAAATTTGCTGTCCTCTAATCACTCTTTACATTGCTCACCAGATACACATGCCACAACATCTTACAGACCCACATTTGAGGGAGCAGTCCTCGTTTTACACAAACGCCCCCAAATTATGAACACCAATGAACCGTGGGAAAAGAGAATGCTCTTGTGGGGTGAGGCTCCCTTAACAGGCTCGAGAGAACACAGGTTCTTACAATGCATAGTTGTATTGCCTGAAGGGGAAGAACCTTTTGTACTTCTTTACAATTTGTGTCGGTTGCTTTATCCTCATAAAACTTGCATTGAGCTATGTGCAATTTCTCTGTGACACACTTACATGATACCAGAGTGGGAACTGTGATCCAAATCCGCTGAGGGCACTAAGTTCCCCCTGTATCCTTTTGCCAAATGTGCAACCGACACAGACTTTCTTGAGAAGCCCTGTATCACTCCTCATAACAAACCAGGGTGAACTTGCCTATTTGAGCACCAGAAGGGAAAAGGCATATTAGCATCAGTGCATAATCAGTGCTGGGGTTTGATGGCATTCAAATCCATCACTTTTCTTCTCGGCTATGGCACATATTTGAACTGCTGATGTGGTGGTGTGATTGTCCTCAGCTCATTTCTTTGTGGTACTGTCTATATTTAGTACAGGTTGCTGCTGTTTCCACCAGACTCTGCTGGGTGACGCTGGTGAAGGAAAGGAGTAAGATATCTGGCACCTTGACCACCTCCCCTTCCTGGGGACAAGTGGGGTCTACCACTGCTTCCAGCAACCAGTGGTGGGCTACCCTCCAACTGTGGCAAACAGCCAGCGGCAGCTTTTAAGTCTTGTTGTGTGTTGTATGGAGCTAGGTTAGAGGGAACCAAAGACACTGGACAGTGTGATACTGTCCGGAGTCTGTGCCCGGGCCACAGACTGAAGGTGGGAGGGGAGGGAAGAGCACAGGTGACACTGAATCCTGGGAATTCTGTTCACAGTCACGTGGATCTAAATGACAATGAGGAAAGAGCACCAATGACATGGAATCCTGCAATTTCTGTGCATTGTGGAGTGTTGGTTCAAGGATACAGACCTCCATCTTGAAGGTCTGTGACCTTCTGGGCCCCTAGCTCTGGAGTGGAGGGAGACTGTTGGTTAAGCTGCAGAGAGAAATGCAGATAGGTATAACTCGAACTGGCGGCTGACTTTTGAGGCTTGGGAAAAGCAGCCAGGCATACATCCACATTTAGCAGTCATGAGAGGCCCTGTGCAGGGCTGGGGGTTGTAGATGGTGTTGAGAAGTGGAACATTGTGAAGGGGGATGTTTGTTTTGCCTTTAGGACAGATCAGAGAGCAATGTTTTAAAAAGAAACATAATTCGTCTCTTTGAATCTGTCCAGGCAGTCTGGTGACTCAGGGGCATATTATCAAGCCAGGCGATAAAGTTATCGCCGCTTTAGCGGCAGAAAACTGCCGCTAAAACGGCGATAATGGGCTTGATAATATGCTCTATGGAATTCCAATTGAAGCCCATGTTAGATGTGAAAGACATCTAACCTGAGCTTCAATTGGAATTCCATAGAGCATATTATCAAACCCATTATCGCCGTTTTAGCGGCAGTTTTCTGCCGCTAAAGCGACGATAACTTTATCGCCTGGCTTGATAATATGCCCCTCAGTTATTTAGACTCACATGACTTTCTCTCTAGCCTGCCAGTGCTGCCTTGTCTAGCTCCACCCAATGGAGAACTGACCATGGTAATCCAAATTCCACGTCGGGACGCCAGGGAACTTTTCAGTGAAAGCCTTCCTTCTGGCAGGGCAAGGGTACTTTTTTCGCTAATGTAGCTCTGGCCAGCCTTCCTGGCTGCGTGTAAGCATTTTTTTGTTTCTTTTGCACCAACAAACAGCCAAAATGGGGTTGCCTTTCCTCAAAACTAAACATCAGTGACCCTGACGCACAGAGAGGTTTTTTTCCCCAGTACTTGGTAGCCATTGATTATTTTTACTGCAATAAATTGGAATGAACTTCTTATTATGTTCTACCACAATATCCGGTCTTCATACGTGTCCTCCTGCTTTGATGAAAGTATATAGAGGCACATGTAGATTCTTAACAACACACATACATACAGTAATACTATATACGTCTTCAAGGTGTGAAACCAAGCATAATAGGTCAACCCTTTCCTATTTCAACTTACTTTCATTGTATTATGGCAGTAGATAATATGGACAAGACATTATGGCAGCACAATGTTTTGTCACTTCATAGTGTGACATATTACCCTTCGGATGCATTGACCAAGAGGTCCTGTGGTGGGTGGGTCAAAGGGTCATGGGGGCGGAGCAAGACTACAAGACTACTCCAGTTTTATCACCTCTGAATGAGTCCGAGGAACCGTAAGTGTGAGGGGATAGGTGTCCTGCCTGTTTTTGGCTGGACTCCAGCCCTGCCAACCCCTATATGATCCTCTGTATTTCCTCTTAGGGAATTTTTGGAACAGCTCTCAGTATAGTTTAATATACATACAACGACAAACGTCACCTGTAGTTTGCAGGCTTTGGTGTTAATGAGGCAGCTCAGGAGTTTGAGAACGTGTCCACTGTTTAATATGTCCAAGTTCCAGTGCTAATGGGATGGCTTAGTGTGTCGGGAAGTCAACTGCGATTAGGCTGTGCTTATACTTTGGAGCGTGAACACGAAGCTGTTGCCGCCTGCACAGCATCCATTTGGAGAATCCGTCCAGGTGAGCACACTAAGGGGCATATCATCAAGAAACGGCGTTAAGATTATCGCCTCCTTGCCGCTAAAGCGGCGATAATGGGCTTGATAATATGCCCTTGAGAATTCCCATAGAAGCCCATGTTCTGGTGTCAACATGGGCTTCTAGTGGAATTCTCTGAAGCATATTATCAAGCCCATTATCGCCGCTTTAGCAGCAGTTTTCTGCCGCTAAAGCGGCGATAATTTTAACGCCGTGCTTGATAATATGCCCCTCATTCTTTGCCACTCTGCAGCCTGCTCACTGCACCTATTTTGGTTAATCCAGCAATTCATGATGCAGTGAATTGAACTAGAGCTATGTGTGATGCTCAGTGGTGGTATTAGCTTTTAGAGGTGCCGATAGAAGCCGTGGGAGTCATAATCTGCGGTGGCCTCCTGAGTAATGCCTTGGACCCTGGCAATGTTTTATATTTACAGAGCCCGCACTGATTAGCCCTGCAGCCACCGGGTTGAAGTGTTAATGCTTTGTTCATAATGTGGTTGAATGGGAGTGCTGAAGGCTGCCACCTTTGACTCACTATCCTTTTCATAATAGTAGAGAATGACTGGTATTCGCATACAGCAGTTCTTCAAAGCTCACTGAGTGAGGCAATCATTGGTGCAATGATATACGATGCATGAGTTCTTAAGTGTTTCACTGAATTTATTGGGAAGTGTTTCAGATTGTTTACACAAACAGGCAATTGCATCAGTGGGTTGTTAACAAAATGCGGTTACGCTTACTATTTATTGAGCGCCATCTTGATGGCTTGCGGATAATGCAAAATAAATAAACATGATCATATCCGCTGTTTTGCAGCATGCTTTATATCTCTTATTAATGCCACCCACTGCTATTCATGTATCATCTTTGTAAGCATGAGGGGTGGAGTACACTTTGGCTGGAATCCAGGTTATGAAACAGGTTTATGTAGTTGGTGCATTATCACACAGAGTTATCTTGCGTGCCTTTCATCGACAACGTCAGAAAATGTCGATTTCAATCATTATTTCCATAGAAAGGAATGGTTGTAGTAGATGCGTGCACAACACGTCTGTGTCACCGTTAATGGGTTAGCATTAGCAGAGCATTGAATTGCCAGCTTGAAACAGATGGTCTTGAATAAGAACCGTCAATTTGGCCACTAGCTAAATAGGAGCTGGGGTCTGGATGCTCCAATCTGTGCTAGAAACCTAATTAAAGAAGTCTTTTCTCCAAAGAGAGAAAGAAATATTCACTATTACAAGAAAAACAGTAAATTACAAAAGAAGCAGCAGTGTTATTTGCTCCAATGCCTAAATAACAAACAAGTAAATGGTAAATATGAGGGATGGGCGTAACTTGCATAATTCCATGTAGTGTAATCACGTGAAATTACTCAAAGATTCATCATAATTACGCAGAATTACGTGAAAACAGTAATTTTGCATTTAGCACTAGTTTCTTAGCGCAAAAATGCCTCCTTGCATCCATTTGCATTTTGTGCTAAGAAATAGCGCTAAGAGCAACAGAACATGAATAGCAGATGCGAGCAGGCGCTTGCTAAGAGTGCACTTAAGGTAGCTTTTCCCCCAAATTACTCCAAACATTTAACATTGGTTCCTTAGTGCAAAATGCACTCTTGCTAAATGTGATCTCGCGTTAGGAGGATTCACCCCCTCCCCCAAAATTATGTGACCAGGAGTGATTGCGGTATTATCTGTCATTCCACATCAAGAGGTAATGTGGAAATCACTGAAATTGATCTGATTACTCTGTCGTATTCAAACATAATAATAATAATAATCCACATTTGTAAAGCGCGAACAATTACCCGTAAGGTCTCTAGGCGCTGGGGGCTGTCGGGAAGATTAAGCAAGCTATTGCCCAGAGTCACATGGTGCTGGGGTAATCTGCCGCTGGCGATCGAACAGTGATCCCCAGATTCCGGAGTCAGTCGCCCTGGCCGCAGCGCCACAGCTCTTCCCACATACACCCTGGCCTAGTAAATATTAGCTCTTCAGGTTTTACACAGAAATTCATTCTATCGCCTTTTAGAAACGACAGCATTCAGATTCCTGACTCAATGAATACAAGTCTATTCTCTCAAAGTAATTTGTTTTCTATAAACTGCGTAGACGTGTTGAAAGGGAAGGGAGATATATGGTAAAATATCAGGACAGATCAAGGCGCACACTTAAATAACTCCTCTGTTATTAAAAGCCAAAGGAAATCTGGTCATGTTTCAAGTCCTTTCACCTCATTATATATCTCTGTTTGTCTTAAAGGTTACACGCACTCTTCATTTCTACTCATGGCCTTTTCATTGTTTGAGATGTGCGTGCGGAACAAATTAATAAAGCTGAAAATATCATACAGGCATAATATATAGCCTACCATTCGTCTTCTTCTGCAAGAATATTTTAGAAATGTGATAGAAAATATGAATAAGAAAGAAATATTCTTTAGGACTACGAACCCAAACCATGTAAAGATGTGAGCGCTTACATGGTATTGTGAGCACATTTTTTGGGGCATAAATTAGACCCAACAATGAATACTTAAAACATATCTATTTGTGGTCTATCATTTTTAACTACTGAACTTGTTAATTGTAAACACTTTAATTTGCTTTCCCTTTCTACTTCTTTATATTTTTACAGGTAAGCAAATTATAGTGGTGCACATGGAGTACACAGGCCTTGCATAAGCTTTTCATAGGTCTTATAACTCAATGTGTAAAATTGAATTTAAATGACGATGAACAGTGGTAGTCTATGACATCCATGAACATACAGATAGACACGACACATATATGCAAATAGGTAGACACAGCATCCTATTTACAGACTTTCAGGCACACTCAGTCAAATGCTACTGCAGGCACCCACCCAAAAAGGGCAGTAGACTGCTACCTAAGCACAAACACCTACAGGCAACAATGTTCAAAGATCATACGGCATTGTAGTCATAACATACACAGACCGAGAGACATTTGTTATTATGTGTTCTTTGTTTTTTATAGTGTTTTATTCTGCTCCGAGGCTATCTCAAAAGCATTAGATGTGACAAGAGAGCAAAGAAGAACAGAACCTTCCTGTCACAAGATAAGATGTAGCTAAACTTAGGTGTGTGAAGTGCCAGATGGAGACATTTAAGGCATGGGCAAAGTGGGCACTTACCCAGTCCCCCCACTTACCCAGCATTGCTCATAAAATAGAGCTTCATTTTATAATTTGACAGCCAAATATAATTAACAGGAACATAGGAATGCATTTACTAAGGATTTGCACTGAGGGAAAGTCACAAAAACTTATCCAAAGCAATGCAAACCTTTGCAAGGGTATTTATATTCCAGTAAAAAAAATATTTTGTGATGGAAAGGAGTCCTATCATCACCTCAAATAGCACTTTGCTCGTCTCTATGCCTCTTTGCATCAAGGGAGCATTACTTGAGTGCAACTTAAGAGGATAAGCACAAGGACCTATAATTTTTGACGCAAAATCTGATCTACTAAAATAGCCAGACCAGGCTTTGCATCAAAAATCAATGCCTCAAAGGCAGACCTGCCTGCCTCTCCTGATGATTGCTGTGGCCACCCTCCTCTCTAAGGACCACGATGCCTAGACCTGTCTGCACTCCTGAAAGCCGAAGCGGCCGCCTCTTTTCCCTCAAATCCGTCCTCTTCATGATGCTGTGAATTTGACTTGTGAGGCCCAGCGGTTCCCCGGCTGCCATCTGACTATCTGACAGGAAGCCTAATGAGTAGGACCTTCTTCATGGCTTGCATATGTTGTAGTGCCACTGGTCCTGTTTACATGGTCTTACTTTGTCTCCTAATGCTACACCTCAAGTTTAATTTACCTGGTCCTTCGATGCATCTTGAATCGTGTAGAGAGGGGTCGCATATAGGGGATCGAATCCAGTTATCCAATGAGGACCTGGGATGTGGTACCTGACCTACAAACTAGTAATTAGATTCATATGTATATATCCACATGTTGTTGATTCCACTAGATCCTTAGGCATAACGCTAGGCAAACACCTCAATATGCAGGCCACATCAGCACAACAACCAGGGGAGCCAACTACCATCTCAACATTCTTAGCAAAATCAAGCTGTTCCTACCTCCTGTGGACCTGCAACTTGCAGTCCAATCCCTAGTGATCTCCAGTATGGAATATGGAATTGTGACGTTGGCTGGGCTGCCCAAAGCTAGACTGACCCCTAGGGACCACTCTGAACTTTGCTGCCAGACTCATCACGGTCTCTCAAAAGCATGGTCACATCACACCTGATTTAATTCAGCTCAACTGGCTATTGCTCGATGATTCGATTGGGTTAAAGACTGCCTGCCTGACTCACAAAGCGCACCACCATAATACTCCCACTTACTTGGCAAATAAGCTTGAACTCTTTTGAATGTCTCAGTCCCTAAGAAGCTCCAGCACTCTCCTGCTGAAACCGCACAAATAAAAAAAAAAGAACATACAACCGCGCCTTCTCGGGTATGGACCAAAGAATTTGGAACGCTCATCCTCCCGATATACGTTCCAACCCTTCGACCTCCTCATTTAAAATACAAGTCAAAGGACTTATACTGAATAACCTGCTGCAACAACTTTCCTGAAGACATTATAACTAATCTTTTTATACCCTAGAGAAAACATGGCAATCTCATTTGTTTGAGACATTTTCGAGTTGCAACTTATGTTTTCGCTGCATGTTCCTCGTGGTTGGTTTCGCTCCTATTGTATTGGGGTTGGTTCACTACAAATGTTTAGGATGTTTACTTGCTTAGTGACTAATCGTATCTTTTTTCTGATGTACAGCTCTCTGATACCCTTTTTGCGTCATGTTCGTACTGTATAAAACTTTTCAATTAAATAAATACATTTACCAATAGTAAATACATCAATATCAGGCATTTAGATTTAGGAGTGCAGAAAAATCAAATGTATTCTTTCATGGGCCATCAATTACCAAATCTCTAGAAGAGTTTAGGAAGGGACATGAACCAGATCTGCTCAAAGGTTCTCTCCCATGAGGGAAAAAAGTCCATAAATAGTACACACAGAGTATGCATCAGCCAATAGAGCCTGTAAGGAATGAATGATGTCTCTCAGTACGCAAAAGATCAAGATCTCCAAAAGAAAGAAGAAAAGGTCTCTTCTGTTGCTCCGTCACGCAGTATATATTAATCCTCAAGTTCCACAAGTTCCAGGGTGACACCTCCTGGATCACCTCATCTGGCCAGACCACTCAGTCCATTAGTCAGTTTGTATAGGGTGATTGGCATGCAGCATAGAGAAGACAAATATTATAGTAAAAAGTTTGTCATCATCACGTACGCCATCAAACCATCCAGTGTATATGATTTTTAACAATGGTCCTTTTGCAGAGGCACATGAGTGAGTTCAAGAGGACCATTTATCACGGCAGATGTTCCCAAAGGAACAAAAGGTTTGCAAGTAGTCCTAGTATGCGCATGGGAGCTCTCTCTATGAAACATAGTTTACGAAGTCTTTCCATGAGAAAGGAATACAAGCAAGTAAGGAAAATGCAGGCCTAAATTGAATTTGCTTCATGGAATATAAAATATGAAATAAGAGACATATACATTACGTTCTAGCTGTTATAAGGTCTTATATCTTCCTTTCAAACCAATTACACTCATATAGCATTTTACTTTCATTGAAATTTGCACATATAACTATGACATATAACTACATTTTCAAAGTTCCATTGTGTAAAATCATTTCAAAACATAAAATATGAATATATTTTCTAGCAATTCTCATTAGTACATATATGAAGATTATTCTTTGAACGTTTTGAAACCTTAAATCTCATTTTACACGTGCAGTATTCTTTCTCTTTCTTCACTTGGTGCACATTTTCAAGTATGCAAAACATGGAGTTTTAAAATGAGACTCCTAAAATACACACATAATGTCATCTAAATTACATTAGTTTAATAATTTCTTCACACACATTTCTATTTTAATGAAGATGGTTAATGAACCCTTTATAATATGAGTCATCACTTTCATATTTCTACTACACTACACTCTTCTGCATACTTATATGATGCAGTAATTAAGTCTTTTCATGATCTGCTTCTCATGATTCTCCACCTCATATTTAGCACAAATTGTGCATGTTTATCATTTTTCTCTCAAAGGTGTCGAAAGCAGTTCATCTGCTTCACCACACACCTCATGGCCTGCACCTCCTGCAGAGATGGCTATGGGCCCACTCAACCTCATCGGAGGCTATCTGCAATCTCTCGTGGCCACGTCCAGTACATTCGGAACCTGGACCCACAGCCCTGCTGTGGCTTTAACCATCTAGTTGGTCTCCTTGCCTCACTGACCACTTCTGGCTCCTGCTTTCCTCCTGTAGAAGCACCTGTACGTCCTTCTCTCTGACTAGTGTCTGAGAGGCATCATCAGCCTATGTGGAGCTGATGTGTGCTCACTGCGCTCTTCGTAAAGACCTAGCAGGCGGCACCTCTCCCGATGTGATAGGTGGTGAGTGCTCAGGCCCCACCCTGCGGTGCATGGCACCCATCCAGTGATGCCCGCACACCCAACATTTAAGATGGCTCCCGCCTGCCTATGGTCACTTTCTCCCAAATGCTGCCTCCCTCCAAAGTACTACTTCGGAGCCCCTCAAACTCATGATTGTCTGCTGCCGGCCCATCTACTAGAGTGTTTTGCACACTAAGGCCATCTTCGGATGCAAAGACACCACGAGGGGGTGCCCAGGAGTCCCACACAATAGATGCCAGACATTTGCCTGCCCCTCTGGGTTCTGAGTTCCCAACCCCAAGTTTCCTGCAGGGACACCTAGCATTCGCCCCTAATCTGAGGCTCATCCTCTCATCCAGCTGTCAGGTGGGTCAATTAGATGCCTCTACCCTCCTCCATGCTGCAACCTAAACCTGCAGCCCATCAACTGCTTTTCTCAGAGGCAGTGACGTGCAATAAGTCCCAGGCTGCATGTGCTTCACAAACAGAGCTGCACCACCTTTCCTCAAAGACCACGGATGCCTTGATGAAGGACATTTCTGCCATTGTGTCCGGCCTCTCCATCATGAATGACAAAATACGTACCTTAGCAGAGGGGCATAGGATGTGGTAGTGGAAGGCTATGCTTCCAGTACAAATCCTATGCTAGACAATACACACACAGACCACTGCACCAGAGTGCACAGTTTGTGCATGGTTCCAGGCAGCCTGTTTATGCGCTAGCACTGGGGTAATAAACAGAAGCAGGCCATTTTTGATAAAAGGGGCTCTGTGCTCCTTTCTTCCCTCTGCACAACAACGTCATTGTGCTGTGCTAAAAATACATACCTGTCCCACCCAACCTTAACCCTAGCACTCTAAAGCAGTTTATGGAAATAAAATAGAAATATTTTTTCTTTGTTATTTTGCTCTCCATACTTCACTTTACCTCTTCTATCTTAATCCTCTCTTTTAACCTCTCTATCTACTTTTTTATGTACCGTCATCCTTTCTCTCTATCTCAGCTCTCATCCTTGTCTACTTCACCTCTCTCTCAATACGGAATATACCTCACTCAACTTCATCTCTTTCTACATCCCTCTCATGACCTTACCTTCTCTCTATCACTCTCTGTGTCTATATCTGTATCTATCTCTATCAATCCCCTCTCTTTTCCTCAACTCTCTATTTCCTCCCTCTTTATACTTCATTGCACATTTTCCATTAGACCTCCCTCTATCACTTGTATATCTATACCACTTCTTCCACAACCTCAGCTCTATGTTTACCTCTCCATCTCTCGCTCCTTAGATCTGGGACCTATAATCTGTCCGTTTCTCTCTCAACTCTTTCTCTAGATCACCACTTGCCCTCACCTCTCTATCTCCTTCATCTTGCTGCCTCACACCTCCTTTGCTACTTCACCTCTCTAAAGCCCACCACTCTCTCTCGGAGCCAAATCTTTCAATTTACCTCACCATTAGGTAACTACTTCACCTCTCTACCTCGTCTTCCTCTCATTCTCTGCCTTTTCTTCATATCTAAATATCTTTCTGCCTACCACAATTTCTTCACATGTACCCCTTTGTCCTCTATCATAAACTGATCTGCCTCTCTTTGCTCTCTGTTTCTCTTGCACAAACATATATCTCTTACTGGACCCCCTTCTCCATATCAGCTCAACTCTTTCCCTCACCTATCTCTCTGAACGACCTTCTTTATAGATCTCTCTACGTCACCATCTAATGCAGTGTTTCTATTTCATAATTCCCTGCCTCTTTATAAATGTTACCTCTCTTTCACCTATTTGCATATTTTTCTCAATGTCCTCTTATTGCTCTGCACCACATTCTCTATAAACCTTTAACTCCTGCCTCTACCATTCTCTCTTCCCCATACTCCTTTAAATGACCCATTTCTAAATATCTCTTCTCATTTTGCTCTCTCCCTAATTTGCATCTCTTTGTTTTCCTTCGTCTCGCTGTCTACATCTACTTCCTACTGATTATGTTTATCTTAAATTCACCTCTGTTTTTACAATACATCTCTCTCTTTCTACCTCATCCCTTGGAGTACTGTACTCTCCTGCCTTTCTCTACATTCCTTCTCCCTATCTCTACATTCCTTCGACCTATCTCTATTTATTTCTCCCTTCCTAGCACATTCTAAAACCGTACCTATTTATCTGACTCTCTTTCACCACCCACATCTTCCTCTTTCTACCACTCCTTATCCTTACTACTTGCTACCTCATCTGTCTCTGTTCACTTTGCTTCTATCCTCACTGATCATATATTTCTACATAATCTCTATATCTACCCCCTTCTCCCTCCACTTTATGTCTCTAGCTATACTGTTCCCTTGATGTCTCTGGCCAGAACTTCTATCCTGCCCCGTCCAATTTCTCTTAATCATCTGGCTCATAGGTTGACGAATCACAGGTTACTTTCTTATAAAGAGGAGAAAATTATTAGATATTAACCAATGGAATTGTAAAAATCCTCAGAGCCACGATTTGATAATCAGTTTCAGCAAAAAAAAATTAGCGAAGGGGATATATTTGGGACCACAAATATTCAGCAATTAAAGACACACTCTCAAGTGCTACGTGTCTTTGTTTTATAGTGATATTATGCACTAGTCTAGTCTATTTAACATACAACAAGTCACCCTGAGCATTTTTTCCTACAATGGGATTAACAAACTGTTCAGACAAAAAAATTCCCCATAGCATGTTTTTCTTGCAAGCAAAGAGTCATTATGAAATGGCTTTCTCAATGCTTGGTAAAGCTTTCTTTTGGTATTATTTAGTTGATGGATGCTAGACAGGTTGAGCTTTTGGCTGTGTTTGTTTGCCCCTCTTTTCGAAGGTTTAACATATAATTGAACATTATTGGGGCATCACAACATGCTGCAATTAAAGTGCCCCGAAATATTTCTTCCCTGAGTTCCTCACAAATCTGTAAGATGTCACTAGTGGGAGGAGAAAGGAAGTGAAGAGAGGAAGGCAGATCTTTAACAATGCGCAGCTAAATTTGGCCAGAGGACATGGTCTGCGGCAAACTCTTTTCTCAAACCCTAAATGTAACCAATTCTCACCGTGTATTTTGTTGCCGATACACAGGAATGCAAGACGGTGCACCCAACCCCCACTGCAGTCCCACCCTCTGCACTATCTTTCACTGTGAGCAGCAGGGGTTGGCCACAAGGCCTGCAGAGCTTGCAGCCAGGCTGTAAGAGCAACCTTCAATGTGGTATATTAAACTTGTGGGCAAACTTCACGGCACAGACCATCATATAGCTGCAGGGTCCTTTTTAGGTCTCGCTGAGACAGCGAAAGCTGTCTAAGCGAGACATTTTGTAAGTGGGCTTTCAAAAGTGCTACCCACATGGTTTTGCTGGCCTAGGGCTTGAGTGCACGATGGCGTGCACGTGCACAGCTGCTCCTTGCATTCCCCCCTCCCTTCTCACCCAGCCCTTTGATGCTCTGCTCGATTACTTTCACTTTAGCCGCTTTGACCCTTGCATTCCCCCCTCCCTTCTCACCCAGCCCTTTAAAGCTCTGCTCGATTACTTTCACTTTCGCCGCTTTGATGTTTGATCGCAAACGCGATCACTTCCGCTTGGCCTAGCCTGTACTTGTTCTCTTTGTCCTCACATATGCTCTTCCCTCTATGTTTTTCTCTCTGGTCTCACATGTGCTATTCCCTCTGTATTTTCACTCTGCCCTCACATGTGCTTTTCCCTCTCTATTTTTCTCTCTTTCCTCACACATGCTATTCCCTCTGTATTTGTCTCTCTTCCCTCACATGTACTCTTCCCTCTGCATTTTTTCTCTATGCTCTCACATGTGCTCTTCGCTCTGTAGTTTTTTTCTCTGCCCTCGCATGTGTTCTTCTCTCTATATTTTTCTCTCTGCTCTCACATGCTCTCTTCCCTCTATGTTTTTATCTCCGGTCTAACACGCGCCCTACCCTCTGTATTTTTCGCTTTGCTCTCACATGAGCTCTTCCCTCTCTATTTTTCTCTCCTCCCTCACATGGACTCTTCCCTCTGTATTTTTCTCTCTGCCCTCACGTGCTTTTCCCTCTGTATTTTTCTCTCTGCCCTCACATACTGTTCCCTGTATGTTTTCCTCTTTGCCCTCAAGTGCACTCTTCCGTCTGATCACATGCATACATAACTATGCACACATACAAACACACACATGCGTTTACACACACATATGAACATATACAAACACACACAGACATGCATAAACATATGCATATACATGCACACCAACACACCAACCCCACATACACATATAAACAAGCACGCACACCAACATACTCAAACACATATACATACACACAAACATGCATACACAGACATAGGTAAACACACAAACATATGTGTACACAATCCATGAAGACAAATGAACACAATGACACACCCATACTTGCACACCAACACACACATGCATTCACAAACATATACACATACAAACACACACACATGCATACACACACAGATATATACATATAGACACACACACTATGCACACACACGCATCTCCCGTACTGTCTCAGGGGAAGAGTCGGTGTCAGCTGTCTCCTAGAGGGAGATCTCGCATGAGACAGTAAGACTCAGAGACATGTGGCGGTGGGGAGAGACAGACATGCCTCCCTTTAATTGTGTTGTTGCAAGATGGTGACTATCTTCTGCCACTGGTGCATTCAGATAAGCGGCAGGAAGTTCGTCGGACACATGCACTGGTTTCAATTTCGAGAAAGTGGGGTGAACGCTTCACAGATCGGGAGTGTGTGTCAACACGTGTTTCTCCTTCACGGCAAGGCCAATCAGTACGTTTTGTTTAACCGTGTGGTTATGAATCCTTTAATTGCATAAGTGAGCGGGTATGGATGTAAACAAAAATGTAACACTAATACCACATTTTCTGTCACTCTTGTGAACAGGTTTGCTGTGAATGTATGAGAATGGCGTTTTAGAATATGTTGCATGGAAAAGGGTCAACGTGGTGTATACGTGTTTTTTTGTTTTTTATTTATTTTTTATTGCATGGTTAACATCATGATATACCGGACTCGGATGCTTCATTGCAGATCAGTTGTTTGGCCCGTTGTTATTTACGAGTTTGGAAAATACTTTTGTATTGTTTCGATTTTTTTTGTCTCTGCCCTATCTCTTGGCTGCGTCCTTACTCTCTCCCATCTTCTCTCTCCACCTCTTTGCTACATGTTCTCTCGTAATGTTTTCATTTTCCCCAACTCTCCTCTTTACTCTCTCTAATTCTTTTTTTGCTCCTTTTCTGTCTCTGTCCCTTCTCTCCTCTTTCTCTCCCCACCTGTCCCTTCGCTAACCCCACTCCTCTTCCTCTGCCCGCTCCCCCATCCCTCTCTCTCGCAGTACTGCAGCATAGGCAGCACCAGGTCTCTGATGCCTTCTCAGTGTTGGGCCTGGGGGTGGAGGAGGTAAGTCAGCCCCCCAAGTGAATCCCATTATCAACAGATAGTGAACCTCTATTTACCAACAAGTACGGAGCGGTCTCGGGTGACGGCTGATGCGAACAGTGATCTGCTCTCGGCCCCGGCAGGGCCTGTGGGGTGGGGGCGTTACCTTACACTAGGAGATGAAGTAAAAGTGATATCCTCCCCCCCCCACTCCACCACTGTCTCTCCTCACCCTCCACCTCTCTCTCTCCTCCACTTCTGATTCCCTTCCAACTCGGTCTCTCCTTACCCTCCACCTCGGTCTCTCCTTACCCTCCCCCTCGGTCTCTCCTTACCCTCCACCTCGGTCTCTCCTCACCCTCCACCTCAGTCTCTCCTCACTCTCCACCTCGGTCTCTCCTCACCCTCCACCTCCATCTCTCCTCACCCTCCACCTCCGTCTCTCCTCACCCTCCACCTCCGTCTCTCCTCACCCTCCACCTCGGTCTCTCCTCACCCTCCACTTCCTTCTCTCCTCACCCTCCACCTCTGTCTCTCCTCACCCTCCAACTCTGTTTCTCCTCACCCTCCACCTCACCCTCCACGTGTCTCTCCTCACCCTCCACCTCACCCTCCTCACCCTCCACGTGTCTCTCCTCACCCTCCACACGTCTCTCCTCACCCTCCACACGTGTCTCTCCTCACCCTCCACACTTGTCTCTCCTCACCCTCCACACGTGTCTCTGCTCACCCTCCACACTTGTCTCTGCTCACCCTCCACATGTGTCTCTGCTCACCCTCCACGTGTCTCTCCTCACCCTCCACACGTCTCTCCTCACCCTCCACACGTCTCTCCTCACCCTCCACACGTCTCTCTCCTCACCCTCCACCTCACCCTCCACACGTGTCTCTCCTCACCCTCCGTGTCTCTCCTCACCCTCCACGTGTCTCTCCTCACCCTCCACGTGTCTCTCCTCACCTTCCACATGTCTCTCCTCACCCTCCACGTGTCTCTCCTCACCCTCCATGTCTCTCCTCACCCTCCACGTGTCTCTGCTCACCCTCCACGTGTCTCTCCTCACCCTCCACACGTCTCTCCTAACCCTCCACACGTGTCTCTCCTCACCCTCCACGCCTGTCTCTCCTCACCCTCCACGTCTCTCCTCACCCTCCACACGTGTCTCTCCTCACCCTTCACACGTGTCTCTCCTCACCCTCCACATGTGTCTCCTCACCCTGCGCCTCACCCTCCACATGTGTCTCCTCCTCACCCTCCACATGTGTCTCCTCCTCACCCTCCACAGGTCTTTCCTCCTCATGCTCCACATGTGTCTCTCCTCACCCTCCACACTTGTCTCTCCTCACCCTCCACACGTGTCCCTCCTCACCCTCCACACGTGTCTCTCCTCACCTTACACGTGTCTCTCCTCACCCTCCACGTGTCTCTCCTCACCATCCACGTGTCTCTCCTCACCCTCCACGTGTCTCTGCTGCATGCCTCACACTGCTGCACGCCACACACTGCTGCATGCCTCACACTGCTGCACGCCTCACACTGCTGCATGCCACACACTGCTGCATGCCGCTGCACGCCACACACTGCTGCACGCCTCACACTGCTGTACGCCACACACTGCCAGACACTGCTGCACGCCGCACACTGCTGCACGCCGCACACTGCTACACGAAACATTGCTGCACGCCACACACTGATGCACGGCACACACTGATGCAACTGGCACACTGTTGCACGCCACACACTGCTGCACACTGCTGCATTACTCACTGCTGCATGCTGCACGACACTGCTGCACGCAGCACACTGCTGCACGCAGCACACTGCTCCACGCCGCACACTGCTGCACGCCGCTGCACGCCACAGTGCTGCATGCCTCACACTGCTACACGAAACACTGCTGCACGCCGCACACTGCTGCACGCAGCACACTGCTGCATGCCGCACACTGCTGCACGCTGCTGCACGTCACAGTGCTGCATGCCTCACACTGCTACACGAAACACTGCTGCATGCCGCACACTGCTGCACGCCGCACACTGCTGCACGCCGCACACTGCTGCACGCCGCACATTGCTGCACGCCGCACACTGCTGCACTCCACACACTGCTTTTATGCGAGTTTATGCTACTGACATTGTAAATGACAATGCCTTTTATTTGTTTTGAAACCAAAACATAAATAAAAGGCATTGTAATTTTACAATGCCAATAGCTCGAACTCTTATAAATGCGAGACCTATTGCATTGCAAATGCTTGTTGTAGCTTCTTATTTGCTCCATGTGCACAGTGGAATCTTGACCCATTCCTTACAAAACAGTTAGCCCCTACTTTAACCCCTTCCCCCTGGAGAAGCTACATGCAGGCCTTGGCTGTGCACACTGTACTCTGAGCAAAGTACTAGGCTTCATACTAAGCCATTTACCATACCCTATGCCACGTATGTCTTCTGTCATACACCAGCTGGGTATGTTGTTCCAGGTGCAGAGTGTGGCTGCCGCCAGATTATGAGCCAGCACATTGTCCCTCTGAACAAAATGTGTGTAACCTTTACCATGCACACTATCGTCAGGCTTCACATCAGGCCCCTGTGACAGAACCAGTTATACATGGCCTTTGCCTATGAGTGTGGGCTCTGGACAAAAGGCCTGACCTGCAGGCAGACTCTTTACCAACCCACAGGTCTCCAGGGCTCATTTTACATGACTGGCAATGCCGTTTTCTGTCTCTCACTGGTAACAGAGTGGCACATGCTTACCTCTTTGGCAGAAATGGTGAAATATAATGAGTAAGACGTTAGTGCCATAAAGGCTTGGCACAGCTGTCATTTATGTGCTGGACTAATTGGCATATAAGAAGCTACCCAGGGCAATACGTGCATAAGAGGTGTCATGGACGTTTGCTTATGTAAGTGTTGGATGCAAAGGTGCCCAGCAAGAGGACAGGAGAAGTCCCTTGGAAGGATGCATACCTATATTTTTCTCCTGCAGACTGGTCCATAATTCGATATGCCAGTGGCTATGCATATGGAATTATACCTGCAGGTAGATGAGAATAACATATCAAGTGTGTGTGTATGTGTAGGTGACTGTGTTTGTGTGTGTCCGTGTAAGTGAAGTTAAAGACTCCTGCAACCATCTGTTGAACCGTGCACTAGGTTCCGGATAGGTGCATATACCATGCAAAGTGCACATACATGCTGTTAATTGGATCTTGGTATAGCACACCAAATCGACCCTGACAACTTGGTTCTCTGACAGGCAGGAGATGAGATGAGAGAGGCAACTAATTAAAACAGCCACATTTTAAGATGTTTTTTACAACCTGAAAAACTGAGACATGCAGGAATAAACAGAGGGAGCTCATTCCAGTGATGTGGGGCAAGACAGGAAAATACCCAGCCACCATATTTTGACGTACAAATGCGCCGAGGCAGTAGCAGGAGTTTTAGAACTTAGGCTCCTATTAGGATGGTATGGAGTAAGTCTGTCCTGAATAGAAAGATGGCGGATTGACTCCGCTGTGAGAAGCAGTGCCTCACGGAGGCTCTTGAATCTTGAATGCTGAACACTGAATGCTCAAAACGCGTACCATCGTCATTCGAAAATCGATATGAAACCGACATGAGATGCTGCACGCTGCAAGCTGAACTTCGTACGCTGAAATTGGCTTAAATACTACAAACAGCAATATTCAACAGCAAATCTGAGACTCATTGAAAAAAACAAAAAACTTCTCTCTCGGAGTGCTTTGGGAGTATTGTCGGAACCTGTTCTCTATGCTACGGCAGGGCGCACAGTACTTTCTCCTGTCAGGCAACGCTCGCAGCTGGGTTCCTGCCGGCGGGGTTCTTGCTGTCTGGTTTCCTTCTGGCCTCGCTTACAAGCTCTCTACACCCAGTGGCGTCACTAGGGTTGGTGTCACCCGGTGCGGGTAACTCATGGTGTCACCCCCTCACGACTTACCGTATGGACCTCCTCCGCTCCGAGTCTGCCAGTGGACACAGTTGGCAAATAACGGGACCATACAAAATCCTTAGTAACGTTTGTAAATGTAGGCTCTATATTTACAAAATGTGCCTGTTAACAACAGTGTGATAATGACTCATTAATCAGGTTGTACAGTGGGCTACCTGCTAGTCAACAGTTTATTGGAATTTATAATATCATAGGTATGGTACTTTTTAAGGGTGTAGTGTTCCCACTATCCAGCAACACGATATATCAGTGGTCGAAGTGGGGGAAAAAAGGAGAGGAACTGTGGGCGGAGAATCAGAGGGCGGGAATAACCCAAGGATTGGATCAGTGGGCAGAGCCAGAGGCGTGGCCAGAATGCGCAAACATCCCAATTTTTTGTATTTGTTTGGTTTCACTGCCCGGTTTTATAAACCAATGGATACACATGATTATTTAAGGTTATAATGAGTTATTGACAGTAAAATGGATACAAAGTGGGATATGCTTCTAATCACAGAATGTCCCCAAATATGATAAAATGTGGAAGCACAAGCCATTTGTCTCCGAGCCATGGAGTTTCTGTCATCAGCACTTCTCCCTTTTCCAAAACAGCAGTTCAAACATGAATGGCTAAAAATCCTAGTTTGCAAATGTTTTCTAAATAATAATGGTTCTGCCATAGTTGACTCATAATGCAAGATCTGCAGCATGATCTGACCATTTAAACTAATAAATTGTTTGTACCTCAAACGTATCAAAAGTTAATAAAAAATGTGACTTGTGTTGCTGCGGAGTAGATGACAGTTAATAGCTCACTGTTCTATGTTAGGATTTTAACTTATAAACTGCAAGTAACAAAAGGATCTCTCTGACAAAAGCAGTAGCCCACTGGCCTATTTACATTATGTGCACTTTGTGATCTGCATGGTACATGTTCTTTGCAGCAGGTACATTAACCCTCTGGGCTACCTTTCCATGAGTCAAATCTTCCATTAGACAAAATTCCGATCTCTCTCTAGGAAGAACATTAATCATCAGAGTCATCATGACATTTTTATTGTTACCGAAAATTACTGGAGGCCAGGAAGGAGGCAGCAAGTCCTTTAAAAACCATAATATACTTGCAAAAATGATGCCTCCACCTAAAGTCAGCACCTGGTGCGGTCACACCGGTTGCACTGCCCTAGATCTGGCCCTTCTCAAGGGCCCTGTGATCTCAGTGACAGGGTCACTGTTGTTCTAGGGTGTACTGCTTCATAGGCCTGCCCGCAAGACTGGAGGCAAACTTCAGTATGAATAGTGGTGGACAAGCCTTGAAGGTTAACCTACACTTGTCATGCTAGGGTCCACCTGCTGGTGCTACGACACCGGGGCTTCTAATGTCTTGTGAAGCCTTCTAAGGTCTAGCATGAGATAGTGCTCTCTCAGGAGAGTGGTCTGGTGGACTGGTTATTAAGGCTGAACCTGGTTCCCCAGTTCCAAATTCAGCAGCTCTGGCCATAGTGCCACATCCTCTCCCCCACTGAACACCATACTGCCCCACTGAGAAAAACTCAGACTGCCTTCAACTACAACCCAATTGTTGCCGGCTATAAACGCCTGGATGGAGCTCAATTTAAATTACTCACTGGGCAAGAGCAATATGTGGCCTACAAAAAAAGTGACAGCATCCTGAAAAAAGCAAACAATCATAGGGAATGCAAAATTTAGCAAACCATTTGAAATGTAACCAGGAACAACATGGTTACCTTAACGCTTTTACACTCACTGTTCAGAAATCAGTGAGTGCTTTTGCCTGAAAAGCTAAGGACATGACAACAGGGCCCTGAATGGGCCCATTTCAATGGCCATTGCTTATATCCTTACAAAACGTAAGCAGTATGGTAAAAAAAAAAGACAACATCCCTAGATACAGAGCAGCAGTACAAATTTTGTTTTTCAATCCCCACATTGCAGTACCTCCAGGATTGGTGCACTAGTTCCAAGACCAGGGAAAACAAAGCCAATACAACAAAAATAGCGCTTTACTGGCAAACTCTGTAAAAGTGGCGCTAATGTGTTTGGGTGTGAATAAAATCAATCTGGCCAGTTTGCTACCACTCTGTCTTACTTTATTTAGTTATTTATTTTTCATATTTTTAAACTTTTATTCCAGATGCTGCACTTTGCAATTAAATGTCAGAAAAATACGACATTGATTTCCGGCAAAAGTGATTTTCTTTTTTGGATCCATTTCAAAGGAAGCAAATAAAAGAAAGGAAAGGTGCGCACAGGCACCTCCTCCTCCTATAAGGTTAGGTTGCTAGGCGCACACCGGCCCTGTTGGTGTCACCCCATGTGAGGGTGTCACCCGGTGCGGTCCACACCCCCTGCACCTCCATAGTGACGCCGCTGTCTACACCCATGACTCACGGCTAATGGCTCTTCCGAAGGCTAATCCAGTGCGCGCTGGTCACATAACTCACAATTCGGCGGCGATCCCCCTATCGAATCCAGCATTTAGTCTGGCAGAGGAACAAGCTGACAGCGTGCTGGTTGGAAAAAAAGATGCTGTGCGAGTGGGGAGACCAGTGTTGAAGCTGATTAACTCGTGGAGAGCTGTGGATATGTTAGTTGCTACACCAGAGACAACTATGGCAGAGGTAGTTATGGAAGCTATACAACGCAACATTGTCGAGGCACGCGAAGGCACACTGGCAGCTATGAATCAAATGGAATCGCTTGAAGTATCAGAAAACGGACTTGAGAAGGACTTTAATCTACAATCTGAACATCATTCCAGTACCAGATTTTCAGACTCGCCACTACAGGTAAATGGAGACAGTAAATATTTTATAGAAACAAACTCTGAATCTAGTAATCATACTATTGCCAATGCTGCTGCTTTAGACTCTGCCTCCTCTTCTGTTCTTGCTTTAGACTCCGCTCCTGCTCATAATCCTGCAAAGCAAAATGTTCATGGCACACAAGTATGTGTGCAGGATGAAATTCATCCGGATATGCTGACATTTCAACATGCACTTATATCAATAAAGGCCACCGCCACTGAGTCTAAATCGGTGAATGGCGCCCCGGGGCCTCTAGCTTTATCAACTCCACCTATTAAGCTAGTAGAGGGCAAAGTTGAATTACTATTGAGGCATGCTAGCCAGAATAAAGGACATAATGATCTATAAGCTGTTAACACTAACGATAATACTAATGCTAACACATACTTGACGGCTTCTACTCCACCACCAGTCAGTAACGATGACTCACTGGAATATCCAGCTGAAGAGACTGATTCACAGTCTTCTAAGAAGAAGAAAAAGTGCAATGCCAAGATTTATAAACAGACTAAAACTGCTCGCAAAGCCATAGTTGTAAATAGCACTAACTTATCTCATCAGCAAAGTCACCTTACAAACTCTACACGACCTAAGGCATCTGCTAAAAGCCAAGATAGCCCACTTTGGAAGTGGGTAACAGCGAAGGGAGATGTTAGAGCGATCGTCTCTAGGCTATCAGGGGGAGGGAAAAACCCACTCGCGGATGAAGATAGGTCTATCCCTAAATCCAATCTAACAACTAATGGTAAAATGGCAAACAACTCCCAAGAGGTGGATTCCCCTGATTTGATACACTCTCAAAGTGATACTACAATGCCTATACCTACACAAGTAGCAGACTCAGTCAATGCATTAGGCTCAGGGTCGACTTCAGAACCTTCACTAGCCTCCATCATGCAGGCACTAACAACTCAGAGTGCTGAAGCACAGGAACACTTTGCACAGCTAAAGGGGGATAATTCTCTCTTTCAGCAATCTTTAGCAGCTGTCACCGATCAGGTGACGCAACTTACAACTGACATTTCTGTTCTGCAGCAAAGACTATCTGACAATGAAGATGCAGTATCACATTCTATTAAACTCGCCCAGGAACATGATACTCATATTTCTACCCTACTTGGCAAAGTAGAGGATCTCGAAAACCGCCAATGCCGGAATAATCTGCGCATATTCGGGATATCGGAATGTAGTGAAGGCTCGGACCCCCGAGCGTTCATCGTTCAGATCTTTTAGAAGTCTTTCCCTGACTTAGCTGATTGGGATTCCCAAATCCAACGTGCTCATTGGCTGCCTGTCTTCTTGAATCAATCGGATCAGTCTAATTAGCGACGCTTACAACCTATTATCTATGTAGGCAACTTTCTTCTTCGACAATCCATCTCTACTAAAGCCCGACCCACTTCACCAGTAATTGATGGTTCACTATCGATCGTTGCCTGATCAGATCTATGCAAAACTACAATGGACAAGAGGTGGCGGATGAAGCAACTTATCGATCCATGGAAGGCTTTAGGTGCGATGGCCTACTTACAGGAACCGACTCGCTTGAAGATCATTAAAGATGGGCGCTCACAGATTTTTTATACGGAGCAGGAAGCAAAGCTGGCACTTAGTAAGCTGCAACAGAACTCTAAATAGTAACGCAAGCTCAAAAAAAAATAATCAGAACTATCTTTAAAAAAAAATGTTTTGGGATATTTTGCTGTAAGGTTCAAGTTCAGCTATAGCAGTGTCATCTCTATATACTTATACATCCTTGCATATATTTTTTTTGCCACTATTATGGGGCTTATACAATTACTTGTTTTATCACATAGCCTTTCGCGGGGTACTGCTTCTGTATGTTGTCCATGTTGGACAACAGGATGGAGGGGGAGATTCCTTTCCTGGGACAGAGGGTTGTTGGGTGGGCCTATGTTTCTGGGAATGGGGGGGGGCAACATTTCATATTCTATAAGAGTCACATCAAAAGTTTATTGCATTTGGGGTGTAAAAGACGGAGGGCTCAGATCAAAGCTACAGATAGAAGTGAGACAAAGGGTCACAATTGTTATTCTAGCAAAGATAAATATCTGTATTACATAACAAGAATGCTTTAAAATTTTACGGCTTTATTTTTCTCTCCAGGATTTTGGAGGGTGGGATGTAACCCAGGTGTGCATTGATGGGGATCATTAAATGTATTAGCTGGAATGTTTTCGGCTTAAATTCAGTTACTAAACGTCAACTGGTCAGAGAGGAACTTAGGGTGCATAAGCCACATCTGGTAGTGCTGGTTGAAACACATTTGATATATAAGGATCGCGGTCTGTATAAACAGTTGGGGTTTGAGTTGCTAGATTGTGCATCACAGGGGGCAACTATTAGAGGGGTAGCAATTCTCAAAGATAAGTATCTGGTCGATAAAAAACTTAAACAAGCCTCTGACCCAGGTGGCAATTGGGTCATAGTACAGCTTGAAATTTATAGTAGAAAGATTGTTCTCTGTGCTATATACGGCCCAAATCAGGACAACCTTACTCTATTTAACAAATTAATGCTGGAACTGCTGGATTGGCAGGGTGAATTAGTCATCACTGGAGATTTTAATTGTACTCTCAATTATGCTATCAATTCAACAAACCGCTCAGCTTCGGCAAGAATGAGTAGAGTACTACAATCAATTCATTAACTTGCCAGACTTCATGGCATGCCAGACCTATGGCATACATTATATTCCACACAGCCTGGGTTTTTCGTACCACATCGTCATTATTCGAGAATTGATCTAACTTTTGTGAGCAATAGTCTCCTAGGAATATCTCAAATAGAGGTTTGCCCGCGGATGACATCAGATCATAACACGCTTCTGATTAGCTTTCGGTTTTCAACTGGGGTCAAGCACTGTCGACCATTCTCATTTCCTACACACCTGCTCTCTGACATACAGTACATTACACATATTCAAGAAGTCCTTACTGAATGTATACAATTTAACATCGAAACTGCTTCTCCCATCATCGTATGGGATACAATGAAGGCTGTGATTCGGGGTACTACCCAACAATATATGCATCACTTAAATAAGGTTACTTTAGACAGACGGAGATATATTTCTGATACACTTAAAAAATTAGAGCTAGTCCATGCACAGGAGATCTTGTCCAAAGGGGTTAATTGCGAGGCAATATATCACTCTCTAATTAATACCAGGGCGCTCTTGACTCGCCAATTTAAGCAAAAAGCTGCAGCCGCCTATAATAAAACCCGGGCGACCCAATATGAATATGGGGATCAAGTAGGCAAGATACTAGCTTATCAAGTAGCAGATAAAAAGACTAAAACCCGGATCGACTCAATTGGGGGTAGAGACGGCCAGCTATACACTTATTATAAGGTAATCTTAGATCATTTTTCTCAATTTTATTTAGAATTGCATACTCAAGATGCCCAAATAGATACCACTTTGGCGGAAGCATATCTACGACTTGGAGATTCTAACTTTCTAAGCTTAGAGGCAGCAGAAAGTCTGAAACAAACTATAACAGAAGAGGAAATCACAGTTGCTATAGCCTCATTACCATCGGGAAAGGCTGCTGGAGATGTCACGTTGCCAATAGAGTTTTATAAAACTTTTAAAAACATCATTCTTCAACTACTGTGTTTGGTCATCAATCATATTGGCATACACTCTGTCACGCATGAATCCTGGGATCAGACAAATATTGTTTTCTTTCTTAAAAAAGAGAAGGCAGTAGATGAATGCAGCTCTTACCGCCCAATCTCTCTTATCAATACTGATGCTAAAATCTTCGCCAAAATTTTAGCTCCTTATATGCCAGACCAGGTAACCGAAAACCAACAAAGATTTATAATCGGCAGGGACACTACAGCACATATCAATACAGCCATTACAGCTTTTGATATCGCTAATAAAACTTTTAGCAACCTAGGGATGATCCTTCTAGACGCTGAAAAAGCTTTCGATCGGGTAGTATGGGGTACGCTATGGAAAATTTTGATTAATAACGGACTACCCGATCGATTAATGAATTGGATCCAGGCTTTATATATTAAACCGCAGGCTAAACTAATTTAGACCAATTTATATTCCGCTATTTTACTGATTCAATACGGTACAAGACAGGGGTGTCCACTCTCCCCTCTGCTTTTCGCATTATATATTGAGCCATTTATTCAAGCTTTAAATCGCAATGTCCATGTTATTCCATTTACGTATGGTACTTACCGTATTAAGACTATTGCTTATGCGGACGACATAGCAATATTCACATCAGATCCAGCAACTGCACTAAGTTTCATACAGGAAGAGGCGGGCATTTTTTGAATTTTTTCAGGCTACAAATTAAATGCACACAAAATGCAGGTTTTACATAATTTTGAATCAATCACACCTTTTACCGGCGCTTGCCATGATGTAACATATCTGGGAGTTCGGATCACTATTAATATTGACCAAATTTGGAAATATAACTATGAATCATTATTACAATCAGTCGTCAAAAATTTAAGTGCTGGAATAACTTGCCTATAACCATCTTAGGCTGGGTTAATATAGTTAAAATGATTATTTTACCTAAGTTTATATATTTATTTCGGGCAATTCCTTTGAGGGTTCCTAATTATTTTTTTCAAAAATTGGAAGGGGCAATTAGCAGCTTCATTTGAAGTTCTAAACAACCACGTAGGGCGCTACATTCACTAATGTTTCCTTATAAGCTAGGAGGCTTGCAACTGCCTGACTTTAAACTCTATTTTTGGGCAGCATTCACTGGGCGTCTGCAAAATTTGCTAATCGATAAACTTCCATATTATGGCCTGTCCATGGCTCTTGGTGCAGACACTAGAATGTTTTTATTTAGGGTGAATTACCCCATTTATTACAAAAGAGTTTGTTTTAAGACCATTAGGGATATGGTCCGCATTTGGAATGAGATTCTTAGTTATTCAAAACTTTGTTTTGAAGACCTCGTCAACCATGAACACTTAAACCCATGGAATAATCCATCTCTTCCGTATATATTCCACGACTCTACAGCACATAGTTGGGCAAGACATGGGATAGAACGACTAGGCCAGATGTTTGTTCATACCGGCCTTTCAACATTCCTAAACTTACAATGGTCTTTTGATTTATCTTATCAGTCTTTTTCTTTAAATGTCTACAAATCCGTGAATATATATTTAAACGACAATTCTCTCAGAACCCATGCTCTCACCCATTACTTGCATACTATCTAAATCCTCCACTTAAAGCCAGAATTAGTTCTATGTATTTGCAACTCTCTGATCTAAAGGGGCCAGATATTAGTCATCTGGCTAGGAAATGGAGTCAGAAATTTGGAATGATCATTGATATATTTGAAATTACATTAGCACTGGATACTCTGGAAAGCTCTGTACATTCTGTAAATCTTAAATTGCAGCAGTTTAGAACTATATGTATGCTATATTACACACCGGAGAAACTGTGTGGGTGGCAACAACCTTCACGAAGACCTTTCACTGGAGGCGGGGACAGGTCATGCTGCCCTAAATGTGGTCAGAGGGCAGCAGATATTCTCCATATGTTTACATGCCCAGGACTACTAGATTTCTGGGAAAGGGTTATGTTTTTTGCTGGTCAATGTGTGGGGTCGGATTTGTTGTTTTCTACTAAGGAGGTATTTTTGGGCTTCAGAAGCATGATGATAATGCTGCAATGCATTTTGTGATTATTCTATTAGTTACTGCACGTCTTTGCATTGCGAGGGGATGGATTAGTCCTAATCCTCCTACATTATCAGAACTCCTCGCTCTTCTCTCAGATATCTATGAAAAAGAACGGGCAATGGCGAAAACCAGATCTATCCGCTTAATGCAACGATTTGAATGAATATGGAAATACTTTAGCACTAATTACGGTACTTAGCACTCCTCCAAATACTTCATGCCTGGATTTAAATGTATTTGTGCTTTTCTTTTGCTCTTTTTGTACTTTTTTTGTTGTATTTTGCATATTTTGCTCTGCTGGTCTCTCTTATCTGAATTTGAATATTCTGTTCCCTTCGTCAAGAAAATAATATTAAAAAAAAAAAAGAAAATGCGCCGAGGCAGTATCAGGAGTTTTAGATCTTAGGCTCCTATTAGGATGGTATGGAGTAAGTCTGTCCTGAATATATTTCGGACCTAAGTCTGACAGAGATTTGTAAGTGAGCAGAGGAGTTCAAACAGTACTCTCTTTTTAATTGTGAGCCAATACAGGGCTCTAAGCGTGGGAGTTGACGGTGTCTGTGGAGACAAGTTGCTGACCATGTGGGTGGCAGTCTTTTGAACTACCTGTATTTTGGCTACAAGGGATTCATTTATAGCGAGGAACAGGTCATTGCAGTAATGCAAGCAGCAGATGATTAATGCCTGCATAAGTGCCTCCTGAGAACTCAAAGGAAGCCATGGACAGATTTTCCTGAAAAGGCACAGTTTGCCACAGCAAGTGCCGCAGGTGGAAGTGGTCTGAGTTTCATGGACAGAGTGTCATCCAGATGTATACCCGGATTCCTGTCTGTTCTGCTGAGCACAGGGGTAGAGCTAAGTTTAGCCATCTACCAGTCAGTCGACCAAGAGAGGTAGGCTTTACCAAATAGAAGAATCTCTATTTTGCCCCCATTCAATTGAAGACAATTGTGGGACATCCAGATGGCAATTTTCCTCATGCATATGACAAATCGCTCTTTGATGTTTTCAATGTCGAGCCCAAACGAGATAACCAATTGGATGTCGTCTGCATAGAAAAGTATTTCAAACCCACAAAACTTGTCCAACGGAGCGGGGGCCACATAGATGTTGAAAAGCATGGGGCTCAAAGTTGAGCCCTTCGGGACCCCCTTACAAAAGGATGATTTAGAGTGATAAATTCCAATAGAGACAGTCTGAAACCTGTCTGCAAGAAAGTCCTTTAACCAGTCAAGGGCAATGCACTGGATACCTATCTGATGGAGATGTTGTATCAAAATGGAATGAGAAATGATGTCAACACCACCGAAAGGTGAAGCAGAACCAGCATGGTGCTATTTCCAGCATCAAGGGACAGCCTGATAGTATTAGGCGATCCCAAATCTATCATTTCATGACAACATACTATGTTTAAGTGGCCATCTTGGTTTAGAGACTCTCAGTGGTGGGTACCTTCCAGTAAGATAAGAGCTGTGCGCACTTCCTGCAGTCTTGCTTAACATCAGAGGTGTGTTCCACCCTTCCACACAACATGGCTTTATCCAATGCCCTGTGCACATGGCAATCCTAGGGAATGCACCAATTTCTGCATCTGCACTAATTACTGTGCTGTATGCTAATTATAGTAAGGGTTGCCTCACTGGTATTTACACAACTTCAGGACATATGTGATTTTGCTTCTTTAGCCCAGCTTGAGTACACCTTAGCCTTGCTCACCTTAGCAACGGTAACACTACTGGCATGTCTGCACAATCAGACAAGATCCAACAGACTCCCTTACATTCTGCCATGTGGCCCCATATCTATCGGGATATTTCTGTGGCCCTCCTCTGTTGCTATCCGTATAAACCTTACACTTTGACTGGTAGTTGCATTTGGGAGTGTTGGATATTGAATTGTGTCGCCTTTCAGTAATGTTACATTTTAATTTCCAGGAATTTCTGTTCTTCCTGAATAGTAGATGGGTGTGACATAGAGGTGTAATTCATTCACTAGTGCAGTGACTCCATCTCGTTCACTGATTATTTTTTTATATCTCTTATTTCTCCGTAGTCTGTCGAAGCTCTTTTCCTGCTTGCGAGGATGGTGTCGCCAGTTACGTTTTCTTTTGATATCTTGCGTGATGGGAAGCTGTGTGGGTTGCCTCGTGGGTTGCTCTGTTTGGGTGGAGGCTACACTTGAACTTTTCTATGTGTGTTTCTATCAACTCTCGAGAGATACTGTTTTTTCATTTGCTGGATCATTTGCTGTGCTCGTGTTCATCTATTATTGTGTTTCTTTCAGGAGTCACGTGAGTGCTGAATGTGTGCTTTTACTTGTATGTGCAGTTAGCTCTGGACAGGAGACCCTTGATAAATTGAAGGGATATTTTCCTGGGGGTGCTATTCCTATAGGTTATAAGTGGTCCCCTCTTCTTGGATTGTCTGTTGTACAACAAAGAGGTGGTTTCGAGGAGAGGAACAATTTCTCAAGAAGACCTTTATTCCATTTGTTTGTAATACGTGTGGGCTCCACTCGGGTTCATGCATCCTAGCCACGTTTGTGTTGTAGCATCTGTACATAGCACACAGTTGAACTATTTGTTGGTTATTATCAATGAAGATGAGACAAATTTGGTTTGATATAGCCTATTATCCTGCCCTCTTTAATAGTACATTTCTATTATTTAAATCGTGATAGTGCCGTGGCAGTGTTTGGAATGATGGATGCTAGTGCTGGTGAACAGGTGTCACTGCTTTGTACAGAGACTTAAAAATAAAGAGTGACATTATTGTGCAAGCCATGAGATATATGACAGGTCGATAAATCCGTTATGACATTGGTGCAGGTGTTAACCCAAGTATTCACTGATTGGTCAGGTAATACTATCTTTTCTTTTGTTGGTGCTACTGAAAAATATATGTTAAGAAAATAAATATGGGCCAATTGCAGATAATATTTGGTCTCCGTTTAATTCCACAGCCCAGCTTTGAGTGGGAATTCAATGAGTAGTGATCTTTTCCAAAAAAAGAGACAAGGAAAGAATATAATTGCAGAATACATAGGGGAAAATTGGAGATGTAGAACACAGCAAGAAAAACAATGAGTTTGCCTAGAAAGATGGGAGTTTAACATGTAGAACAGTTTGAATGCACTTATGTGGCCTTCACATAAGTGAATTAAACACATGTTTGGCTAATACTAGTTTACACAGGAGTTTTAATGAAAAAATAGCAAACTAAGGGGCATATTAACAAGCAAGGCGATAAAATTATCGCCGCTTTAGCGGCCGAAAACTGCCGCTAAAACGGCGATAATGGGCTTGGTAATATGCTCTATGGAATTCCAATTGAAGCCCATGTTAAATGTGAAGGACGTCTAACATGGGCTTCAATTGGAATTCCATAGAGCATATTATCAAGCCCATTATCGCCGTTTTAGCGGCAGTTTTCGGCCGCTAAAGCGGCGATAATTCTATCGCCTGGCTTGTTAATATGCCCCCAATAGAGCAAAAATGGGGAGGAGAATTGGTCATCTTTGAGTGTTTATTCACACGTGTACTTTTACTTCTACTCACCGCTATACCCTGCATTCTCCTTCCCGCCCCGGTCCGTCGCGGCAAGTGCCGATTGAACAGAGGGTGTTTCCCTGCATTATTCCCCTCATACTCACTTCTGGGGAAGACAGGCACTTCCGGGTGGTGTTTGGGCTAATCTTTCCCGCTGCACCCCCTACATAGCTGGATGACGGAACGGACCCGCGTTCTGAGGCGGTAGGACTATTATGTGGGTTGACTGCCAGAGACTGTTTTGATTTCATGTCATTTGCTGCTAGAGGCTGTGCTCTTTTGAAATTTGATTGCTGCTAGTTGTTTTTATCTATTTAAAAAAAAAAACCTTGGTTTTACTCTGAGTGTTTATTCACACATATATTTTACTTCTACTCACCGCTATACCCTGCATTCTCCTTCCCTTCCGGTCCGTCGCGGCAAGTGCCGATTGAACGGATGGCATTTCCCTACATTATTCCCCTCATACTCACTTCTGGGGAAGACAGGCAGTTCCGGGTGGTGAATGGGCTAGTCGTTCCCGCTGCACCCCCTACATAGCTGGATGACGGAAAAGGACGCGTGCAGCGGGCGCACTGCCGGTGCGCCGAAGGCGAGCCAAAGGCAAGCCCGTCTGCGTCCGTCCGTGCCTGGTCCGTCCTTAGAGCCATAACTGCTGCGCTTTACTCGGCAGAGCTGAGAAATATAGGTATTCAAAAGCTGAGCTATGCAAATTAAATACCTTGGATGAAAGCTCTAGTTGTTCGCTCGTCGAGCTTCAGGAAGAGCCTAAACAGTGTGAACATTGTAAGATGCAGCTTAGCTTTTCGAAGATCAAGGCGCTTACACCTCTGCAAAACTTAGTAAACACAGGCCATAAAAATATCATCCCAGATTTTAAAGGAATGCTAATCAATGCACGGTCATTAGGGAAACACAATATGGATGTGGCAGAGGTAATGGAAACACACAAGGTCGACCTGGCATTTATACCTGAAACCTGGGCAGAAGAGACATCAGATCCAGAGCTCGCTCTTCCTCTTCCAGAAGGATTTACTATCATTAGAGCAGACAGAACACTTAAACTGAGGGGTGGCCTAGCGATAATCTTTAGAGAGAGCTTGTGAGCGGTGGGATCCTCAGCAGGGAGTTCTGTGGACTGCGAAACCCTGTCATTTCAGATCCCGCTTAGTAACAATTATACTTTAAAAGGCCTTCTTCTATATAGGCCCCCCAGGGCACGGACCCCTCTCCTAAACATCATCAGTCCTTTTCTGGAATCCAGTCTAGGTGGATCAGACTTTACGGTACTCAGAGATTTCAATTATCATTTGGAGAAACGTATGGAACATAACATGGCGTCATTAGTTGATGCAATTTCTAACTTTTCTATGGAAGTAAACAAAATGGACAAGTCCTTTTATGAGGTAACTGTGGTCAAAAGATCCTAGCCACGACCTTCAAAAGAAAGGAGTGCAAGCAGGAGACACATGATGCCGGTCACACGTTAGACTGGATTTTTACCTCAAACTCCACTATTAAAATCACTGAGGTTTTACCCGTTGTGTGGTTGGACCATAGAGCTATAATGTTCTAAGTAAATGCGGGTCAGCAACAGTACACACCCTCAAGTATTCCCACCACAGTTACTTACCAGGCTCTTCAAGAATCTCTCCTGGCCTCTAAACAAGATCTCCGAACCAACATTAATACAGCTGCTCATAGATTATCTTCTTGGGTCAAAGCAGCGGTTGATATCGTGGCCCCAAAAAAGAGTTGTATCCCCAGGAGACTAAACCCCTCCGAGCCGTGGTTTACAGTAAAGCTTAGATTACAAAAACAAGCGTGTATGAGGTCCGAAAGGAAGTGGAGAGCCAACTACGATCAGGACAAGAAAACCGAGTATGCTCAATCATTACTAGTATACAAGAGACTGATCATGGAGGAAAAAAGTAACTACTTCACAACTAAAATTTTAGAGGACAAAAACTCCAGCAAGGTACTTTTCTCCACAGCAAAAAAAACTAGTTAACATCTCAGGAAAGCCCTGGTGACAAGCGGTCCTGAATTTTGCGATACTCTGGGAAAGTTCGTTACTGATAAAGTTGCCTCAGTGTATGAAACTTTTAAAGACAACTACCATGCCCCCTCAAAGAATTGGGGTTGTTACCAGTACAACCAATACAGGTTTCTGTTTCTCCCCCCCTTTCTTAGATCAGATTATCCAGGTGGTGAAAACTACTAAGTCAGGAGCCCCCTCAGATCCCTGTCCCCCTAAAGTTTTCCATATGTCCCAGGAATGGGTTAGCGAACAACTAAACGTATTATTCGCAAAGGTAATCTAATCAGGCCTCTTTCCGGACGCTTGGAAAACAGCCTCAGTGCTGCCACTGCTAAAGAAACCTAATTTGGACCCGATGGAGCCTAGCAGCTTTGCCCAATTTCAAAGATACCTTTTCCATCTAAGGTATTAGAGAAGCTGCTCAATAGCCAGCTCACAGAATTTATCACCAAAGAAAACCTACTGGACCATGCACAATACGGTTTCGGGGGGGGTCACAGAACTGAGAAGGCGCTGGTCATGGCTGCTGAGGAGCTTGAGGATAATCCTTGATGCAGGGGGGAAGGCCGCCTTGATCTTGTTAGATCTTTCGACGGCCTTTGATAGTGTTAACCACAAGATTTAACCAGTAGATTAGCAGAGATGGGGCTCCAAGACTCCTCAATTAGTCTTCTGTCATCCTACCTAGCAGACAGAACCTTTTCGGTGGAACTGGGAGACTCTGCTTCTAAGTCCTTCAAACTGCCTTGTGGGGTACCGCAGGGGTCCTCACTTAGCCCCACCCTTTTTAATTTATATGTGGCTCCCTCGGCCTCCATTATTAGACAGTGTGGTTTTTCACCTGTCTCGTATGCAGACGACACACACGTGGTGGTGTCGGTCTCAAATAATATGGAGGAGACAGCTGACTGTTTCAATCACTGCATGACGCAGGTGAATGAATGGATGCAGTCTAACTGCTTGAAGCTAAATGGTGAAAAAACTGAAGTTATGCTGCTAGAACCCAACCCTTCCTTCTGGTTGCCGAGATGGTGGCCTGATAGTTTGGGTAACTGCCCAAACCCAGTCTCTAAGGTCAAGAACCTGGGGTTTGTCTTTGATGATAAACTGACATTTAATGCTCAGATCAATAAGCTAACTTCTTCCTTTTTGGCTCATCATCAAAATGATTAGAAAAATGTGTCCTTTTATCCCTCCTGAGGCATTGAAGACACTAGTTACAGCTCTGGCCCTTTCCAGACTAGACTATGGCAATGCCCTCTATGTATGGATGCAATCGCTGATGCTACTGAAACTGCAGAGATTGCAGAACACAGCATCCAGATTGATACTTGACATCCCCAGACATGAGCCTGTCGCCCATAGACTGGAAGCCCTACTTTGGCTCCCAGTGGCCAAAAGGATTATTTTCAAATCCCAATGCCTGGCCTTCAAAGCATTAAAAGGCACTGGCCCGCAGTTTTTGAATACGCATTTGAAATGGTATACACCAGGTAGGAGCCTAAGATAGGCTCACTCTAAACTGTTACAAACACCCAAGTTCAAGCAGGTCTGGTGGGGAGGAAGAAGTTTCCTAGTGGGAACAATTAAAATCTGGAACCTCCTCCCAATCTCTATCAAGAGCAGCACTTCGCTGATGTTGTTTAGAACAGCTTTGAAGACCTGGCTCTTCACAAACAGACATGGTGCATAATTTGCATTAAAACTATACTGTCCTACTGACTCTAGCGCCAAGACGCCCTTGGGCATTCATGTGCTGTATAAATCAAAAAATCATATCAAATCTGTCTAAAAATGTAAGGAGGACCTTAGCCTGGAAGTTTTGAGTCAAAGAGGGGTAGGAATAGTGGCTGAGTCTGAGAGAACAGGAAGCATTGCTGCAACATTACAATTAATGTATTTAGTGGCCAAATATTTAAACCAGAGATGGTGAAGACACGGAGGCTACCAGGAAAATGCACGTTCAGAACAATATGGTGCTGATGGTCCATGGGAGGGGAATGCATTACAATCAAATGTGCAGCAAGGGTCGTCAATTGGTAGCAAAGTTGAAGGAGGGAACACTGAAAGTGATAACAAAGAAGTATGTAAGGAGATGGAGAGCATAGGTATGATAGAAGCTTTGAAACACATAACGAAAGAAGCATGACAAAGAAACCCACTGAGAGGATATATAGAATCATAGATAGGTAACAGTAAATAACAGGGATGTTTTCACTAAGGGGTTCAGAGTAACATCAAACAGACAAGGAGAGCAAAGCTCAAAATCATGAGGTGAAAATTATCCTTGTTATTCACTTTTTACCCAAATATAATTGTGTGTTATGTATGCCTCACTCCCAAATCACCTGACCCTGATTCCCAATGCTATGCAGGAGCAGAGGAGTACTAGGGTAGTCATATATACCATGACTGATCTTCCCTGTCCTAGTTGCTCCCACCACCATGTGCACCTTGCCTCACTCTCCCCTCTTAAAGCTGTGCTCCTTCCTCCCCATTGGAGCAGAGAGAGGTACTGCACTGGCAGGATCTCTGGGAGTTCTGTCAGATTACTTTATGATGTAGCAACAGTGGGAATCATCTGTTGTTTCTCTCTGTTTCTGCCTCATAGCAGTGAATGACCAGACTCATGATGAATCTGTAAGAAGAATGTTGAACAGAGAAGCCTAGTTCCAATAAGAATTATTTAGACTCTGAAGGCCATATTAACATAAATACCTGGCCACAAACCAACAAATGTAAAAATCCTATCGAGACACGTATACTGCACAAGTTCAAAGAGCAAGCATTAACAAACAAAAGCAAGGGAAAGCCTAACAGACAAATGACTAATTAAAAAAATGCTACAGAGGAATATGGTGGTTTATTAGGGTACATATAGAGCTGTGGGGAGATCATGTGGAAAGAGCTTTTAAAAAGTACAATAGAAATAAATGACTAAGAAGCAAGTTATGAATGAGATTAGATTCTTTAGAAGTATGTGAACTCATTAATTCATAACTTGAAGCAAACCTTCAATTACTGTATAATTTAAAAGACCAAATTGAAAATAATACTTGTAGGAACTTTGATTATTATTTGAGGCAGGAGACTGCCCACCTCAAAGATTAATCACAACTCTTGTCAGGGTGTACCGTCAACTTTGCTAAATTAACCTGAACTTAATCCCTCAGTAGCTATAGCACAGAGCACACAGGCTTGAATTGGGTTAATATGTGATGTGTTTATGCAGTCCCAAACCAGTAATCTAGTAAAAACACCAAACAGAATTAGAAAAATATAGAGATTTAATTAAAAAAATGGCAACACAATGACAAAAACCCAATGAGGGAAATTGGAATGATGAACTTTTAAACACTGGAGTGAAAATAGCACCAAATTCCAAAGCAGCAGTAGTAGTCAATGGTTACAATAGACCCGGACCTCCGTGTTATTTGAGGCCAACCTCAATGAAGCCCAGGTGGGACAAAACAAGTGGATTGGTGCTGATGAAAAGTTTGGAAGTTCAAGTTCCAAAAAATCTTCAAGTCCTAATTCAGTCAGGCACTTTGCCACTTTGCCACTTTTCTGAATTGAAAATACTCTCCACCTGGGTCAAAGGGGACTCTCTAACCACCACTGTTAAACCGCTGGTTAGATACTGGAAACAGGTTTGTGCTGATAATGCTCTGGAATTTTTCAAATTGTAGTTGAAAAATCCCAACGCAGAAAGGGTCTTTATCATTTTGTTTTTGGGGTCATTGCGATCTTCACATGGAACAAAGATGAATGCTGTGGTACTGCTGGTTGGGTAGCTTTCTTGGTAGGTCACATTGGTTCTGGAGCTCCGAAGCAAACACTTTCAAACTTGTCCAAACTATTAGCTGGTGCCCAAACAACACTTCTAAGCCCCACAGGACATCAAGCATGGGAACCTAGACACTCTCAGGGTGCCAGACAAAGAGCGCCAGCAAAGTCTAGTCCAAGTTCCACTGTTTAGCTGGAGATTATAGGGAAAAGGCCTCGTTCAGCTGATTCTGCCACTGAAACCACACAGGAGGTCAGCCGAATGACCCTTGAAGTCCACTTCTTGTCCTGTGTACAAGGGGGGGCAAGTCCAGACCTTCACAACTTCTAACAGTCCTCTTTGTTTTTCTGCAAGTCTGGAAAGCGTTCAGTCCAGTTGCTTTATGATGGATTGTGGTCCTGGGCACTTGGTCTTAGCCTCTTGCAGCTGATTGTGCCACTGAAGCCACACAGGAGATCAGCTGAATGACCCTTGAGGTCCACTTCTTGTCCTGTGTACAAGGGAGGAGCAGGTCCAGTCCTTCACAACTACTAATGGTCTGCTTTGATTTCTTGCAGGTCTGGAAAGCATTCTGTCCAATTCATTAAGGTGTGTTGGGCCCTGGCCATTCCCTAACCAACGGGGTAAAAATTCTGGGGTGCAATCCTACCCACTTTTTCACTAGTTCCTGGTTCCCTTACTGCAAAAAGATCCAAATCACCAGGCGTCAGGGTATTTTTAAGATGTCAAAGGTCTTTACTTACACTAAACCTGGCCTCTAAAGGTTGTGGGGGTTTAGGAGAGTGCATTGTGGTTATCAATAGTGTCCTCCCACATCTACCACTAAAATCCAGTTTGAAGCAGGAACTCTACCTACAAGAAATCCAGAGGAGACAGAAGTCTGGCAGGACAAAACCAGAGACCTTCATGAATCAGACAGGAGATATAAAAGAGTTGTTATGGTGACCTGTTCTCTGCCTTTGAAGTGAACCAAAATGTTACATGTTGCTCAACAAATCTGTAAGGCAGTAGTTGACACTGGTCTCAAACGAATTCACACAGCCTACATCCTGCACATTCTTTTGAGCTCAGATGAGTCCACTCAGCCCATTCAGGTCAGCCTATTGTAAGCTGCTAGGGAGGAATTTCACACCTCTTTCACACCTCTTTCCAGTCACTGTCTGTGAGTTGCTGGAGAGTTCATGTAAATTAGCCTTCAGGAATTTCAGACAAGGAAAATTTAACTTTTTAACACTTATCCTCAATATTTATTACCATCGAAATATATGTTTAATAAACATAAAAAAATAGTGGTTTAATTATGTATCTTGTTGGTCCTTTCCCAGACTTATCTAAATCAGTATTTTAATCTGTACTCTACATACAACAGCAAGGCCTGTAACACTGAAAATTGATTTTTGGGCCTTGTCATAGTAGTGGCATGGTAATATTTACTTTCTACGTCACCTATTTAACCCCATCCATGCATCGGACGCGGGGGAGCCGTCCGACGCATACGTTCTAATGTGCATCGGACAGCTCCCGTGCGTCCGACGCCATTGCAGAAGAAATCCGTCTGGGGCAGGTACTAAATGCCAGGGATTGTTTTTTAGGCACTTGTTTTTAGGGTGGGGGCTGCCCCAAACGGACATTCCAATGCCCCCACCCCCGCCACAATGACAGCCTTTCTGCCCCCCCAGGGGGACAGAAAGTCCACTAGACACCAGGGAATTTTTATGGGAATTTTTAATTAGGGCAGAAGCCCCCAATCTGCCCCCCAGGGGGGCAGAAAGCCTACTAGATGCCAGGGATTTTTTGGGGGCAATTTAATTAGGGTAGGGGCTGCCCAAAATGGGCATGCAAGAGCCCCCACCCCCTGCCACAATTACAGCCTTTCTGCCCCGTGGGTGGGTAAAAATCCCACTAGACGCTAGGGATTTTTTTGGGGGCAATTTGAATTTGGGTGGGGGCTGCCCAACATGGGCATGCTAATGCCCCCATCCCCCTCAACAATTACAGTCTTTATGCCCCCCTGGGGAGCAGATGGGGGCAGTAGCCCCCAATCTGCCCCCCAAGGGGGAAGAAAGCCCACTAGAAACCAGGGATTTGTTTGGGGCAATTTTATTTAGGGTGGGGGTTGCCCAAAATAGGCATGCTAGTGCCCCCACCCCGCCAAAATTACAGCCTTTCTGCCCCCCGGGTGGCAGTAGCCCCCATCTGCCCCCCCGGCAGGGCAAAAAGCCGACTAGATGCCAGGGATTTTTTTTTTGCCAATTTGAAACAGGGGTGGGGGCTGCCCAAAACGGGCATGCCAATGCCCCCACACCCCACCTTCAAAAATTCCAGTCTTTCTGCCCCCAATCTGCCCCCCGGGGAACAGAAAGCACACTAGAAACCAGGGATTGTTTTTCTTTTTGTAGGGGTGGGGCTATCCCAAATGGGCATGACAATACCTCCACCCCCCAGAGAAATTCCAGTCTTTCAGCCCCCCTGGGAGGGCAGATGGGGGCAGTGACATCTAATCTGCCCCCCGGGGAGGCAAAAAGTCCTCAAGGCGCCAGCGATTAAGCTGGCTTTTTTTATGCGAGGGGGTGGGGGCTGTCCAGAATGGGCATACCAATGCCCCCACCCCAACAAAAAAATAGCCACAGTCTTTCTGCCCCCCCATCCACCCCAGGGTGGCAGAAAGCCCACTAGGCACCGACTATTTGTTAGGAATGTGCCTGCCTGTCGATTTTGGGCCCTAGTGCAGCTGGCACATAGGGAAACCTAGCAAACCTATACAGTTTTTAAAACTAGACACCCAGGGGAATCCAGGATGGGGTGACTTGTCTGGCTCTCACCAGCCTCTGTTATCCAGAATCCCTTGCAAACCTCAAAATGTGTCCAAAAACCAAATTTTCCTAACATTTCTGTGGTGGAAAGTTCTGGAATCTGCGTGGATCGACAAAATTCCACCCAACCCGCATTCCCGAAAGTCTTCAGAGAAAAATGGTATCTCACTTAGGTCAAGTACCCGTGGCAGGAGACATCTTAATGACCTTTCACAAAACAACCTGGTTTTGCAAGGGGGGGTCCCATGAGTTTTTGGCGAAAAAATTGATTTTTTTCAACAAAATTTGAGGTTTGCAGGGGATTCTGGGTAGGGAAATGTTGGGGGACCCAAGCAAGCCATACCTTGCTGGACTCCCCCATGAGTCTTGTTTTCAGCAATGTTGTGGGTTTGGTAGGTATTCCTAGGTGGCCGCTGAGCCCGGGGCCAAAAACCCAGGTGACCTCCCTTGCAAAACGAGGTTGTTTTGTGATAGGTAATTTTGATGTCTCCTCAATACGTTTTGGACCCTTGCCTGTCATGGGTACTTGACCCACCCATGCGAGTGATGTATCATTTTTATCTGGAGACCTGGGGGAATGCTGGATGGAAGGAAATTTGTGGATCCACGTAGATTCCAGAACTTTCCCACACAGAAGTTTGAGAAAAAAGTGGGAAAATGCAGGGGAAAAAAAGACGCTTTTATCTGTATCCCTTTTTTCCCATTTAAAAAAAAAATCTCCATGATGTTGGAAAAAAAGGACGAAAATTTGGCGTGGATACCTTATGTGGTCAAAATGTTACAGGGGCCTAAGCGTGAACTACCCCAAATAGCCAAACAAAAAGGCTTAGCACGGGGGTGGAAAGGCCTAGCAGAGAAGGGGTTAAATTCCTTGCACCCTGCCTTGTTGACTACATAGGAGTGACTTAACTGTGTTTAGCTGTCAAAAAGGGTTATTGTGACTAGTTGCCCTGCAGGTGTTACTCTGCAGCAGTTAGGCTACACATGGTAGGCTTTTAGGCATGTTTGAACTGTCTCTTAAGTGTATGGCACAATAGGTGATATCGTCCACAAGTGCAATTTAACTTCCAGGCCCTGGGTGCACTTTCTACACCATATACTGGAGACGTACGGAAAGTTAACTTTGTCAATCGGGAATAAGCCATGTTAACCATGTTTAAAAAGGTAGGACAAACACTTTACTCCTGGTTAGCAGGGGTCAAGGGTGCAGAGTTCTAAAACCAGCAAACAAAGGGTCCAGCAAAAAGCCAAAAAATGTGGGGTGAACACACAGAAAATGCGAATTTAGGACAATGCTCGGGTGGTTTTTACATTAGAATTGCTGCAACCATTCAAACGTATTATAAACGTATTTTCTTTTTGGGGGGGGGAGTTTATAACTGCTTAATTATGCTATTTCAAAATGATGAAGGAGAAGTAAGAAGAGAAATATGACATAGACAATTCTGAAAGCAAGAGAGTACAAGTCAGTCAAATGGTTTAGCTGATCCTAGATCTAAAATTTTTTGCTCAATGCTATTATGACATTGAGGTGCCGATCACGATCCTGCAAAAACCGGGTACGAACCGTCGGACGGAGCACAATCTCCGCCCGACGCGTACCCGGTCGTCAATTTTCACAAACAAGGAATTACGATTCGCACGGGTACACCATCACCGTACGAATCGTAAAAAAGCCCGACCGAACCAAAAAACACCTACCAATGCGATCCGGGAAAGCGCCGACCTGACGTCGGGACGCTCGCAGCCAGCCATTCACGACCCAGGAATCACGATTCGCACCGACGTCACCCCGCACGGTGAATATTTTGCGGCAGCCAAAAACTGCCGGGAAATCAGGACGACGCGAACAAGGACCACCAGTACGCGACGGACAGACAGGACGACGCGAACAAGGAGGACCAGTATGTGACGGACACACAGGACGACGCCACCAAGGAGGACCCGTACGCGACAGGACGACGCGATCAAGGAGGACCCGTACGCGACAGGACGACGCGAGCAAGGAGTACCAGTACGCGACGGACAGACATGGACCCGAACCTACGAGTCATCCCTGCCCTCATAGCAGTACACCTCCTCTACAGGTTACGACGCAGACGCCGCAGAAGGTCAGAATAACTAAGGGAGGGGGGAAAGTGGGGTGGGGTGGGGTGGGGGTGGCACGACCAGGGCAGGCCACACAACAACCACATAAGTCACACACCACACATGGCCTGGACATACCTGACTCCCATGCCCTGGTCACCACGAGGGGGTGGGGGCGTGTCCTGATAAGCCAGCGACCGCCACAACGGAAGTCCGTCACCACGCGAACCGGCAACACAACCAGACAGGTACGTCCCGTACCCACGCCTGAAGAGCGTGGGTACGAGTCGGACCACGCCCACACACGTCACCCCAACAATGGCGGGACGGATCGCACCCACGTGGCAAAGGCCTGGGTACGGGCCGCACAAACATCACATAGCGTGGGGACGGATATGTACGGACCCTACCCCCAACCCGTATGCAAGGAGCGTACCCCCCACCCCAACAGTGTAAGTACGACCCGTACCCCCACCCGCGTATGCATGGAGCGTACCCCCCAGCCCAACAGTGTAAGTACGACTCGAACCCTCACCCGCGTATGCAAGGAGCGTACCCCCCAGCCCAACAGTGTAAGTACGACCCGTACCCCCACCCGCGTATGCATGGAGCGTACCCCCCAGCCCAACAGTGTAAGTACGACCCGTACCCCCACCCGCGTATGCATGGAGCGTACCCCCCATGCCAACAGTGTAAGTACGACCCGTACCCCCACCCGCGTATGCATGGAGCGTACCCCCCATGCCAACAGTGTAAGTACGACTCGAACCCTCACCCGCGTATGCAAGGAGCGTACCCCCCAGCCCAACAGTGTAAGTACGACCCGTACCCCCACCCGTGTATGCAAGGAGCGTACCCCCCAGCCCAACAGTGTAAGTACGACCCGTACCCCCACCCGCGTATGCATGGAGCGTACCCCCCATGCCAACAGTGTAACTACGACTCGAACCCTCACCCGCGTATGCAAGGAGCGTACCCCCCAGCCCAACAGTGTAAGTACGACCCGTACCCCCACCCGCGTATGCATGGAGCGTACCCCCACCACACCAGTGTAAGTAGACTCGTACCCTCACCTCGAATGCATTGAGCGTACCCCCACCGTGTATGTTCCAAGCGTACATATCCTGAAATCGGAGGTGTGTGTGCAGAGTCCACCCAGCAGTGCCCTGAGACAGGAGGGGTGTGTGCAGAGTCCTCCCAGCAGTGCCCTGAGACAGGAGGGGTGGGTGTGGAGTCCTCCCAGCAGTGCCCTGAGACAGGAGGGGTGTGTGCCTATCACTCCCAGCAGTGCCCTGAGACAGGAGGGGTGTGTGCAGAGTCCTCCCAGCAGTGCCCTGAGACAGGAGGGGTGGGTGCCTATCACTCCCAGCAGTGCCCTGAGACAGGAGGGGTGGGTGTGGAGTCCTCCCAGCAGTGCCCTGAGACAGGAGGGGTGGGTGCCTATCACTCCCAGCAGTGCCCTGAGACAGGAGGGGTGGGTGCCTATCACTCCCAGCAGTGCCCTGAGACAGGAGGGGTGTGTGCAGAGTCCTCCCAGCAGTGCCCTGAGACAGGAGGGGTGGGTGCCTATCACTCCCAGCAGTGCCCTGAGACAGGAGGGGTGTGTGCAGAGTCCTCCCAGCAGTGCCCTGAGACAGGAGGGGTGGGTGCCTATCACTCCCAGCAGTGCCCTGAGACAGGAGGGGTGTGTGCAGAGTCCTCCCAGCAGTGCCCTGAGACAGGAGGGGTGGGTGCCTATCACTCCCAGCAGTGCCCTGAGACAGGAGGGGTGTGTGCAGAGTCCTCCCAGCAGTGCCCTGAGACAGGAGGGGTGTGTGCAGAGTCCTCCCAGCAGTGCCCTGAGACAGGAGGGGTGGGTGCCTATCACTCCCAGCAGTGCCCTGAGACAGGAGGGGTGGGTGTGGAGTCCTCCCAGCAGTGCCCTGAGACAGGAGGGGTGTGTGCAGAGTCCTCCCAGCAGTGCCCTGAGACAGGAGGGGTGGGTGCCTATCACTCCCAGCAGTGCCCTGAGACAGGAGGGGTGTGTGCAGAGTCCTCCCAGCAGTGCCCTGAGACAGGAGGGGTGTGTGCAGAGTCCTCCCAGCAGTGCCCTGAGACAGGAGGGGTGGGTGCCTATCACTCCCAGCAGTGCCCTGAGACAGGAGGGGTGGGTGTGGAGTCCTCCCAGCAGTGCCCTGAGACAGGAGGGGTGTGTGCAGAGTCCTCCCAGCAGTGCCCTGAGACAGGAGGGGTGGGTGTGGAGTCCTCCCAGCAGTGCCCTGAGACAGGAGGGGTGTAACACATGTGTGTGAGGCCAGAATTATCCACATGCATACTGGCTACAAGGGAACATGTCCCCATGAACTCATGTCAACAGACTCCACACACAAGTACAGTGATCACCAAGGATGCCACGATTGTTGCAGGTGGACACATGGCCCTGCATGCATGGCCAAAGTAGAAGGGCTCCGTCACACATACAGCTCATGTAGACACAGCTCTGCGCTAAACATTGGGAACACCCTGCAGGGAAGAAAGCTGGGTACACAGAGGAAGGAATACACCCTGGGACAAGTGCACCATGCAGTAACTGCTTACATGAACAAAGAAAGTTAGCCAACACCTTGTGATGGCACACAGATCCCAGGGTCCCACCAATGAGCAGTACACTACTAAACATCCCACACACCAAAACCCTTACACACCACCCAAAACCATGTAGCAGCCCCACCAACACCAATACCAGCATAGCAGTAGTGTGATAATGAAAATAAAAGTAAGCTTTATTCAGCATGAGCACAATGTCCGTGGATCGCAGGCAGTTCAATCTTCACAAAGCCCATAGGGCAGTCAATGATTCTCAGCTGGATGGGGGACACAGTGGGATGCGTGTCCCCTACCTTGCCTGCACAGTCAAATGGCATCGTCTTCCACACTGGTGAGGGCATCAGGGGGGGGGGAAGCAACAGGCACCGCAGGGACATCAGGGCAAAGGGGCGGCGTTGTGGGTGCAGGGATGGAGGACTCCACCACAGGGGGTGGGGCAGGGCCAAAGGCGGAGGCCAGGATGGCACTACACACCTTTGCAAGGTCCTCCAGGGAGTCCCCTGCACCCGAAAGGACCTCAGGCCCCAAGGAGGGGGGGGGGTCAGAGGGATGGGTCGCAGCGCCACTGGGGGAGGGTGGAGACAGGGGGGGAGACTCAACCACCCTGACCGGGGACCTCCTTGACCGCTTGCGTGGTGGTGTAACCGTGGGGCTCAGGGACAGAGCGGCCATGAAGGAGTCCTTGGGGGAGATGTGGCCAGGAGAGCTGAGGGGAGGGGATTTGGAGGGAGTGGACTGGGTGGAATGCGGACTCCCACTATGGCTGCGTGTCACACGTTTGCCCCCCGACCCAGTGGGTGTGCCTACCTCACCCTGTGTGTGCGTGTCAGGAGGAGTGCGGTGGACCTTCCCTGCTGGTGTGGTGCCCGTGTCCGTTGATGTGGGTGCATGCCGACGTCTGGGTGTACGTGGGACAGGCATGGGAGTGGGAAGTGTGGATGGGGCAGGGGTAGGTGGGGGGAGGTCGCGCTGCAGGAGACCCACTGCTGCAGTCAGTGTGGAGTCGATGGACCTCAGCAAGTTGCGTTGGTCAGCCTGCGATGAATGAATGCCCTCCAAGAAAGCCTCGATGTTGGTGAGGGTTTTGCCGTGGGCATGGAGGACATTAAGGATCGCAGCCTGACCAACCTGCAGTTGCCGCTGGATGTCCACAGACTCTGCATTGGCGGCAGCAGTGGAGACAGGGGCAGGGGGTGCGGTGCCTGGCAGGAAGGAGACATGCTGTGACCGGGCACGCTGGGAAGGGACACGAGCAAGTGGGAGGCGGCTGATGGAAACTGAGGGGGCGGTGCGAGGTGTTGTTCCGCTGTCAGCTGCTGGTGCAGCCTCCGCCCACTCGGAGACATCGTCCTCGGACCTGTCAGCTTCGTAGTCTGATGTGCCAGTCGACAGGTCCTCGGCCACACTCTCCTCCGCCTCTGTCCCACTCGATGTGCCAGACCCGATGTCACGGCTGGCACTGGTGCTCGGTCCCTCCGCCTGGTCTGTGTCCATGTCTCCCTCTGTGTCCCCCGACGATGCTGTGGGCAGGGTGGAGAGACAGAAATTAATCAGACACCTGTACACATCTGTCACATGAGTCCAATCTACATAGGTAACATTGCATAGCCTGAAAAGGAAGATCCCTAACATCTACTGAACAGGGTACCGATGTAGGGCATGAAACACACAGTTGGTTGAGCCACCATGCCACTGAAATACCATGGAGAGCATGAGACAATAGCTAAAGACAGGAAACGGAGTCTGACATAGCACCCAGGCCCTGGGGACAATCCAGCACTGCATCTGCACCACACAGCGTTGGCGAAAATACCGATGACCAGAGACCATATCCATGAACTTGAGACACATGCTGCATAGGTAATGCTGAAAACATGCCCAACATGACTCGGTCACTGCACATTGCGTGTGTGTCCAGACACATCACACACTGCCCAGACCCGGCAAGTGGAAATCAGGATTTGACACATAGGCATTGCCCGCCCCAACAAGACCCTACACGAGGCAAATTGTTGAGACACAGGTGGCACCAACATCTCATAGTCTGGGTGATACACACAGGGGCAGGCAAAAAGCAAGATTGGACGCCAAACAGCCAAGGTGCGCCTGTACAAATAATGAGGTACCAGTGCCCATCCTCAGATGAGTATAACAAGACACACAGGCACTGGCAACTGTGAGTATGAAGAAGGACAATCAGGTCAGGCTGCACAGTGGACACCTGTACAAAATAGCACGTCTATATACATGGTGACAGGGGACAATGGCACAGAGCACAACCTACGCTGTAGACACTGAGATTGGCCACGTTTATGATGACACATACACCACTGAGGAAAAGGTGCCCCAGGGGACAGTAGTGGGCACGCAACTACATGCTACTGAATGGTAATGACTGCAACACACGTCACCATCCCTGCACTATGTGTATCGCACACTCATGCACATCATGTCACAGGCCACTACATAGGACATGCGCGCTGTAAGGCATGACACATGAGAGACCAACTCCCATGTCTGGAGTCAGCATCAGTGCCAACTGACATGGAACCCACATGCAGTGAACTTGACAGTGCACAGGCAAGGTCCCACAACCTGTTACACACCACCCCCACACATGATGCTACAGTCATTGTTCTCGTGGACAAAGCGCCACCCTACATTACCTTGTGAAGGAGTGACTACACACAGACCAGGGAGCACATTGCAAGGAGGGGAAGGGTGGCAGGGGCACAGCGCTATACTGGGGCAAACAGGATCTGCACAGCACCCTTAAACCCTGCCAGTGAATTCATGCTACTGTGCCCTTACAAATGCCGGTGACACACAACACACACACATGTACCTACCCCCTTCCGGCTGCTGCATCGCCTGTAAGCGCCTCTCCAGGTCTGGAAAGACCACCGGCAGCACACGCCTGTGGAGGTGGCTCAGACGGCGGCGGCCGCGGTTCTTGTGGCTCTCAGGTGAGTCCCCCAGCAGGAGCCGTGCAATCCTCCGCGTCCAGCACCGGATGTCCTGCCAGCGTTTCCTCACCTGGGGCAGGCTCCGCCTCCGACCATCCACAACCCTCACGGCACTGACGGCGGTCAGCCAGATCTGCTCCTTGGCAGTGGCGCCTACCTGTGAGGAGGAACAAGTGACACCACATCAATACACCAGCCACATGTCACAGAGAGACATATGGGTACAAATTAGCTGGTTACAACAAGGCATGTCATGCAGCCAACGCATTGCACCTTTGTCATAGGGACATCATCCCCTGGTGAGGGAAAAAGCAGTACGTGCCACAGTGGGTACACAGGTGGAATGATGGCAATGTCACAATCAATGATCAAGGCTCACACTGTGCATCACACCCACCCCTCCTGTCTCAGGGCACTGCTGGGAGTGATAGGCCCCCACCCCTCCTGTCTCAGGGCACTGCTGGGAGTGATAGGCCCCCACCCCTCCTGTCTCAGGGCACTGCTGGGAGTGATAGGCCCCCACCCCTCCTGTCTCAGGGCACTGCTGGGAGACATCAGGCACCCCCCCCTGGGACCCCCCCGACAGTACATGGCATGTGTGTTACACCTAGACGCAATGGCAGAAGTCACAGTCACAACATAGGGACAGTATGTGGCAGTGGCCTATGCACTCACCTGATACCCTGGTCGGCCATACAGCATGGAGTACTGTGGGAGGATCACATCCAGCAGAGCCATGTTCTCCTCCAGGGTGAATGGCTGTGTCCTCTCCACAGCCCTTGACATGGTTCCAGGGAATCAGTCGCAGCAGCTGGGTCGACGAATGCAAAGATGTGCAGGCAAGTGCTCCCTCATGGGACCTGGCTGCCTTATATGTGCCCTTCTGCCCAGTCTCATGCACAGGAGTACAGAGTGATTGGTCCCTCACATTTGCATCCTATGTTTCCACCAATCACTTCAAACCTAGCAGTCTGTGGGTTCTCTATCGGTTTCATTCTCCTGCATGATGTCAGCCCCACAAACACATTGCAACAAAGTAGAAGAATTCCAACTGACTTCTGCTGTGCACCTTCCAGAACAATTTCGAATTTTGAACTTGGTCTCCATGACAACCAGCATGCATGTAGGCCTTAATACTTGTCCCCTATGTAATTTGGAGCATCACACACAGGTACGATGCGTTTCGGGGCCCTAGGGCACCCCAAATGCATGGCAACGGCCCGTACATGCATGCCTACGCTCTCCATCACTATGGGTCTGCACGCGTATGCGTACCCGTAGTGTTACGGACCGTACACACGCATGTACGCTCTCTATCACTATGGGTCTGCACGCGTATGCGTACCCGTAGTGTTACGGACCGTACACACGCATGTACGCTCTCTATCACTATGGGTCTGCACGCGTATGCGTACCCGTAGTGTTACGGACCGTACACACGCATGTACGCTCTCTATCACTATGGGTCTGCACGCGTATGCGTACCCGTAGTGTTACGGACCGTACACACGCATGTACGCTCTCTATCACTATGGGTCTGCACGCGTATGCGTACTCCTAGTGATAGTGAGCGTACATGCGAGTGTACGGTCCGTACCACTACGGGTACGCATACGCGTGCAGACCCATAGTGATAGTGAGCGTACATGCGTGTGTACGGTCCGTACCACTACGGGTACGCATACGCGTGCACACCCATAGTGATAGTGAGCGTACATGCGTGTGTACGGTCCGTACCACTACGGGTACGCATACGCGTGCAGACCCATAGTGATAGTGAGCGTAGATGCGAGTGTACGGTCCGTACCACTACGGGTACGCATACGCGTGCAGACCCATAGTGATAGTGAGCGTAGATGCGAGTGTACGGTCCGTAACACTACGGGAACGCATACGCGTGCAGACCCATAGTGATAGTGAGCGTAGATGCGAGTGTACGGTCCGTACCACTACGGGTACGCATACGCGTGCAGACCCATAGTGATAGGGCCGTACACACGCATCTACGCTCACTATCACTATGGGTCTGCACGCATATGCGTACCCGTAGTGCTACGGACCGTACAAATGCCTGTACGCTCGCCATCACGATGGGTACACATACGGCAGCACTCCCACAGTGATTTGGGAACATGCACAGGCCCTCTCAGCAGCAGTACGGCGGTTTTTACACATCACTGTGGTGATAGGCGACACACATGTAGGAATAGGGCGGACATACTTGTCCATGGATGGACATACTTGTCCAGGAATGGACATCAAGGCATCGTCTGTGCATTACTACATGTGTGGGGCACAGGTGTCACAGGCTGTGATGTGGAACATGCCTCCTGAGTGGAGAAGGCACCAGATGTATGATGAGATGTGTACATGTGTACTGTGTGAGGGTGCAATGTGTGCCAGGCATGCCCTTGACTCCTTTGACATGTGTGCATGTGGGACTGCGCACTTGGGGTGAGCGTCACTGGCATGGCACGGACACCAACACACGGAAGTGTCCCATGATGCCCGGTACAGGGGTCATGACACATGACTTGTCACTACCCACAGTGCACAATGTGACTATGTCATATATGTGTCCGGGATTTACATCAGGTTGATGTTGTAGCACCCTCAAAAGCTGCAGCCGTTGCAGCAACCAACATGTGGCTGTGTGTAGATTGTCATTGCACACTGTTCCGCACACCATGCCACATGTGTTATCGGATGTGAGGTGCACATGTATGCATGGGACATGGAGTAGCGTGACAAGGCCATGTCAGCAAACTCACAAGGAATGTGTGGTGAGTCATGACATGTGCACCTTCATGGCAAGGTGTGTGGGCTGGACTAGTGTAATGTCATGTGACCTGTGGCTCCAGTGTCCCGCTACCAGTCTCTGCAATCGGCATCACACTTCAGCTGATGTGTGGGTGTATGTCACTCCTGTCTTGCGTCGGGCAGTGCACTTGCACTGGGACACAGCTATTTCCATGGCGTGGCATGGGGAGGTTCTCAATCACCGTGTGTAGCTGGGTCTTGGAAGGAGTGTCACCTTGCATCCATACGTGTCCTGGGCATGTAGCACATGCCTGACTCCCTATGTGGCATGTGTGTATTGCCAGATTTACATGTGCTCAGTAGACATGAGTTGTTCTCGTAGTGCACTCACTCTTCCTTGTCACTTCCAAATTACTGCAGAGCGCCTCCTGTTGCCCGAAGAATTCCAGACTTGGCTACAATGCAGGAGAATGACAGGATCCGGCTCTACCGCTTCACCCAACCGTTGATTCTGGAGCTGACGGCGAGACTGGCACCACACCTGCAACCGCAGCACAGGTATCCTACGGCACTGACACCCCAGCTGAAGGTAATGGCTGCCCTACATTTTCTGGCCACGGGTACCTTCCAAAATACCATAGCTCATGTTGGTGGCATGTCCCAGAGCATGTTCAGCAGTGTGCTGCATGATTTCTTGGAGGCCATGTTGATTCACCTGGATGACTTCATCAAGTTCCCAACCCCTGAACAGATGACTGAGGTCAAGCGTGGATTCTATGCCCTGGGAGGGATGCCCCATGTCATTGGGTCCATAGATGGGACACATGTAGGTTTGGTACCACCACACGCACGGGAGGTGGCGTACCGCAATCGGAAGCACTACCACTCCATCAATGCCCTTGTGGTGTGTCTGTCCAACATGGTGATTTCACATGTCTTTGCTCGTTTCCCAGGATCAGCACACGATGCCTACATCATGAGGCGTAGCGGGATGCCTGATATGATGATGCAGCTGCGCAACGAACGGGCATGTGTTGTTGGTGGGTACAGTCTGTCTGTCCTGTATTCTGTATAGCCGACCAGCACGACCGCTACACCAGTTCTAACGATGTCCATGTGCTTCCCATGTAGGGGACGCTGGCTATCCCAACATGCCTTGGCTGCTGACACCTCTCCGCAACCCCATCACGCCGGCCCAGCTCCGCTATAACACCGCCCATGGCCGGACAAGGCGAGTGATAGAGAGGACGTTTGGCATGCTGAAGAGCCGATTCCGGTGCCTCCACAAGACCGGCGGTGCACTCCCTTATGCCCCGGCGAAGGTCTGCAAGATCTTCATGGTCTGCTGCATGCTGCACAACATGGCAGTTGAAAGAGCTGTGCCACTCATCCTGAATCAACATGACGAGGAGCATCCACCCGTGGAGGACGAAGGGCTTGGCAATGGGGCTAGTGATGTGGAGGATGTGGAGCCGCAAGAGGACATCCGGACTCGGCTCATACGCGACTTCTTTGCTTAGTGGTGAGTACCAGGGTCTGAGTGTGCACGCATTGGTCCCCGTGTGGCATGCGTTGTGATGTGTGTCTCCACCTGCATGTATGGCACGTGGGCAGAGGTGTGTGTGGGTGTGTCACTGGAGTGATGGTGGCAGTGATGGTAGTATTTCCCCAGTCATAATTGTGACCTAGCATGTTGTCATCCATACATGTGTCGAGTAACTGCACATGCAAGTGGCTGTGCTTTTTGTGGCTGACTTCTTGTGTGTCTCTCTTCCCCAGGTACCTGCGCATGCCGTTTGCTGGTTGAATTGTTGTGGCACTGCTATTCCTCATGGATATGACATCGTGGGCTGACTCAGCGTTACAGGCACGGACACGTTTGGAAGTCTCCATGGGGTAAGGGATGCATCTGGGGTGTATTGGGTGTGGCAGTTGTTCACGATGTGTGCACACTGGCCCGGTCGGGGTTTGGTTCCTCTGCAGACATGTGGCATCCCCATGGGACACGACATGCAGCTGGGTACACCTGAATAGATGGGCTGCCTGGTTGTCAGTCATCAGTGATGGGATAGTGGATTGTGATGATGGCATCAATGTGTGTGACACTGCCCTCGGACATATACGGTTGACATTGTCTTGACATGGCGTGGGACTTCCACATCAGCGGATGTATGGTGTATGGCAGGCTCTCCGTGAGCAGCTGTGGGTGTTTAGCTGTTAGCCGACGCTTGTGTGCCAGTTCCCTGGCTATCACGCATTTGTGCTGCAGAAGGGGGGTGCCAGTGTTGGAGCCACATGTTACTCCACATGATGTGTTCATGTGTACTTCGAGTTGCCTCTGCAATCCCAAAAACATGACTAATAAAGGTGTCCCTATGCCTCCAAGGTGCCTCTTCTCAGTCAATGCTGGTGTGTTGGCACGGTGCATCCTGCATGTCTGGCATGGTATTCCCTGATTGTGGCTATGTGTCAATGTTTCGAGTGGCAAGATGCAAGCTGTGTGTGTGTGCTGAGACTGTGTATTGGGCATGATGTCCATGACTGTGTGGGTATTGTGACATGTGCCATCCCCATGCATCCAACGTTGTCCATGACCCCATTCTCTGCATCCACCGGACTCAAGCTTGCAGGACATGGTTCTGCCACCTGTCTACACATACCTGGGTGCCCCCCAGGACACGGGCCAGGATCCCTGACCTCTGCGCATGACTGTTGCTGTACTCAATGTGTCTGTCAGCACGGTTGTTCGGCCACCCCCTCAGCTGGTTCTGACCATCACGGGTGTGTATGGTGCTCCATGTCTGTCTTGCCTAATAAACTGTGACCCATGTGTCCTGTGCCAGACTCAGGCCCCAGGGTGTGGGTGGTTGAAGTGAACAGATGACTCAGGCATGTTTAGACTGTACAAGACACATGTTAGGTAATAATGCTACCAGCAGGCATCTACTCTTAATAGTGTGATTTATTATTGGGGGGGGGGGACAAAGTGAGGGGCTTTCCGGGATTAGGGAATCCAAAGTTCAGTAGGGGAGTTGGTGTCCTTGCCATTGGAAATCCTCAGAGTCCATGCCACAGTCTTTGTCAACATTGGTCAGCCAGTGACCAGCAGGGCCATGTGGCAGAGAATGTCTCTTGATGCTGTGATGCTGTTGCTCCAGTGGGCCAGGTGCCAGGCCAGGTGTCCTGGGAGATGGTGATGTAGCAGCCACCCTCACGGTCCTTTCCGTGGACGACCCGGCTTCCTGCGGGGAACCTCAGCAGCACGCCGTGACGACGTCTGGGATGCTCCGTCGGATGTTTCCTCCTCCTCCTCATGATCCCTTCCTGTGGGTGGTGATGTTCTCCGCCTTCTGGCACAGGGAGGGTCGGCCATGGTGTCGTGAATCCCCTGGGACGCCGTCACTTGCTCAGCCTGTCTGTCCTCCATCCTCCGTTGGTGTAGCTGTAGACAGGCTATTAGCTCCGCATGTTGCTGGGCCTGCTGGACCTTGATCCCCTCGAGGACGGACACAACCTGGGCCATGCCCGTGGTGTCCTGCCGGTATGAGTCCAGGATGTTACGGACATGGGAAAATACCGGATCCCCAGCCAACTGGTCAGGCTCGCGCCTCCGCCGTCCTCCACTCCCACCACCCCTGCCCACTTGCGTCTGGCCTGCACTTGTGGGAACATCGGGTCTCCGGGACCCCTGAGGGGTGGCATTGGCGTTGTCGCCTGCCTCCTCCTGGGTGCCCGGGACACCGTGTCCCTCCTGGAGAGCCTGGCTGCATTGTGGTGTTGGGGCAGGGATCCTGGGTGTCTCCTGGGATGTGGCAGGAGTGGGGGTGGTGGTTGGCACGGTTGTACCTGACGCAGGTGCTGCAGGTGGTTGGACACCAGAGGGGCCAGGTCGGTCGGGGTCGTCCGCAGAGTGGTGAGAGTGGTCGCTGCCGGTGGGATCGGTCTCCTGCAGATCCGGGTCCTGTGAGTGTTCCCCCCCAAGTGTTAGGGGGTGCAGCACGACGTTGACCTGTGTGTGAGAGAGAAAATGTTAATTTTGATCCATGCAACATCCATGTTTCATCCGTTACAAAGTTGGCACATTTCCTCTTGGAATTAGGATCTGTCTTGCATTCCACTCACAGTGCACTTGTGCATGGGTGTGTCCCTTGGGCACCAATTTGGCCCCTTTAACTATGTGTGGCACAGTCTTACTTGCTGCGTCAAGTGTGACTGCAGTCAGCAGTGGAGTGTGCATGTGTGGCGAGCCATGCATTTGCGCCTTCCTTGTAGCACTGTACATGTGCACATGGAGTGGATCCACACACTTATATGATGCAGGTGGCTGTCCTTGTGCTCGTGTACAGGTTGTGACATGGCCCTGCGTTTTGCCATGATGAAGAGGGGGGGTTCTGGCACTGGCCACCCTTGTCTACATGCACGCAGTCCACCTGCTGACGAGCAGACATTCCCACACACCAAAGGACTGATTTGCTCTCCCTGTGTCTCCCTCCTTCTCTGTCCCCCTCTCCCTCCCTCTCTGTCCCCCTCTCCCTCCCTCTGTGTGTCAGCCTCCTCCCTCTGTCCATCTTCCTGTGTCTCCCTCCCTCTCTGTCCCCCTCTCCCTCCCTCTCTGTCCCCCTCTCCCTCCCTCTGTGTGTCAGCCTCCTCCCTCTGTCCGTCTCCCTCCCTCTCAGTCCCCCTCTCCCTCCCTCTGTGTCCCCCTCTCCCTCCCTCCGTGTGTCACCCTCTGTCACCTTGGCCCAGCTTCCTGGGCACACACTGTTAGCAGATCTTTGAGTGGCCCTTGGCCTGTTGATGTGAGTTTGTTTCTGATCTCCAGGCACCCATTTTGTCTGCTGTGTGTCTGTGCGCTGCTGCTGTGGTGGTGTGTGCTGCCACTCTTTCACAATGTTGGCTGTTCATTAGCTGCTGTCATGTGCAAAACAGTGCCTTCACCCCCATGTGTTGATGCAAGGCGTCCGCCATTTGCTGGCAAGTCATTCCTGTGTTGGGACACAGTGTTTGTCTAGCTGTGACCTAGGCCATATGGGCAGGGGGCATTGTTGTCTGCTTTGGAGTCGCACTATGTGATTCTTGGTGCCCAGCCTCCCGCCATCCGGGTTACCGTGTCATGTGTTGTTGTCTTCTGTGGCCTGTGACTTGAGATTGTCCAGCTGGGTGCATGGGGCATGGTGGCAGCAGTGGCATGTGCCTGCTCATGGAGTGTGGTTGAGTCATGCGATGGCTTGTGGTGGTTGCGTTCCTGTTATTACTTTTGGTTGTGGTTGCAGTTCCCCCCATGTGAGGTGCGTTGTTTGTGTACTCACCCGGGTCTCGGAGTCCTTCTACTCCTTCAACTGCCTCCACCGGCAGTATGGCCATCACCCTCTCCTCCCAGGGATGGTACTGTACGACTCTGCGGGAGGGCCCTCCTCCGGTGGCGTTGGCCTGGTCGTGTTCCTCCTGCCTCTTGGCTCTGACCCTCCTCCGCAGATCGTACCACCTGTTCTGGCAATCCTGCTTGGTCCTCCTGGTGTCCGCAACAGCATTCACAGCATCGACGATGGTCTGCCACATGGCTGTTTTGGCTGCCTGGCTGGTGCTTCTGACCAATGTTCCAAAGATCTGTGGCTCGACTCTGAGGATTTGATCAACAAGGACCTCCAACTCTCGGTGACTGAACTTTGGATTCTTGGTAGTGGGCATGGTGAGGGATGTGGGTGGGGATGGTGTGGGTGTGGGGGGTGTGTGGATGTTGGGGGGGGTGTGGATGGTTGTGTGTGTGTGTGAATGTGATGAGAGGGTGTTTGTGAGGGTGGTCGTGTGAAGGTGTGCAAGTGTAAGATGTGGTGTTGCTTGTAGTCTGGTTCTGTGGTGTCTGGCAGCAGTGAGTCTGTTGCAAAGGCTCATGGTTTATGTGTGTGGGCCCTTTTCATTGGTCCATGGGTGGGTGTGGCAGTGTTTGAATTTTGGGTGGGTGTGTTATAAGGAGTGGTGGTGTATTGGGCCTCTGTTTGTTTTTGACAGTTGCAGGTCAGTGATTGTGTTATTTTAGTGGTTGTTGGCCATGTTTAGTGGCTGTGTGCCTTTCGAATGGTGTATTCTTGTGTTGTTTTGTTTTGTCCTTGTTGTGTACGTGCGTTTTGAGCGTGTGTACGGTGTGTACATGGGCCATTTGGTTGTACGATTATGTCCTTGTGTGTGGCTTTGTACGACTCGTACATGCGGTTGTGATGTTGGGGCATGGGGTGCGCTCCGTACTTAGGAGGTTGTGTTGGGGGTGCGCCAGGAACGTACTGGGGTGTAGGTACACGGGGGTATGACACGTACTGGGGTGGGGGTGGGGCTCGAACGTACTGGGGTGTACATAGACGGTGGTACGACACGTACAGGGGTGGGGGGGTGTACATTGACGGTGGTACGACACGTACTGGGGTGGGGGTGTGGCTCGAACGTACTGGGGTGTAGGTACATGGGGGGTACGACACGTACTGGGGTGGGGGTGCGACTGGAACGTACTGGGGTGTACATAGACGGTGGTACGACACGTACAGGGGTGGGGGGGTGTACATTGACGGTGGTACGACACGTACAGGGGTGGGGGGGTGTACATTGATGGTGGTACGACACGTACTGGGGTGGGGGTGCGACTGGAACGTACTGGGGTGTACATAGACGGTGGTACGACACGTACAGGGGTGGGGGGGTGTACATTGACGGTGGTACGACACGTACAGGGGTGGGGGGGTGTACATTGACGGTGGTACGACACGTACAGGGGTGGGGGGGGGTACATTGACGGTGGTACGACACGTACAGGGGTGGGGGGGTGTACATTGACGGTGGTACGACACGTACTGGGGTGGGGGTGCGACTGGAACGTACTGGGGTGTACATAGACGGTGGTACGACACGTACAGGGGTGGGGGGGTGTACATTGACGGTGGTACGACACGTACTGGGGTGGGGGTGTGGCTCGAACGTACTGGGGTGTAGGTACACGGGGGGTGCGACACGTACTGGGGTGGGGGTGCGACTGGAACGTACTGGGGTGTACATAGACGGTGGTACGACACGTACAGGGGTGGGGGGGTGTACATTGACGGTGGTACGACACGTACTGGGGTGGGGGTACGACTGGAACGTACTGGGGTGTACCTAGACGGGTGGGGGTATACATATACGGGGGGTACGTGTCGGACGTACGGGGGCTGGGGGGAGTGTTGGGCGCGTATGCGGGCACATGTCTCCATGGTTGCTATGGGTGTTCGGTGCGGACGGTGTTTTTTCCATACGGTTGTACGCTCGGACGCACGGGATGGATCGTGATTCCTCGGTCGGACTTGGATTTTTACGTTTGTAAGGTAAATCGTCCGAGGACGTGTCGGACACATTTTCCGACCCGAGGACGTGTGGGGAATGATTCCCAGTGCGGTTCGTATGGACTTTTTACCATGCGAATCGTGATTGCCAGTTCGTACGGCACTTGTACGATTCGTACGGTAATAAGACCCGATACGAGTCGCACGGGGGAATTTTTTACCGGATCGTGATCGGCACCAATGTCTATCAAATAGCCTGTTTAAAAAGATTGATTTGCTGACATTTTCTGCACTTAAGGTAACATGCTTCAATTTGGAGTCAAGTGTTCAGATAGTTCTAAAGTTGCATACCATAAGAATCTTCCAGCATGCTTTTTTATCTAAACAAAATCTCTGATGGATCAAATGAGCTCAGGATGAAACAAATTACTGACCGGGACATAGTGGCAAGCCAGATTCAGAAAACAAATAGGGCATTTTGGTATTTGGACAAAATATCCAGCTGTAAATATCGGGAGACAGAAATACTGTAAAAATATTGAAGTGCAGGAATATTGTCAGGAATATTGGTTTTTCAGTGAATGTTGTTAATACAAAATTTCAAAAATATAAATGTAAATAATGTTTCAAATATATTAATGTGTTTTAGTTCATATAATAATTGTATGTGTGATTATTGTTTGCATAATTGTTAATAATATTTCTAAATATCGTTTGTAATTTTAAGTGATATATAATTTTTAATGTAATTGCTACTGATAAGTTATAGAGTTGTAGCGGCTTGCTAGGTTTGTAGGGGCATAGGGTGGGAATTTAAAGATTATTTACTGATTACTTAGTAATTTATTATTAATAAGTTCATTGATTAATAATTATGTACATTCTGTAATTATATTTTTTTGTTATATTTTCGGTGTTGGCTTCTGGGTTTGCTGGGGTATAGAGTTGGGAGTTAATTAAGAAATAAATAAACTTTTAATTGATCATTATTAAATTGTTTAAGAATCATGTAAAATGTTAAATGGTTGTATTATATATATATATATATATATATATATATATATACACACATATATATAGATATATATATAATACAACCATTTAACATTTTATATATATGTGTGTGTGTTTGTGTGCGTGTGTGATTTTCTTTGGTTAGTTAATATTGTTGATATGACCAGATTTACATTTGTTCTAAATTTATAGGATTATTCAAATATGTTATGTTTTTTAAGTGAAGTCAGTTCTCTACTGTTGCTTAGACTGGAGTGGGAACAGGAAATGTAACCTCTCTGAGTCCAACACTTTCCCTACAGGCTGGAGTAGGAATAGTAAATGTAACCCCTCTAATGTCCAGAGCTTTCCCTGTTGTTGCAGACCATAGTTGGAATAGTTAATTTAACCCCCCTGAAGCCCAGTGCTTTCACTACTGTTGCAGAGACTGGAGTGAGAATAGTATATTATGGGCCAATGTACTAAAAATTCTGTTTGCGATTTCCTAATTTTGAATTTTGTGATTCGATAGCAAATAGCTATGTACAAACGTGTGTTTTAAACTGTTTGCAATTCCCAGTGGGTCACAATTGACCTACCTCATTAATATTCATGAGGGCGGTCGCAATTTGAGCCTACTGGGAATCACTAGAAACACAGGAATAGTGACCTGCTGGGGACAGCAGACCACCATGTCTGTGTTTGCTTTAAAATGAAGCAACATATTTTTTAGGAAATACAGGCCGTTTTCCTTAAAGGAAAATGAAATGTATTTCAAACAGAAAAAGGAACATTTTGATTTCATTTTTTAAGAGTAGGACCACTGCTCTTAAAAAAAATGTTTTTGCAAGATTTACGTAGGTACCACTTCCTGTATGTGAATGGCTTATCACCAAATTGAATTTAGTTGTTAAAATCAAATGTATTGTGACCTCATTTCGGTCACAAAACATTCATACATACAACTGCAAGTTGCTATCAAGAAGGGACACCCTTAACACACCCCTTCCTAATACCAAATTGCTAAACTATTTTGAAATTCGGTACAAGGTTACTGAATAACAAAATAGAGTTTGGTACATAGAAAAATGCTTCATACCGATTGCAAATGGCTCGATTCTGCGAATTGGGCAGTTCGTGACTGAGATAAAGCTATGTGCATGTTGCCCCTAATTCCTTCTAAGTCCAACAATTTGTCCTACTCTTGCACAGAATAGAGTGGGATTTGTAAATCTTACCCCTCCAAAGATCAGTGATTTCCCTACTCTTGCACAGACTGGTGTCGGAAAAGTAAATGTAATCCCTTTGAAGTCCAACACTCTAACTACTCTTTCACAGACTGGGGTGGAATATAGTAAATGTACTCTTTCTGAAGTCCAATGTTTTCCCTACTCAGGCTCAGAGCGCGAAGCAGAGTGCAAGTGGAAAGTCATCCAAGCCCTTGCACCCAGCCCGTATCCTCAGTTCGTAATATCAAATCTCCTCACTCCACACCGCCGCCGCTCGCAGCCTGAGGATTAAAAGCCGGAGCCAAAGCGGAGCTAAAGCGGCGCCGTGGTCGTGGTTCCGATCACTTCACCACTTCAGCTCTGCTCAGTTCTGCCCAGCTCTGACCTGCCACGGTTTAAGGAAGTGGCAGTCATTGGAGCAGAGCTCGGCAACCGCAGGACGGCAGCTGTGTTATTACGTGCATGCCGGCGAGGTACTACAGGCATTACAGGCGTTAAAAAGCATTACGAGGCAACAGGGCAGCTACCGGGTGAAAAGGCGAGAGGAGAGCTCAAGGACTTAAGGATTTAAAGACAAAGAGCCAGAGACTTAAAGAGCCAGAGGGAAAGAACGGTGCAGAGTCTTGCAGAGTCTTGCTGATTGAGGCGTGGTTTGTGGTGTGGAGCAGAAGGTGCAGGTGACCAGCGGGGGTGAGGGCGTGGTCACCGGTAGAGGGGGCTACTAGGTGTGATGCCCAGGTAAGCTCGCAGTAGTGACCCTGCCAGGTTGGGGGCAGCTTGCGGCTTCCAGTGTGCCCTGCTTTCCGCCTCACTCTCCGATTCCCTCTCTTCCTCGCTTCCACCCTCCACCCATCCTCTGCCCTCTCTCTAACCCCCTTCCTCCTTTTTTGGGCCAACTAGTCTGTTACTGGCTGTTACTGGTTGCTACTGGCCGCTACTGTGCTACTGTGCTACTGTGCTATTGCTCACCACCCCCTCCAGCCGTGGGGCCCCTCCCACTGCCTTTGTAGTCTTTCTCTTGAGAAAGGAAAAGGGAAAGGAAAAGGGCCTACTGGACTATTGGACTACTGGTCTACCGGGCTATCAGTTTGCTGGACCTTCAGTAACCTTCAGTAACCAGAGGGCCAGAAGGACAGTCTACGATCATCAACCAAACCGCTCTCATTTGATCTCATTTGCTCCCATCTGCTGTTCCATCTGCTGTCCACGAATATCTGTCTGCCTGCCTGTAATACCTCCGTGGACGTGGTGAGCACAATTTTGAGGGGAGATAGAGAGTATTAAGAGGATCAAGAAGGCCAAGGCCAAGACCTTTTAAGGAAGAAGCTATGAGGTCGGGGAAGTCAAGGGACCAACCGCCACTCACCAAATCTATCAAAAGAACAAGGAGGGCAAATAAGAACCTCAAAAGAGACCTCATGAGGATCAGTGAGGACGACCTGAGGAAAGGGACGGAGGAGAAGGAAGATGCATCCTTGATCTCTTTGACCCCCCGGTTCCCCTGACCCCTTCGCTCACAAGCCCACAACTTTTTCCAAACAGCAAATTGAGAGGAGCAGTAAGTGCATCTAATCCGCCTAGGCTTGGCTACCAACCGAAAATCTATACAAAGTTCTCATTTATCAAAGATGTCGGCTCAGTCATATGTCTGAATAGCCGTAGCGGAAGCAGCCTACCAACCCCGCTGGAACCCAACAAGGCCCTTCCCCCGAAGCAGCACAGGAAGGAATCGGATTCCAAAAGAGAAGCTGAAGCTGGAGAAGAGGGGAACGATTTGGAGGGGGCAGCCCACACAAGCAAAGCAGAGCCTAAAAGGGGGCCCAAAAAATGCTGTTCCCTCGAGCCCAAAAATGCAGGATCTGGAGCATGACATGCAGGATATA